>NW_025999612.1:8437750-9097500 GCF_019419815.1 Pyrus x bretschneideri
CGCTACTTAAGCTTCCCTCTGCGTAGGATCCATCAACACTCCATCAGTTTCTTATAAATAATCAAACAAATTTTTGAAAATAACAGAATAAAGAAGAAATGATTTTTTACTTGATAAAATCCTACTCCAGGAGATGGAGAATCTGTAAGAATTTAGTCCGGCATCCTTGATAAGCTTAATATCCTCCTAAAATTCAGATTAGAGTATTTAGCTTAATTTTTTAAGGAACTTTTTTAAGGATGTTTTGACCTTTTGCTACTCACCTTGTACCGTTTATGTCCATCGACTGCCATAGGGAACTTTGTACTGTTTCGAAGTTTTTCTGTAATTGAAATTTGTTAGCTGATAATTAATCCAAATGGAAAAACAACAAATTAAATTCAGAAAAAGGGGAAGTGAAAGGCTTGGAGAGATGCTGGATATAGGGGAGGAGACTATCAAGAAAAGCTGCTCTCTTGCCTACTCCATATATTGATACTTTGATTTATAAATATTTCACGATGGGTCTCATATTTTGTAGCTAATGTCGCGGTAATGTTTAAAAGCCAAATAATGTTTAGTATGTTCTTTCACACGTGGTCCACAAAATATGGTTATAATTCTTAGTGTTTGCCTTTGTTAAAAGGTAATGCTAAGGAGATTAAGTTTGTAAACAAAATTTTGCAAACTAAATGCCGTGAAAGTTGTTGATTAAATTATGACTCAAGCGTTGATAAAAGTGCTTATTCCTATTGGTGACATCATTTAGTTTGCAAATTTTGTTTACCAATTTAATCTTCCTAGTATTACTGTAACAACCCGTTCTGAAATTTAAGGAACGGAAGGCCATTTTTATAATTTCACTTTGGGTTGAAAGATATTTTGAAATAGTTACTATTTGGGTCTTAAATGGTGTGCCCAACAGGACCCACTTCTTTTGGTTTTGTCTCCCCACCCCGGCCCACTCTCATCCTTTCTCTCTTCCTGTGTCTCTCCCCCAAAACACTCTCAGCTGTCTCTCTCCCTCCACACAACTCTCGGACCTATCTATCTCCATCGTTGCATCCTTCTCCCCCCTCCCGAGCCACATACTCCCGCGACCACCACACCACCACCTTTACTAAACCCATACAAGAACCACAAGAATGAAGAAGGAACCCTCCCCCAAGCTTCTCCCTTGCTTTGCCATTGGACATTTACCTTTTTTGACAAACCCTCGATAACATCGACCATGGTGCGTTTGTTTGTGGCATTTCTATCCACCCTTATTTGCGCGGCTCTTTGCCAAGGAGTAAGGTGAGTGAACCCCTTCTAAAATGCATGTTTTAGTAGTAGAAATGCATATATGAAAATCATGATTTAATGGTTACGTTTTATGAGTAAATTAGATTTACACTTACGATATATCATGCTTTACTGCAAATATTTTAGAATACCATATTTTATCGAACTTATGTTCTTTGTAGTATATATGATGGATGACTATATGCTATGAAGATGATTTTGAGATATATTGTAACATCCCACATCGACCAACGGAGAGGGGGTAATGTGCCTTATATGTACATGCCACCTCCTATAGCACGAGACTTTTGGGAACTCACTGGCTCCAGATCCCATAAGAACTCTGAAGTTAAGTGAGTTTGGGCGAGAGCAATCCTAGGATGGGTGACCCCCCTGGGAAGTTCTTGTGTTGAAACCCAAAAACAAAACCGTGAGGGAATGATAAGCCCAGAGTGGACAATATTGTGCTACGGCGAAGTCGAGCTGGGATGTGACATATATGTACTTATGTTTGGAAAGAGTATATTCAATGTTTTGTGCATATCTAGTGGTCAATGTTTTGCCTACGGGCAATGATACTTATATTAACCTATGGGTTGGGTGCTAGTAGGAGCCCTACGAGCGATTGATATTTGTGAAGGAAGTGTTCTAAAAGAAGAGTTCTATATGCCTCCGGGCGATACTGATACTAGTAGTTAGCATACTATATATGATATATGTTTTATGAGAAGTTTTATGGCATGCTCTGAACACATTCCTCAATTGCATGCTTATTGTAATTTAATTTGTAAGTATTTATTTATATTCGTTAGTCTCAGGCATCCTAACATGGCTTCATCACCCTCGGGTGTCGGCAAGCACATGCCTATCTTGGTGTTCGGGGAATATCTAGGAATGATGCGTTTATCAACACCATAGAAACCAGAGTTTATTAAATTCATTTTCAAATTTTCTTCATTTTACAAATGAATTACTTTATATGCATTTAGACAGATGTATTGGCAATAAATTTGAAAAACAAGAAAAATCTAATGACTAAAAGACGGCTTCATGTTTTGAACTCAACATCCTAAAGAAAAATGAAGCCAACATTTTCACTGCACTAACAAATGAATTATGATATTTCTTAGATTTTTTTATATTTATATGTTAATTACAGGATATAAAAAATTTTTGAGGACCCTTCCGAAGTGGGGGCCCTAGGTGGGCGCCTACTAGGGCTACACTCAGGGCTGGCCCTGCTTGCTACTAAATATGAAGTATTGTCATATTTGACTCGAGATTAGTTGCTAATGACATCTTATGTGATTAAGCTTCTAGGATCTTGTTTTAATAAAATTTGTTTTCACCATTGACGATGCATTACAACTGAAAATGTTTGCTTAGCAGATCATTGCCTCTCTCCTAATATTTTAGTAATTATGTTTATTCGAGGAAGACAGGATTGTAGTTGAAACGTCTATTACTGTTATAGTTTTGTTTTTGTATAGAGGTTAGGTCCATATTCTACATAAACAATTCCTAATTCTTGAGGCGCACAGATTCTTTCTACCAAACCAAAACAAAAACTAGGAAAGATTACTAGTAAGATACACAAAGGCCAAGTGCACGAAGCCCGGGGGAAAGTGTGAGGCATGCGCATAGCGTTGTAGAATCTTTGACAAACCAACGTTCACTTGAGTGGTTTATAAAATGAACAGTTGACGTTTCTTAAAAATGTCTTGGCCTTTAACATGGGTGTGCGACCACTGCAGATTTTCTTGCCCAATTCTTGTGTATGTATTGCACATCTTACTCTAAAGCCTAAACACGTACGAACGACAATCATAATTTCCACGGTAAAAGGATTCATATTTTTCACATTCACTAGTGCAATAACACGTAACTGATTGATGACTTTTATATGAGGAACACAGGGTTGTGTTGTATAAACTTGTAGTTGAGATGTCTACATTACTGCTTAGTTTTTATATAGGTTGTATGCCGGCCCCTCCATATTACATAAACGATTCCTAATCATCGGCCGGGTTTTCTTGATGGATTCTTTCTAACAAACCAAAAGAAAGAAAGAAAAATTGTGACAGATTCTGCCAAAGTAAGCAGAATAATAGCTTGAAAAAGTTGAAATGATAATTGACTAATACAAACAATCAGTAGTTTTTTTTTTTTTCCCTATACAATCAGTAGTTGATCAGTTGACACTTTGCAAGATTTACGCTCGACATTCACCTTTGCAGTTTAAAGTGGGTGAAGCAGTACCGGAATTCCGTGTTGTGGACGAACTGTCACATAATGAGTGGGCAAGTGAACATAACCTTAGGGACTCATTGAAGATCATAACAGGGGGATAAAATTTACAATATTTTTCATATAATGTAATTCGTGGACACCATAAAATTATAAAATAAAATAATAAATAATAAATAAAAGAAAAAAGAAAAAAGACATTGAATGCATATCTTGACATTAAATAGAGTCTAGGGATTAAAAATAATTTTTAATCTTCTATGAGATATTTTTCTAAACTTCATCTTATTTAAGGATTAAAATCTAGTTTTCTATATAAATTTTATAATCGAAATTGTTCAATTTATACATCTTCATTTGAAGATCATTCCTATAAAAGAATTATTAGAATCGGAGATTGTTTAGTCATCCAAATGTATTAATAGCTGGACGGTTCATCATAAATATATTACTTGGTACTTACATCATCGATCTGTTGTATAAATTTGGATGACTAAATGATCTCCGATTCAAATAATTTTTTAGCAAATGATTTTCATTTGAAGATTAATAAATTAAATGGTCCTGATTATGAAGTTTATATGGTGAAGATACATTATTGGACAATTGTGGAATATTTGCATTCCCCCGTGTGAAGAATGCACGTATTATCCTAATTCCAGTGTGTTATGAAAAGTAATGAAATTTTAACATTTATTTGTGTTACAAATTGTAACACTTTATTTTTGTTGCCTTATAAAGTTTGGGTGCATTTTTGCTCACCACCCTACTTATTATCGTTGGATGAGTTTAAATTTTGAGATTTGTATCTATCCGCTACATAGATCTCGAAATTTAAACTCATCTAATTGTGATAAATATGGTGGTGAGCATCACCCTCACTTGAAAGTGATGAGAAAAAGGATAATACTAGGGAGACCAAATTCTTAAATTAATTTTGCAAACCAAGTGATTAACCAATAGAAGATAGACATGTTAATCAACATTTAAGTAATAATTCAATCATGAACTAAAAGAAACCTCAAACTTAAGCAAACCAAGTGATTAACAATAGGAGATAAACATGCTAATCAACATTTAAGCAAACCAAGTAATAATCCCATAAAGTTTCACACTAATGCATGCATTAAACATTACAAGAAACCTCAAACTTCTACATTTAAGTTGTGTATATTTATTAACATTTCGCTCGACCTGAACGATTTTATCAATCTAACAATAACGATTTAAAACTTAACATGCCAATCACAATTGTCAAAGTTCATAAATTTTTACACACATCAAAATATTTGAAGTGCTAAGACTCCCGCCACTCCTTCGCTAGACGATGGAGGGATCCATTGGATGGCCCACCGACTTTCAATGCTTTCGCGGCAGTGCCTTGAAGCTCCCTCACCCTCCGCCTCAACCCTTCTCCTTCCTCATCCAAAATCGTCCTCACCACCCTCTCCACCTCGCAACGCCCCACCACTCTCTTCCCATTATCCTCCTCCGCCTCCGGCCACACCGCCACTCCCGCATCCACCAAAAACCTCGCATTCATCCTCTGCTCCGCGTACAGCGGCCACGCAATCATCACCACCCCATGCAATATGCTCTCCAACACCGAATTCCACCCGCAGTGCGTCACAAATCCAGCCACAGACTGATGACTCAGAACCGCCACTTGCGGGGCCCACGAGGACGTCACCAACCCTCTCCCTCGCGTCCTATCCAAAAACCCTTTCGGCAAATACGACGCCGGATCGTCCGCGTCGAAACTGGCCTTAAAAAAGTTCCCCGACACGCTCGCCTCGCTCGGAGGCCGCGCCACCCAAACGAACCGTTTTTGGCTCAGCTCCAATCCTAACGCCAGTTCACTCATCTGTTTCCCCGACAAAGTCCCTCCGCTACCGAACGATACGTAAACCACTGAACCGGCCGGCTGCTGGTCCAGCCACGTCATCAACTTCGAAGATTCCAATGCTGATGTTACCAGTTCGCCCTCTTTGGTCAACGGCCCAATGGGATAAACCGGCGGCGCTGGCAGACCAAGAAAGAAAGGGCTTTCTCTAATGGAATGAAGCGTCACTGGCTCGAGTTCTTCCCACGTATTTACCAAAACGCCATTCACGATCGGCAATCTGTTGGACATAAGTAATAATTCAGGCATTAAAACTCCGGGGATAAGATCGTCAAGCAACAGGGGCTTGCAGCCGGGGACAAGAACCTCCTCGGCTATTTTTGAATGGTCGCCGTTGACCTCGGCGTTGATCGTGGGGAAGTACATGGTCAACGCCAGAAACAAAGCCGAAGACGTCAGGAAAAGGTATGTGGGGATGGAGAGGTCGGCAGCGACATCGTGTGCTATAGTGCAGAAAGGATCGAAGACGAGAGATTTGATCGGAGGTTGTAAGTTTTTCAGGACAAATGGCAGAGACTTTAGGGTTTCTTGGACGACGAGAACGATGCGAACTGAGACATCGTTGGCTTGTTGGGACACGTCGACGCTGGGGAGGCTGACGACATGGAGGTCGGAAGGGAGGGAGGGGTTGCTAAGGAGCTGGAGCTGGGCGGGTGGTGCGTCGGTGGTGATGGAAAGGAAGGTGACATGGAAGCCGTGGTCAACGACAAGTCGTTTGGCTAGCTCGAGGAGTGGGGTGACGTGGCCCATCCCTGGGCTTGCTAAGACCGCCACATGCGGCTTGTTCTGGGTGGACTCCATGTTCGGCTGGTCGATATCTTTAGCTCCGGAATACTTCGGGGTTTTCAGAAAACAGAAGTTGATATTTAAAGAATGAGAAATTAGGTTGCCATCTTTATTTTTTCTACTCCACTGATTAAAACTTTATTTCTTTTTAAATTTTGATCAAGGTTCTTCGGTTTTAATAAACCTCATTAATTATTCAAATACAAAATATTTACATGTCAAGATAATTAAGTTTTATTTTTAAATATATTCATTGAGTGTTAGAAACGTTACACTTAATATATTATATTTATGGTTAAACTTTTTATCATATATTTCTATTTCTAGTTTGGACCCATTTTTAATTTGCAATCATTTTTTAAATTGTACCAATTTTCTTTTAAATTTTAATTTCTACCCATATATTAATTTCTTTTTGTCCCTTATTTTTTTAAACTTTTATTTATACTCATAATGTTTTTTTATCAAAGTCGTTTGACTTTGTCAACGTCATTATTTTAGAATTTAAAATTTTACATGTCAACTCTTTGCTATATTTATTTAATTTTTAGCTAAACTATTTACCTTTTTTTTGTAATTAATATAAATTGCTTTGTCGGGATTTTTAGTTGATAATTGAAATCGCATCCCTTCCTCAATTTAAGGTAAGTAAACAACTATTTAAACTCCTCCATTCTTTCATCCCTGATACACACCCTATAGCACCCCAAACTCAATTCATTATGCTTCTTCATCAACTATACACCAAACCCCCAGACTGTCTCTCTCTCTCTCAGCGTAGCAGCAGCATCCCTAGATTATATATGCAGTCAACTTCCTTTCTTCTTTTTTACTTTTTATTTCCTTTATTATTGAATATTAATCTTGATTATTCAATGTATGGGGTGGCTACACCTTATATTTCATGGGTACAACTTTATTTGACATGTTATTTCATTCAAATTTATCTATTGGTACAATATGTTTTGTGACTACAATTTCGTTATACATATTGATATGGGTACAATGTTTTGTGGAGAAAATTATGTTCTTTTTGTAGAAAATTAGGTAAAATGGTTTTGGTTGTTGGATTTTATGTACCCATGCATATGCATGCTGACAAAACAATGTGGTACATTCTTTTCCATGAGTTTTAACATGTACCCAGAGTTTTTTGCTCTTATATTTATTTTTATTTGGGTACAATGTTAATTATAATTTTCTTGTAAATTTAGTAGGTGGACCCATTGGTATTATGTGTTTTGGGTACGTACATTTTTCTATGTTCAATATTGGTACCTTTTTTTGTCAAGTTCATGGGTACATTGTTCTTTTATGTACCCATAATAAATTTAATGTCGTACATAAATTTTGCAGAAGTAGTGGACGATTTTTTATTGTATGCATTTCTCATAATCCATGAAATTTGTAAGATCCATGAGATTTGTAAAATCCATAATCCCATAAATTTGGGGATTTTTTACAATTTCATAATTTTTTAGATTTGATGATTGATTGAATTTCATGACTAGAATTTTGAATTACATTAATTCTTGAATTTAAATCCCTTGAACGTTGTTAATTAGAGCAATTTTGAAATGAAAAAACAACAAGGCAGGTTGTTTTAAATGCTAGACTGTAATCAACAATTTTAAATTTAAAAAAAAATGACATGGAAAGATAATAAATGGGAAAATTAGTATCCGGTCCCTAGTTTTAATATTCATTGATTAAGACCTTATCAGTTTTCAAATTTTAATCAAAGTCCCTAGCATTAGTATATTTGACAGACCCCGACCCGGAATGTCCACTAGAACCCCAAATCGAGCTGTGTTGGCCGACACTTGGAAGGTGACGAAGCTATAAAGTGTGATAGTGTATAAAATGTGAATAAATGTGAATCTAAAAGTGTATAAATACCAGAGTGCGCTATGAGTGGGAGCGAACCCATTTCACACGCGATGTCAGAGCATAAGTAAAGTGCAGTAGTGTGGGTAAGAATCATACCCTTAAAAGTAGCCACCAATACTAAGATTAGCCATAGATTCTCGTCAATACGGACTTAGCGGTTATAACCTGGAGGGGTACAAAATAGAAAGTGTGAGTAAGCAGTAAAACCAAGTTTCCCAAAACTATTACCTTTCTAACAGTAATAACCCCTCACTGTAAATCCCTTATTGTTTTCTATAGAACATTACTACATATATATATATATATATATATCTATATATCCACCTATGCTAAAAAAAATGGCCAAAACCATGGGTATGCCATGTTCATAGACTCTACAATGCATTAACAAGTAGGTCAAATGAACTTAATCAATATAAAATGATACATCAGTCGGAATCACCTAACGTGACCCGTACGACTGTACTCATATCACATCAATCAATGCTAGCATATGGAGTCATCTCTTGTGACCTGTACGACTTATCCATATCTCATCAAGCATCCCTGCACACGAATTGGAACCACCTCTAGTGGTCTGTGCAACAGGAATGGGTGTAAATAAATACGCTCAAGTGCTACGATCACGTGAAGACTGCACGAATAATCGCAGGTCACTTACGAGTCGGAACCACCTATAGTGGTCTGTACGATAGGCATGTGCACCTACCTTGAGTCCAAGGTGAGCGTAAGGTGCGGGAGGTGAACATCACGTGAAGGACTATGCCCTGACCACGAACGGGAGCACAAACACCGAGGTACAGGTATCCATATCTCATCAATCAATGCTAATATACAAGCCGGGAGTTACCTATAGTGACCTATACGACTTAATCTACAGCTCATCAAACATCCCTACACACGAGTCGGAACCACCTTTAGAGGTTTGTACGACAGGACTGGGTGTAATAAGTACGCTCAAGTGCTACGATCATGTGAAGACTGGGCGAATAATCACGGGTCACCTACGAGTCAGAACCACCTATAGTGGTTTGTACGACAGACCTGTGCACCTACCTTGAGTCCAAGGTGAGCGTAAGGTGCGGGTGGTGAACATCACGTGAAAGACGTGCCCTGGCCACGGGCGGGAGCACTAACACCGGGGTGCAGGTTTATGAGCTCTCAATGCATCTCAATATAACATGTACAACATATGGGCAAACAGTACAACAGTATCGGAGTTGCTTAACACATAAATCTATTCATGCTATAACTCCATCGATTCAACTAATACCATAAACTCACATGAACTTACCTGGGTGTCCTGCGTTCACCTTTGCACTTCAAAGCATTCACAATAATTACGTGCAAGTAATATACATATGGATATACCATGATGCAACCAAATACTCAACTATGTCGTAGCATTTTAAATTATATACAATACGGTGTAAAATGTACAATCAATAACGCCCTACTCCCGAACTACTTATTTTCAAGGATAATTATCCGTGACAAGCCCAATTAACACTAATTTAACTAACTAATTCACAAAACTAAAACTTGCCTTTACCAATTTCCTTCACATTACTCAATTTCCCAAATAAAGGCTTTTGTCTCAAATATATTATGGCTGCATCTAACGTCTCGTTAAACTGCCTACGTACCCTAAATAGGGATTAAGCCATTCGTAGTTCATATAGTACTTCAAGCATTCACAATAAACCATCCTGGGAGGTTCTCGTGTGAGTTCCCATAAACAAAACCGTGAGGGCGTGGTCGGGGCCCAAAGCGGACAATATCGTGCTACGGTGGTGGAGTGGGCCCGGGAAGTGGTCCCCCCCGGGGGGGGATGTGACAATATTAATGAATTACATGTCAGTTACATAATTTTTTTTAAATAAAAATTAGTAATTGATTTAGAGTTTTAATACTCACACCCTTATTAAACTCCTAATTAATTTTCAATTCAAACATTTCCAAAATATAAAAAATAAAATTAGAATACCCCATTAAATTTTTATCTTATATGTACCCATTCATATAAATTTTCAATTTTTTCTAATCTTAAATGCAGGGGTGGGCACGGTCCGGTTCGGCCCGGTTCCATCCTCAAAATGGAACTGAAACCAGAAAATTTCAACGATTCAGTTCAATTGTTCCGCTTAAATTTATTACTAAAACCGTATAGTTCGGTTCTTGCTGGTTTACGGTTCTAACCAAAATTATATATTTTTTCTAATTTTCTACTTCTAATACCAAACACATATTTAAACCATAAATTCAAGTAAATTGGAGTTTCCACTACTAGATCTACAAGATTTGTGACCAGAAGATAGAAAGTGTGCATATAAATATAAATCAAAAGATAGAAAGGTTCTTATCAAGACCAAAGTGTAGATATTAAACTAAAACTAAAATGTACATAATGCATAATATACTGGAAAAAAAAAGGAGAAAAATAATGTAAGGGGAGAAAAGTGATAAAACAACAAAGGAGGGGGAGAGAAGTGAAGAAAAATATTGGGTTTATGCACATGGTCTTCTTGGAAAAATGCCTTATTTATATAAAAATAATAATTTATATTAAAAGCGGTTCGTTCGGTCTGGTTCCTCGGGTTCTTAATATTTCAAATCGGAATCGTTTGAAACGGTTCGGTTCGGTTTTTGTTCCGGTTTTGACTTTTTGGTCAACGTGGTTTTTTACGTTTTTTTTTTTTTTGTCACAGTTCGATTCGATTTTTTGGTTTGGCGGTTTTTATGCCGACCCCTACTTAAATGTACCCATTCTTAAATATATCAAATTGTTATATGAAAAATGTACCCTTTTTTAAATAAAATTCATTCAATCTTTTCTCTAATCTATTTTTTAAACTTATAAGGGTACATTCTATTTTGTTGATTTGAGAATGTATCCATGTCAAGTTTAATAGAAGAAATTTAATAATGTTATTAAGCCTAATATCATTTTTTGTGTTTTTGAAAAATGTACCCATATTTTGGTACAATAATATTTTGGTTAGTTTTGATGAACGTACCAATGTATATATATACCCAATATATTGGAGAGTATAATTTATCTTTAATATTTTTTAAATCCCATAAATTATGGGTTTTATATAAAATCTCATTAATATAAATAACTACAAAATTCATTTTAATTTAAAAATATTATAACCTACATAGAAATACATTATTACATTAATATCAGGGACTTCGATCAAAAAATGAAAACCACAAAGGTTTTAGTCAAAGAATATTGGTATTTAGGGACCGCATCCAAAGTATCCCATAATAAATATTAAAATGCTGAAGTGTACAAAGTCGAAGAACTTTGATAAAAAATTGAAAAACATTAAGGTTTCAATCTAACAATTGAGATGATCAAGGACTGCAACCAAAGTAACCGTTTTGTTTACCTTTTATTTGTACCCATTTTTTTACAAAATGTAACATTTTGTTATATGTAAAATGTATCCCTTCTTTTCTTTTCTTTTTTTTTTTTTTTTTTTTGGTTGTAAGTACCATTTTTTATGTAAAATGTACCCATTTTTTAATGTGAAATTTATTTTAATCTAAAACGTACCATTGTTTTTTAAATATAAAATGTACCCATTATTTTTTATATAAAATGTACCACGTTTTTATGTAAATGTACAAATTATATATATATATATATATATATATATATATTGTTGAAAACATTGACATTATTATGAATGCCCACACACACACACACACATTTTCAATGCCCATACAGATTGAAATTCACTTTAGGGATGCAGGAGATCATATTTTCCAAAAGGGTGCTGTAAATTTTCAATTTATAATTAATGCATCAGTATTGGAGTTGCTCTATAAATAGAGCACTCCGTGTGCTTTCAAAAACACAGACAGAAAGAAAGAAAGATCAATAACATCATCTATTCCTCTGTCTTTTATTTTTTATCCTCTTATGCTATAGTTTCAGTGTGACATTTTACACCTACTTCGCTCCATTTATTAAAAATGTTATCTCTCTAACTTTTACATATTTATAACACGTTATCAGTACGACTCTCTAAAATCTAATTATTCTCTCATTTCTCTTTGCCGAACGAAAAAATGTTTCCTCTAAGGTTTTTACTGCTTATCTTCTTCCTCTGCCTCAACTGCGTGATATACCCTCGCGACGAACTGTTTGCTCCATGCCTGCTCTTAGTTCTTAACTTAACAGTTACATACATCTTTGATTTATTGTTTGGTGTAGATCTTGATTACTAACCCAGTATTTATTTATGTTAATTTTACTGCAATCCAAGATGGTGAGGTACAATCGCCCATCTTTAACTGCAAATTTAATCTTACTGCGATCCAAAATGGTGCGGCATCATCGCCTATCTTGGACTGCAGATCTAATTTTACTGCAAATTTTAGGTGGAGCGGTATTATCGCCCATCCTAGCTTGCATATTTAAATTTGCCTGCTGTTTAATTTCATTGCAATTTTAGGTGGAGCGGTACAATCGCCCACCTTGATTTGCGTATTTAAATTTTCCTGCTACTTGAGTGGTGCGGAATAATCGCCCATTATGTTATATTATTTCAATAAGAATGGTGCGGTACAATCGCCCTCCTCATTCACCTTGAAAATCTCGAGCCAGAAGTTTCAAGTGCTTATCATTTTGGCCTGAAAAATCGCTCATTCTATCTTATATATCTCATTTTTCTTCAGAAAAGAAAATGACGAACTTGGCAAAGCTTGATTATGCTGCCCTAAACATTACCAGGAATAATTACCTTACCTAGGTGCTGGATACCAAGATCCATTTGGAAGCAGGAAATCTTGGAGATACCATCAGGGAAGAGAACAACTTATCCTCTTAAGAGCGGGCGAAGGCCATGATCTTTATTCGTCGCCATCTTGATGAGGGACTAAATAGTGAGTACTTAATAGTTGAGGATCTGTTAGCTCTCTGGAAAACCTTGAGAAACAGATACAATCACCAGACAATGGTGATTCTTCCAAAGGCTCGCTATGAGTGGACTCACCTAAGGATCCAGGATTTCAAGTCAGTGGCAGAGTACAATTCTGCGTGTTCAGAATTACCTCTCAGATGAAGCTCTGTAGGGATACTATTACTGAGGAAATTATGCTGGAAAAAACTTTCAGCACATTTCATGCCTCTAACGTGCTCATGCCGCAGCAGTATAGAGCGCGAGGCTTCATTGAATACAACCAGCTGATATATGTGCTCCTGGTAGCTGAACAGAACAATGAGCTCCTGATGAAAAACCATCATTCCCGACCTATTGGATCTGCACCATTCCCAGAAGTTAATGTTACTTCCCTCGAAGTGAACGCCACATCCTCTGGTGGCGATAATCATAAGCGAGATCAGTGGAACAGGAAAGGCAAGAACCATAGTGGTTAGTTTCACAACCAAGTTCCAAGGCATAATTCAGGCCCGAGCTTCAAAAATGTGAATTGCCACAAAGGCAAAGCTTATATGAACAATGCTCATAGGAACTCTGAATGAGCCTGCCATAGGTGTGGTGGCAATGGGCATTGAGCGCGTACTTTTCGTACCCAAAACATCTGATGGATCTGTATCAAGCCTTCCGCAAGGAGAAGGTTGTCGAGACCAATTTTCTCGACCAAGCTAAACCAATGGATATACCTAATCCAGTATGTGACTTATCAGGGCAGTTGAACACAACTCATCTAGATGTTTCAAACTTTATTGTGGAAAGGGGAAATGAAGTATACCAGTCCGACTAAATCGTTTATGTTTGATGTACTTTTATTATGCTGAACTTGTAGTTTAAAACTAGCATTTCAAATTCAATAAAAGTGGCATGCAAAATTTCTTGTTATAACTTGCTTTTAACTCTGATTTCCTTACTCAAAGAGCATGGAAAAAACTATGGTCATTCTCAAAACATGAGAAATGGCGAAAATATTTGTCTTGTAGATTACGCAACTATGCATACAATCCTTCGAGATCGAAAGTATTTCTCAAGATTAATGCTTACAAAAGTAAAGGTAACAACAATATCAGGACCTTCAGATGTAATTGAAGGCTCAGGGAAAGCCCAGATAATGTTACCAAATGTTACAATATTGTCCATATAGAATGCATTGTATGCTACTTGATCTACTCGAAATTTGTTGAGTTTCAAAGATATACGTTTAAATGGATACCACATTGAAACAAAAAGTGCAGAAAATGTGGAGTATATATGCATTACCTCCAATTATACCCAGAAGTGTATATTGGAGAAGTTGCATGGTTTGTCAAGTGGATTGTATTATACATACATAAAGACAGTTGAATCACATAATGTCATGAACTAGAAGTTCATTGATTCAAAAGTTTACATGCTTTGGCATGACCGTCTGGGTCATCCAGGATCTATCATGATACGTAGAATCATCACCAACTTTAATGGACATCCATTATTGAGTAGATATATTGTTATCTCAAATGATAACCCTTGCAAGGCTTGTTCTCAAGGGAAGTTGATAATTAGACCATCACAACTAAAGGTTGATGCTGAATCCCCATCATTTTTGCAAAGAATTCAAGGGGATATTTGTGGGCCTATTCAACCATCTTGTGGACCATTTTGATATTTTATGGTTTTGGTTGATGCATCTACCCAATGGTTATATGTTTGTCTCTTGTCTACTTGAAATGTAGCTTTTGCGAGACTTCTTGCTCAGATAATTAAGTTACGAGCACAGTTCCTAAATTACCCCATTAAGTTAATCAAACTTGATAATGCTGGTGAAATTACATCTTAAACCTTTGATGATTACTGCATGACATTGGGCATCGATGTTGAACACCCCGTTCCTCATGTCCATACTCAAAATGGTTTAGCAAAATCATTGATTAAACGGCTTCAGTTAATAGCCCGCACTTTAAATTGCCAGTTTATGCATGGGGGCATGCCATCTTACATGTTGCATCATTGGTTCGATTGAGACCTATAGCCAACCACCAATACTCCTCAGTACAACTCGTGTTTGGACATCAGCCAAACATTTCACATTTACGAGTTTTTGGTTGTGCTGTTTATATACCTATTGCACCACCACAACGCACTAAAATGGGACCCCAGCGCCGACTGGGAATTTATGTGGGTTTTGATTCACCATCTATCATTAGATATTTGGAAGCCCTGACAGGTGATATGTTTACAACTCGTTTTGCTGATTGTCGCTTTGATGAGACAGTATTCCCGTCTTTAGAGGGAGAAAAGACCGTTCCAAAAGAACGACAACAGCTGCCATGGGTTATACCCACCTTGTCTCATTTTGATCCTTAAAGCATTCAATGTGAAAATGAAGTGAAAATGATCGTTCATCTTCAAAGTATTGACAATCAAATGCCATATGCATTTAATGATGCTACAAACAAAATCACATATACCAGCTGCAAATGCACCTGCAAGAATTGATGTCCCTGTTGGAAAAAATAAAGTGGCAGCGAATGATTCATCTGGTGCACACCTGAAGCGTGGTAGACCCCCACGTTCAAAAGATTCAGCCCATCGAAAGAGAAAGTCGAGGGCATAACTAAATCCAAATGAAATCATTTACGAAGAAAAAATGAATGATACATCCACAATTCATGATTCTGTACTTTCAGAAAAAGAAAATGTCCTTGATGAGACATATGTACCTGAAGAAACAGAGGTACATGAAAGCAAAGAAATCTCTATAAATTATGCTTGTTCTAATGAATTGTGGGATCGAAATGAAATAATTATCGATGACATGTTCGCATTTGCAGTTGCCACTGAAATCATATCAAGTGATGATATTGAGCCCCGCTCTGTTGATGAATGTAAACATAGACAAGATTGGCCTAAGTGGAAAGATGCAATCCAGGTAGAATCAAATTCCTTGGAAAGGCGAAACGTTTTTGGACCAGTAGTCCAAACCCAACCTAGTGTAAATCCCGTGGGTTACAAATGGGTATTCACAAGGAAACGAAATGAGAAAAACGAGATTGCAAGATATGAAACACAACTCATTGCACAAGGCTTTTCGCAAATACCTGGAATTGATTATGAGGAAACATACTCTCCTGTAATTGACGCAATTACGTTTCGTTACTTAATAAGTTTAGTGGTTTTAGAGATACTTGACATGCAACTTATGAATGTCATCACCATGTATCTATATGGAGAATTAGATGCTAACATATACATGAAAGTCCCAAAAGGACTTAAGTTGCCTGAAACAACTAACAAACCACGAGGTATGCTCTCGATCAAATTAAGGCGATCATTGTATGGGCTTCAACAATCTGGACGAATGTGGTATAATCGTCTCAGCAAATATTTGATCAAAAAATGGTATATCAACAATGTTATTTGCCCTTGTGTGTTCATTAAAAAATCCAGCTATGGATTTATTATAGTGGCAGTATATGTTGATGATATGAACCTAGTTGGAACTCCTGAAGAGCTCAATAAAACTGCTGAATATCTGAAAAGCAAATTTGAAATGAAAGACCTTAGGAAAACAAAATATTGTCTCGGCTTACAGATTGAGCATTGTGCTAATGGAATTTTGGTCCACTACTCAGCTTAGATTAAAAGAATTCTGAAGCGATTTGGCATGTATAAGGCTTATCCACTTAGCACGCCAATGGTCGTTCTTTCTTTGGACATTAATAAAGATCCATTCCGTCCAAAAGAAGATGATGAACTGGTCCTTGGTTTAGAAGTACCATATTTGAGTGCAATAGGTGCCTTATTGTATTTAGCACAATGTACTAGACCAAATATAGCTTTTTTAGTTAACTTGTTAGTAAGGTATAGCTGTGCTCCAACAATACGTCATTGGAAGGGTATCAAAGATGTATTGCGAAACCTTCGTGGGACAACAGACATGGGTCTCTTCTACTCAAAGAACTCTATAAATGACCAGGTCCTTGTTGGATATGCAAATGCTGGTTTTCTCTCTGATCCGCATAAAGCCCGTTCACAAACTGGATTTGTGTTTAAGAATGAAGATACAACAATCTCATGGCACTCAACCAAGAAAACATTAGTTGTTACATCTTCAAATCATTCAGAAATACTTGCTTTAAATGAAGCAAGTCGTAAATGTTATTGGTTAAGATCAATGATCTATCATATCTGGAATTCATGTGGTCTAACTTCGAAGACAGACAATCCAACTGTCATTCACGAAGATAATGCAGCCTGTGTTGCCCAAATGAAGGAAGGATTTGACGATAAAACTAAACACATATCTCCAAAGTTTTTCAGTACACATGAGTTTCAGAAGGCTAAAGTTATTGAAGTCAGACAAATCCGTTCCCATAAAAATCTGGCAGATTTGTTCACCGAATCTCTACCAAAATGCAAGTTTCAGAAGTTAGTGCAAAGTATCGGATTGCGTTGACTTACCAAACAACTAAATTTGGAGAATGCGGAATCAGGGGGAGCATCCATGATACATGCATGTTGTACTCTTTTTCCTTCGATTAGGATTTTTCCCACTGGGTTTTTCCTATCAAGGTTTTAACGGGGCAACACAAGCATACTTAACACTATATCAACAATTCAGGAAAAGTTGTACTCTTTTTCCTTCGCTATGGCTTTTTTCCCATTGGGTTTTTCCAAGCAAGGTTTTAACGATACAACTGATGTTGGTATGTGGGCATCCAAGGGGGAGTGTTGAAAATATTGGCATCATTATGAATGCCCACACACACACACATTTTCAATGCCTATACAGATTGAAATTGACTTTGGGGATGCAAGAGATCATATTTTGCAAAAGGGTGCTGTAAATTTTCAATGTATAATTAATGCATCAGTATTGGAGTTGCTCTATAAATAGAGCACTCTGTATGCTTTCAAAAACACAGACAGAAAGAAAGAAAGATCAATAACATTATCTATTTCCTTGGTCTTTTATTTATTATCCTCTTGCGCTATAATTTCAGTATGACATTTTACACCTACTTCGCTCCATTCACTAAAAATGTTATCTCTCTAACTTTTACATATTTATAACATATATATATATATATATATAATGTAGCCAAATTTTATTATATAAATGTACTCATTTTATAAAATTAAAATAAAAAAATAAAATCCTTTTTTTTTTTTATAATCTAGAATGCACCCATAAGCAATTATTATTATTTTTATTTTTATCAAAACCCATAAGCAATTTTGAATAATTAAATTGGTACTGTAAATGAAAGAAAAAAAAAAGGGTTGAGTCTTTAGTGGTATTATTGCATCTCTTTTATTATTATGTCATTTATGTAGTAGGAGAGGGATTTCAATCAAAAATCTAAGATGCATAATGTTTGAGTTTATAATAATTAGGAATCAGAGACCACAACTAAACCATCCCTTTAAAGAAAGAAGAACATTAATCAACTAATTAAACTTACTTTAAAAAATAATTTGTTATGCTAAAAAAAATAATTTATTATTTTAGAGATACGACAACCAACTAACAAGATTGTATGTTATTTTTTTATATTTTATTTTATGCTACAAGACTATTAATTAATCTCGCAAATGTGATCACAACTAAAAGTTGAAAAAAGGAAAACGCAATTTTTTTCCACAGTTGAAGAAGGGAAGAATCTCACATCCAAATATTATTTAAATATTACAAAATAGCCAACAAGGGCTGTTGAAGGGAGAGGATCCTGAGCACAGGATGGGAATCATCCTGATCACGAAATTCAGATCGTTCAATTTTAATCCAACGGTTACAATTATTATAACTTTTAGAGGACCTCCTTGTTTGAAATCGTTGGATTAATTTTGAACAGCCCAGATTTCGTGGTCAGGAGAATTCTCATCCTGAGCTCAGGAGAGGATTCTCTTCCGTTGTTGAATTGATAAGGGCAAAGACCTAGATTCTAGTTCTGCAGTCCGGCCATTTTAGTGGGCGATGTGTAAAAACAAAAACAAAAAAGTGATTTTAAATCTTATTTATAAAATTTGAATTTGACAGCCTATGTTACTGTTTGGACCCAAATTTACGCTATCGGCCTGAGCAATCGAGACCGTAGAATGAGTAAAATTCTGAGCCATTGGATTGGAAGAAGGTTGAGATAATTGATTAATAATTTGTCTAGATAATATTATGATTTTAATAATCACAATATTATCTGGGGAATTATTAAGAAAATTATTTCTAAAAATGTGGAGATAATTGAGGAGTCCAAAAGATTAAATGCTACCGGATTAGAAGATCAAAGGTGGCTTCAATGTCGTGCGGCTATGCATTTTCAAAAAAGGTGTTTTGGATTTGTGCATGTGGTTGGAAGAAAAGGATGTGGCATGCATGGTTGCACGGGCAAATAGGTGGTGATAGGCTTTGGCCTATCATGAGATAAGGAAATGGCCACGTGGAATGCATCCAGAGGATAAGGAAGGAAAAACATGGGCTTTTTGAAAAATGGTGATAATACCGAAGCAAATTTAGGAGATGATGGCTTTCAGTCAGTTTGAATTGAAATCAAATTCTACTAGTGAAGCCGCACCATGCATTTGCTTCTATAAATACAAGGCTGCGAACACCATTCAGGGGACCTCCAATTCAACACACAACTGCCCTGCGCAAAACCTCTCAAACATCTTGAGATTTTTTTATTTTCTTTTTTCCGCCGACACATCTTCAGTTTGGATAAACAGCACTGTGAAGGCAACCGGCGAACATCTTCAGTTTGGATAAACAGCACTGTTGCCGTAGAATCAGCCGTTCCCGAAGCACCTTCAGTTTGGATAAACAGCACTGCGTCGAGGTCGACTGGTTATCTATCCAAGTCTCGGTCGAGAAGGATTTTCAAATCCTTATTGGCAGAGGTCATCTCATTAGCCTTCTCGGCAAAGTGAGGTGTTACCAGGTTACTACATTCGGCACCTTGAGAGCCGAATTTGATATTGAACTTCGTAGAACTAGCAGCCTTGTCTTCAGGCTCGAGAATCCAAAGGCCGAGATTTGTTCCTTCCTCGGCCGCAGTCGCAAGATAAAGAAGTCAACAACGCGCTCAACGCAACATCAACAAATTTTACTCCTCGGCCGAGCTCGGCCGACGAGTTGGCACGCCCCGCATTCAACCGAAGGACGTAGTTAGCTTATTAATTACTCGGCCTGCGCGCCACGTAGGCTTTGTAATTTTTAGGGTCAACATTTTGGCACGCCCAGTGGGACCCAGTGCTAGAACTACGAAGTTCATATGATATATCAAGATTCCAATCTGGCTCAACATAGCCGATTGTACGAGCGCCTAGAGGAATTGAAAAAACACAATGAAGAACGAAAGAGATCTTTGGAAGTGGAAAAAGTTCTTCGTGGCCATAAAGAATTGCAAAAGTCATTCGCTTACATGTTGAGAATAAAAGCTCATGTTACCCTGCAAGAGCAATGGGTAAATGAAGACAGGGCTCGATTTAATGCCTGGCTAGATGGAAAATATTTTCCTTACGTTTTCGACTACAAATCAATTCCATTTGAGGAATGGTTGGTTGAAAAGACTGGGGGGCAATTTTCCGCTTCGGCCGTAATCAGACATCGGCCTAAGAAAATTGTTAATTTGGTCGAGGAACAAAGGCCACCTATCTTTTCGGCCGAGACTAAAAGTGTGGTAGGCCTAGAAGAAAATGTTCAAGTTTCTGAGCCAAAAATTGACTCAGAAAATGATTCTTTAGAGGAGTGTTCCAATGACGACCAATACCGATACACGACTTCAGACCATAAAACCACATCAATTGATATGGTAATTGGAGACATGGTTTTAGATGCTGAAACTACGCCAATCAATATGATTATTGGTGATAAAGCCGATAGGGAGAAATCCCATTCGGCTAAGTTGTTCGAGTTGAAAGCCGAAATTGGCGAAATTGTTATGCCTGGGGAGCATAATAATTGTCCAACACATTTGGCGGCCGATGGTAAAAAATATTTCACCAAGTCAAAAATATTTGGAGAAAATTCTTTATTCGGCCTAGAGCAAAATCAATTTGAGAATTTTGATATTAAAAGATCTCAGCTTGGAATAAAACATCGTTGGCCTCCTCCTGATTATGGTTCGGCCACTTTTATTTCCATTTGCTAAATTATTTTCTTAACCATTCGGCCTCTCGGCCGATACTTAAGAAAATCAGGGGGGCAACAGGCATTAAGCCCTTGTAGAAAGCTAACCAATGACCACCATGTTTATTAGACACATAATAAGTGGTATGCTCGGCAAATGTCCTTGGTTTTTAAAAAAAAAAAAAAAAAAAAAAAAAAAAAAAAAAATATATATTTTTGCAGAAGGCCACCTGTGCTAAGTGGTAGGCCTTCACGTGGTTGGATATTTCCAAAAAAAAAAAAAAAAAAAAAAAAAAAAAAAAAAAAAAAGAGACAACTCTCGGCTGTCTAAGCCGAGGCCAATACTTTAAATGGGGATCGGTCGAAGAACTTCCAAATGACTTCGGCCTGCTTCCACCAAGCCTTGGTCGAGAAATATATATATATATATATATATATTTATATATATATAAAAGAGGTGATAGAAATATGCATGCCCGACAACATCATTCCAAGGCCAATGGGCCAAGTTTTGATTTTGTTTTTTGTGGTTTTGGATTCATATATATGTGATGATGGTCTTCGGCCACTTTAAGACCTCGGCCGACAATGAAGTTCCTCGGCCACGAAACGTATCTAGCTAATGTTCCTCGACCACTTTTATTAGTTATATATAATTAATTATGTATATATAGGCAGGCCGAGCTCCAGGAATGGTTTTCATCGTCTTCGACCCTAGTTCTACTCGGTCTCGGCCCCACTTTATCCTCGGCCCACTTTACAAAACTATATGGCCGAATATATAAAAAAAAATATATATATATATATATGTTTTGGCCGAATGGTTTGTGTTCGCAGTTCCAAGACACGAATAGTGAGATGCTCATTCGGTTAATAAAAGGAGGCCGTTGAGACTGGCATGGAGCCCATTGGTGGAAAACATATGAATTTCCTCAAAGCCGAGTGATGGTGGTTTTGATAATGTGACTTTAACCCAATGCTTCTTGAACTCGGCTCATTTCTCTCGGCCCCATATGGTTTAGCCACTTTTACAAGTCACTAACATATATATACACGAACACACATGCCGAGCTCGGCGAGATGATGCTCGGCACAGGTTTGTTTTATGTGTGTGTGTGTTTGTGTGTATGTGTGTGTCTATATATATGTATATATATATATATATATATATATATATATATATGCTAAAGGCATGGCAGACAAATCATATCAGGCAATCAACTACCCCTATATATATATATATATATATATATATATATATATATAAATTCCGAGTTAGATGAGAAGCGGTGGCCCATTTGGTGAAACATAATGAATTTCCGTAAGGCCGAATGATGGTTATTCGGTGGTGGTTTTGATAATATTACATGGGTGTTATTGCCAAAAAGCAAAGTTTCTTTTTCAGTGACACGATGAGATTTTGTTGGCTACGAACAATTAATTTCCTTGACCATTCGGCTTATGAGCCGAAGCTCAAGGAAACTGGGGGGCAATGTTTGGACCCAAATTTACGCTATCGGCCTGAGCAATCGAGACCGTAGAATGAGTAAAATTCTGAGCCATTGGATTGGAAGAAGGTTGAGATAATTGATTAATAATTTGTCTAGATAATATTATGATTTTAATAATCACAATATTATCTGGGGAATTATTAAGAAAATTATTTCTAAAAATGTGGAGATAATTGAGGAGTCCAAAAGATTAAATGCTACCGGATTAGAAGATCAAAGGTGGCTTCAATGTCGTGCGGCTATGCATTTTCAAAAAAGGTGTTTTGGATTTGTGCATGTGGTTGGAAGAAAAGGATGTGGCATGCATGGTTGCACGGGCAAATAGGTGGTGATAGGCTTTGGCCTATCATGAGATAAGGAAATGGCCACGTGGAATGCATCCAGAGGATAAGGAAGGAAAAACATGGGCTTTTTGAAAAATGGTGATAATACCGAAGCAAATTTAGGAGATGATGGCTTTCAGTCAGTTTGAATTGAAATCAAATTCTACTAGTGAAGCCGCACCATGCATTTGCTTCTATAAATACAAGGCTGCGAACACCATTCAGGGGACCTCCAATTCAACACACAACTGCCCTGCGCAAAACCTCTCAAACATCTTGAGATTTTTTTATTTTCTTTTTTCCGCCGACACATCTTCAGTTTGGATAAACAGCACTGTGAAGGCAACCGGCGAACATCTTCAGTTTGGATAAACAGCACTGTTGCCGTAGAATCAGCCGTTCCCGAAGCACCTTCAGTTTGGATAAACAGCACTGCGTCGAGGTCGACTGGTTATCTATCCAAGTCTCGGTCGAGAAGGATTTTCAAATCCTTATTGGCAGAGGTCATCTCATTAGCCTTCTCGGCAAAGTGAGGTGTTACCAGGTTACTACATTCGGCACCTTGAGAGCCGAATTTGATATTGAACTTCGTAGAACTAGCAGCCTTGTCTTCAGGCTCGAGAATCCAAAGGCCGAGATTTGTTCCTTCCTCGGCCGCAGTCGCAAGATAAAGAAGTCAACAACGCGCTCAACGCAACATCAACAAATTTTACTCCTCGGCCGAGCTCGGCCGACGAGTTGGCACGCCCCGCATTCAACCGAAGGACGTAGTTAGCTTATTAATTACTCGGCCTGCGCGCCACGTAGGCTTTGTAATTTTTAGGGTCAACAGTTACATTTTGACATCTTTCAGGATTCTACTCTCTATCAAATTAAATATTATTTTATTACACTATTTTCTTTTCTTTTTATTTTATTACACTGTTTCTTCAACTCAATTCATAAAGTTTCAATCTTTGTGCAATTCTTCATCCGGGTTTGGCTAAAATCCAACTTCTGATCCCAACCCTCAAATGTGGCGGCCGTGGAGCAAATCAATGGTTCAAATGTACGGCACGTCATCCCCATCCTCCCTCTCCTCCTTCAAAGACATCCAAACACTCTACGCCGACGAAACCGACGACCACTCCCAGCATCCGACAACCGGAGCCGCCACCAAAAAAGCCTTAGTTATTTTCCATCGCGTCCGACTTGCCAACTCGCTCCTCCACGCCTGGTCAGCCACCCAGCCCTTCACATCCTCACACCTCAAACCTCAACTCGTTTGAAATTCGGAGCCTTTGGCGGGTCCTGGGCTTGGACCCAAGATGGTTGAGAGCTTAAGGACGGGGGCGAAATAGGCAGATGACGGCTTGGGAAAAGAGTGAGAGGGGTAGGGGGTGTTGACGAAAAGGGTGACCATGGATGCCATTGAAGGAGGTGACCAAGGTCCAGAGGCCTTTGTTTTTAATCCGAGTTCCTCCAAACGCTTCATTTCAAGGATTGACATCTTTCGAAATGCAGTCTTACATTTGGGTTTTAGGTTGAGATCGTGAAGTTAGTTTCTGGGTTTGGTTTTGAGAAAAGGGAAGGAGGAGGACGAGCAAGGGGGAGATGAGAGTTGTAGATCTGATAAGAAAAATTAATAAAAAAACATTTAACAATTGACAACCTGCTATTCCATGTCATACCACATCAAATTTAACTTTTCATTGAAAAATATTGCATCTATTTATTTTTACTGTTATTACTGATTTGAACATTTTAACATCTTCTTTAGAGATGTTTTTATGACCTTGAGAGATGTTCTTATGGCCTTCTCACCCTAAACATCTTTGTGCAAACAAAAAAAGTATAATAAAATATATGACAAATGGTTTGCTAATTACAATTAATAACACTTTTTGTGGCACAACACCTAACACCTATTAACAAAGACTCCATTTACTGTAATTTTATAAGAAATGGTGGGTTGCTTTTTGGCTTTTAACGTCTTTCCATCTTCTGAGCTCCACGGCTCCCCTCCCAGTTTGACTTAAAAATCCCAGCATTGAACTCGTGGTAGATGTATCCGCCGTCCCGAGCTTTCCTCCACTTTCGAATGCCAAAGTCAATGCCATGGAGAAATCAGCCATTCGTTGTGAGCTCCTACCGCCTCTCCCATGAGCAACAATCTGACTCCAACCCTCTTGGATAATTCATAATTGGAGTTATGCTACCTCCTCTGGAGCCGATATATCTGCAGTTTTTGGAAAGATAAGAAAACATTTTGGACCCAATTAACGAAGTTCATTCAGTCCCGATTTCTGAAATTAACGAAGTTTATTCTTGGATTAAGTATCCAAAACTCCTCAATATTTTAGTGTATCCATGTCAAATTTCATAAAAGAAATTTAATAATGTTATTAAGCCTACTATCTTCATTTTTTTTTTTGTGCTTTTGAAAAATGTACCCATGTTTTGGTACAATAATTTTTTGGTTAGTTTTGATGGACATACATATAGTGTGTGTGTGTGCGTGTATACAATATATTGGAGAGTATAATTCATCCTTAATATTTTTAATTCCATAATTATGGATTTTATTTAAAATCTCGTTAATATAAATAACTACAAATTTCATTTTTAATTTAAAAATATAATAACATACATAGAAATACATTATTGCATTAATATCAAGGATTTTGATCAAAAACTAAAAACCAAAAAGTTTCAATCAAAGAACATTGGTAGTTATAGACTGCATCCAAAGTGTTCCTATAAAAAATAAGCTAACTCCTCATGGGAATTATTTTTTATTTTTTTATTTTTGAAGGAGGATCATATATTATAACTTGGGCGATAAGAACGCCAAACATAATCATACTATAGTACGACTAGGCAAGCCTAATGGAGGACCTCTGAAAAAGCCTGACCTGGATGGCACGTATGAAAAACTCAAGGGAAGGAAAAAAAGGCCGAGCATGCCAACATAGAGCAAAACACAAACATTAGATTACTACAGACTCCGAATTAATAACCTCTCCATAAGCCATGGGGGCCCTACGCCCGTCCAAAATCCAAAACCTTGTCCATGAAGACCGTATCTCGCAGCACAATGCACAACACCATTCGCATTGCTGGAGCTTTCGTGCATGGACTTGAGGATGAATTTCACGAGCGAACTTTTAGTGTCTACGTTCTGCAAGGGAACCTTGTCATGTGCATGCTTTCTAATTACGAATTGTTTGTGAATCTGAAGGTGCGAAAAGTCGCCTGTCATGCGTTGAGGACGCCGGCCATACTCTCTGCCATGTTTGTTGGAGAAGCCTTAAACTGGTTAATAGATGTACTGAATGATGACTCAATACTTGTTCGGTTACAAGCTTTTGAAACTATGCATCAAATGGCTACCCTTGACCATCTGAAGGTGCAAGAAACACACATGCATACATATGGTAATCTTTGAGTCCATTATTAATCATCTAACTATACATAATAAGTGACAAAACATATGATTCACCTACTGCTTATGGATGCAAAAGCATCTTATACTTTGAGGTGGCAGTGACATGGACCATTTAAACACTTCTATGTATCAGATTAGTGTCTTCATGAAATCGACTTAAAAGAAACATGAGTTGACATTCATAAATCCTGAAAAATGACTTCTAGTTTAAAGTTTGGGTTATTTATAGAACTACAGCAAAAAAACGTACATTGTTTCAGAAAGAGAACAAAATAAACATTCTTTTTGAAACGACAGCAAAATACCCACATTATTTCTAAAACTAAACCAAAATAACCTACATTATTTATAGAACTACAGCAAAATAATACATACTATTTCTGAAACTAAGCAAAAATAACCCACTACTTCTGGATACAGCAAAATTACACATTATTTCTGAAGAACCAAAATAACGCACAATATTTATGGACAGGAACAAAATAAACACTATTTTGGAACTATTGCAAATAACTCACTCTTTCTGAAACTTAACCAAAATAACTCATACTATTTCTGAAACAACAGCAAAATAACTCATATTATTTCTAAAATAACAGCAAAATAACTCACATTATTCTTGAAACTAAACCATATATAATAACTCACATTATTTCTAGAAGAGAACAAAATAAACATTATTTCTGAAACTAAACAAAATAACTAACACTATTTCTCAAACTGACCGAATTGGTTTGAGCATGATTTAAGTCTCAGTACAGTTGGATATTTGTTTGTTCACACAGATTTTTTGCGCATACCTTGATGCGGTTTTATATAGAAATTACTGGATTTATTCATCCTGACTTCACTTTTGTATAATTCCACCTACATGCCATGTTTTAATGATTAGAAAAATGGATTTTGTTAAAAGTGTTACATATGTAAAGATTGAATACATTGAGGAGTCACTCTTCTGTATCTGGTGAAGAGGAATTACAATAACTCATGAAAGTGGCCATGACGTTTGAGGAAAATTTTTACTTCTGCCACAAGTCAGGTACTTTATCTAAAACATATTTAATTAACTTGATTGTCTATGTTGCCACTCTGTTTGCGTGATGAATATCAATGAATTCTAAGTTTAGAAGGTTTTTTGTTTTACTCCCACAGCTACAATTCTCTAAGCATGCTTACAATGGAAACCATGATTCAGAACAGTGTGTATATGCCTTTGCAAGCTGATCCTACCGATAATAGAACTACGTCCTTTATCTCTGCTTGCATGCTTTTTAACATGGAGAAAAATTGAATTTGTATGTTAGAATTAGCATTCTTCTTGGTGTTCAACTGGTTGGAAAGGGTTCTTGAGATTGTATTTTGGAATTAGTGTTTTTGATTAAGAACAAAAGGTCAATAATTCCCTTCCTAAATTCCACATGTACGCAACTAGTATTGCTTATTGTACATAATTTTACAAATTTTACATGTTTTATATTATTTTAAAAAGAATTACCCTGTAACCTCCCCCACCCCTCTCATCTCTCTGATCCTAGGCCTATGCTTACGTGGTTATTTATGAAAACTTTCTGATAGGCACTAAGTTCAAACTTGCAAGATTGTGTGATCGAACCTCAAGAAGAGAGCTAGAGCAGGGATTTAGACCAAGGCATAGTCTTGGGAGCTCCAAAGGAGTAACTTGAGGAATGTGTCAATAAAAACTTTTGTACTTTTGTATATAACAATCTACCAAATGTTTTCAATGTAAATAGTATTAATGTTGGGAAGTGTTATTGGCACTTCAAAATTCTCATTCTACACTCCTCACAAGTGTATTTTTCTTTCCTAATATAGAAAGTTTGGCGTGTGGAATAAGATTTTTGGAGTGCTAATAACAATTCCCTTAATGTTTTGCAACACAATCTTTTATATCTTGCACACGTAATCTTTCATACAGTTTTCAATCTTGCAGCAACGCATGGATACAAATTTCTAGTCTTACCCTAAACCCAAAGCACGTATGGACGACAATCATAATTTCCACAATAAAAGGATTCAAATTTTCACATTCACTAGTTCAATAACACGTATTGGATGGCGGCCCATCATAATCATATCTTACTCATGACGTGTTGGTGTGGCTTTGGTTGAGCCAAAATTGGAGTCCCACATCGGTGGGCGAGGAGAGCATCAAGTGCTTTATAAGGAATGGTTCCACACACATACATTGCTGAGGCTTTTTGGCAAAACCCCATATCCGTTGCGTTTGGGTGGCTAAAGTGACCGAAATATTGGCAATTCAACTTGTGTGTGTGTGGGGGGGACCCATTGGCAACCCATCGGTTGGCAATCTATAGATGTGTGTGCTTCCACACAATAGTTGGTATCAAAGTCCATACAACGTTTAGGATTGGTGACGCTCACGATATTTGAAGTTGGAGAGCTTGTTTGAAATTTGGTATCGTGTAGCTCTATTTAAATTTGGATTGTGGACGTCAATTTGGAGATGGCTCGAATCACTTCAGGTGGAGTTTGTTGGCGTGGCTTTGATTGAGGCAAAATTGGAGTCCCACATCGGACAGGTTTTATAGACTTGTAGTTGAGATTGAGACGTCAATATTGATGTTTAGTTTTATATAGGCTGTTTGTCGGCCCCTTCCATATTCCACATAAATAATTCCTAATCATCGGTCGGTTACGTTTGCATTTTCTTGTTGGATTCTTTATAACAAACCAAAAGAAAAAACAAAAACTTGGGACAGATTATCCAAAAGTGCTGCCAAAGTAAGCAGAATAATATCTTCAAAAAGATGAAATGATAATTGACTAATACATAAAATCAGGAGCTGATTAGATGATACTTTGCAAGATTCATGCACCACATTCGCCTTTGCAGTTCAAAGTGGGTGAAGCATTACCTGAACTCCGTGTTGTGGACGAACTGTCACATACTGAATGGGCGAGTGAACATAACCTGGGGATAGAGTGAAGGAGTAGCGTTGTAGAATCATTGACACAGCAATCTTTGCTTCATTGATTGCAAAGTTTAAGCCCACACAACTTCGAGGTCCTATTCCAAACGGCACAAATGCACCTATGTTATTGTTAGTTGCTTTAGCAACCCCTTCAGCAAATCTCTCTGGTTTGAAAAGTTGTGCGTCCTGTCCCCAGATTCGAGGATCGTGGTGAAATGATAGATTTGAGATAACTAATGCAACATTAGCAGGAACAATGACATCTCCCAGTCTAACTTCCCTTTCAACTTTCCTTACAAAACCAGCAACAGGGGGATATAACCTTAGAGACTCATTGAAGATCATACTCATCTGCATGAACACGAAAAATGGATACCAAATCAAGATTACTTCCAATCTTAGTTTTGCCACTTAAGATAAGCAGTTGATTAATTAGTGGTTGACTTTCTTACTGTTTTCAGTTTGGTAATGCCATCGAGATTTGGAGTTTGTTTCCCAAATAATTCTATGACCTCCTTTCTTGCTTCCTCTTGCCAATTCGTATGGAGTGCTAGAAGAAAGACGGTCCAAGCAAGCAAAGTATTGGTGGTTTCTTGTCCAGCAAAGTAAAAAGTCTTGCACTCGTCAACCAAATCATCCACCGAAATCCTCTGGCCGTCATTGGCAGCATGACGAGCCTTCAAAAGTAATCCAAAAAAATCACTCCCAAAGCCGTCCTCATCCCCACTCATTGCCGTCTTTTCTCTTTTCTTAGCGATATCCATTATGGAGGCATATACACCTTTCTTAAGTTTTTCTGCTTCGATCTCGTCACTAGTTTTGAAAATTTTACTGCAACATTGAGCAAAAGACTAACAACCATGAGAACACAAGTAACACTCCAAGAATATTTGTGGAATGAACCGAGATTTTACCTGATGCCAGGAATCCTGACTGTGAGGGCGTTTTTAGAAAGTAGGAAGGCTAACTTCATCAACATCTCAAAAATGTTCTGTCCTTCTAAATAGCTGCTGCCAAATGCTGTTCTCGAAATCACTTCTGAAGTGAACAACCTGAACTCTTCAAACACCTCAATTTCTTTTTCTTCATAATTTCTCCACCTTTCAAGCATCGTCTCTGCACTAGCTACCATATCTGGAAACATACTCTAGACAAATAATACTGTCATGCTATCAACAAATTTAGCTTCAGCAATCTTTACCACAGTAACTGTAAAAAACTTACTTTTAAACATTCTCCATTGAAGGCATGGGTAGCAAGCTTTCTCATTTTTCCCCATTTTTCACCTTCAGTTGTTGTCACAAGGCCATCTCCTAATAGCTTCTTCACAAAGGTATCGGGCTCTCTTTTCGGGTAAGCTTTATCCTTGTTACTCATTATCTCTTTGCATAACTCAGGTTCCTCCGTAATGACCAACTGTGCAAGAGAACCATGCCACTGAAGATATTTCTTCCCTACAATTTCGTACAAAAAAATGACCAAAATTTACGTCGGAACAATTTGAAAAACAACAGTTAACTAAAAGTGAGACATAGCTTGTTAGTTGTTACCATATATCTGTGACCAAGAGTGTATGTGAGGTACAACTCCAGAAACTATGTCGTGAGATAAATTCTTGGGCCTGCGCATGACTTCCTTTTTCATGTCGGATATTTCTTTTGTGTTTCCATGGATAAGTCTGTAAGGAGGACCTTTGATCCCCTGCGCTTTCATCATCTTTTGTATCCGAGTCGGAGTCCACCATAGTTTGTGCAGGATCTTGATGAGGACAAAGACAAGAAACACACACAGAAGGCTTGAAAGAATGGCCACCATGCCTCCCAAAGAACTCATTTTTTATTAACTGATCAAATTTTCCAGTCCGGAGTCCAAAGTTTCCTCATCTTTATACTCAAGACAAATGACCCCACACCTAAACGTGTTAGCTTCTGATTGTTAGCTTACTTTTCTGACTACTCACTACAATCCAAAGACATTGCCGCAGTATTAGATTTAACAAAATGGCCACAATGTCGCGTGCTTTGACTGGAAAATGATGCGGAGAATCTCACGATCATCATCATTTACCGTGTATCGTACGGCCAGAAATTATTTGAAATTTAAAATTAAATATAAATAATACCTAATAAAAATTAACCGCACGATGTACAATGTACGATAAATGGTCATGATCACGAAATACCCCGAATTCCCAGGAAAAGGATCTGGTCCTATTGAATACTGGGGGTTTGCAGCCTTGTAATTTTTTTTAGTGTTAGAAAGACTAAATTTGCAAACTAAATGATGTATTGCCAATAAAAATAAGCATGTATATTAACGTGTAAGTAATAAACCAATCATCAACTTTTATGTTTTTTTAGTTTTCAAAATTTTATTTACAAATTTAGTCTCTCTAGCATTACTCTTCTTCTTTTTTTTTTTTTTTTTTTTTTGTTTTTTTTGTGTTATCAATTAGATTTAGTGATTAAATTTAGCCATTCATTTTTTTTTTGGAATAAGGCTTGGCCGCTGAAAGAAGAGCAACAAATCTTGCTAAAATGAATAAGTTCTCAATCACAAATGAACACGTGACCAAACAATTATTGAATTGAAAACTTGAACTAACATCACTCCAAATAAAAGAGCACATTCATTTTTAATTGATTTTTCAACACGTCTTACTATTCTTCTTCCAACAGCCAATCATTGTTCTTTTCTGGATCGTCAATACTCTGCATTTAAAAATTGAAAGAATGGCTATTATGCCTCCCAAAGAACTCATTTTTTGTTAACTCATCAAAATTTCAGCCGTCCGGAGTCCAAAGATTCCTCAGCTTTATGCTCAAGACAGATGACCCGTCTAGAACACCTAAACGTGTTTGCTTACTTATGTGACGACTTCCTACAATCCAAAGACATTGCCATAGGTAAGTGTTATTGGCATTCCAAAAATCTCATTATACACTTCTTATAAGTGTATTTTTCTTTCCAAATATAGAAAGTTTAGAGTGTAGAATGAGATTTTTGGAGTACCAATAACAATTCTCTTGCCATATTATTAGATTGATAAAATGGCTATAATGTCCCGTGCTATTGAATACCCAAGATTTGTAGCCGCATAATTTTTTATTTTTTGTTGTTGTAGCAGTTAGATTTATTGATTAAATTTAGCCATTCATTTTTTTTGAGAATGCCGTTGAAAGAAGAGTAGTAAGTCTTGCTAAAATGAATAAGTTCTCAATCACAAATGAACACGTAACCAAACAATTATTGAATTGAAAACTTGAACTAACATCACACCAAATAAAAGAACACATTCATTTTTAATTGATTTTTCAACATATTTTACTATTCTTCTTCCAACAGTCAATCATTGTTCTTTTCCGGACCGTCAATACTCCGCATTTAAAAATTGAAAGAATCGCTATTATGCCTCCCAAAGAACTCATTTTTTGTTAACTTATCAAATTTTCAGCCGTCCGGAGTCCAAAGTTTCCTCAGCTTTATGCTCAAGACAAATGACCCATCTAGAACACCTAAACGTGTTAGCTTACTTTTTTGACTACTTACTACAATCCAAAGACATTGTCATAGGAAAGTATTATTGGCACTCTAAAAATCTCATTCTACACTTCTTACAAATGTATTTTTCTTTCCAAATATAGAAAGTTTAGAGTGTAGAATGAGATTTTTGGAGTGCCAATAACAATTCTCTTGCTATATTATTAGATTGATAAAATGGCTATAATGTCCCTTGCTATTGAATACCCGGGATTTGTAGCCGCATAATTTTTTATTTTTTGTTGTTGTAGCAATTGGATTTATTGATTAAATCTAGCCATTCATTTTTTTAGGAATAATGATTGATTATTGAAAGAAGAGTAATAAGTCCTACTAAAATGAATAGTTTCCAATCACAAATGAACATATGACCAAACAATTGAAAACTTAAACCAACATCACTCCAAACAAATGAACACATATTTACTTTGAACTATTTTTCAACATAATTTGATACTCGTGTTTCAACAACCAGGTATTGTTTTTTATTTTTATTTTTTAATGGTAATCAATGCTACACATTGTTAAAAATTGAACTTCCTTTACAAAAAGAGAGAGCAATGAACTTCCCATATCTTTGTATCCGCAGACGGCACTACAAACTGTATCCACCCTTAAATATTATTAGATATCTCGAATGGATAAGATTGTTATGATGACCGTTTGTGAATTTTAAAGGGACAATGATTGTCTGCATTATTACTTTCCGTGACTTTTTGTTTATGTAATCACTACGTCAACATTTTATATTACTATTCATTTTTATATTATTATCTTTATAAAAAAATAATATAAAATGTTGACCTGACTTAACCGTGACCATACAAAATAGAAGGACACGAAAAATGAAAGGTTGGACAATCCTTGTCCATTTTAAATGGCGTTGAGCTGACATGGCATTGACATAGCTTCCTTGGCTAGAGAGTAGGTGCTCTTTCTACGCATGCAATTTGTTTTATATAATAATATAATTGCATTAAGAGAGTGAGAATAAATTGATTTTGAACTCGTCATATTTTTTTTGTCAAATAATAAATTTTAGTTAGATTCTAATAGATAAGTTTACATCTTTCGTAAAAATATTGAAAAAAAATTTCGGGTCCTATACAATTCCATTTATGATCACCACCAATCATTGAGACGGAAGTTGCTACTTCATGTGCCGCACGGTTGTTCACCCTATGAGTAAAATCAAACAACAGACTCAACAGAATTAGCAAGGGACCATGTATCATAAATAAGCCCTCCCATTGCCGCGTCAACTTCAATTTTTCGATTAACCATTTGTATATAATTAAGATCTCTCACTTACAAAAAAAGAATAATATCATTAAATTGTAGTACTAAAAGGCTCTAAAATATAATAATAATAATAATAATAATAATAATAATAATAATAATGGTTTTTATCCCAAACATTTATGATTTCAACAAAGGCAAATGCTTAGAATTATGACCACATTTTGTAGACGGTAAGGGTGCGTTTGTTGCACCGAACTATTTCGAACTGAACTAACTGTCTTGGCTTAGACTAAGCTGAATAAGAATAGTGAAGTGTTTGGTATACTATCGGACTAAATCACGGACTAAAATATTTTACAATTATTAATACACTGTTTTTATCTTAAAAAAAAATAAACAAATTACACCTATTTTTATTGGACTCTCTCTCCCCTGTCTCTCTATTTTCTTCGTTCATTTACTTTGGTTCTTCACGCCCAGATTTGCTAAACTCAAACCAGAAAAAATAAAATCCATATCTTCTCTTCTTTTCATTTGCTTTCTCTTGAATTCAAACTCATATTTATCTTCTTTTAATTTACTTTTCTCTTCAAATCAAACATAGAAAAATTACCATTTTTTTTTTCAATTTGTAGAGGCTTTGTCGATCATCGGATCTGCAAATCGACGAACTTGAGCTCCATTTGGTCCAAAGGGTGAGCTTTGGCTCCTCTCTGGAACTGAAAACAACCCATTTCTTGAGCCTTAGAGGGGTTGTGCAAGAAAGTGAAGGAAGAAAACGAGTGCAAGTGAGAAAGAAACGGGTAGTGTTGGTGGTGAGGAAGAGATAGAAACCGTCCATTTCTAGAGAGAGAAGGGAACAACCAAGCTCATCAGACGAAGATCTGGGTTCTCCGCGATTCGAAACGAGCAGAGGAAGATCTGGCGATTCTGGGTTCTCCATGATTCGAAACGAGATGACTTGATTCTGGATTCTAGGTTCTCTGCAGTTCTAGGTTGGTGGGTGTAGGTGATGTTGGCAAAGCGAGCAGGTCAGGTTTTAGCAATTCCATGGTATTTGGGGGTCTCGCTAAGACCTCCTAGTGATGGAGATAGTCCACGCGAATCTGGCTTTATCCCATTAAAGTTAGTCCGTTTAAGTAACAAACACAGGACTACACTAACGTGTAGTTCAGTCCAGTCCGATGAAAGCTAATGAGCCCAAACAAACGCACTCTAAAAGAAAAATACTAAACACTATTTGGTTTTTAAACATTACCACAATATTAGCTACAAATATTGGACCAGTCGTGAAATATTTATTAATCAAAGTATGAATATATATGGAGTTTGAGTTTTCCGCCCTTATTGCAATAAAATCTTCTAGAGTACTTTTTGTTGAAAAGAATTTTCCCGGGCGGTATTCCTTCTTTCTGTTTTTGGGTTACTTCCGTATTTTTGGCAGGCTGAAACCGAGCATCTAAAAACAAATTCAAACAGTTGAAGCTACTTTATGTTTAGCCTTCAAACTATCCTCTGTCCAAACCAAAACTTGCTTCTGGTTAGTTTCTGAGCATCCTATTGCTTGCCAATATAAAAGGTGGCTATGGACATCTCAAATATCATCATCTTCTTCGTTGACAAAGATGGCTCGTGGTCTCATTGCCATTTGTCTCATCACTTTGCTAGCCTGTTCATCTGTGGAAGGTCGAGGCCTAGGTAAACATTCATCCCTAACCCTTTTCATTTTCTTCATCTTGTTCTACATTTTCGCAGGTTTTCGATTTATGGTCATTTTAAGTGGTTCATCGTGCAATGATATGTTGTTGCAGAACTAGCACATTTAAATGGAGCTGAACATCAGTCCGTGGGGGATCATGTTCACGGAGTTGTAGCAAATGTGACAGTGGGTGGGTTCAACCTTCAGTTAAATTTAAGCAACCCTAAACTTGTTGAAGAACTGAAAATTAAACGATCAGACTTTCCATCCGATTTTCTGTTTGGAGCCGCCACTTCTGCTGCACAGGTACATGTAAAATGAGTTATGCATATATAGCCTCAAAATTTCTTTGTTAAAATAGATTTTGTTATATTAATCGATGAATGTTGAGCGCAGAGCGAAGGGTCAGCTAAAGAAGGAGGGAGAGGACCAAGTGGTTGGGATCATCGCATGGAAACACTCCCAGGTTTACATAACCTTAATAAGTTATCTTATCTTCATAATTTTTCCATTCGGAATAATGATCAGCCAACAAAATTCAATTACAGAAAAACTTCGAAACAGTACAAAGTTCCCTATGGCAGTCGATGGATATAAACGATACAAGGCGAGTAGCAAAAGGTCAAAACATCATTAAAAATCCAGTTTGTTCTTAAAAAAAATTAAGCTAATATACTCTAATCTGAATTTTAGGAGGATATTAAGCTTATCAAGGACGCTGGACTAAATTCTTACAGATTTTCCATCTCCTGGAGTAGGATTTTACCAAGTAAAAATCATTTCTTCTTTATTCTGTTCTTTTTAAAATTTGTTTAATCATTTATAAGAAACTGATGGGGTGTTGATGGATCCTACGCAGAGGGAAGCTTAAGTGGCGGAATTAACCAAGAGGGTATTGATTACTACAATAGCTTGATCGATGAGCTAATAAAAAATGGTGAGAAAGCTACCAGTTTTTATGTACTTGGATGGTTGAATTAAGTATGCGTTTGGCTTAATGTATTTTCTGCGTTCTAACGCAGGCATCACACCTTTCGTGACGATTTATCACTTTGACATGCCACTAGCCCTGGAAGAGAAGTATGGAGGCTTACTGAATCGCTCGTTCGTGTAAGCCTTTTTAAAAAACCATTTTGCACGCATATGTCATTTTGTAAACATGAATTGAAAAATATGAGCTTCATAAGATAAATAAAGAATATAAGATCAATCTCATAATGTATAATAATGATATGGTCGATTTTCCAGGAATGACTTTAGAGACTATAGCGAGCTTCTATTCAAAAAGTTTGGAGACAGAGTTAAACATTGGTTCACAATTAATGAGCCAAACATTCTTGCTCAATTTGGTTATGAACTTGGGATTTCCCCACCAGGGAGGTGTTCACTTCCATCAACCCTTTGTGCATTAGGGTCTCCTGTGAAATGTTTCGAGACTGTCGGCCCGTGCAAGTTTGGTGGCAACTCGTCAACAGAGCCTTACACTGCAGCCCATAACATTATCCTTGCCCATGCCACTGTGGTTAAGCTCTACAAAGAAAAATATCAAGTGAGACTTGAAGACTCGAGGAAATTCATATAAATTCAATTGTTTCAACTTTTTAATCTTATCACTAAAGATTAGTTTGAATGTCATCTTCTAGGAACAACAAAAGGGTGAATTGGGAATCGTCCTCGCTTCACAATATTTTTTGCCCTATACACAATCAGAGGAAGATAAAGCCGCAGCAGGACGACTTTTTGACTTCTACCTCGGATGGTAAGTAGAAGCATTCCATTTCATGATCACATGATCATTGATGATAATGAGAACTTGCATGTTTTAATCATTTTATGATAAGCTTTTTCGTTTGTAATGCTACTATTTGTGCGTTAGGTTTATGGGACCATTAGTATTCGGAGATTATCCTGAAAGTATGAAGGAGAGGGTGAAGGATAGGCTTCCCACTTTTTCCGCAGAAGACAAAGTTCTGCTCAATGGGAGTGTAGGGTTGGTTGGTATCAATTATTATACATCAACATATGCCAAACATAAGGCTCCTCCTCCAGGTGAGGCGTTGCGTTATTCCTTCGATCAATGGGCCGAAACAATAGGTAAGATATCTTGCTCTCTAGAGCCATAAGGACAAATGACAAATCAAACATCAAGCATAGTTTTAATATTCCGTCATGTTGATCGTGTTTTGATTGTTTCAGCTATCAAAGATGAAGAAATTCTGGGTGTGGTAAGAAATTTTTTAAGATTCTATGTTCTTGCTAGTTTTGTAAGAAACGAAACATCGGTATTGTCTTTGTTTGAGGAAAGTGTGTGGTTTAATTTTTCCTTATGGTGCAGACCGATAGTCATTGGCCGGAAGGCCTGCAGAAGCTGTTGGAGTACGTAAAGGATAAATATCAAAATCCAAAACTCTACATTTCTGAAAATGGTTCGATTTCTTACGCTTGGGTTAATCCTTGTATATATACTGTTAACCAAAATATGCATAACAAAAATAAAAAAGGATGACATATCTTCTACACCTTTTCTTTGTAGGACTTTCTGATCACAAGGACAAGGGCTCTCCACTTGAAGTACTTCTAGAGGATCCATATCGAATTTCCTTTGTTACTCGTCACTTGTGTCGAATCAATAAGGCAATTAAGTAAGTGATGATATATATTTTTATTTGACACTGAAACAAATATATTGTCTCATTCTTAACAAAAATTATTGCAGGAATGGAGTGAATGTCAAAGGGTACTTCTATTGGGCTCTATTCGACGACATTGAATGGGGCATGGGGTTCAATCGAGTTGGTATTTACTTTGTTGATTTCAGTAACTACACGCGCTACCCCAAGCTCTCCGTTAAGTGGTTCCGAGCTTTCCTTCAAGGCTGAGATCCTGCTATAGCTGCCTGAGTAATCAGTTGTTCAAACTTAATATTTAGCAATGTAAAGCCATTATCCCTTTGGTTTTCTTGTTGTAATCTATGTTTCCCTATAAAAATAAGGCTCTTCATTTGTGCTTCAAATAAACCATGTATGCTACGAATAATTTAATCAGTACTGCAAAGGGCACACAAACTTTCATTTTATGTCGAGAAATACAAAGGTTCATTTGATTCTACTTCTTTTGCCCATAAATCATCTGCTGCTATGCCTAACTGCATATAAATGGAGAATCGGTCATGTAAATTCTCGCTTGTGCACGCAGTCGAATCAAACAGCTAGGGTCTTCTGACCAAACAATCTCCAGTAACTAGATATTAAAACACGAATAAAGCAGGACTATAATTATCATAAACCCCCCAACCTACTGATCAATGTCACTGCAATCTGGTCCAACGATAATGAAAGCCTTGTGGAAGATAATGTGCAACACAATACTATCTGTGCTTCCCAATCTTACATCTTCTCTAATTACTACCCTAAATTTCAGTAAGTGCACAGTTGTTACTTAGCTGTGGGTTTTCACTATTCTATGCTATTGGAAACGCCATATCCTGGCGCGCCATGGCTGTAATCGGTATTATGTTTGTATCTATTCCACCTCCAGTACAAATTATTGGTTTGTTTTTCGTTTCAGACGTTAAGTCTGGGTTTGAATTTCCTTGAACAAGCATGTATGTTTATACCTCTATCTCACCAATCTCAATCTAGGATTAGGTAGGTGATAGGTTGCAGGTGAAGTTGCTAAGATGATGAAGACTCAAAATAAACACTATTTTGGAACTATTGCAAATAACTCACTCTTTCTGAAACTTAACCAAAATAACTCATACTATTTTTGAAACAACAACAAAATAACTCATACTATTTCTAAAATAATAGCAAAATAACTCACATTATTCTTGAAACTCAACCATATATAATAACTCACATTATTTCTAGAAGAGAACAAAATAAACATTATTTCTAAAACTAAACAAAATAACTAACACTATTTCTCAAACTGACCGAATTGGTTTGAGCATGATTTAAGTCTCGGTACAGTTGGATATTTGTTTGTTCACACAGATTTTTTTTTACATACCTTGATGCGGTTTTATATAGAAATTACTAGATTTATTCATCCTGAATTCACTTTTTTATAATTCCACCTACATGCCATGTTTTAATGATTAGTCAATGGATTTTGTTAAAAGTGTTACATATGTAAAGATTGAATACATTGACGAATCACTCTTCTGTATCTGGTGAAGAGGAATTACAATAACTCATGAAAGTATGAGATCAATCTCATAAATATGAACTTCATTAGATAAATATGAACTTCATTAGATTGAATACATTCACGCATATGTCATTTTGTAAACAAGAATTGAAAAATATGAACTTCATTAGATAAATAAAGAATATAAGATCAATCTCATAATGTATAATAATGATATGGTCGATTTTCCAGGAATGACTTTCGACACTATAGCGAGCTTTTATTCAAAAAGTTTGGAGACAGAGTTAAACATTGGTTCACAATTAATGAGCCAAACATTCTTGCTCAATTTGGTTATGAACTTGGGATTTCCCCACCAGGGAGGTGTTCACTTCCATCAACCCTTTGTGCATTAGGGTCTCCTGTGAAATGTTTTGAGACTGTCGGTCCATGCAAGTTTGGTGGTAACTCGTCAACAGAACCTTACACTGCAGCCCATAACATTATCCTTGCCCATGCCACTGTGGTTAAGCTCTACAAAGAAAAATATCAAGTGAGACTTGAAGACTCGAGGAAATTCATATAAATTCAATTGTTTCAACTTTTTAATCTTATCACTAAAGATTAGTTTGAATGTCATCTTCTAGGAACAACAAAAGGGTGAATTGGGAATCGTCCTCGCTTCACAATATTTTTTGCCCTATACACAATCAGAGGAAGATAAAGCCGCAGCAGGACGACTTTTTGACTTCTACCTCGGATTAGAAGCATTCCATTTCATGATCACATGATCATTGATGATCATGAGAACTTGCATGTTTTAATCATTTTATGATAAGCTTTTTCGTTAGTAATGCTACTATTTGTGCATTAGGTTTATGGGACCATTAGTATTCGGAGATTATCCTCAAAGTATGAAGGAGAGGGTGAAGGATAGGCTTCCCATTTTTTCTGCAGAAGAGAAAGTTCTGCTCAATGGGAGTTTAGGGTCGGTTGGTATCAATTATTATACATCAACATATGCCAAACATAAGGCTCCTCCTCCAGGTGAGGCGTTGCGTTATTCCTTCGATCAATGGGCGGAAACAATACGTAAGATATCTTGCTCTCTAGAGCCATAAGGACAAAAGAAAAATCAAACATCAAGAATAGTTTTAATATTCCGTCATGTTGATCGTGTTTTGATTGTTTCAGCTATCAAAGATGAAGAAATTCTTGGTGTGGTAAGAAATTTTTTAAGATTCTATGTTCTTGCTAGTTTTGTAAGAAATGAAACATCGGTGTTGTCTTTGTTTGAGGAAAGTGTGTGGTTAAATTTTTCCTTATGGTGCAGACCGATAGTCATTGGCCGGAAGGGCTGCAGAAGCTGTTGGAGTACGTAAAGGATAATTATCAAAATCCAAAACTCTACATTTCTGAAAATGGTTCGATTTCTTATGCTTCGGTTAATCCTTGTATATATACTAAGTTCAGACATGCAAGATTGTGTGATCAGACCTCAAGAAGAGAGCTAGAGCAGGGATTTAAACCATGGTCTTGAGAGCTCCAAAGGAGCAACTTGAGGAATGTGTCGATAAAAACTTTTGTACTTTTGTATATAACAATCTACCAAATGTTTTCAATGTAAATAGTATTAATGTTTTGCAACACAACTTTTATATCTTGCACACGTAATCTTTCATACAGTTTTCAATCCTGCAGCAACGTATGGGTACAAATTTCTAGTCTTACTCTAAACCCTAAGCACGTATGGACGACAATCATAATTTCCACAGTAAAAGGATTCAAATTTTCACATTCACTAGTTCAGTAACACGTATTGGATGGCGGCCCATCATAATCATATCTTACTCATGACGTGTTAGTGTGGCTTTGATTGAGCCAAAATTGGAGCCCCACATCGGTGGGTGAGGAGAGCATCAAGTGCTTTATAAGGAATGGTTCTAGACAACGTTTGGGATTGGGTGACCCTCACGATATTTGAAGTTGGAGAACTCATTTGAAATTTGGTATCATATAGCTCTATTTAAATTTGGATTGTGGACGTGAATTTGGAGATGGCTCGAATGACTCCAGGTGGAGTTTGTTGGTGTGGTTTTGATTGAGGCAAAATTGGAGTCCCACATCGGACAGGTTTTATGGACTTGTAGTTGAGATTGAGACGTCAATATTGATGTTTAGTTTTATATAGGCTGTTTGTCGGCCCCTTCCATATTCCACATAAACAATTCCTAATCATCGGTCGGTTACGTTTGCATTTTCTAGTTGGATTCTTTATAACAAACCAAAAGAAAAAACAAAAACTTGTGACAGATTATCCAAAAGTGCTGCCAAAGTAAGCAGAATAATATCTTGAAAAAGATGAAATGATAATTGACTAATACATAAAATCAGTAGCTGATTAGATGATACTTGGAAAGATTCATTCACCACATTCGCCTTTGCAGTTCAAAGTGGGTGAAGCATTACCTGAACTCCGTGTTGTGGACGAACTGTCACATACTGAATGGGCGAGTGAACATAACCTGGGGATAGAGTGAAGGAGTAGCGTTGTAGAATCATTGACACAGCAATCTTTGCTTCATTGATTGCAAAGTTTAAGCCCACACAACTTCGAGGTCCTATTCCAAACGGCACAAATGCACCTATGTTATTGTCAGTTGCTTTAGCAACCCCTTCAGCAAATCTCTCTGGTTTGAAAAGTTGTGCGTCCTGTCCCCAGATTCGAGGATCGTGGTGAAATGACAGATTTGAGATAACTAATGCAACATTAGCAGGAACAATGACATTTCCCAGTCTAACTTCCCTTCCAACTTTCCTTGCAAAGCCAGCAACAGGGGGATATAACCTTAGAGACTCATTGAAGATCATACTCATCTGCATGAACACGAAAAATGGATGCCAAATCAAGATTACTTCCAATCTTAATTTTGCCACTTAAGATAAGCAGTTGATTAATTAGTGGTTGACTTTCTTACTGTTTTCAGTTTGGTAATGCCATCGAGATTTGGAGTTTGTTTCCCAAATAATTCCATGACCTCCTTTCTTGCTTCCTCTTGCCAATTCGTATGGAGTGCTAGAAGAAAGACGGTCCAAGCAAGCAAAGTATTGGTGGTTTCTTGTCCAGCAATGTAAAAAGTCTTGCACTCGTCAACCAAATCATCCACCGAAATCCTCTGGCCGTCATTGGCATCATGACGAGCCTTCAAAAGTAATCCAAAAAAATCACTCCCAAAGCCGTCCTCATCTCCACTCATTGCCGTCTTTTCTCTTTTCTTAGCGATATCCATTATGGAGGCATATACACCTTTCTCAAGTTTTTCTGCTTCGATCTCGTCACTAGTTTTGAAAATTTTACTGCAACATTAAGCAAAAGACTAACAACCATGAGAACACAAGTAACACTCCAAGAATATTTGTGGAATGAACCGAGATTACCTGATGCCAGGAATCCTGACTGTGAGGGCGTTTTTAGAAAGTAGGAAGGCTAACTTCATCATCATCTCAAAAATGTTCTGTCCTTCTAAATAGCTGCTGCCAAATGCTGTTCTCGAAATCACTTCTGAAGTGAACAACCTGAACTCTTCAAACACCTCAATTTCTTTTTCTTCATAATTTCTCCACCTTTCAAGCATCGTCTCAGCACTAGCTACCATATCTGGAAACATACTCTAGACAAATAATACTGTCATGCTATCAACAAATTTAGCTTCAGCAATCTTTACCACAGTAACTGTAAAAAACTTACTTTTAAACATTCTCCATTGAAGGCATGGGTAGCAAGCTTTCTCATTTTTCCCCATTTTTCACCTTCAGTTGTTGTGACAAGGCCATCTCCTAATAGCTTCTTCGCAAAGGTATCGGGCTCTCTTTTCGGATAAGCTTTATCCTTGTTACTCATTATCTCTTTGCATAACTCAGGTTCCGTAATGACCAATTGTGCAAGAGAACCATGCCACTGAAGATATTTCTTCCCTACAATTTCGTACAAAAAAATGACCAAAATTTATGTCGGAACAATTTGAAAAACAACAGTTAACTAAAAGTGAGACATAGCTTGTTAGTTGTTACCATATATCTGTGACCAAGAGTGTATGTGAGGTACAACTCCAGAAACTATGTCGTGAGATAAATTCTTGGGCCTGCGCATGACTTCCTTTTTCATGTCGGATATTTCTTTTGTGTTTCCATGGATAAGTCTGTAAGGAGGACCTTTGATCCCCTGCGCTTTCATCATCTTTTGTATCCGAGTCGGAGTCCACCATAGTTTGTGTAAGATATTGATGAGAACAAAGACAAGAAATACACACAGAAGGCTTGAAAGAATGGCTACCATGCCTTCCAAAGAACTCATATTTTGTCAACCGATCAAATTTTCAAGAGTCCGGAGTCCAAAGTTTCCTCATCTTTATCCTCAAGAAAAATGACCCCACACCTAAACGTGTTAGCTTCTGATTGTTAGCTTACTTTTCTGACTACTTACTACAATCCAAAGACATTGCCGCAGTATTAGATTTGATAAAATGGCTACAATGTCGCGTGCTATTGACTGGAAAATGATTTGGGGAATCCTATTATCATATTATCATGATAGTTCATCGTATATCGTGTAATTAGAAATTATTTAAAATTTAAAATTAAATATAAATAGTACCTATGAAAACTGACCACACGATATACAATAAAAGGTCATGATCACGGATTTGTAGCCGCATAATTTTTATCTATAGTAATGTTAGAGAGATTAAATTTGGAAATTAAATTTGCAAACTAAATTATGTGTTACTAATAAAAATAAGCACATGCATCAACTTGTAAGTAATAAACCAATCATTAACTTCCATGTCTTTTAGTTTTCAAAATTTTATCTACAGATTTAGTCTCTCTAGCATTACTCTCTTTTTTTTTTTGTTTTTTTTGTTTTTTTTGGTGTTATCAATTAGGTTTAGTAATTAAATCTAGCCATTCATTTTTTTTTAATAAAGCTTGGCCGTTGAAAGAAGAGCAGCAAGTCTTGCTAAAATGAATAAGTTATCATTCACGAACACTTGACCAAACAATTATTGAATTGAAAACTTGAACTAACATCACTCCAAATAAAAAAACACATTCATTTTTAATTGATTTTTCAACATGTCTTGCCATTCTTCTTCCAACAGCCAGCCATTGTTCTTTTCCAGGCCGTCAATACTCCGCATTTAAAAATTGAAAGAACGGCTCCTATGCCTTCCAAAGAACTCATTTTTTGTTACCTGATCAAATTTTTAACAGTCCGGAGTCCAAGTTTCCTCAGCTTTATCCTCAAGACAAATGACCCATCTAGAACACCTAAACGTGTTAGCTTACTTTTCTGACTACTTACTACAATCCAAGACATTACCATATTATTAGATTGATAAAATGGCTATAATGTCCCGTGCCATTGAATACCCGGGATTTGTAGCCCCATAATTTTTTATTTTTTGTTGATTTAGCAGTTAGATTTATTGATTAAATCTAGCCATTCAATTTTTTGGGAATAATGATTGGCCACTGAAAGAAAAATAGCAAGTCTTACTAAAATGAATACTCTCCAACCACAAATGAACACATGACCAAACAATTATTGAATTGAAAACTTGAACCAACATCATTCCAAATAAATGAACACATTTATTTTTAACTATTTTTCAACATAATTTGATACAGAGAGCAATGAACTTCCCATATCTTTCTATCCGCAGACGGCACTACAAACTGTATCCACCCTTAAGTATTATTAGATATCTCGGATGGATTGTTATTATGACCGTTCGTGAATTTTAAAGGGGCGTTGAGCTGACATGGCATTGGCATAGCTTCCTTGGCTAGAGAGTAGGTGCTCCTTCTACGCATCCAAGTTCTAATTCTTCTTTCACAAATTTTTTTATACAATAATATAATTGCATTAAGAGAGTGAGAATAAATTGGTTTTGAACTCGTCATTTTTTTTTTTTTTGTCAAATGATAGATTTTATTAGATTCTAATAGATAAGTTTACATCTTTTGCAAAAATATTGAAAAAAAATTCGGGTTCTATACAATTCCATTTATGGTTACCACCAATCTTTGAGATGGAAGCTGCTACTTCATGTGCTGCACAGTTGTTCACCCTATGGGTAAAATCAAACACAACAGACTCAACAGAACTAGCAAGGGACCATATATCATAAATAAGCCCTTCCATTGCTGCGTCAACCTCAATTTCTCGATTAACCATTCGTATATAATTAAGATCTCTCTCGCTTATCAAAAAGAATAATATCACTAAATCATAATGTTAATCGGTTCCAAGATATAATAATAATAATAATAAGGGTTTTTATCCCAAACATTTATGATTTCAACAAAGGCAAATGCTAAGAATAATAACCACATTTTGTAGACCGTAAACGAACAATACTAAACACTATTTGGTTTTTAAACATTACCACAATATTAGCTACAAATATGGGACCCTTCGTGAAATATTTATTAATCAAAGTATGAATATATATGGTGTTTGTGTTTTCCGCCCTTATTGCTATAAAATCTTCTAGAGTGCTTTTTGTTGAAAAGAATTTTCCCGGGCGGTATTCCTTCTTTCTGTTTTTGGGTTACTTCCGTATTTTTGGCAGGCTGAAACCGACCATCTAAAAACAAATTCAAACGGTTGAAGCTACTTTATGTTTAGCCTTCAAACTATCCTCTGTCCAAACCAAAACTTGCTTCTGGTTAGTTTCTGAGCATCCTATTGCTTGCCAATATAAAAGGTGGCTATGGACATCTCAAATATCATCATCTTCTTCGTTGACAAAGATGGCTCGTGGTCTCATTGCCATTTGTCTCATCACTTTGCTAGCCTGTTCATCTGTGGAAGGTCGAGGCCTAGGTAAACATTCATCCCTAACCCTTTTCATTTTCTTCATCTTGTTCTACATTTTCGCAGGTTTTCGATTAATGGTCATTTTAAGTGGTTCATCGTGCAATGATATGTTGTTGCAGAACTAGCACATTTAAATGGAGCTGAACATCCGTCCGTGGGGGATCATGTTCACGGAGTTGTAGCAAATGTGACAGTGGGTGGGTTCAACTTTCAGTTAAATTTAAGCAACCCTAAACTTGTTGAAGAACTGAAAATTAAACGATCAGACTTTCCATCCGATTTTCTGTTTGGAGCCGCCACTTCTGCTGCACAGGTACATGTAAAATGAGTTATGCATATATAGCCTCAAAATTTCTTTGTTAAAATAGATTTTGTTATATTAATCGATGTATGTTGAGCGCAGAGCGAAGGGTCAGCTAAAGAAGGAGGGAGAGGACCAAGTGGTTGGGATCATCGCATGGAAACACTCCCAGGTTTACATAACCTTAATAAGTTATCTTATCTTCCTAATTTTTCCATTCGGAATAATGATCAGCTAACAAATTTCAATTACAGAAAAACTTCGAAACAGTACAAAATTCCCCATGGCAGTCGATGGATATAAACGATACAAGGCGAGTAGCAAAAGGTCAAAACATCCTTAAAAATCCAGTTTGTTCTTAAAAAAAATTAAGCTAATATACTCTAATCTGAATTTTAGGAGGATATTAAGCTTATCAAGGACGCTGGACTAAATTCTTACAGATTTTCCATCTCCTGGAGTAGGATTTTACCAAGTAAAAATCATTTCTTCTTTATTCTGTTCTTTTTAAAATTTGTTTAATCATTTATAAGAAACTGATGGGGTGTTGATGGATCCTACGCAGAGGGAAGCTTAAGTGGCGGAATTAACCAAGAGGGTATTGATTACTACAATAGCTTGATCGATGAGCTAATAAAAAATGGTGAGAAAGCTACCAGTTTTTATGTACTTGGATGGTTGAATTAAGTACACGTTTGGCTTAATGTATTTTCTGCGTTCTAACGCAGGCATCACACCTTTCGTGACGATTTATCACTTTGACATGCCACTAGCCCTGGAAGAGAAGTATGGAGGCTTACTGAATCGCTCGTTCGTGTAAGCCTTTTTAAAAAACCATTTTGCACGCATATGTCATTTTGTAAACATGAATTGAAAAATATGAACTTCATAAGATAAATAAAGAATATAAGATCAATCTCATAATGTATAATAATGATATGGTCGATTTTCCAGGAATGACTTTAGAGACTATAGCGAGCTTCTATTCAAAAAGTTTGGAGACAGAGTTAAACATTGGTTCACAATTAATGAGCCAAACATTCTTGCTCAATTTGGTTATGAACTTGGGATTTCCCCACCAGGAGGTGTTCACTTCCATCAACCCTTTGTGCATTAGGGTCTCCTGTGAAATGTTTCGAGACTGTCGGTCCATGCAAGTTTGGTGGTAACTCGTCAACAGAGCCTTACACTGCAGCCCATAACATTATCCTTGCCCATGCCACTGTGGTTAAGCTCTACAAAGAAAAATATCAAGTGAGACTTGAAGACTCGAGGAAATTCATATAAATTCAATTGTTTCAACTTTTTAATCTTATCACTAAAGATTAGTTTGAATGTCATCTTCTAGGAACAACAAAAGGGTGAATTGGGAATCGTCCTCGCTTCACAATATTTTTTGCCCTATACACAATCAGAGGAAGATAAAGCTGCAGCAGGACGACTTTTTGACTTCTACCTCGGATGGTAAGTAGAAGCATTCCATTTCATGATCACATGATCATTGATGATCATGAGAACTTGCATGTTTTAATCATTTTATGATAAGCTTTTTCGTTAGTAATGCTACTATTTGTGCATTAGGTTTATGGGACCATTAGTATTCGGAGATTATCCTCAAAGTATGAAGGAGAGGGTGAAGGATAGGCTTCCCACTTTTTCCGCAGAAGACAAAGTTCTGCTCAATGGGAGTTTAGGGTTGGTTGGTATCAATTATTATACATCAACATATGCCAAACATAAGGCTCCTCCTCCAGGTGAGGCGTTGCGTTATTCCTTCGATCAATGGGCCTGAAACAATAGGTAAGATATCTTGCTCTCTAGAGCCATAAGGACAAATGAAAAATCAAACATCAAGCATAGTTTTAATATTCCGTCATGTTGATCGTGTTTTGATTGTTTCAGCTATCAAAGATGAAGAAATTCTGGGTGTGGTAAGAAATTTTTTAAGATTCTATGTTCTTGCTAGTTTTGTAAGAAACGAAACATCGCTATTGTCTTTGTTTGAGGAAAGCGTGTGGTTAAATTTTTCCTTATGGTGCAGACCGATGGTCATTGGCCGGAAGGGCTGCAGAAGCTGTTGGAGTACGTTAAGGATAAATATCAAAATCCAAAGCTCTACATTTCTGAAAATGGTTCGATTTCTTATGCTTCGGTTAATCCTTGTATATATACTGTTAACCAAAATATGCATAACAAAAATAAAAAAGGATGACATATCTTCTACTCCTTTTCTTTGTAGGACTTTCTGATCACAAGGACAATGGCTCTCCACTTGAAGTACTTCTAGAGGATCCATATCGAATTTCCTTTGTTTTTCGTCACTTGTATCGAATCAATAAGGCAATTAAGTAAGTGATGATATATATTTTTATTTGATACTGAAACAAATATATTGTCTCATTCTAAACAAAAATTATTGCAGGAATGGAGTGAATGTCAAAGGGTACTTCTATTGGGCTCTATTCGACGACATTGAATGGGGCATGGGGTTCAATCGAGTTGGTATTTACCTTGTTGATTTCAGTAACTACACGCGCTACCCCAAGCTCTCCATTAAGTGGTTCCGAGCTTTCCTTCAAGGCTGAGATCCTGCTATAGCTGCCTGAGTAATCAGTTGTTCAAACTTAATATTTAGCAATGTAAAGCCATTATCCCTTCGGTTTTCTTGTTGTAATCTATGTTTCCCTATAAAAATAAGTCTCTTCATTTGTGCTTCAAATAAACCATGGATGCTACGAATAATTTAATCAGTACTGCAAAGGGCACACAAACTTTCATTTTACGTCAAGAAATACAAAGGTTCATTTGATTCTACTTCTTTTGCCCATAAATCATCTGCTGCTATGCCTAACTGCATATAAATGAAGAATCGGTCATGTAAATTCTCGCTTGAGCACGCAGTCGAATCAAACAGCTAGGGTCTTCTGACCAAACAATCTCCAGTAACTAGATATTAAAACACGAATAAAGCAGGACTAATTATCATAAACCCCCCAACCTACTGATCAATGTCACTGCAATCTGGTCCAACGATAATGAAAGCCTTGTGGAAGATAATGTGCAACACAATATTATCTGTGCTTCCCAATCTTACATTTCTTCTCTAATTACTACCCTAAATTTCAGTAAGTGCACAGTTGTTACTTAGCTGTGGGTTTTCGCTATTCTATGCTATTGGAAATGCCATATCCTGGCGCGCCATGGCTGTAATCGGTATTATGTTTGTATCTATTCCACCTCCAGTACAAATTATTGGTTTGTTTTTCGTTTCAGACGTTAAGTCTAGGTTTGAATTTCCTTGAACAAGCATGTATGTTTATACCTCTATCTCACCAATCTCAATCTAGGATTAGGTAGGTGATAGGTTGCAGGTGAAGTTGCTAAGATGATGAAGACTCAAGTCATCACACATCACACAGGTTTGGATCATGCATTACATATTACACTGCATCTGTGTGGTTCCTGTCTAGTGAAGTTCTGCCTAGTCATGTCTCTGTACATGCACTATTAACATATACAAATGCCTTTTACCACTGGTGAAGTATAGCTACGGAGTTTGAACCCACGCCGTCATGCAAGGGCTCAACTTCTTTCCCCCTCCCCCTTCCCGGTCCCCCTGTGGTAAAGGGCCACTTGCCAATATTCTTTCATTTGGACATTAACTAATTGTGTTCATGTAATTTCGTAATTGGAGCTAATTCCTTGGTGATCACACGAGTCAATGAAACTTGATCCAAACCCTTTATCTACCAAGATAAATTTATAAAACTAAAGGGGGTGTAGTCAAACTAAGATTTTCAAGGATTTTAAAAGTGATAGATTTGATGGGATTTAAGAGGATTAAAGACTCCTACAAAATTCATATGGATTTTTTAAAGAATTTAAATGGATTGTGGTGGATTGTGGTGGAAGGATTTGAAATCCTAGGGGTGAGGTTGGATTCTTTTTAGTATTGGTTATATATTTTTGGCTCTCAAATTCCACAAAATTCACAACTTATTGAAATCCTCCAAAATCTTAATTTTTTGAATACGCTTATATTTTGATAGATTTTAAAATCCTTTAAAATCTTTTAATTGACTATACTTAGATTTTAAAGGATTCTAAAATCTTTTAATTGACTACACCTAAATTTGAATGAATTCTAAAATCCTTTAAAATCTTTTATTGACTATACTAGGATTTTAAAGTTTTTAAAATCCTCTCAAATTCAAGTTTGATTACATCCCCCTAAACTTCTGAAAACGATGTACTCACAATCGACACACAAGCACTCTTACATTACGAGTCTCAAAAATTAATCAAACTTAATGAGAATGGGCCGAGGGGAAACCCAGCCCACAATAACCATAACTGCAGTCTATCAAAGTTGTAATAGGCCCAAAAAAATACAACTCTGTTAACCACTTGTGAAGTCAAGGGACACTTGTCAACACAAAAATGCAGGAAGAGGGTGGGTACAGTAGGTTTCGGTACAGTAGAGTTGGACCCAATTAGTTGACCAACCTTACTCTCCATCTTGACACGTGTTCAAATAGCATTGAGGAAAATATCGTTGATTCGCCGCCGATCCGAGTTCACTGACCTACTTTTACTTGGGTAGCTTCTCGGGAGCTGGTACCGTCCCACAAACGCAGCCCCTCCGAGAAAGTCAGAGACTTTTCCCTGTAAATTAAACGCCGATCGTCCCAATTGTTCCGTCGAGTTCTCCGATAAGGTACGTCTCATGCATATGATGGCTGACATACATGGATACATACATACATGCATCATATATTGACTCGTCTGAATTTGGGCGTTTTGGAATTACGGCTTAGGGGAAAGGTCTGGATTTGATCAAATTTATTATCAGAAAATTGAATTAATTTTTATTTTTGTGTATTTAATTTTGGGAACCCTAATATTTGAATGGCCAAATCACAATACTTTCGATTCTGAAAATGCACACTGACAATTATAAATTGGAATTTATGGCTTGTGTTTTTAAAATAGCTGAAAGAGTTTTTGAAATCAAACCTTGTAAATAGCACTTGAAGTGACCGGCAAGTGCTTTTGAAATTCAAAAATATTTTCTCTAAAAACAGTTTCAGTCATTTGAAAAATACTTCTAAATGAGTCCTCATAGTTGAACTTTTGATAAGTTAATTGAGCTATTGCTAATCAGTAATTAATCTAATCTGTGAAGATTATTGATAATTAACTAGTTTATCTTGTTTTATTCTTGTTATTCCACAGTTATATGTTTGTTACTGCTGTCGGGTAATGTCGTGGTGAGTTTGAGGAGCAAGTTTGATCATTTAAACGATTAACGATTTTGCTAGAACCACTGACGATAAGAACATGATAAGTGCGTTAAATCGTGTAAAGGGGGTTTACAGCGAAAAGTGTTTCGTTGACGATTGACAAGTTTGTTAGTAGGTTTGGCAGATTGACATTTAGTGGGATAAGGCTTTGTTGTTGTTGGTTTTTGGTTGTCGTTGCATCTTGTCGCATCCTGTCGTTGTTGAGTTGTCTTTCTTCTTTCTATTCTCTTATTGTTTTCTGACTTAACAGAGATTCTAAGCAGTAGATATCACATATGGCTTCATTCCGAGCATTCTTGAACAGTCCAGTTGGTCCGAAAACAACTCACTTTTGGGGACCTGTTGCAAACTGGGGATTCGTTGCCGCTGTATGTTTCTCTGCCGTGATTTCTAGTATATAAGAATGTATTTGAATTAAAATGCTGCTTCATGCTTTTTGACTAATCTTGATCATAACGGGATTGATTTAACAGGGATTGGCGGATATGAACAAACCTCCAGAAATGATTTCTGGCAATATGACAGCAGGTCCAATATAACTGTATTTGAGGATGTAAATTAGTTTTAGTATATACGATGTGGCAGGATTATAACCGTGTTTTGAATCTGTTTCTGCAGCAATGTGCGTTTATTCAGCGTTGTTTATGAGATTTGCGTGGATGGTACAGCCTCGCAACTATCTGCTTTTGGCATGCCATGTCTCAAATGAGACTGTCCAACTCTATCAGCTCTCTCGCTGGGCGAGGGGTCAGGGGTAAGCGATCTGTTTTCAGCAACAATTTCAGAAAACTAAAAGTAAATAGTAAATTTAGTTGAGTTGTCAGGTTTTCATAACTGACCTTTGTCAAAGTGAGTGAGCTGAAAACATTTAATCGTGCAATTTGTCATAGGTACTTAGCCCCGAAGAAAGATGAAGCTGCAACCGAGTAACGTGCTACTTCTTTTCATTCCCTGCTGGTTCATTGTTTTAGTTGCGAATTTTACCGAAAACAGTGTTGATCTTGTGTTAAGGCGCCTGTGATAAAATTTGCTTTTGATATCAACTGAGCTATCAATCTCAGCAGAACAAGTTCGCTTGTCATCCATTTTCATTCAATGTCACGCACTTCTTTTTGTTCGTAAATGTTAGTTTTTGGTCAATTGTGTAGAAGAGGTGAATCTGGAACGAGTTTGGGGAGGATGCTCGTTGGATTACAAATACTGATTTCACTTTCAGTTCAACACCAATCTGATTAAATAGCACAGCTATCCGATTTCCGAAAGAGACAATTTACAATGTTGCTTAAGTTTTCCTATCAAAAATTTGTCAGGGCGCAATTGCCTTTCCTCATCGGCATGTTTGGTCCTGGGTCTCTGCCCGGTTGCTTGAGCATATGCTCCATCCTTTTGGCCCCGTCGGGATCACGATAAGTCATCAGCATCTTCCCGTTTTAACCTTTTGCTACTTTTTTTGGATTTCACTTTCTTGCCTCCATCTTCTTCACAAGCTTCATTGTTTCCACCTTTTGCTTTAGCTTCCTTCTTGCTTCCTTTCTTTTCCTTGGATTTCTTCCTTTTCACGGGTGGTGTTTCATCCTCATCCCTCTCAGCCGCAATATGCTCTCCATGCAGCAGCCGATTGGCAGGGGGATTGACAACTCCTGCTTCTGCAGAATAGAAAGGAAAACTTGCAGCTAAAGTTTTGGGGAATGGTTACATGATAGCACAACTTGCAGAAATAGGAAACAGAAAAACTGACCTTCATCGGCGAAATTGGAATCAAAAAGAACGTTTGACAGAGGCTGCTTCAGGTAAACCTGCAACATTTCAACGAGAACAATTGATCTAAAAGAATGGGAAAGTTGTAGCATACATCATTGTTACTCCACTACACATGAAACCATGAAAATTAGGGAATTTTAGCCAACATTTTTCACTTTTGACAATCCGGCAAAAGCTAAGGTGAAAGCACTAAAATACCCTAGACATCCAAATCCGGACCTAACCACATCTCTCCCACTTCATATGTGGCAAGCTTCAACAAATCATAAGTTCAGAAGTCTTTGAGAAGCCGTGCTTCCCTAGTACAAGTCGTGATCCCAACCAAACTCTTATACAAGTCTGATCAACAAGAACTGTTATTAGTCCTTGAAAATTCAGCTCCATTGTCCATGAAGTTACAGGTAGTGTTCCAGATCTGGGGAATTTCACTTGATAATAAAATGATTCGCTACTTATTGTATTTCTGTATATTTTGAGTTATGTCAGGCACTAAGGTTTGAGAAGTGACCAATCTAAGTGCCATGACCCAATTGTATACGAAAGTATTGGATCCGAACAAATCAATAATCCACATCTATGGTCAGAATTTTTCCATGCCTCCCTCTTCTCTGGCATAGGAGATGGCAAATGGGGAAAGGATTCTTAAGTTATAAGAGAGTTCAAAGAGCGATGAGGGGGAGCTGACACCGGACTGATGAGAAACTACGTTTGAGTTATTAAGGAAACTATGTTATTTCCACATACATTCTTCGCTATAATTATCATAAGTACAAAAGATTAGCTAAAATTTTATATAGAGCCAAATTTGGGCTTTTTGCTCGATGTAACTTTAAACAATCAGGCCGGCTGGTCAATCGCCTGCTTATATAACTCAAAAACAATAAACTGCAATAACATACCGCAGAGAGTAGTTGCCGGGTCTTCACATTCCAAAGCCGTAGATAGCTATCCAATCCTAGAAGGAAAGAACTTAAGGTCAGTGATACATAGAGAATAAATTTGGTTTCCAACCCCTACTAACTTTACCAATAAAGCTTTAGAGAGAGAGAGAGAGAGAGAGAGAGAGAGAACTAGTATTGAACAAAAATTTTAAATATTGAAAACAGAAAGCATGCACTCACCACATGATGCTATCACTGGATAGTCTGGGTGCCTTGCTATGGATCTTATGCTACCTGAACACTTCCCCAAAAAGCATCCTAACAATTTCCCTGTTGTAAAACACAGAATTAAAGTAAAGAAAGCACCACCAATAGTCGAAAAGACAGATTACAAAGTAACATAAACAACGTCATACTATCATTATCTGGTTCAAGAGGGACAATACACAACCACTTTATCCCTATCCATAACATGAATAGTGTTCTCGAATCTTGCAAAGGGACCTCCATAGTGGACATGCCTGACACCAGCCGTTGATACACCAGTCATTCCATAACTTAGGTAACAAGCATCATGCTCAACAGATGGCTTTTTCTTCCCTAAGTAAGCTCTACAAATGGCTTTTAAATTTTTAATCATGCCTACATACATACCTCAGCTACTTTTTTCTATTCTATAGAAAAAAGAATTTGGTAACATACAAATTTTCAAAGAATTGATGAACAATTATAAGTGAGCCTCAAGTCAGAAGTTCTTCGGCAGAACCAATGCCAGCCCAAGCATCATGAACTCAGCTTTAAGCATTATTAAATCTCAAAGCTCAGTCCATAGAAAATGTATCCCCGAGTTTTTTTTTTTTTCACATATACATAATTTTACCCGGCTTAAACTATTTCAACCCTAACTGAAGTTCCAAATTCCAGTTTAATCCCCATTGACCTCACCACTTATCAAAATGTGCTAATAAAGCTCAACGCACCTGTGCGTATGTCAAAAGAAGCTAGGTCACCAGATCCATTCCCTACATAGATTGTATAGCCATCTAGATCTTCCGCTACAGATTTAATAGCGGTCTCTCGGAATTCAAATGATATGACAGGTCTTCGCTGTGCAGAAATGTCATAGAGACAAACCTGTCAAATAAAACCAGTCATAAGCTGTCAACAGAATCCTTTTCGGTTGTGCTACTAAGAGTATTCAAGAAACTGAACTTCTAAAACGAGCAAACATTATAGAAATCCAAGAACTCAAAGTTGTATTCGGTTTTTATAAAACCTATACTATATTCTTAGTTAGCGCAGAAGTTTATCATCCTAAGTACATTAAAAAATAAATAAATATATAAAAAGAGGACTATTCTCCAGAAGTAGCTTATTTCCAACTGAAAACAACAAGACAAAATCAGTCCTACTGTAAGCGAATATTACCTCATGACTGTTGGTGCCAGCAACAAATTTCCGATGATCATCTTTACTTAAAAATGTGGCAGATGTAAACCAAGTTGGGGTAAAGATACCAAGGGTGTTTTTAGGAGGCTGCTCAGGGTAAAAAAAAATTAGAATAAATGCCGATCATACTGTTTGCAAAAGAAAATACATGTGTGTGTGTGCGCGCGTGCGTGCGTGTTAATTTCCTCAAGTCATAATTGTGGAAGATAGAAATGCTCACAGGTTTTGCTGTCCAAATCTTGGCACAGCTGTCAAGATCCCAGACATTCATCTCAACACGCTTCCTGAGTTTGAGAATAATAACGTCACCACTTGTAACACAAATATCCTAGTGATGATACTCTTCGTTTAATGAAACGTTAAGTAGATTTTGAAGCTCATATGGTAAGTCCTTTTCCTTATTATGAGAACTCACCCTCCAAATAAAAAGTAGTTTTCACTTCCATCTACTTTCGAACATAAGATATTTCCACCAGCACCCACACTCCATGTTCTTGAAGATCCAGTCGAAGTAACATCTGATGCTGGTTTAGTCAATTCAAAGGATCTTATGCTTGCATTTCCTTTTTCTGTACATGTAAGCAAAGTGCAAGACCTAACAGCATATAACAAGTTTAAAAAATATTAGTACCTGTATGCACAGAGGGAACAATGCCATTTTTTTTAAACAAAAAAACTATGCAAGAATTAACATTGTCAAAAGAATATAGAAATACTTGGGGCACCTCTCAAAGGTTTAAGCTTAAGACAACTTGGTTTTCAGGGGACACTTATCTAAGTTGGTATACATGCTAGCAATTAAACTTTAGACTGTAAATATATAACTGAAGCATGCAAGGCGAATACACTGTGCATGTATGCACTCCACAAAATGTGCACTAGAAAACACATTCTATACGATCTTAGTAATTGTACTGCAATAAAACCTGGTGAAAAAAGAGTTCTAAAAGAATGAGTGAACCTAAAACTGAACGCCCAAGCATACCAAATCCTATGCATCATAAGATGATTAAGTACCTAACTTTATTAGAAATTGCAGTGATCAAAATTCAGTTTAGATGGTAAAATATGAAAGCACAGAAGGCATCTTACCTTGAAGCCAGTTCCAAATTCTTTTTGGCAAGCAAATGTAATCCGGCAACAGGGTCATCTTCAGGTTGAACCCCGTCATTACTAGAATTGGTAACAGAGAAACGGAGATCCCCATTAAGAGGATTAAGAACTTCAATCTGTAAGACGTGCAAGCACCTAATAGTTGTCATCCTGTAATTATAAAACAAAAGGAAACACAAATTGCTCCCACTTAATAATGTACTCACCGTCCCATTTCTCCTTGCAACAGCTAGCAGCTGCAACATTGAAATAATGGAAAGTTTAATTATTCAATCGTTTTACGCTTTAAACTCATAAAACAGAGCCAGACATACCCAGTTGAAACTACATTCCCAGGACACACATGACATAATGGAAAGTTTAATCGTTCAATCGTTTTGACAAGTATTAGCAGCGAAGTGAGAGCCGCTGCCTGTCATTTCTTAAAGGCGGCAGCAGCACTATTGCAGTTGGGATGGGGATGATGATGATTCTACCCTCCTCCTCACCCTCCTTTTTTTTCTTCTTTTTTTTTCTTTCTGTTTTGGAACAAACGAATAAAAAGAAATTTCAAGGGTGTATCCCCCCCTCTCTCTCATCCACCAAGGGGAAGAACATCCGCCTCCACCGCTTAATGTACCCAACGGACTTCACTGGGTACATGAATCAGCGGTGAACAATCGGAAGAAAGAGAACATCTTTCAGCTCCGTCGAGGAACTGAGAAAAAACCCATTAAACTTATAACATTGCGATTAACCCTTTAGAATTATAACACAAAGAAACCATAAATCACAGAGAAAACTCATACCGGATCAGATTTTCGGTCATCCAAAGAGGCGGCAAGCACGCTTTTCGACGAATCTAGGTCGCCCCACCTCTCAACCAACTTTGGTTCTGCCCTTCCTTGTTTACCCCGAGCTTCAATAACTGCAAACAACCAACGGTATAACCGAATTTTAGACTTTTATCAAAAGAATTAGCAGTTGATTCTTGTTTGGCCGAGAAATGGACAGTATAAGACAAGACAGAGATACCTTTGATGAGACCGAGCTCGTCGAAGGTTAGAGCTCGAAGTGGAGGACAACCTGGGCACTCGAGTGTGGTCGTACGAGGCATATTTTGCTCAACTCTCACTCGCAGAGATCGGGGAAGGAGAAAAACCCTTAAACCCTAGCTCCCTCAAAAAGTTATGAGCTGCGAGAAGTTCATTAGGTCCCTTGTTTTTAGGTAATTATACTTATTTCCTATGTTTTAACCTCTTTTTCTTATTTAGTCCCTCGTGGCTAGTTTACTATTTTACCCTTTATTGGTTGTGCACCGAGTGCAAGTTCAAGACTTCAAGTTGGAATGAAATTTCCGATTCCGTCGTTAATTTTCAATCTAAACTTGGAAATTTCTGAATAATTGGAATAAAATTGGAAAACAATTAGAGATTTGTTTATAAAGTAATACTAAGGAGATTAAATTTTACAAACTAAAAAAGATGAAAGTTGATGATATGATTATGACTTAAGCGTTGATAAACGTGCTCATTTCTATTGATGACACATTATTTAGTTTGCAAATTTTGTGTACAAATTTAATCTTCCTAGCATTAACTAAATTTGTAGACTAAATGTGTAAACTAAATAACATGAAAGTCAATGATTGTATTATTACATAAGTGTTGGATAACATGTTTATTTCTTATTGGTGACACATGGTTCTGTTTTGCAAATTTATCAACAGATTTAGTCTCCCTAGCATTACCCCCTTGTTTATATTTAGAGTAATACTAAATAGACTAAGTGCCTGTTTGGATAGAGAAAATGTTTTTGGATTCCAAAAACACTTGAAGTGCTTTCTGCAATAAGCATCAGTTATGTGCTTCTTCCAGGAAGCACTTTAAGGGCTCGTTTACTAATCCATAATCAAAATAGGTGGAATTGGATTGAGGGGGAACTAAATTGAGGATGAATTGACTTGAGGAGAATTGAAATCCAGATTTTCATTAAAGCTATTTACTACAATTTCTGGAATCGGAGTATTAATGGTCATGTTTGAATATAAGTTGTATGATTACTAGAATTCACTTGAATGGGAATGAAAATTTTATGATTACTAGAATGCCCTTTATTATAAATAAATATTTTATAAGAACTTATAGGAAATCAAGTCAATTGATATAAAAGTAAAAATAAAAAACTAACCAACCAAACCCCAACCCAACCGTTCTCTCTATCTTTGCCTCAATCATCTTTCAACAATTTGAAATTCACGGTGGGTTTGAGGCCTTTGGGAAGTGCTGGTTGTGGTGATGTAATTTCTTTGAAGTTTAGTTTATGGGGTATTTCGTGTTGATTTGAATGTGAGGAGTTTGGTTTTTAACATTGTGTTAAAAATAAAATAACTAAAATGGGTTATTCTTCAACTTTCGCTTGATCTTGTTTTCTGGTTACCGTTGTTGTCGAGGAAGATGATGGTGGGTATATAGCCTTGGGAAGACAGGAAAGGGACCGTAGTGAGGAAGAAGGAGACAGACTAGCGCTGGGCACCGGTGCTGGTTTATCATTGGAATTTCAGCAATTATGTGAGGGCATTATGGGTATGAAAAATGGATTCCCCATTCCCTCATTCTTCCGAAACTCAAATACCTCTTACTATCAAGGGATCCAATTCCTCCAAAGTGAGGAATTGAATTCCAAACTTTGTGTAGGTCCCACCATATTTTTTATTCTTTGAAATTTAGTAAACTGTTGACTCTAAAAATTACAAAGCCTACGTGGTGCACAGGCCGAGTAACTAATAAGCTAACTACATTATTCGGTTGAATGTGGGGAGTGCCAACTCGTCGGCCGAGCTCGGCAGAGGAGTAAAATTTCTTGATGTTGCGTTGAGCGCGTTACTGACTTCTTTATCTTACGACTGCGGCCGAGGAATGAACAAATGTCGACCTCTGGATTCTCGAGCCTGAAGACAAGGTTGCTAGTTCTGCGAAGTTCACAAATCGTCGGCACCCGATTCGGTCACAATGATTATATTCATAAGAGTATAAGCACGTTGAATCGACACTAGACTATACGGACACAAGTACTCAAAGGTGATGTATGTCTTGATGGTGAATGTGGTTCGGCCGTCAGAATGACGAACTCTGAAACTCACTTGTGAGTATCCAATCATAAAATCACTCGGTGTCCAATACGCCGAATGTCATAACTCGTAACACCTTACTTCGCCGAGAAGGCTAATAAGATGACATCTGCCAATAAGGATTCGAAAACCCTTCTCGACCAAGACTTGGATAGGTAATCAGTCGGCCTCGACGCAGTACTGTTTATCCAAACTGAAGGAGCTCCTCGGTCGGTTGATTCTACGGTAACAGTGATGTTTATCCAAACTGAAGGTGTTCACCGGTTGCCTTCACAGTGCTATTTATCCAAATTGAAGATGTGTTGGCGGGAAAAAGAAAATAAAAAATCTCAAGATATTTGTGAGGTTTTGCACAGGGCAGTTGTGTGTTGAATTAAAGGTTCTTCTTCCGTTGCACCGAGTCTTGTATTTATAGGCAAATGTTGTGTGGCGCGACCAAATAATTTTGTAGAGTCCCACTGCAATCCTAATTTGCGGAGCTAAAGCATATCCTTCAAATTGATCCGTGGGATTTGTTCCTTGACTTTTCAAACTCGTCAGTTAGATAAGCAACAGCCTATCTAGGTTTTACCATACCACATCAGAAACCTAGCCCACCTAGGCTTCTGATCTCATTAAAAACCTTCAGCAAAAACTCTTACTTCCATCACCATGCAAAAAACAAGAAAAACCTAGCCTACCTAGGTTTCCTAGGTCATCATTACACCACGACCAAAAAAAAAAAAACCTAGCCTTTCTAGGCTTGTCTCATCATCACCCAAAGCCATCATCTTTAATATCATCTTGCAGCATATCCAATCCACACGTCCACACATATCCCAACTCAATTTAACCTGTACCACTTGTTTCGGGATATAATTCGCACCTTATTTATCTAGTTGAAGAAGATGCTAGGATAATTCAAATTAAAAGATAATTATTATGATAAAAACCATAATATTATCCTTTAATAATGACAAAAATTATCTCTATTTTTCCATCCGACGACTGAGAGCTATTCTCACTCAATGGCCTTGATTGCACAGGCCAATGGTGAATATTTGGATCCAAACATTGCCCCCCAATTTCCTTAAGTTTCGGCCCGTAAGCCGAATGGTTAAGGAAATTAGCGTAGTCGAATAAATATATGGTCGAGGAATCCACTACATAGCCTGCCACGTCTTGAAAGAAACCTCAACGCATTGGCCGAGATCGGCCTAACATAATTCTAGCCCGGATCAAGTAAGGACACGGATAAACAGAACACCTTTACACATCCATTGTCATGAGTTGCAATAAACATGTGCCTGCCAACGGCGAGACAGAGGCCACGGCACCAAATGTGTCTTCGCCTAATACTGTCAAGGGACTGTGATCGTCAAGATCCCATAATTTGATGGTTCCACCCCACCAGCTGCTATAAAGAACACATAGGGATATGGCAAAAGTGAGGATGCAGCATGCATGTTGGAGACTAATGCTCAGTTGTCCTCTCGGCTCAAGAAAAATTTAGTCAAGGAAAGCCAAATAGGGTCGAGGGCCGAGAAACCAAATGCGGTTGAAGGCTCGAGGACTCTCACCTACCATTTACTCCTTCAAAGAAAGTTATACCTACTATGCCAAGGAAAAACAAATGGGATCAAGGCCGAGAAAAACCAAATAGTCGAAGGCTTGCCACCAAGCAGCTTACTTGTCTTCAAGAAAAATCACATGTGGACAGCCGTTCGACATGTCATTCAGTTATCCACGCTTCGGCATTTAAAATTCGATAATGGTATCTCGACGTGATACTACTAAATATATATATATATATATATATATATATTAAACTTATGCCTCTGAGCACGTTCTGCAACCATATATATATATATATTAAACTCATGCCTCTGAGCACGTTCTGCAACCATATATATCTAGTACTCTGCCTAGCACGTTCTGCACATGATCTGTAGTATGCACCAAATAGAACACAACCATCAAACCTTGTGGCCTTTGTTGAATTAAACATGCAGCAACGCAAACATAATTCTCTCGGCGAGGCTTAAAATGAAAACGGCCGATTATACCACACAACTATATATATATATATATATATTAAACTCAGAAAAATTTTATTCAGCCATATAGTTTTGTAAAGTGGGCCGAGGCCGAGAAGAATTGGGTGTAGAGCCTATTTATACATATATATAAATACACACACACACACACATATGAATAGCCTGATGTATGCTGACTTTAACACCAAGGCAATAATGATGTTGGCTTGACATTTCAAACATATTGCACGCTGCTCCAGGTATATATATACTCGAAAAGGGGGTTGAAATGTCAGAAGGGTCTCTGAAGGGATGATGCATGTATGCATTGAATGACCACCAAAAGTAGGTGATTTTCTATACCTCATATCTCATTGTTGACGTCCTAGCCGAGTGATTGCAACACTTAATTAATGCTGAGCCATATGGTCGAGGATAATAAAACCCAGATTCGGCCAAGTTTGCCAAGCTCGGCCTAAATAAAAACTTTTGTCTTCCCAATTGTATTCTGACATGACAAGAAAGCAAACCATGACTCCTCACTAGCCTGGTACCTTGAAGAAAATCATGATTCCACACGCCACAATCATGTCCATAGGCTAAAGCCTGTCTTAATCACATCACATCACTACCTCACAATTTCACCTTTATCTCATGGATTAATTGCACGAAATTAATCTAGTAGTGGTTGTATTGCCACGTGAATCTGCCAACGCCTTTGAGTCAAATATGACCATTTAGTTTGGATTGTGGGTATAGATTTCTGCACTGAGCAGCAGTCTCACCAAGCAGCTATTTTAATTCACTCATTCTCGGCGAGATTAAAATAATTTTAACCGCCGAAATGTACCACCTATGCCCCCCAGTTTCCTTGGACTTCGGCTTGCAAGCCGAATGGTTAAGGAAATTAGCGCAGTCAAAGAACCCCTCGTATTGCCGAAAACGAAGTGATGCGATTAAGCAAAGAACTATCCTATGTACATTCCCTGATCGCTGAGAAAAAAATAAGCATTCACCACCGAATAAAAATTCACTCGGCAGGATGTTGTCCCGAATTCACCCCGTGTGGTGTATCCACTATGTAGCCTCCTTAATTTCTTATGCACTGGTTAAGGAGCCGAATGATTAAGAAAATAATTTATTCATCATTTTTTTTTTTTTAGCAAATGAAAACGAAAGTGGCCAAACCATAATCAGGAGGAGGCCAACGATGCTTTATTCCAAGTCGAGATCTTTTGATATCAACATTTTCAAATTGATTTCGCTCTAAGCCGAATAAAGGATTTTCTCCAAATATTTGTAACTTGGCAAAAAAAATTTCATGTTCGGCCGCCGAATGTGTTGAACAATTATTTTGCCCCCTAGGCATAATTTCGGCTTTTAATTCAAACAACTTAGCTGAATGTGATTTCTCTATATTGGCTGTATCACCAATAACCATGTCAATTGGCGTAGTTTCGGCATCTAAAACCATGAATTGGTCTTGTTCGTCAGTGGAACACTTTTCTGACGAATTATTTTCTGAGTCAATTTTTGGCTTAGAAAGTTGAATATTTTCTTCTAGGCCTACCACACTTTCAGTCTCGACCGAAAAAATAGGTGGCCTAGGTTTTTCTTCTTGGCCGATCATATTTTCAGTCTCGACAGAAAAAATAGGTGGCTTTTTTTTTTTCGGCCAAAGTAACAATTTTCTTAGGCCGATGTCTGATTATGGCTGGAGCGAAAAATTGTCCCCTGGTCTTTTCAACCAACCATTCCTCAAATGGAATCGATTTGTAGTCGAAAATGGAAGGCAAATATTTTCCATCTAGCCAGGTATTAAATCGAGCCCTGTCTTCATTTACCCATTGCTCTTGCAGGGTAACAGGAGTTTTTATTCTCAACATGTAAGTAAATGACTTTTGCATCTCTGTATGGCCACAAAGAATTTTTTCCATTCCAAAGATCTTTTTCGTTCTTCATTGTGTTTTTTCAATTACTCTAGGAGCTCGTACAATCTGCTACGTGGAGCCGGATTGGAATCTTGATATATCATATGAACTTCGTAGTTTTAGCACTGAGTCCCACTGGCGCGTGCCAAAATGTTGACCCTAAAAATTACAAAGTCCACGTGACGCGCAGGCCAAGTAACTAATAAGTTAACTACGTCATTCGGTTGAATGCGGGGCGTGCCAACTCGTCGGCCGAGGAGTAAAATTTGTTGATGTTGCGTTGAGCGCGTTGCTAACTTCTTTATCTTGCGATTGTGGCCGAGGAAGGAACAAATTTTGGCCTCTGGATTCTCGAGCATGAAGACAAGGCTGCTAGTTCTGCGAAGTTCACAAATCGTCAGAGCCCGATTCGGTCACAGTGATTATATTCGTAAGAGTATAAGCACGTCGAATCGACACCAGACTATAGGGACACAAGTACTCAAAGGTGATGTATGTCTTGATGGTGAATGTGGTTCGGCCGTCAGAATGCCGAACTTTGAAACTCACTTGTGAGTATTCAATCATAAAATCACTCGGTGTCTAATACGCCGAATGTCATAACTCGTAACACCTTACTTCGCTGAAAAGGCTAATAAGATGACCTCTGCCAATAAGGATTCGAAAACCCTTCTCGACCGAGACTTGGATAGGTAACCAGTCACCCTCGACGCAGTGCTGTTTATCCAAATTGAAGGTGCTCCTCGGTTGGTTGATTTTACGGTAACAATGCTGTTTATCCAAACTGAAGGTGTTCGCTGGTTGCCTTCACAGTACTGTTTATCCAAACTGAAGATGTGTCGACGGAAAAAAGAAAATAAAAAATCTCAAGATGTTTGAGAGGTTTTGCGCAGGGCAGTTATGTGTTGAATTGAAGGTCCTTCTTCCGTTGCACTGAGTCTTGTATTTATAGGCAAATGTTGTGTGGCGCGACCAAATAATTTTGTAGAATCCCATTGCAATCATAATTTGTGGAGCTGAAGCATATCCTTCAAATTGATCCGTGTGATTTATTCCTTGACTTTTCAAACTCGTCAATTAAATAAGCAACAGCCTATTTAGGTTTTATCATACCACATCAGAAACCTAGCCCACCTAGGCTTCTAATCTCATTAAAAACCTTTAGAAACTCTTACTTCCATCACCATGCAAAAAACAAGAAAAGCCTAGCCTACCTAGGTTTCCTAGGTCATCATTACACCACCACCAAAAAAAAAAACTAACTTTTCTAGGCTTGTCTCATCATCACCCAAAGCCATCATCTTTAATATCATCTTGTAGCATATCCAATCCACACAGGTCCACACACCTACACACATCCCAACTCAATTTAAACTGTACCACTTGTTTCAGGATATAATTCGCACTTTATTTATCTGGTTGAAGAAGATGCTAGGATAATTCATATTAAAAGATAATTATTATGATAAAAACCATAATATTATCCTTCAATAATGACAAAAATTATCTTCACTTTTTCATCCGACGATTGAGAGTTATGCTCACTCAACGACCTTGATTGCACGGGCCGATGATGAATATTTGGATCCAAACATAAACAAAGGAATGGTCGCTCTAAGTGTTTTTCCAGGATTTACTTGCATTTTTACTAAGAATTAGGTTCAAAAACATTTTCACTAAAATCGCTTTCAATCATTTTAAAATCACATCCAAACAAACTCTAAATTTGCTAAACTAAATGATATATATAAGTTGATGATTGACTCATTAATTAAGCATTGACAAACATGATTATTTTTATTGATAACACATCATTTCATTTGTAAATTTTATCTATAAATTTAAGCATCCTAACATTTCTCTTATAGTTATATGGCAAACCCAAAAGAGTCAACGTCGGGATTTAATTTCGCTTCAACGTCGGGATTTAATTTCGCTTAAAATCCACGCAAACTCAAACAGTTTACAACCACAAAAGCACCCAACCCCCCTCCCTCACCCAGAGGTAATGCTATACATCCATGCAAACTCAAACAGTCAATGTCGGGATTTAATTTCTCTCAGGAGTAGTGCTATACATATCATATTTTTATACCACATTTTCATAATACCTTAAGTAGCATTTAATATGGACAATCACATTATTTGAATTAATCAGATTTTTAAATTTAATTCATTATTTAATAAATTAATAATTAAGAAAATTAGTTAATTAAATTATAATTGTGATATACGAGGAGTTTTTCTCCTCATTTTTCTTGAATTTTACAAATTTTTCAAATACGTGACTATTCACGTCAAATGCCACGTAATACTCAAAAATCAGTCTCCTTTCGTCGCCCGTCTCTTCGTCTTCGTCTACGTCTTACAACTTATAAACACTTTAAACTTTCAAGTAGCACGTCGAAACCATGGCGGACGAATCCACACCAAATCCCAAGAGCGGCTACTGCCTACAAACCAAGACCTTCCACACTCTCCGGCCTCCGGTCCCACTCCCGCCACTCTCCCAACCCCTCTCCCTCACCCAGTTCACCCTCTCCCTCCTCCAATCCTCTACCGCCGCGCCCACCACCTCCGTCCTCATCGACGCCGCCTCCGACCGCCATGTCTCCTACCAAACTTTCCTCGGCGAAATCCATTCCCTCACTCTCTCCCTCCAATCCCTTGCTCCCTCTCTCTCCAAAGGTCACGTGGCCTTCATTCTCTCCCCTCCTTCCCTCCACGTCCCCGTCCTCTATTTCTCTCTCCTCGCCTTAGGCGTCGTCGTTTCGCCCGCTAATCCAGTCGGGTCCGAGTCCGAGATCGCCTACCAGGTCCGGCTAACCCGACCAGTCATCGCCTTCGCCACGTCAGCAACCGCTCAGAAGCTCCCCAAGGGTAACGACAAAATCCGCAACGTTATACTCCTCGACTCGTCCGAATTCCTCTCCATGCTCGACCGGGTCGGTTCATCCGAAACACGATCCGACCTCCGGTTTGCAGTCAACCAGATCGACCCGGCTACGATTCTCTTCTCCTCCGGCACCACCGGCCGAGTCAAAGGCGTTCTCTTAACTCACCGCAACTTCATCGCCGTCATAGCTGGGCTCCACGCCCTTCACGAACCCGACGCGGACCTACCCAACGGCCAAGAGGTGTCGCTGTTCACGCTACCTCTGTTCCACTTGTTCGGGTTCGTCATGGTGGTTCGGGCGGTGGCAATGGGCGGGACCTTGGTTTTGATGGAGAGGTTCGATTTCGAATCAATGCTGAGGGCCGTGGAGAGGCACAAAATCTCGTACATGCCGGTATCGCCGCCGCTGGTCGTTGCAATGGCGAAGTCGGAGCTGGTTAAGAAATACGATCTCAGCTCGCTTCGGCATCTCGGCTGTGGCGGTGCGCCGCTGGGAAAGGACGTTGTTGACAGATTCCGTGAGAAATTTCCCACTGTTGAAATTGCACAGGTCAGAGAATTAACGTTGTCGCTTTACCTTCCTAATTTTAATTCTTGACTGTTAATTAAAAATTGCATCTACAGTACATAATTCAAGTTCGAATCTTGCACTCAAGTTCGAATCTTTTTCGTCAAATTAAAGTAGTTTAGCATATTATCGGGTAAAGGGAAAACAGTTAGGCACACGTTTAATACACGCATCGCTCTCGTCTGTCACATGTCTGAATATTGTGGCTGTTTAGGGATATGGTTTGACGGAGACCGCAGGAGGGGGGGCGAGGATGATAGACTCCGAAGAGACTAAGTCGCATGCTTCTGTGGGCCGCCTATCGGAAAATATGGAAGCCAAGATTGTCGACCCTGAAACAGGAGAGGCAATGCCTCCCGGCAAGAGGGGTGAGCTATGGCTGCGAGGTCCATCGGTCATGAAGGGTAATGAACACTTGCCATGTCTCAGATATCCCACATTGCAAACGTAAAACGTATTAAGATGATTTTGAGTTTTTCGGCACCCCGTTCTTACAGTGTGATTTTGCAGTGATGACAATGTAGTTCCATATCCAAATGACCTTTTCGAAACCTTTATAATATGTGCAGGTTATGTAGGAGATGACAAGGCAACTTCTGAGACCTTGGACAAAGACGGGTGGCTGAAGACCGGTGATCTTTGTTATTTCAATGACGAGGGGTTCCTCTACATTGTTGGCAGGTTGAAGGAATTGATAAAGTACAAGGCATATCAGGTGACTGAAACTGAGACCCCTTGAAAGTTCACTCATAACAAAGATCACTGTAAATATCATTGGATCAGTCCCTTTACGTAATGTGTTATTTTCGGTGTCTCGTTTCTGGAACGAAGTGCAGGTACCTCCAGTTGAGCTGGAACATATACTTCTATCCCATCCTGACATTGCCGATGCTGCTGTGATTCCGTATGTATCTAGTACCATGTCATTCTTAGAAGTTTAGCTTTATTTGTAAACAAGAAATTGGTGCATTTAAAGGAAAAAAAAGGTATAGAGAAAATTTTCCGTTTAAACGGATATTTTGCTGATAAGATGGCCTTTACGAAATCTTGTTTTATGCCGTCCCACCCTCATCCCAGAAGGCTAAAAGAAAACGAGTGGCATGTGTTCGCGCAGATAGTCGAAAGATCACAGTTTTTGTGTAGTTTTTCCCCTCAAGGTTTACGAGTTCTTTGTTCTTCCCATTTGTGTTTGTAAAACAGGTATCCGGATGAAGATGCAGGGGAGATTCCCATGGCCTATGTGGTTAGAAAGCCCGGAAGCAACATCACCGAGGTTCTAGTTATGGATTTCGTTGCAAAACAAGTATGCTCCTGAATAGAAAATCTGTAACTGAATGTGCATACAAGTTTTCTTCACAGCTTTCAAATTAAAATTGCTCATATACATAGGTTTACATACATATTTAGGGAAAAAGAGAACAATTCTCATCATGAATATTAGGGTTCAACTGCAGATTTGAGGAGCAACTTTGTATGTTATAGGCTTTCACATTGGTGTTGGTGTGTTCTTATTGCAGGTTTCACCGTACAAGAAGGTACGGCGGGTAGCGTTTATCAACTCCATTCCAAAATCTCCAGCAGGGAAGATCTTGAGGAGGGAGCTAGTCAATCATGCTTTATCTAGTAGTTCATCTAAATTATGATTCGTTCGTCCAAAGCAAAGGAAGAACAAAGCCTTCTCAGCATCACATTCCGTCCGGTGTTTATCATATCAGCTCATTCATTGTATGCAATCTTTGAATTTTCCGGTGGTGAGGATCGGATCATAGTTGGGTGCCCACTTTGTTTGGGTTTACTTGTATATGTACACCATTTTTCTGTGATATTTTAAAACCTAAACCCTTCAAGACCCTTTTTTGTTTCTTTGTATGTACTGTGCCATGTAAGTTGCTCCCTATCTTATAGCCTTCATACAACATTTTTAAGTAAAGCTATTTATATCATATTTTTATACCACATTTCTATACCATCTTAGGTGGCATCTGATATAGACAGCCACATCATTTGAAAATTTGCAAAACCCTAGGAAATGTTGGAGAAAAACTCCTCGTATACTACAATCATTATTTAATTGACTAATTTTTCTTAATTATTAGTTTATTAAATAATGAACTAAATTTAAAAATCTGATTAATTCAAATGATATGGCTATCGACATCAAATGCCACCAAAGGTGGTATGAAAATGTAGTACAAAAATATGGTATGAATAGCATTACTCGACATTTTTATCATAGGAGCCCTATCTCTATTATTTATCGCTCTTAGAGAAGCAATTTGGACACTTCCAACCGTTTGTACACACTCACACGAGTTTAGAGACTTCCAACCGTTTGTGCACACTCGCAATACTTGGGTTAGTAGACCGCACACTTGTGAGTGTGAGGTTTCAGACGTTGATCTGACTAGCCCTAGCAAAATCCATGACATGTTCGTACAACACTTAACAATTGCAAATGCATCTTACATGATCAATATTGGGCCTATAAATACCAATTTACTTGTTCGCTAATCTCAACTACTTTAGCCACTTAGTACTATAGTATAGTTGTATTTTTTTCACTGGTAAATCTTAAGTTCGATTCTCGTTAAATGCGAATTTGAATTACATTAATGATAACTCATTGTGAGGCTATGCCCACTTTCTTTCCTTAGTATAAATAATATTGTTTGTTTAAATAAAATAAAAAATTCTCAACAACTTTAGAAATTGTTTCCCATCATTAAGAAAAAGCAATGGCACGGTTCGATTGTAAAAATGATAATATGACCAGCACTTGCAACCACATGAACCCAATCCTGAATCCGCCGGAAGCGTTCGCTCTTCATTGTTGGCTAACACTGCAGGAAAGTAATAGAGGCCAAAAAGTAGCTCTCCTATATTTCGCACATTAATATATAAGTGGCGGAACCACATAGAGGCCAGCATAAACCCAGACCTATCCTGGAATTTCACGCTTTTTACATGTACTATGTGCAAATTTTAACTACATTGCGCATGTGGCTCATCAGAGTATCTCCAAAAGAGATGCCAAAATGTACACATTAGCTATAACAATAAAAAAAAGACCATACTAATATTCTCCAACCAAAGTGCCAAATCCTATGCCGCGATGACATAGATTGGCAACAAAAGAGGTTGCTGTCAAATTTGACAACAACTTTAAATGTTTTTTTTTATTAATTATTAAATGTATTTTATTAATTTTAATTAGTTTAATCATTTATTATAATTAATGTTGAGTTGACCAATGCAATTATCCTACTTTTTTCTTCTTTTTAATAAATGAAAGTAAACAGATTATTGATTAAACTTTAAATATCCTTTATTAAATTTTAATTAGTTTAATAATTATTTTATAAAATAATAAAATTATAATTTAATTTGACATATCGGTTGAAGAACAAAATTTTGAAAAATATCAATGCCACATAAGCTGTCAAAATTTGACATCTTCTTTGAAGATGGTCTTAGTTATGCTTGTTGCAACTCCAGCAATATGTTGCAATCGAGAATCTATAACAGCTCCGGAAACTTGGGCATCACCAACAGTTCCGGGAACCTCGGGAGATTTCTACTCATAATGTGATCTTGAAGCAGTTGACTACGTTCTAATGCCTACAAATACACAATTGGCTTCATACATGTCCCTCTATCAGAAAAGACCTTTTTGGTGTGTCCACTTACAACTTCCTCATGCTCTGTAACTTTATTAAATGATTTCATTATTTACCATACAAGAAACCGAATAAAGGGCCGTCTAACAACCACTTTGTTTTTCCGAACTTTTTTGTTTCGAACACTCGTCATTCCTCCTACTGTTTACCCTTCATCATCCCTCTCGCCCATTGTGTTTTGATTTTGGAGTGTAACAAAGTTTGCTATTGTTTTCAGTGACCTACACGCAACCCTAGTGGAATTACCCAATGGACGGACGATTGGTCGGGGGCTCGTTAGCACTATCCGCTTCTTTGAGGTGACACTAGCTCCTTTCGTGCTTGGGAAGACGATAACGTTCACGACTCGATGATTTATGTTCGGGGTTCCGATGATTTCTGCTGTGCTTTTGAGACAGTCGCAGCTCAACCTGTTAAGACTTCTGCTGCTTTCTGTTTCGTCAAGCACAAGCATTTACAACACCCAGTGAAATATACGAAAAAAATCATTCATGTTCGGCTAGAATTATCGAAGAAAAAAGAAATCTACTGCGGCTTTCGTATTAAGTAATCTGCATTACAAATGATACTTACATACTGCCGCGATTCGCACGATGAATTACAGAATTTTGACATGATTACCTTTCAAAAATCTTACTGTGACTTCACAAATGCGGAGAAGAGAATATATCCATCACGGTAACTCTTTGCATGGGTAAAAGTTACATATGCATCCTGCATAAAAGGGGTTCAGAGAAAAAGAAGACGTGAAAGTACCAAACCGGATCTTCGTTATTCTAAAGAGTAACAAACGAAAAGAAAAACATGAATATCATAAGCAACGTTACGCAACTTTCCCTCTGATGCTCGGTATAAAGCTTTGATATTATCCTGTCTGTACAAAAAAAATGGCTCCCACAGTGGCTGATAAAGCTGCTAATGAAAGCACAGGACATGAGTAAGGCCTGGCATGTAAATTTCAGACAACTCATTTTGCACAACATTGAGCTCATAGGGCATATATACATGACATGAATTCATATCATCCGACATTGTGACGATACCAATTCAATCAGCATACCTTCTAACTAGACACGATTTCAGAAAATTAAGGCTTACTTATTATATCTTTATTTTCTTCATTTTTTAAAATCATTCTACATCTTCCATTACACTTCTGAGTCCCCAGCATTCTCTCAACTTCAGAAAACCAGAGCTAAATTTTTTAAAATTTCAACTATTTCCACTGGGGACACGATGTGATATCCAACCAGCATATTGCGAACATTTCTCGTTCCAAATAATTGCAAGCTGAGAAGACATGCTAGCAATTGATATTTTAAAAATACTCATTAACAAAAACTCTACAGCATCACAATTTTCTACTGATTCGGCATAAGATTGATGTACACTACAAACTGTAGATATCCTATGCACACTACACATGGCGAAAAAATATAACAGCTGCACCTAGATTCACAAATCGATAAGGAAAAATGCAAAACCCTTACCAGCTGAGTGATCTAGCTGCAGGCAAGCAAATTCTCCATTGCCATAGCAAGCTAATTCCCAACCGAATAATGCACATGGGAAGCTACATCTCAAAAATTAATCAAATGAAGTAATAGGCAGATGAAGGAGAAGACAAAAAGGAATTACAACAAGACAGAGAAAAATATAATATAAGTTTGAACCACATTGCAGCTCCTGGATCTATGACTTAAAACCTCAACCAAAAAACATCCACAGAATGCAGAAGCAATTGAACCCGACGAGGAACTGAATACCACTGCACGTATCAATAGAACTCAAGAGACTGGCAACACTGTCAACTTATAGTGCACACACTATATCTTGTTTATTTTATGTGTATTAGAAGTGGTCTGGACAGAACTTGCATTTGGGTAATAAAAATAAACCAATATAATGCCTCGTTTACTATGAACTTGACAAAAAAGGAAACATTTCCAACAAATTATCAATCGAGGATTTGCCACATGAAGTATTAACACACTGGCCTAACATAGCATAACCATAAGCTAAGCATTGGAGGGAGCATCATGATTTAGGAAAACATGGAAGACTGAACAGACCTCAATACATGAACCAGCAATGCATATGACTGGATACACCTCAAAAGACCCTGTGTGTGGTAAAATAACTTACGATTGCGGAACTTCCAGTCTCCAAGTGTGAAAAGCGAATAATGCACCCTCCCATTCTTTTAAAGCCCAGAATCACTTGCAAACAAAGTTTTAAGCGTGAATAAAGTGAAAGCAAAAGGTTCTAACTTACAAATAATGAAGAGGACATTGATAAAAATAATATCATTCCAATGTGAACATATATATACACAGGTTCAAGAATGTGGAAAAAAAACAATAAGTTCTCTTTTCTTCTCAACATTTTGCCACACCTTCATATAGGAAGACTGCGCACCACTATTAAGCTGCTCTTAACAGGATAAACCATTAGTGCCGACTGACACACCTTGCAACTCCTTTGCTCCAGCTATCCTAAAGGACCCTACAGTCGAGGTCTTTGTTGTACTTTTTAGCTGCCATCAGGTTAGCAAAATATAAAGAACTGCAAAAAGAACAGGCTAAGATGATTATTGCTGTAAAATTTTCTCACGCCGCCTGCTGTTAAGGTGCCGGTCTTGAACATGTCGATCAGGAGTAATTGGCTTGAAATCCCTTCTTGGTTCAGGAGACTCGCGAAACCAGTTATGGTTGAGGGCATCCTTCGCTGTTATTCGCTCTGCAGGGTTATAACATAAGAGCCGCTTCAGCAAATCAAACCCAGATTCAGAGAGCACTGGGCATGATCCAGTGAAAGATGCAGCAGGAAATTTCTTGCGCAGAAGATTGTACCTGAAAGAGTTTCAGAAACTATTAGAAAGATATTAAACAGTGAAAACAAGTAACCACAAAAATCAGCAGGAAGGAATGAACTTGCATTCACTAAAATTAAAATGGAAAAAAGAAACTTACGGTTGCTTAACAAAATTAGCTTTGAAGCCTGGCAATTTGGACAAACCACTTTTCTCATCTGGTGTACCAAGAGTTTTGAAGATCTTGTCCAGCTGCTCAATTTCATCTTTCCCGCTAAAGAGAGGTGCCTTCGCCAACAATTCAGCCATTATGCAACCTACTGACCACAAATCAATTGCTGTAGAGTACTGTTTTGCGCCTAATAGAATTTCAGGTGCCCGGTACCACAAAGTGACAACTAAAGAAGTATATGGCTTTAGTGGACTCCCATATTGTCGTGACAACCCAAAGTCGCATATTTTCAACTCACCCTCGCTATTCAATAGAATATTTGATGTTTTCAGATCTCTGTGAAGGATCCAATTGTCATGAAGATACTCTACACCCTCCAAAAGTTGTTTCATCAAGTACTTAACTTCGCCAATACTAAATGGCTGCTTCATCGACTCCATTAGCCCCTTCAAGTCATGGTCCATATGCTCCATAACCATATAAACACCATCAAAGTCATCCATAACAACTTCCTTAACACCAACAATAGAAGGGTGATTAAAAGACAAGAGAATGTTTATTTCTCTCAATGCCGACATAGGGAAACCATCACATCCCTTATCCACATCCATCTTCATCTTCTTCAATGCGACAATTTCTCCGGTCTTTTTATCTCTGGCTCTAAAGACAACACCATAAGTGCCTTCACTTATATGGTTGAGCCTTTCATACTCAAACACACTTCTGCAACCTTGAAGCATGTTTATACTTTTTTGTGTAGGCACTTCTGGCTCTTCAATCTGAGAAAGATCAGAATCATCCTCTGAATCAGAGTAGAACTGGCTATCTTCAGCATTCCCATCATAATTATCAGCATCCATATGCGCATCATCACAGAACTCGTCTCCATAAAGTGTATCTCCACTGCCAGGCTTTTCAAAGCTGTCTTCTTTGTCAGAGCCAGAAGTTCTAGCCCGACTCAACCTGGAGCTTTCTATTCGAATCTCCCCACTTTCAGGCGAGCTGTCATCAGAGATATCCCTTGGGGAATCACTATCGGATGACCATTTTGACAATGAGATGTCACGTTGATAGAAAAATTCTTTGTCTTCCTTGTTCTTTTGCACCTGCTCATCTTCCCCAACCTTCTGAGGATGTAGTGGTGCAGAGAGATCGGCTGGTGCCTCAAATTGAGAAACATCAGAAATTTCGGAAAACTCCGCTTCCAGAGACTCCACCACTCTAGCCGGAGACTTGGAAAGAACTCCAACAGAAACAACATCCTCAACCTTAGCAATAGCAGGTAATCTTGCTACATCTGGATGAGGGGAGGGCAAAGGAATAACGGGAACAACTCTATTCTTCGATGAGACTCTCGCTTCCTTCTCTTCTTTGTCCCATATAATAGGAGAAAACTTCCTCTTCTTCTCAGGAGGTGATTGATAAGCATCCTCACTCCTTCGGGTTTTACAATTCTTAACCACTAGTTCTGGGGCATTTGGAAGCATCGGTTCAGATCCTCGTGAATCACACATTTTGGAAGAACGCTGGAGTCCATTCCTATGTTTGACATCATCGCCAAACTCTTTCTTCTCGGCATGTAACTGAGCCGCATCTTCACTCCTTCGGGTTTTGCCATTCTTAACCAATGGCTCTGGGGCATTTGGAAGCCGTCCATATCCCCGTGAATCGCGCACATTGGAAGATTGATGGAATCCATTCCTATGTTTGAGTTCATCACTGCGACCATGACCTACATCACCACGAGAAACCCCATTCCTATAATACTCAAATTCTCTTTTCGAGTAATTATAAGAATCACTCCTCCTCAAAACATCAACTCGCCCTGTCGCCATATGATTAACAAGCACAGCTCTTCTTAATCAGTGGTCAAACTCAACAATTGAAATCAAAAAACAATAACCCCTAGAAATTTCAAATCCCTGAATTCCCAAAAAGTCAAAATCACTTTCAACTTTATCAAATTCAAATTTTATTCCAACCCTAACCAATCCTCAATCCCAAAAAAAAAAAAATTCAGCCTTTTTTTCCTTGCAGACCCCAATTCAATCAACACAGACAGACAAAGAATACAATTCACAAAAACTTCAATTACAAATGAACACAGACGCACAGATCAAAGAACATCAATCAGATGGCAAATCGGCGAATAACAGAAACCCTAGAACCTCGATTTCTGTGGGAACCCGCAAGAAATTCACAGGTATCGGAAGGCCTTACCGGCAAGAGGAATCGAGATCGATTAACAGGAAATCGATACGAGAGCGTCGGCGCCGATGAGAGGATCGCAAGAAATCGATCAGCCTCCAAATGGTTCTTCTAGCTTTTACGCGTTTTGATAATCTGGTCTTCGCCTCCGCGTGGAATCATATATATAGAGTCCTGGTGCAGTTTGGAAGCGCGTGACACGTGTATTTTGGCACCTTTTTCTTGTGGGATTCCATATTTTGTTTGGGTTTTTTGTTTGTGGGCCTACAAATTATTAACAAGATTTATTCAATGGGCCTGCCAAGACACAAACAGTAGGCCTGTTGGGCCTATCATTGGGCAACATATCTATAACCTCTGCGGCCTCTTGGGCCCACTAGTACTCTGCCCAAACACATGGAATGGGAATGAAAAAAATAAGAGATACTTTTTCTCGAAATATGGACAAATGGAAGTTTAACTCCTAAAGAAGCACTTCATGAAGCCTCCCGGAATTTGATTAATTAATTTATTCCTTTTTCACATGCAGAAGAAGAAAACTTACATTTAGAAAATAATCAACACAAAGTGACTCTACCCCTCTTTACTTATCATGATAGATTGTCTAAACAAAGGAAAAATAAAAAAGAAATCGCATTGAAATATATTTTTATTGACCAATCAGAATTGGTCCCCAGGGTAATTACAGTAAAATGCCATCTACAAGAGTTAGCATGTTTTTTTTTTTTTTTGTCAAACAATAGATTTGTTCGATTAGAGAACCGACGAGGTTCGAACCCACACCGTAATGCAAGGGCAACATTTCTTTCTTCTACTGTGGTAGAGGGTCACTTACAAGAGTTAGCATGCTTTGAGTACTCATTGTTTTTATTTTTTTTACTCATTGTTTGACACAAATTATATATGCTAAATCTCACAAACACCAATAGCAAACGGGTTGGTTTAATATCAATCACGGTATCTCCATTTTGACAAGTGAAAAAAACTTGTTCCACTAGTACTAAATGAAGAATTCGAATCAATTAGTCAAGTTGTACAAGTAATGACATGATTGTGGAAATTTTTAATAGATTCTCAATTCAGAATATATGCGAGCCAATTCAAATATTTTAGATTTCTTAGTAATTAGATTGAACAAATTGAAAAAATGGTGCGTGTAAAAATGCTGTTAAAATCACTCTCCAATATTAAAGCTGATTATATACATACAACCCTGAAAATACCTTCAAACAAGAAAAAATTGCAATAAAAACAAAACTAAAGTGTGAAAAATAACTTTGTTGAAAAGTCTCAATGTCTGTTGGCAATGAATGCCCACAAAGCAAAAGTCTTCTGCATGGGCAAAGTTTTCGATGCCCATGCTGAATGAAAGTGGAAAATGAATTGTAATGTCAGAGGATGCGTTTTAAATTTCAAGATGCATTAACTGCATTAGTTTGGAGTTGCTCTATAAATAAAGCACTCCGCATGTAATAGAAAATAGAAGAAGAAGAAGAAAAACAAGAGAGAAATATCAGTAACATCATCTATTCCTCTGCCTTTTATTTATTATCTGTCTGTGCTATAGTTTTTGTGTGGCATTTTACATTTACCTTGCACCTACTACTTAAAAGGTTATCTCTCAAATTTTAACCCTTTTATAACACGTTATCAGCACAAGTCTCTAAATATAATTATTCTCTCATCTCTCTTCGCCGAACGAACGAAAGAAAGAAAAAAAAAATGTTTCCTTTAAGGTTTTTACTGTTCATCTTCTTCCTCTGCCTCAACTGCGCCGTGTACCCTCGCGACGAGTTGTTTGCTCCATGCCTGCTCTTAGTTCTCCAACTAACGGTTAAATACATCTTTGATTACTTGTTTGGTGTAGAGATTGATTACTAACCCAGTATTTATTTGTGTTAATTCTACTGCAATCCAAGATGGTGCGGTACAATCGTCCATCTTGAACTGCAAATTTAATCTTATTGCGATCCAAGACGGTGCGGTATCATCGCCTATCTTGGACTGCAGATTTAATTTTACTGTAATTTTTAGGTGGAGCGGTATAATCGCACACCCTACCCTGCATATTCGAATTTACCTGCTGTTTAATTTCATTACAATTTTATGTGGTGCGGTATAATCGTCCACGCTGCTCTGCATATTTAAATTTCTTGTTACTTGAGTGGTGCAGAATAATCGCCCATTCTATATTACATTCATCCAATGAGAATGGTGCGGTACAATCGCCCTTCTCATTCACTCTGAAAATCTCGAGCCAGAAGTTTCGAGTGCTTATCATTGTGGCCTGAAGATCAAAATGAAAAATTTGTAAGAACCAGAAGTTCTAACATCATATTCCTCCAGGAATACATATTATTGCAAGTTCTTACACATCTCATTTTCTTTCAGAAAAGAAAATGGCGAACTTGGCGAAGTTTGAATTTGCTGCCCTGGATATTACCGGGAAGAATTACTTGACCTGGGTACTGGATACCAAGATCCATCTGGAAGCAGGGAATCTTGGAGATACCATCAAGGAATAGAGCAACTCATCCTCTCAAAATCGGGCAAATGCCATGATTTTCATTCGCCGCCATCTTGATGAGGCGCTAAAGAGCGAGTACTTAGCGGTTGAAGATCCGTTAGCTCTCTGGAATGCCTTGAGAAACAGATACAATCACCAGACAACGGTGATTCTTCCAAGGGCCCGCTATGAGTGGACTCATCTTAGGATTCAAGACTTCAAGTCAGTGGCAGAATACAATTCTGCATTGTTCAGAATTACCTCTCAGATGAAGCTCTGTGGGGATATTATTACTGAGAAGCATATGCTGGAAAAGACTCTCGGCACATTTCATGTCTCCAACGTGCTCCTGCAGCAGCAGTATAGAACGCGAGGCTACACTGAGTACAACCAGCTGATATATGTGCTTTTAGTAGCTGAACAGAATGATGAGCTCCTGATGAAAAACCATCATTCCCGACCTACTGGATCTGCACCATTCTCAGAAGTGAATGCTGCTTCCCTCGGAGTGAACGCCACATCTCTGATGGTGATAATCATAAACGAGGACGTGGCCACAAGCGAGGTCGATGGAATAGGAAAGGCAAGAACCATGGAGTTCAGTTTCATAACCAGGTTTCCAGGAATAATTCAGGCCCGAACTTCAAAAATGTGAATCGCCACAAAGGCAAAGCTCATATGAACAATGCTCATAGAAACTCTGAAGGAGCCTGCCATAGGTGTGGTGGCAATGGGCATTGGGCGCGTACTTGTCGTACCCCAAAACATCTAGTGGATCTGTATCAAGCCTCCCTCAAGGAGAAGGGTGTCGAGACTAACTTTCTCGACCAGGCTAGACCAATGGATATACCTGATCCAGTGTTTGACTTATCAGGGCAGTTGAACACAACTCATCTAGATGTTTCAGACTATATTGTGGAAAGGGGAAATGAAGTATACCGGTCTGATTGAATCATTAATGTACTTTTATTATGCTGAACTTGTAGTATTTTCAGATTCAATAAAAGTAGCATGTAAATTTCTTGTTATAACTTGCTTTTAACTCTGATTCTCTTACTCAGAGAGCATGGATAAAAATTGTGGTTATTCTCAGAACATGAGAAATGGCGGAGATATTTGTCTTGCAGACAGTGCAACCACACATACAATACTTCGTGATCGAAAGTATTTCTCAAGCTTAAAACTTACAAGAGTAGGGGTAACAACAATATTAGGACCTTCAGATGTAATTCAAGGTTCAGGGCAAGCCCAGATTATGTTACCAAATGGAACAATATTGTCCATACATAATGCATTGTATGCTACTCGATCTACTCGAAATTTGTTGAGTTTCAAAGACATACGTCTAAATGGATACCACATTGAAACAAAAAGTGCAGGAAATGTGGAGTATCTATGCATTACCTCCAATTAGGCCTGGCAATTTCTGACACGACCCGATAACCCGACACGACACGACACGAAATTAACAGGTGTTTGGGTCGACACGATAACGAATCGGGTCGTTATCGAGTAACCCGATAAGCACCTGTTAAGATAACGGGTTGGTTCGGGTATACACGTGGGTAACACGATACACGATAAGCAGAATATTATTTTTATAATTTTATAACCCTAAAAAAATACTATAATAATTATACACATTAATTTTACAATTTTATACCCCTAAAAATTATAATAAATATATATATATATATATTAAATTAACTATAAAATTTATAATAATTATAATAATTATATATGCTATAATAATTATACCCCCAAAATATTAAGTCTATCTATAATAATTATATATATATATATATATTAAATTTTATAAAAACTATAATAATTATTAATTAATAATTTAATATGCATGATGCATTGCATGATTTTGCATCCATTGAAATTTGATGTGATTTCTTTCCATTCAAATTTCAATAATCAATTTCTTGCCGTTGCCAACTTGCCGCCCTTTTTGAAAAAAAAAATGGAGGGAAAATGAAAATGTTAAGAAAAGTTGAAAATGAAACAAAAAAGTGAGGGAATTAGGGAAAAGTGAAAATGATAAGAAAAAGTTGAAAAGGAAACAAAAAAGAGAGGGAAAAATGAAAATTAATAGAAGTGGTGAGAAATTTTTTTTTTTTTTTTAAAGTTATTAACTTTTTATCACACACATGACTGTCATGACATATCTCACTATTTTTATAATGACACACGTGACACGTGATGTATGTACTATTCCGTTTACCAGTCAATTATAATTTATACGTACAAAATAAATAGATTTAAATCTACTTAATAAATATTTATATACACACACACACACGGAACTTGATTGATGGCATACGAATTCTCCAAAACTAATTTCAACGATCCAAACCGTCAAAATTGTTTGTATATGCTTGGAGATCACATCAGCAAAAAATCACAAAAAAAAAACATTCAGAGATCAAGTAACGGGACAAAGCTTTTCAACGGTTATAAACGAAAAATCACGATTTGACGGTTATTTTAACTCCGATTTTGATGATTTTTTATAACTACACTCCTTGACCCTATATGAATACAATGAATAAATTCGATCTTCAATTTAAAATATTTACACAAGTGGATACCACAAAATCTTATGTTATACTTAATGAAAGTATAAATAAACTCTAAGTGTTAGTCAATCTATCGTTTTACGAATTCTCCAAAACTAATTTCAACGATCCAAACCGTCAAAATTGTTTGTATATGCTTGGAGATCCCATCAGCAAAAAATCACAAAAAAAAAACATTCAGAGATCAAGTAACGGGACAAAGCTTTTCAACGGTTATAAACGAAAAATCACGATTTAACGGTTATTTTAACTCCGATTTTGATGATTTTTTATAACTACACTCCTTGACCCTATATGAATACAATGAATGAATTCGATCTTCAATTTAAAATATTTACACAAGTGGATACCACAAAATCTTATGTTATACTTAATGAAAGTATAAATAAACTCTAAGTGTTAGTCAATCTATCGTTATACGAATTCTCCAAAACTAATTTCAACGATCCAAACCGGAAAAATTGTTTGTATATGCTTGGAGATCACATCAGCAAAAAATCACAAAAAAAAAACATTCAGAGATCAAGTAACGGGACAAAGCTTTTCAACGGTTATAAACGAAAAATCACTAACGGTTATTTTAACTCCGATTTTGATGATTTTTTTATAACTACACTCCTTGACCCTATATGAATACAATGAATGAATTCGATCTTCAATTTAAAAATTTTACACAAGTGGATACCACAAAATCTTATGTTATACTTGATAAAAGTATAAATAAACTCTAAGTGTTAGTCAATCTATCGTTTTATGAATTCTCCAAAACTAATTTCAACGATCCAAACCGTCAAAATTGTTTGTATATGCTTGGAGATCACATCAGCAAAAAATCACAAAAAAAAAAACATTCAGAGATCAAGTAACGGGACAAAGCTTTTCAACGGTTATAAACGAAAAATCACGATTTAACGGTTATTTTAACTCCGATTTTGATGATTTTTTAGAACTACACTCCTTGACCCTATATGAATACAATGAATGAATTCGATCTTCAATTTAAAATATTTACACAAGTGGATACCACAAAATCTTATGTTATACTTAATAAAAGTATAAATAAACTCTAAGTGTTAGTCAATCTATCGTTTTACGAATTCTGCAAAACTAATTTCAATGATCCAAACAGTCAAAATTGTTTGTATATGCTTGGAGATCACATCAGCAAAAAATCACAAAAAAAAAACATTCAGAGATCAAGTAACGGGACAAAGCTTTTCAACGGTTATAAACGAAAAATCATGATTTAACGGTTATTTTAACTCCGATTTTGATGATTTTTTATAACTACACTCCTTGACCCTATATGAATACAATGAATGAATTCGATCTTCAATTTAAAATATTTACACAAGTGGATACCACAAAATCTTATGTTATACTTAATGAAAGTATAAATAAACTCTAAGTGTTAGTTAATCTATCATTTTACGAATTCTCCAAAACTAATTTCAACGATCCAAACCGTTAAAATTGTTTGTATATGCTTGGAGATCACATCAGCAAAAAATCACAAAAAAAAAACATTCAGAGATCAATTAATGGGACAAAGCTTTTCAACGGTTATAAACGAAAAATCACGATTTAACGGTTATTTTAACTCCGATTTTGATGATTTTTTATAACTACACTCCTTGACCCTATATGAATACAATGAATGAATTCGATCTTCAATTTAAAATATTTACACAAGTGGATACCACAAAATCTTATGTTATACCTAATAAAAGTATAAATAAACTCTAAGTGTTAGTCAATCTATCGTTTTACGAATTCTCCAAAACTAATTTCAACGATCCAAACCGTCAAAATTGTTTGTATATGCTTGGAGATCACATCAGCAAAAAATCACAAAAAAAAAAACATTCAGAGATCAAGTAACGGGACAAAGCTTTTCAACGGTTATAAACGAAAAATCACGATTTAACGGTTATTTTAACTCCGATTTTGATGATTTTTTATAACTACACTCCTTGACCCTATATGAATACAATGAATGAATTCGATCTTCAATTTAAAATATTTACACAAGTGGATACCACAAAATCTTATGTTATACTTAATGAAAGTATAAATAAACTCTAAGTGTTTGTCAATCTATCGTTTTACGAATTCTCCAAAACTAATTTCAATGATCCAAACCGTTAAAATTGTTTGTATATGCTTGGAGATCACATCAGCAAAAAATCATAAAAAAAAAACATTCAGAGATCAAGTAACGGGACAAAGCTTTTCAACGGTTATAAACGAAAAATCACGATTTAACGGTTATTTTAACTCCGATTTTGATGATTTTTTATAACTACACTCCTTGACCCTATATGAATACAATGAATGAATTCGATCTTCAATTTAAAATATTTACACAAGTGGATACCACAAAATCTTATGTTATACTTAATGAAAGTATAAATAAACTCTATGTGTTAGTCAATCTATCGTTTTACGAATTCTCCAAAACTAATTTCAATGATCCAAACCGTCAAAATTGTTTGTATATGCTTGGAGATCACATCAGCAAAAAATTACAAAAAAAAAAAACATTCAGAGATCAAGTAATGGGACAAAGCTTTTCGACGGTTATAAACGAAAAATCAAGATTTAACGGTTATTTTAACTCTGATTTTGATGAATTTTTACAGCTACACTCCTTGACCCTATATGAATACAAAGAATGAATTTGATCTTCAATTTAAAATATTTACACTAGTGGATGTGGATATCACAAAATCTTATGTTATAATTTATATACTTAATAAAAGTATGAATCAACTATAATATTAATAATTATATACATTAATTTAATAATTTTATATCCCTAAAAAGTAAAAACTATAATAATTATATAGATGTAGGTGTAAATTGAATACAATTTCATGATGATCGATGTAAATTGAAGATTTTGTAAATGGAGGTATAAACTTTTGAGAAAGACTTACAATCTTAAAAACAAAAACTCTTTATCCTTGCACATTTAATATTTGTAATATATTAGTAGTGTATGTATTATTTTTTTATTAGGCTTTTATTTTCGAGTGTAGATATAGTACTTGAATGAGAAATGTTTTAATGTTTTGAAGTAATATTTATGTGGCAATGTGTGGTATGTGCAAATTTAAAAAAGATATATTTTTTTCTTAACGGGTCATAATGGGTCATAACGGGTCGGGTCACTTTACCCGTTGGGTAAAGTGACACGACCTGTTAAGGACCCGTTAAGATAACGGGTGTGACACGACACGACCCGTTAAGATAACAGGTGTTACACGAAAACGACACGAACACGATAGCCACGACCCGTTTGCCAGGCCTACCTCCAATGATACCCAGAAGCGTATATTGGAGAAGTTGCGTGGTATGTCGAGTGGATTATATTATGCATACATAAGGACAATTAAATCACATACTGTCATGAACCAGAAGTTCATTGATTCAAAGGTTTACATGCTTTGGCATGACCGTCTGGGTCATCCAGGATCTACCATGATGCGTAAGATCATTACCAACTCTAATGGACATCCATTAGTGAGCAGACACATTGCTGCCTCAAATGATAACCCTTGCAAAGCTTGTTCTCAAGGGAAGTTGGTAATTAGACCATCACAACTAAAGGTTGATGCTGAATCCCCATCATTTCTGCAAAGAATTTAAGGGGATATTTGTGGGCCTATTCAACCATCATCTGGACCATTTCGATATTTTATGGTTTTGGTTGATGCATCTACCTGATGGTCACATGTTTGTCTTTTGTCTACTCGGAATGTAGCCTTTGCGAGACTCCTTGCTCAAATAATTAAGTTAAGAGCACAGTTCCCAGATTATCCCATTAAGTCAATCCGACTTGATAATGCTGGTGAATTTACGTCTCAAACCTTTGATGATTATTGCATGACATTGGGCATTGATGTTGAACACCCTGTTCCTCATGTCCATACTCAAAATGGTTTAGCAGAAGCATTGATCAAGCGGCTTCAGTTAATAGCTCGCACTTTGCTCATGAAAACCAAATTGCCAGTCTCTGCATGGGGACATGCCATCTTACATGCTGCATCATTGGTTCGATTGAGACCTATAGCCAACCATCAATACTCTTCAGTACAACTCATGTTTGGACATCAGCCAAACATTTCCCATTTACGAGTTTTTGGTTGTGCTGTTTATGTGCCTATTGCACCGCTGCAACGCACTAAAATGGGACCTCAGCGTAGACTGGGAATTTACGTGGGTTTTGATTCACCATTTATCATTAGATATTTGGAACCCTTGACAGGTGATATGTTTATAGCTCGTTTTGCTGATTGTCACTTTGATGAGACAATTTTCCCGTTGTTAGGGGGAGAAAAGACCGTTCCAGAAGAACGGAAAGAGCTGACATGGGTTGTTCCCACCTTGTCTCATTTTGATCCTCGCAACATTCAATGTGAAAATGAAGTGAGAAGGATCGTTCATCTTCAAAGCATTGCCAATCAAATGCCAGATGCATTTAATGATGCTATGAAAGTGACAAAATCAAATATACCAGCTGCAAATGCACCTGCAAGAATTGATGTCCCTGTTGGACAAAATAAAGTGGCAGCAAATGATTCATCTGGTGCACGCCTGAAGCGTGGTAGACCCCCAGGTTCAAAAGATTCAGCTCCTCGAAAGAGAAAGTCGAGGGCACAACTGAATCCAAATGAAGTAATTCAGGAAGAGAAAATGAATGATACATCCATAATTCATAATTCTGGACTTCCAGAAAAAGAAAATGTCCTTGATGAGATATCTGTCCCTGAAGAGACAGAAGTACATGACAGCAAAGAAATCTCCATAAATTATTCATGTACAAATGAATTGTGGGATCGGAATGAAATAATCATTGATGATATGTTTGCATTTGCAGTAGCCACTGAAATCATCTTAAGTGATGATATTGAGCCCCGCTCTGTTGATGAATGCAAACAGAGACAGGATTGGCCTAAGTGGAAAGATGCAATCCAGGCAGAATTAAATTCCTTGGAAAAACGGAATGTTTTTGGACCAGTAGTCCAAACCCCGCCTAGTGTAAACCCCGTGGGTTACAAATGGGTATTCACAAGGAAACGCAATGAGAAAAATGAGATCGCAAGATACAAAGCACGACTCGTTGCACAAGGTTTTTCTCAAAGACCTGGAATTGATTATGAGAAGACATATTCTCCTGTAATGGACGCAATTACGTTCCGTTACTTAATAAGTTTAGTGGTTTCAGAAAGACTTGACATGCGACTTATGGATGTCATCACTGCGTATCTATATGGAGAATTAGATACTGACATCTATATGAAAGTCCCAGAAGGACTTAAGTTGCCTGAAACAAGTAATAAACCACGAGGTATGCTCTCGATCAAATTAAGGCGATCATTGTATAGTCTGAAACAATCTGGACGAATGTGGTATAATCGTCTCAGTGAGTATTTGATCAAAGAAGGGTATATCAACAATGTTATTTGCCCTTGTGTGTTCATTAAGAAATCCAATTCTGGATTCGCTATAGTAGCCGTATATGTTGATGATATGAATCTAGTTGGGACTCCTGAAGAGCTCAATAAAACTGCTGAATATCTGAAAAGCGAATTTGAAATGAAAGACCTTGGAAAAACAAAATATTGTCTCGGCCTGCAGATCGAGCATTGTGCTAGTGGAATTTTTGGTCCACCAATCAGCTTACATTGAAAAAATTCTGAAGCGATTTGGTATGGACAAGGCTTATCCACTAAGCACGCCAATGGTTGTTTGTTCTTTGGACATTAAGAAAGATCCATTTCGTCCAAAAGAAGATGATGAGCTGGTCCTTGGTCCAGAAGTACCATATCTGAGTGCAGTATGTGCTTTATTGTATTTAGCACAATGTACTAAACCAGATATAGCTTTTTCAGTTAATTTGTTAGCAAGGTATAGCTCTGCTCCAACAATTCGCCATTGGAAGGGTATCAAAGATGTATTGCGATACCTTCATGGGACAACAGACATGTGTCTCTTCTACTCAAAGAACTCCACAGATGACCAGGTCCTTGTTGGATATGCAGATGCTGGCTTCCTCTCTGATCCGCATAAAGCCCGCTCACAAACTGGATATGTGTTTAAGAATGAAGATACAGCAATCTCATGGCGCTCAACCAAGCAAACATTAGTTGCTACATCTTCAAATCATTCAGAAATACTTGCTTTACATGAAGCAAGTCGTGAATGTTCTTGGTTAAGATCAATGATCCATCATATCCGGAATTCATGTGGTCTAACTTCGAAGACAGACAATCCAACTGTCATCCATGAAGATAATGCAGCATGTGTTGCCCAAATGAAGGAAGGATTCATCAAGGGCTATAAGACTAAACATATATCTCCAAAGTTTTTCAGTGCTCATGAGCTTCAGAAGGCTAAAGTTATTGAAGTCAGACAAATCCGTTCAAATGAAAATCTGGCAGACTTGTTCACCAAATCTCTACCAAAGTGCACATTTCAGAAGTTAGTGCAAGGCATCGGATTACGTCGACTTACCAAACAGCTAAATTTGGAGAATGCGGAATCAGGGGGAGAAACATATCAGGGGGAGTATCCATGATACATGCTTGTTGTACTCTTTTTCCTTCGATTAGGATTTTTCCCACTGGGTTTTTCCTATCAAGGTTTTAACGAGGCAACATAAGCATACTTAACACTATATCAACGATCCAGGAAAAGTTGTACTCTTTTTCCTTCGCTATGGTTTTTTCCCACTGGATTTTTCCAAGCAAGGTTTTAACGAGGCAACTCATGTTGATATGTAGGCATCCAAGGTGGAGTGTTGAAAAGTCTCAATGTCTGTTGGCAATGAATGCCCACAAAGCAAAAGTCTTCTGCATGGGCAAAGTTTTCAATGCCCATGCTGAATGAAAGTAGAAAATGAATTGTAATGTCAGATGATGCGTTTTAAATTTCAAGATGCATTAACTGCATCAGTTTGGAGTTGCTCTATAAATAGAGCACTCCGCATGTAACAGAAAATAGAAGAAGAAGAAGAAAAACAAGAGAGAAATATCAGTAACATCATCTATTCCTCTGCCTTTTATTTATTATCTGCCTGTGCTATAGTTTTTGTGTGGCATTTTACATTTACCTTGCACCTACCACTTAAAAGGTTATCTCTGAAACTTTAACCCTTTTATAACAAACTTGTCTTTTTAACACACCTTATGGCAAAGGTCAAAGAAGTATTTTTGCTCACCGTCACCGTCCACAAATAATGCTAGGTACCCACCACCTTATTTCTCGCCATCACTTGAGAGGTGAGAAAAATGCGACCAGGGTCCAATGAAACCATACCGCGATGGTAAAACCCCCCAATCCTCAGTATCCTAATTGACACCACCCCCAAGGCAGGCACAAACTTCAAAGAAACCGCCCTTCCTTATCCTCCTCCTCTTCCATGCACAACTTGCATCACCACCTGCTCACCTTACGCACATAACGCCATGCACCGCCCCATAACGATAATGCTCATCCGCTACATTATATACCCCTTTTCGGTCACGCCTCTATATATATATCTATCACTGCACCTCCCCTTACAACCATATCATAGTTTTTGCTAGCCAAAGGGAGAAAAAAAAATGATGGGAGTTGGCACATATAGCCCTGAACAGGCCACCATGAGGAGCGGTGGCGGCGGCGGAGGATATGACGTTCCCGATAGTGTCGACATTCGGGGACGGTACGACGGAGAGTTTTCGAGGATTCTGACCAAGGATGCTTTGCAGTTTGTGGTGGAGTTGCAGAGGGAATTTAGGAACCGAATCAAGTATGCGTTGGAGTGTCGGAAGGAGGCTAAGAGGAGGTACAATGAGGGGGCTTTGCCAGGGTTTGATCCTGCTACCAAGTTCATTAGAGAGGGGAATTGGGTTTGTGCTCCGGTACCGGAAGCGGTGGCGGATCGGAAGGTGGAAATTACGGGACCTGTGGAGAGGAAGATGATCATCAATGCTCTCAATTCTGGAGCCAAAGTTTTCATGGTCAGTAGTGTTCATTCATACATGTTGGTTCTCCAAATGATCAGTTTTTGCCTTTTTCCGTTTTGCTTGGTAGCATGTTTTGATCGGTGGGAAGAAAAATTTGGTTATGACCATAACACCACATATTATGATGGTTATGGCCATAACACCACATGTTGTGATCCACTCAAATTATAACATAACGAATCATATTTATCAATTATTTTTACTGTCTAGTATAAATATTTGAGTATCACGGTCAAATTGTGACGTAATGTTTGTATTATTTTGTTATGATACGTCATAAACTAAAGTACAATGCTAATTTGACAAAAAAAGTTACAATAGTAATAGATTATTCCACTTGTTATAAACAATAACGTTGATATGCCATTGTCTAAAGTACAATGATAATTTGACTGGTTTGGTAATACAATGCTACAATGTGACAGTTATTCAAAAGACATTTTTTAGAGGACAATTTTTGTAAAGTCACATCTTCACGAGACCTCGTTTATAAAAATGAGTCTAGCGTCAATAAAATTGGAGATGTGATCTACAATTTTGATACAAAATAGTTTTGTTGACTGCATTCACAAGCATGAATAAAAATGGTACTTAGTTCCCCTTTAACGTAGCAAATAAGTTAAGATTAGGCTAATGTCTGGTTTGATTATCTCCATTGTAATCTAAAAAAGCTGTTCTTATTTTTGTAGGCGGACTTTGAAGATGCTCTGTCACCAACTTGGGAGAACTTGATGAGAGGGCAAGTGAATCTGAAGGATGCTGTGGATGGGAGCATAACCTTCCATGACAAGGCCAGGAATAGGGTTTACAAGCTGAACGACAGAAACACAGCCAAGCTTTTTGTTCGTCCGAGAGGTTGGCACTTGCCTGAGGCTCACATTTTCATTGATGGTGAGCCTGCAACTGGTTGCCTTGTGGACTTCGGCCTTTACTTTTACCACAACTATAAAGCATTCAGGCAAACCCAAGGGGCTGGATTTGGACCTTTCTTCTATCTCCCTAAAATGGAGACCTCAAGGTAAGTAATTACTAATTATACCTTATTAATTTGTTCAAACGTGTTAAAGATGTTTCGATCAATTGTTTTTGCAAAAGGAAGAGTGTAATTTGTATGCTAAAATTTATGTTATATTTAGAATTTCATGTCATGTGATGCAATTCGAACATTGGTGAAGTTAATTTTATATATTGTTGTGTGGGGAAGAAAAAGGACTTTTTGTAATGAAATGTCACTTTGATGATTCTCAAGCCAATCCACATTGCTATGTGAAAAAGTTAAAACGCAAATCAGTACGTGATTGATTTAAGATTTTGTCATAGGTATTGTAGATAAGTTTCTTTCATCGCGGCATTGCCTAAAACCTCAATTGCTATATATAACAAAAAATTCATGATGAGAGTCGGGGAATTTTTATTTTTATCCGAAAGTTGCATGGATATTAGCCAGATTATTTAGTATTGTGCCCAAATGATGTACTAGTGTGACAGAAGCTGCATAATTTTTGCAGGGAAGCTAAGATATGGAACTGTGTGTTTGAGAGGGCAGAGAAGATGGCAGGGATAGAGAGAGGAAGCATCAGGGCAACTGTGCTGATTGAAACACTTCCAGCTGTGTTTCAAATGGATGAGATCCTCTATGAGCTGAGGGACCACTCTGTTGGCTTGAACTGTGGAAGATGGGATTACATTTTCAGCTATGTCAAAACCTTCCAGGCTCACCCCGACCGCCTCTTGCCAGACCGTGTTCTGGTGGGCATGACTCAACATTTCATGAGGAGCTACTCTGACCTCCTCATCCGGACGTGCCATAGACGCGGCGTGCACGCCATGGGTGGCATGGTATGCAATTCTTCTTCACTATTAGTTAATGTGCTTATAACTATAAGCATTTCTATCGCCTGTCTAGTTTGCAGCCGTAGACAAATTTTGTGCATCACTGCTATCTTTATGACACAGTAGGTGTCTGATTGATAATTTGATATGCATGTTGTAGGATTCTTATGCAAAATGTTCTAATCTTTTTGAAGGGAAATGTTCTAATCTGCCACTGTTAGAGTGTTCCCAGATTAGCAGTGGTAGATTGGAGCGTTCCTCAATTTTTAATCAAACATAGAACCACATGGACACTAACGGACAATAAACTGTACAAAACCTGTTTTATATACGACTTATTTGCCCGTCTACTGTCTCCTCAGTTAAATTTTCGAATTAAAAGTTTGCAAGATATAAGTAGTTCTCAAATTACTTGCATATTCATGTAAAACATGAATATAAAGAACTTGGGAGATTGAGAACTCGTAAATTAGAGACGACAAATATGAAAAGATTTTCATTAATCCAATTTTTGAAATGAGCAGGCAGCTCAGATTCCAATCAGAGATGATCCAAAAGCAAATGAAGCAGCCTTGGACTTGGTGAGGAAAGACAAGCTAAGGGAGGTGAAAGCAGGACATGATGGAACATGGGCAGCTCACCCAGGGCTAATCCCAGCCTGCATGGATATCTTCACAAACAACATGCCACCCAACACCCCTAACCAGATCCAATCCATGAGAAGAGAAGATGCATCCACCATAACAGAAGAAGACCTCCTCCAGAGGCCTCGCGGCGTCCGAACCCTAGAAGGTCTCCGGCTCAACACCCGGGTAGGGATCCAGTACGTGGCAGCATGGCTCACTGGGACAGGCTCAGTGCCACTCTACAACCTCATGGAGGATGCAGCCACTGCGGAAATAAGCAGGGTGCAGAACTGGCAGTGGATCAAGTATGGAGTGGAGTTGGACGGTGACGGGCTCGGAGTGAGGGTTGGGAAGGAGCTGTTTGGGAGAGTGGTGGAGGAAGAAATGGAGAGGATTGAGAGGGAGGTTGGGAAGGAGAAGTTTAAGAAGGGAATGTATAAGGAGGCTTGCAGGATTTTCACCAGGCAATGCACTGCTCAAACACTAGATGATTTTCTCACTCTGGATGCCTACAGTCGCATTGTGCTACACTACCCAAAGGGATCATCCAAGCTCTGATTACATTCACTTCTTCATCATCTACTTTTCTATGTTTACTACTTAAGGACTCTTGCCGAATCAATAAGAATGTTCTCCAATAACTGGAATTGATCAGTCTATCGATCGACTTATGATAAATGACCAAATGGGCCACTGCAATTATATGTTCGATTCATGCAATCCATGAGTACTTTTGTGTAACTTGGTGAGTAATTTTTCGGATTATTCACACTGTGATATGGAGCCTGCAGATCACTTCCTCAGCTATTTGTATAGTTTCCAAATGTTGTGATATAGTTTTTGTTATTGTAGAAAGTGCTGAGTGTAAACGATTTAATAACTTAAGTTCACACAATCAAGAGAATTTTCAGTATGCCCAGAACTCAAGATAGAATTTCACATGTCATTATATAATTAGAGGGACACAAAAAAAAAAAACTTTTCTCCAATTGTATAATAACAAGTGGTAGCCGCTCCGTGTTCCAGACACATTGTAAATCTTTCCACAAAATGCATGAGTTTCTACTCATGCGAACACGCTTCACCCCTAAAATATCTTTATAGTTCACAGAATCAAGGATAAAGTACTTCAAACATTTGCCAGATTGAAAGGAAGAACTGGATATGTCAAAAATGATTTTTGGTTTGCAGGCATCGGTGCAAAGAAAATAATTTGTATGCACTGATCAGTGTATAAGCTCACCCGTTAATTTGATAGCCAGGTAACTTACATATGTGTTTTTTCTTTTCTTTTTTTTTTTTTTCAACAAAGAGGAATGGATGATGATTTTTTAGGAAGATAGGAATGCAAAGTGTTAATTAGCACTCAAAAATTCATCATTGTTTCAAGTGCTTTTTTCTCCCTTATATTATTATAAGTTTAGAGTGCATAAAAACTTTTTTTTTGATGCTAATAACATCTTCACTCTAACTTTATATATATATATATATATATATATATATATTATTAACAAACATTCTAACTTTATATTTTAATAATTTAATATTATACAATACTTGCATTCCTTTTTGGGGATGAGTTCATTCCCCTTATGAATAACATATTTTAACAGTACAAATATATAATCAGAATCGTTTAATTTCTTAATCTTCATTTAAAAATCACCCCTGCTAAAATCATTTCACTTGGAGATCATATAGTCAAATGTATAGAACAAATGATGATGTAGGTATCAAGTAATATATTCAGGTGAATCGTCCATTTATTTGATATGTTTAGATCATTAAACGACCTCCAATTCGAATGATTTGTTGCAAGATTGGTCTTCAAATAAAGATTAAAAATTTGAACTGTTCCAATTATTAAATTTTATTTAGTTAACGACACATCCCAACCCGGAATGTCCACTAGGACCCCAAATCGAGTTGTGTTGACCGACACCTGGAAGGTGACGAAGCCATAAAGTGCGATGGTGTATAAAATGTGAATAAATTAAAACCTAAAAGTGCTTAAGTACACGAGTGCATGGTGAGCGGTTATGGACCCCTTTCACACGTGATACAGAGCATAAGTAAAGTACAGTAAGGTAAGATAATAATTATACCATCATAAGAGCCACCTGAACTGGGGAGTGCCACAAGTCCTCGTCGATACGGAAATTTGCTATCATAACCTGAAGGGGTGCAAAGTAGAAAGTGTGAGTGGGCAACACAAAGATTTTCAAAATCATTTCAATTATCAAAGGTAGTAACCCTTCATCGCAAAACCTGTATAGTTTCCAGAAAATCATACTACTTATAAGTATGAAATCAAATGTATAACAATAGTAAATCCAAAAGTATACCACGACATAGCATCTCATTAGCAACATAAATAATCAAGTGTTTGATAACCCATAATAGCACGCAAGTCGGAAGTCACCTATGGTGACATGTACGATTGCACCCATATCTCCTCAATCAATGCTAGCAAATAGCTCAATAACATGCTAGCCAATAGCTCATCAACATGTTAACCAATAGTTTAATAACATGCTAGTCAATAAGCTCAATAACATGCTAGCCAATAGCTCATCAACATGCTAGCCAATAACCCAATAACATGCTAGCCAATAGCTCATCAATATGCTAGCCAATAAGCTCAATAACATGCTAGCCAATAGCTCATCAACATGCTAGCCAATAGCTCATCAACATGCTAGCCAATAAGCTCAATAACATGCTAGTCAATAGCTCGTCAATATGCTAGCCAATAAGCTCAATAACATGCTAGCTAATAGCTCATCAATATGTAAACCTGCACACGAGTCGGAACCACCTAAAGTGGTATGTATGACAAGCTGGGTGTAAATAAGTACACTCAAGTGCTACGATCACGTGAAGGCTGTGCGACGAATAACAGGTCATCTACGAGTCGAAACCACCTAATGTGGTATGTACAACAGGCTAGCACCAAATTTGGATCTAAGGTGAGTGTGTGGTGCGGGAGGTAAACGATTACGTGAAGGCTAGGCCCTGTCCTTGGGCGAGAGCACTAACACCAAGGTGCAGGTTAATGAGCTCTAACCACATCTCAACACAACATGTACAATTAATAGGCAACCAGTAGGACAAAGTTGGAGTGCCTAGAACATCAATATAGTCATACCATAACTCAATCATTTCTGCTAATATCATAAACTCACATGAACTTACCTAGGTGTCATGCGTTCACCTTTACCCTTCAAAGCATTCACAATAATTATGTGCAAGTAATATACATATGGATATATTGTGATGCAATCTAATACTCAACCATGTCATAACATTTTAAATTATATACATATATATAATATGGCATAAAATGCATAAGCTGTAACTCCCTACTCCCGAACTATTTATTTTTGGGGTAATCATCGGTGACAAACCCAACTAGACACTAGTTTAATTAACTATCAATACTTATGATTCCTTACTTAAATTTCTTGATTCTTCACACATTGATTTATAACCAACATTTAACCACCAACAAATAAGGTTAAAACTCACATTTTACACTAATGTCTCTCACATTATTCAATTCCCCAAACAAAGCTATTGTCTCAATTATTTAATCTCACATCTTGTATGGCTGCATCTAACGTCTCGTTAGATTGCCTACGTACCCTAAACAAGGATCAAGCCATTCATAGTTCACGCTAGTCCCCCAAAGCATTAACAGAAATTACATGAAATTCAATTTATAAACGTTTGTGGAATTATCAGTCATTTATATACATATATATATATATATACATACATACATGATAAAAGGAAAAGACTCACTCACCTGGAGTCCACGCTATGATTCTCTAGCATGCACATCGAGACGTCCCGAACGATTGGCGCCTAGAACAATTATCGAGTCACATCTCAGAACTCATATCAATAGGATACGTAATTCACATAAAGCTCATCATCAAGGACATTCTAAAATAGTTGGAGACCCATGGACCATAAGTCAACTGTTGATCAAAGATCGACGGTAAGATCTACAACCATGTATAATTCGATCCGGAAGATCCGCATATTGGATTTTTGATCCATAACTTCCAAAGATTCACATTGTGCTTCTAAAACATCATACTAAAGTTTCATTATGATCCAACGGGTGGATCTCCACCAATTGCCAAATCAAGTGGCGGTCAATGTTTTATTTTATGAACTTCCAAATCTAATTCAGGAAGGTCCGTACGTCAGATTCCTAATTCGTATATTTCTAATATCCTCAAATATAATGTATTAAAGTTTGGTGACGATCCAACAGTCGGATCGTCAATTCATGCAAGGACTTCTTAATGGCCAACTAGGTGGTCAACTATGAAACTATATTAAACATCATAATTTCACTAAATGAATGTCAAATATGGAATCGGGGCTTCAAAATTAGCCTAGGAAGGTCAGGTAGAGTCTCGGCCCATGCGCCTCCACGGTTCGTCGAAGAATTCCACTATTTCCAAAAATTCTCAAATTTCACAGAAGTGAAGATCTCAAAGAGAGGAACAACTTTTATACCTTCCATGAAGTCCAAAAGTGGACGGAAGATGATTAATTTTGCCCACGAAGCCGGCGGGTGCCTAAAGCTTCCTGATGTCGATTCGTCTTCTACGGTGGTCCAACGGGGTCAAGGTTGGTTGGGTTTTGCTCCTGGGATGATGGGCTACAAAGCCCAAGTGGTGGCATTGGCCATCGCTTTGCCGATTTGCTAGAAAATCGAAAAGAGTGGCGGGAGCATTGTTGATTTTCGTCGACATTCGTGGCCTCCAACCGTTACATACCATGGTTAATCAAGGTGGTTCTTGGGTGAGTTTTGTAGAGGAGAATAAGAGCTTCAAGATGGTGGTAGTGGTGTCGAAAAACTCCACCGGAGTTGGCCTGAATCGGCCTTGGAAATTAGGTGGTCACGATGGTGGCGTGCACAGGAAACCTGGGAGCTTTCTTCCTTTTTTTTTTTTTTTTTTTTTTTCTCCCCTCATTTCTGATTGGTCAACCCTTCTTTTATTTTGATTGGTCCCTTTTCTTCCCTTAAAAACCAATTGGCTTCCTTCCCACAAAATGGGAGCACAAATTATTTAACTAACTTTAAATAATAAATTTCAAATATCTATAACTATATCATTATAATCCGGACTCGTAAACGGTTTTCGCCTATGCCTTCGTACCAACGAGTACTATGAGGATATGCTAAAAGAATAAGTCCCACATTTCTCAAACCGATGGTCAACCGAAGTCAAAGTCTTTACCTTTAGGGCATTTTCGTAAATTCACGCTTTTTAAATTAATAAAAACGTAAAATTAGGGACGGGTTGTCACAGTTAAGATATGTTATTTGCAACTAGAAAATATGTACATCCCGCACAGGAGATGCAATGTCACATCCCAGTCTTGACTCCATGGTTTTGGGCCCCTGTCACGCCCTCACGGTTTTGTTTTTGGGAACTCACATGAGAACTTCCTAGTGGGTCATTCATCTTGGGATTGCTCTCGCTCGAACTTGCTTAACTTTGGAGTTCCGATAGAACTCGAAGCCAATAAGCTCCTAAAAGACCTCGTGCAATATGAAGGTGGGCATGTACATATAAGGCACATCACCCCCTCTCCGTTGATCGATGTGGGATATTATAATCCACCCCCCTTAGGGGCCCAACGTCTTCGTCAGCACACTCGCACCACACGGCAAAGTGGCTCTGATACCATTCTATCACATCTCGGTCTCGACTTCGCCGTAGAACAATATTGTCCACTTTGGGCCCCGGCACGCCCTCACAGTTTTGTTTCTGAGAACTAACACGAGAACTTCCCAGTGGGTCACCCATCTTAGGATTGCTCTCGCCCGAACTCGCTTAACTTCAAAGTTCTAATGGAACCCGAAGCTTGTGAGCTCCCAAAAGGCCTCGTGCTATATGAAGGTGGGACATGTACATATGAAGCACATCACCCCCTCTCTGTTGGTCGATGTGAGATGTTGCAAGTTCATATTTCATATCTAGAACATACATTATAACTTAAATAAATAAAACTTGCGTAATTTAAAAAGCATATGTACGTTAGGTCAATAATTTAAGATGCTCTTGCACCCAAAACCAGAGCTCGGATAGCAATCTATTCTTCGATAGGTATATATAGTGAGCAGTATGACTGAATAATTTTCGCGTTTATAGGATATTTGACCCCATCTAAACTGTGATCAACCGTTCTTGAATTCTAAGGCAGTGTCTTAGTCAATTGACCCAACACGTTTAATAATAATTAAACGAAATGCTATAATCTATCACTATTACTGTTCAAAGTAGCCAACTTAGCCATATTTTATTCACTTTTAAGTAATAATAATAGTGGTCGATTAGCAGACTTATCATGAATTAATTAGATTAACTGCGTTAGCAAACCGTGTTAGCTCAAACTCAAATAATAAGACTCACATTTCCATATATCTGTGATGCTAATTGTCATACCATGCTATACAATTAAATAGCAATATTGTATTTGAAGCTTAAAAATTGTTAAGATTATTTAATCTATTCACTTCCACTTGCGTGCCCCCCAATCATCGATTGGATCAAATTCTCGAAAGTTCATATACAATGTATTCGTTTTAGACCAATCACTAAGGTACTCTGTCTACATGCAACACGACACCCCCACTGGTACGTGGTGCAATAAACCGAGAGAAAAGAGGATGAACAGATCGACTTTCAATTTCCAAGTTCCAATCAAAGATAGATCAAAACTTTCAAACTAAACACATGAACATCCAGCTCAACCCCCTCCACCTGTCCCCCAACCAGAGCCACATGCTACTACTGTCTCTCTCCATCTCCAACTTCGACAAATTAAAGCATCAGCTTTGAGAGATTTTACTGTGTTATTGGAAACAACTTTACATCTACATCTATTAGTATGTGTACTTATTGTGTCGTGAGAGTATGAAATTGAGGCATGAGGAGACGAGGGTTTCTACTGTGTTATTAGAAATATCTTTCTATCTTTTAACACGTGTACTCATCTTATCCAAATTTATCGTTTAACACGTGTACTTATTGAGTCACGACAATAAAAGATTGAGACATGAGAAGACAAGAGATTCTACTGTGTAATTGAAAACATATTTTTATCTACATCTTAACACGTGTACTCATCGTGTCAAAAGAGTAGGAGATTGATACCCGAGGAGATTATTTTATAATCTATACCTCTCAACTCAAACACAAACCTACCAAAGGCACTTCCTTTCTTCCATACATGTTCTATTTTAACAAACGAGAGATTCTATTGTAAGCGAAGGCACATCCTTATATTTAGTTCTCTTAATATACGTATTCATTGTCTATCTCGACACATGCGTTCATAGCAAAAAGAAATTTTCAATGTGATTGATACACAGAATGATACACCTCGTGTCATAGTACAAATGATTGGATATGTGTGCTAAAAAGTTAATAATTTAAAAAATAAAATTTTCTACCACCTTCTATTAAAACACGTGGTATATCACTTGTTTTTCCATCACAATAAAAATTTCTCCACATGAGGAGTTTCCTAAGTAAGAACGATACCATACACAAGATATTATTTCTGGTTGTACCGTGCAGCAACATAATTAATGAAACTACAAACAGAAATCAAAACCAAACTTCAACACCACTTGTGCATAAAGTGATATTCTTTGATTGCATCCAAAAAAAAAAAAAAAAAAAAAAGAGGACAAATTCTAACATTCAAATTAGGTTCTCACAACCTGTTCTATTTAATAAAAAAAACACCCAGATCACAGAGAGCTTCGAATAAGGATTTCAAACCATCAGGTGTCCAAAATATTCACAATTCTTAATTAAAAGTAACTAATTAATTAAAACGGAAAACAAACTTAAGTTAATTAGTTATTCTGTATCACTTACTCATACGGCACTGATAAAATTACCATAAGCACCCAAACAAAGAGCAGCCTTCACATCCAGCCTCCACGCAAACCCACCCCCCTCCATCCTCCACACGTCACACGGCAGCGTCAACGAGCACCAATCCCCTGCCGAAGTCCCACCAACACACCCACTGTACTGAACCCTCACCCTGCACGTGAACGCCGCCGTATAACTACTCATCACTCCCACCGCCCTCGCTGCTTTCTCCTTCATCACCAGCCACACCATCATCTCCCCCTCCCTTTGCCCTACCATGCTCCGGTAGGCCCCATTCGTCCACACCACCTTCCCCATCCAGTTGGAAATTAACCCTGGACACGTGTCCCTCTCCAGGTTCATCCTCCTCTCTCCATCCGTACACCCTAGCCCCTCCGCTTCCACCCACGTGTCCTTCACGCAGTCCACCGTGATGCACGACTTCCCCATCGCCGCCGCCGCCACCATTTTGCCGCTACGACTTGTCGGAGAAGTCGTAGAGGTACCATTATTATTCTCGAAACTCATCCACGTAGTGGATGAGTAACTCGAGTGACTAGAGTAGGAGTTCCTTTCTCTCTCCACAGAAGACTCCTTCGGCTCCGGAGTCTCCGGCAACAGAGGCAAGGTCACAACCATCTTTTCCTCCTCCGCCTTCAACGGTCTCTTTCTCTTATTATTATTTTTGTTATTAGGGTAAACTACCGCTCTGCGTTTTGACTTCACACACCGAGATCTCTTCCCTCTCCCCCTCCCACTCTTAACATACACGTCACCCCTCTCCGCCGTTGATCCTCCATCATTGACCGGCCTCGGCGCGATCGGTCTGAACTTTAACATGATCCTGTCCGCCTTCGACATGTCATATTCTCCTCCGCCACCATATCCGTAACTCGCTATGCAACAGCCTCCTCTCCCGTCCATCTCTCTTTCTCTCTCTCTTCTCTTTGTCTCTCTAAAACTCCAGCGTCTCTTTTACTTTCAGGATTTTCTTGCACTCAAATGCTGATAGCTGAAGAATGGAGGTGATATGATTTATAAATTATAACGGCGACGAGGTTGACACGTATGGATGAAAACAGGTGTGTCAATAGTTACCCTAACAGCGCGGGCGGGTGATTGGTTGAGCTGAGACGTGGCGTTAGGGTGCGGCGGGGCTGCGTAAGAGATTTTTCAATACAGGTACTGTCTTATGTGTTATTACACCAATAGAAAGAATTTAAAAAAACTTCTCTATAATGGTATAATAACATGTGACATACCCTCATATGTTCTCATACTAAAAAACTTTGACCACTTGAACGACAAATAGAGTAATACTAAAGGAGACTAATTTTTTAAATCAAATTTGTAAACCATGTTATATGTAGCCAATAGGATTTTAATCATCAACAATCATGTAGTTTTCAAATTTTGATCTAAATAGTTAGTTTTCCTAGACAAATATTTCTGTATTAAAACAGTACTAAGCAATATTACTTTATGGCACGTAGAGTGATCATTTAAATATCATAAGAATCAGTTTTTGCTCATCGCTATAACTATGGTATATGCTTATCATACATCTCATCATTTGACGTGTTATTTCTATTAACTTTGGTTAACTTTACTACTATATGTTTCTTTTTTTTTTTTTGAAAAAGAAAATTATAGTTAAGTGAAATAACACATGTCCAATAAATGTACGGGAAAAAACTCTATGTACTGTTTATTTTAACGAAAAATCACATTTTAACACTAAAAAATTAATCTTGATACTATTTATTTTACCTTTTATTTTGTCCTTATCGTTAATACTCAAAATTTTAACACTCTTTTTATTAATTTTCCTTAAATGTATTATGAACATACACTATAATTTATGATGCCCGCAAAATGCATCCTATATTCCTATATCATACACTTGAAAATTTTTCTCACTCAAAAGCAGCTGCAAAGGGTTGTGATTGGGCCCCGTTGACGAATCAATCGGAGAGAGAGACGTGTCTCGCGGCAGAAGAGGGGAATTTTGGTGATAGAACAGAGAAATTTTTTATTGTAACGGAAATACAAGTAATACATCAAGTATTTTAATAAAAATGGTAAGAAATTTTATTTTTTAAGTTATTAACCTTTTATTATACATGTTTCACTATTTTTATAATAACACATGATTTACCATTCTATATACGGATCATAGTAAAAAATCTCTCGGGTTCGAGAAGGTGGACACGACGCCCCATGCGTTTAGGGTTTTATAATTGGCATTGAAGGTCTCAGCCAGCTGGACGGTCAAGTGACGAGGTAGATGTGAGATCAAATCTGGGACGTTGGATTTTGTCTGCTGTTATTGTTTTGTCTCACGTGGTTGATGTAAAGATAATTTCACTTAAACACCCTCTTGTTTAGTGAGATGAATATGGAAAGTGACTTGTGGTTTTGTTTTGGGAAATTCTAACGAAAATATTTCGGTATTGTTTATTTTAACGAAAAATTATATTTTTACATTAAACAGCCAATTCTGGTACTATTTACTTCACCCTTTATGTTGTCCTTATCGTTAAAACTCAAAATTTTCAAATTATTTTCATTAGTTTTCTTTTATTTTAACCAATCAAAGACACATCAGGGAACCCAATTTAAGCAAAAACCTAAAACAAAGAAAATATCAAAAGTAGCCCAACAAAATGGTGTTTAACTTGATTCTTTATGTTGTTTTAAGGAGAACTATGGGTAATATGGGGATTTCGTTTACTTTGTAAGTTTCAAGGGTTGGAACGTGGCAAAGTATTTCTAGAGATTGATTGTAACATCACAAATCTGACCAAACAATGGCAACAAATATGAACCACTAGTGTATTTTCATATGTTCACTCTTGAGATTTTCATTGGCTGTCAAGAATCTAAAGATGATCCTCATCAACTTTGACTCCCACCATAAATAGTTTTTACAAAATTAATTAATTTGATGCTTTGTAAAAGGAAAAAGAAATTGATGAGTAACATCAAGTTATACACTTAAAAGTTATTGTAAATGTGGTGCTCTAAGTAAAAAAGTTAACAAACTTTTGATGCAAGTATAAATTTAAGGAACTCAGTATAAACCCTAGGTTCTTAACAATTACGTACAATTATAGCTCGGACCACTTCTAATCTTTCTAGGTGTATTTGGTATTGTTTCCTAGATTATAGTAACAATGACGTCACCAATATGATTTTTTATGCAAGTATAAATTTAAGGAACTTATTATAAACCCTAGGTTCTTAACAATTATGTACAATTACAGCTCAGACCACTTCTAATTTTTTTAGGTGTATTTGGTACTATTTCTTGGATTACAGCAACAATAACGTCACCGATTCGAGCATATCATTGATTATAGTTTCCATGATTCGAATACACACATCAATTCTTGAGCCGACCCCATTATTATCCGTTACATTTAAATTTATATTTCATATAGTGATATATATATTTGACAAGTTATAATATAGATCAATAAGATCAGCATTAAAAGCGATTTCAAGAAAACATGTAATTGGTTTGCATAGCATCATTACGTTTTTCTCCTACTTTAATCTAAATATAAACTTTCCGCTACCAGTACTAGCATGGGTTGGTATAAAAATAATCTTGTTAATGTTGTTCTTATGGTTATCATCATGTTACTTTACTCTATAAAATTTGAATCTGCCACTAATATTTTCTATGCATGCAAGTTCTAGTAAGAACATGATGCTTTTTAACTTTGATAATCGTGACGCATTCTTCTCACAACTTTATATTCTAATTGGGACAAATTTTAGAGGCATAATCCACCCCCACTTAATTATATTAGAATTAAACATAGGAGGCCAAAGAAGGTGAAAAGCTATCTCCTAGATTTTTTGCACTCCAAGGTGCATGAGAAAATGAAGATTGGAGAAGACCAATGTGCTTTCTCGTGTATGCGCACCATCCTTGCAAAGTGTACGATCCACTTCTTCATTTGAACACATAGGATCAATATAATTAGCACTTGAAAAGCTAGATTAATTAGGAAAGCAAGATTCCCTTCCACACTGTACCAAAACGAACTAGCCAACCATATATAGTTAGGGCAAGGTCACGTCAATAATATATTACTAATAATAGCCGATGGGAACAAACTTAGGCTTGTAATTATAAGCCACATGTCCAAGGTTTTAGTAGGAGAGAGAGAGAGAGAGAGAGACTTGGCTTTTTCTTGAATCCCTTGAAATGAACCTAATCCTTCCAAGCTTTCCTTAAACTTATAGGTTTGTGTTTTGAATCTGAAGAGCCTTAGAGACCAACCGTTCAATAATTTCGGCATGGCCTACATTTATCTTGTTTAGTTTATAGGATCAACAATCGTGAGTATATTTAATTGGAGTGGTGGAAAATTAGGCGAGATATAACTAGAGTTGTTTTTCAAGTATTTTCGAGTGTTTAATAATTTATCACGACTCTTAATTATATTGATCGTATAGATAAATAACTAATAATTGTTGATTGATATGAGTTCATAAGTATGCGTAAACATTATTATTTTTTAATTGCAGAATTTACCCATAAACACCTTTTGGGTATACTAGCTAACCATCTAGTAGTTTTTTATTCTCAATATTAGAAGGGGTCTGAAGTTGGAATGACATGTCCTATAAAATAACGTTTTGCACTTTAGTCCGGAATCATTCAGGCTACTCCTCTAGTCTTCAAAGAAATATTATTTGATGATCTTATTCCTATAGAAGGTGATGATGAACCTAAGTTGGTGCCATGCATGTGCTCATTGTGGTCCATATCTTCTTTAGTTGAATTGATCCATTTTTAAAATCATGACTCAGGCATCGCATACGTACGATTATTGCATAAATTTAGATGAACGTAATAATTATTTTAGGTAAATATTAAACACGCTCACACAAAAAAAAAAAAATGAATAAATGAAAAAAAAAAGAGGCCAAATTAGTTGAAATAATTCATATGAAATTGAGTGCAGGTTCACGGGCAGAGCCATATTAAGGGCTACCCTGACCTGTAGCACAGGTAGCTTATGGTAGGAAACAAAATTTTACATGTAATTTTTATTAATTTTCGAATGTAGTCCACCATATATTTAGTCACTGATTCAAATTCTTTCGATTTAATTATATAATACAATTTACAAACCATCTCTTCTTCTTACATCTTTTTTCTCATCGCTTCTTGTACATGTATAAGTTTGAATTTGTTTGAATAACAAAAGTTCTTGGCTCACTTTGTGAAAATTTTCTTAAGCCAGCTGATACAGTAAAAAATATAGTATCAATTTTCTTTGTTTATAAAGATCTAAATCTATAAGCTAGCCCACCCGGTGAAAAATTTCTAACTCCGCCATTGTGCAGGTTGTGCAAGATCCTATAAAGAAAGTTGGGCCTTCACCATATATCAGAGTATTTTGTCTCTCGTGTGAAGCTCAACGGTCACACGAGCTTCACGTCATCCGATTTGTATTGTCTACGTGCTAGGTGTGACATCCCACATCGCCCAAGGGAGTGATCCTTAAATGTATATTCCCATCTCTACCTAGCACGAGGCCTTTTGGGAGCTCACTGGCTTCGGGTTCCGTCGGAACTCTGAAGTTAAGCGAGAAGGGGGCTAAAGCAATCCCATGATGGGTGACCCACTGGGAAGTTGCTCGTGAGTTCCCAAAAACAAAACCGTGAGGGAATGGTAAGCTCAAAGCGGACAATATCGTGCTACGGTGGTAGAGCGGGCCTGAGAAGTGATCCGCCCTTGGCTGGGATGTGACATATGGTATCAGAGCCTAACCCTGGCCGTGGTTTGCCGACGAGGACGTCGGGCCCCTAAGGGGGGTGGATTGTGACATTCCACATCGTCCAGGGGAGTGATCCTTAAATGTATATTCCCATCTCTATCTAGCACGAGGCATTTTGGGAGCTCATTAGCTTCGGGTTCCTTTGGAACTCTGAAGTTAAGCGAGTAGCGCGCGAGAGCATTCCTAGGATGGGTGACCCATCGGGAAGTTCTCATGTGAGTTCCCAAAAACAAAACCGTGAGGGCGTGGTCGGGGCCCAAAGCGGACAATATCGTGCTACGGTGGTGGATCGGGCCCGGGAAGTGATTCGCTCCGAGCCGGGATGTGACACTAGGTTTGAAAATTCACCATACGTGAGAGAGTGTGTTGAGAGTATTAGTCCCACATCAGAGAAATGAGAGACCTTACACGTGCTTATAAGTAATTGAGCTACTCTTTATATTACCAATTGTAACTATAGTTGAACCTCAACTTTCTTCACGAGCATGATATCGAAAGACTTGTAGAGAGATTGTAGAGAAATATCAGGACTTTGCATGCAAACTGATTAAGTGTGGAGACCAATACATAATTATGTGAGTATAATACTAATACGATAGTGACATATTTCCTAGTTTAGGTATGAATATACATATATATATCAGCATCGTCATGACTCATGTGCTGGGGAACGACGACATGTATGTTTACAATGTCATCGATAAACAAATATTCCATTAATCGATAGATTGCCAATAATATATATGCTTGGTGCATCGAAACAACTTATTCGTGTTGAATAAGCATATATATCAATATCAGCTTAGCGATTAATTATGTATAGGTTGATGAAAATGAATTAAGCAATTCATAATTTTGATCTCTGACTGTGACTCCTTCTTTCTCCCATTTTTTATGTTGGTCAACAACCAACTATAGTTTTTTTATAGTTCTTCACTACTCGTACAAGAAGGTAAGAACTTAAGACATAAATGGTTTCAAAACAAAATAGTTGGAATTTTTTTAGATATAAAACACTCATGTTGGGTATTCTCCAACTCCGGATGAGTTTAAGAGTATCTCCAAATGAGATGTCAAAATGTATACATCAGATATAACAATAAAGACCACATTAATATTCTCCAACTGAAGTGCCAAATCCTATGTGGTGATGACATGGATTGGCAGCAAAAGAGGTTGCTGTCAAATTTGATAGCAGCTTCAAATGCTTTTTTATATTAATTATTAAATGTGTTTTATTAATTTTTAATTAGTTTAATGATTTATTATAATTAATGTTGAGTTGACCGATGCAATTATCCTATTTTTTTTCTTCTTTTCATTCAAGGATAGATTTTTCAGTGTGACCGTCACACGAGGTGGTACACCACATGTTCTTATATAAATGGTGGGTTATGTGTGTTAAAGGGTTAATAACTCAAAAATTAAAATTTTCCATCACTTGCATAAAAACACATGGTGTACCATCCATATTCCCGTCACAACTAAAAATTACTCTCAATCAAGGAAGGTAAACATATTACTGATTAAACTTTAAATGTCCCTTATTAATTTTCCATTAATTTAATAATTTATTTTATAAAATAATAAAATAATAATGTAATTTGACATATCGGTTGGAGAACAAAACTTTAAAAGATATCAAAGTGCCACATAAGCTGTCAAAATTTAAATTTTATACACTTTGTCCTCCTTCCCTTTGATCACAAAACCATCAGGTTGCTTTACGTAAACTTCCTTTTCTAAAACACCATTTAGGAAGCCATATTTGACATCAAGTTGATAGAGCTTCCAACTCTTTCATGCAGCCAAAGCAATAAGAGTTCTAATTGTATCCAATCTAGCAACTGGGGCAAAGGTCTCATTATAGTCTATTCTTGGTTTTTGAGCATATCCCTTTGCAACAAGCCTTGCCTTGTTCTTTTGCACAGTTCCATCAAGGTTGAGTTTGGTCTTGAACACCCACTTCACACCAATTATAGGCTTGTTAGTTGGTCTGTCTACCAATTCCCAGGTTGCATTTTTTTCAATCATGGAGAGCTCATCTTTCATGGCTTTCATCCAAGACTTATCCTCAGCAGCATCTTCATACTTCTCTAGTTCCATAAGGCATAAGTTGCACTAAGCAAGGACATCATCCAATTTCCTTCATTTTAATAGAGTATGGTTAAAAGCTTGAGTATCTCTCACACCTACACATGTTCTGCTAGAGGATTCACTTGAATGTGTCTGTGGAGTAATTTGTGCATCATCAACATCACAGGGAGTTTCTCTCAATATGGCAGGTGACAAGCTACTTGGGGGTTGAGTTTCATCTTCTGTAACCACACTTCCTGGTATCTTAACAGACTTCCACTCACAATTAGGTAATGACATATATTTCTCTGTGCTTCCTTGCCAATCCCAAGGTGAGTTTTTATCTAATAAAATATCTCTTGACAAAATCAACCTTTTAGAGATTGGATCAAAGACTTTGTATCCCTTCTCACACTTTGCATATCCAACAAAAACTCCCTTAACACTCTTAGCTTCTAGTTTATGTCTTAGCTCAGATGGTGTATGAACATAACAAATTGAGCCAAAAACCTTCAAATGGGCAATACCTAGTTTCCTTCCACTATAGGCTTCAAAAGGAGTTATGTTGTCAAGAGATTTGGTAGGGCATCGATTCAATATATAGACTGTAGTGTGCACTGCTTCTGCCCACAGAAAGTAAGGCATCCTTTTATATTGTAGCATGGACTTAGCCATCTCAATCACAGTTCTATTTTTCCTCCCTACCACTCTATTTTGATGTGGAGTGTATGCAAGAGAAAGTTGTATTTGAATACCTTATGTGTCATAGAATTGATTGAATTCAGCAGATAGAAACTCCCATCTTCTATCACTCCTTAAACATTTCACCTTTGATTCACTCTGTAGCTCTGTCATTGCTTTGAATTTCTTAAAGCAAGTGAAGGCATCAGATTTATATCGAAGGAAATATACCCATACCATTCTAGTTGCATCATCTATTAGCAACATAAAATACTTATTTCCTCCTGTAGATTCATTTCTCATTGGCCCACACAAGCCAACATGAACCAATTCGAGTGGAGCACTAGTCATTTGTGCTTGACCACTTGGAAAACTTTCCCTGTATTGTTTGCCATATTGGCAGCCCTCACAAACTCCATCATACTCTTCTAGATATGGTAGACCATGAACCATGTCTTTATTCTTCAACTGTTTGATTCAACCAAAGTTTAAATGGCCTAATCTTCTGTGCCAAGTCCAAGGACAGTGAGCAAAACTAGTTTTCAACATAAGCTGTTTCTCAGGCATTAGAGATAAGGGATAACACCTATTTCCTTTCATTTTCACATTGATAATTTGACAATCAAGAGAGGGACCATAAAAAACATTGCACATTCTTCCACCAAACACAAGGTAATACCCATGCTCATCCATTTGTCCATGATGTAGTAAAAACTAACACACAAATTGAACCCTTTTTAGACAATTGTAGTAAAAACTCAAGTAATTCGTTTGTTTAGTTACATACTACAATTATATAATATACACGGTTTATCTTTGAAGAAAATATATGTATCTAATATCTAACATACATTCATTCTACTTATACTCCATATCAAATATTATATGAGCAATAGTGCTCTTGTTCTGTCATTCAAACCGAAAAAGCCTTTTCTCGCCTATCATGTACTTATATTTTTCTCATCACTTTGCCATTTTCCACTACTATATTGAAATTTTTGTAATATTGGAATTGTGATACATCATTATTTGAAATCATCCTTAATATCATATTGCGTATAACCATACTATAATAAGGTTTTCTTAGTTGTTTCGGTTGCCCCCACTAGAGGAAATTTCTGGCTCTGTCCCTGGACACAATGGCAGGGGGTTTGGTTTGGACGAAATTTAAAACTAAAACTAAGTAACTTGCAGAAAATAAACTAATTGATACTAAATTGGGGTGAATGAATGGGGTAAAAGGCTAACTAGAGGGTCCTTCTCCACATATGACATATATGCAACACAAATCGATTTCCAGTTATTATCCCTATAAACCATGAATGACAATGTCCCAAGTTAACCATGAACTACACAAATTAACCATCAGATTTTTCTAAATTCATTGAATTGGACTCAGTGACGCAATCAAATTATTCTTATCAAGTTCCCTATATGAACTGCATGATAGGGATGTATATCAAAGATCATTAAGTTCTATGAAAATCATAAGCATTGACATGACATTCGTAACTATGAAAAGCATGATACTCCTGTCAGGAATTTACTTAACACAATCATGACTAGTGATTTCCACTACTTATAAATACAAGTTCATAACTATTAGGTGAAATTTCCTTGTGCATGCAAACTAAGTAGGCCTCTTTAATCAACATACAAGAATAAGTTATCAATCAAACAGATAAGTAAATTGCATTCATGATTTATGAAACAGTAACTGGATGTAATCAATTCATATCACACATATGTTTATGGCTTTGAATTCACCTCTATCTAAAACGAAATTAGTTCCACATGTCTATCATAATTGAAAACTAAATTAAAACAAACATTGAACTAAAAACTAAAGATAAAATACACCTAGAAACGCTCCAGCAATCCAAAGGCCTTGGATGGCAGACACGGATCCAAGCTCTCATTCCTTGCAAGCTGTGGCACACTTCTGTTTATTCCTCTATATTTTTCTCTCTAAAACTCCCCCCTGAGTTCTGGGGCAAGGGTGTGCATTTATATGCATTGTTAAAACATGATAAGGACTCCTAAATTCAGATGAGAAAGATTTAGAATAGGATAAGGACTCATTTTGCAGCTGGAGATGAGTTTAGAAAATATTGGATTAAATAGGATAATGTTTGGATAATATGAATAAGATCAGATAAGACTGGATAAGATAAGATAAGGTTGGATAAGATCTCCTTGTTTTCAGCTGATTCCTTGTCTTCCAAACCTTAATTTAATTATTCCAGATTTGTAGCACATTTTTAGCATCATTTGTCACCAAAAACGTCCATTCATTATGCTTCATACACATGTTATCCAATCCAAGTCCAAAACTGCTCCAAATTGCTCATTTTGATCATTTATTGTCATCTTCACCAATTGAACCTACAATAATACGAAAATAAACTAAATCACTATAATAAATGGAAATTAACTAAGTAAATGCAAAGAAATAAAATAACAAAGTCGCATAAATATGCTCCTATCAGTCAAACACTGAACAAATTTTCCATTAAACCAGGTAAGTACATGACTTCTCTGATGTATTTTCTCCCTTTGTTGGTTTCAATTGCTAGTGATCTCATTCCTGCTACATCCACTAAAACACCTGTTGGCATTTGAACTTTCCCTGCAACATTAGTCTTCACATCAACAAGGAGATTAACATTCCCTGTCATATAATTGTTGCAACCACTGTCTATATATCATTCCCCATTAACTTTAGTTTCAACAATAGCACAATTTGCATAAAACAAGTTTCCAGTCACCTCCATTTGATTTGCATAGTTTGCTTTCTGAACAGCTTTTACCACAGTACGTTCCCTGGCCCAATGACCAAACCTATCACAGTTGTGGCACTTAGATTTTCCTTTATAGCTACATTCACCTATAATGGAACTTGGAGCACACTTTGCACTGAGGTTTTACACCCTTTTGACCCATGATCTGAGAAGGAGTACAATTATGTGCATCATTAGTAGATGACTTTTTCTGAAACTTGGGTTTTGAGTCCTACTTCTTACCCTTATGATTCCAATTTCTCTATGGCTTAAATGTACTAGACTGAGCATAACCTCGACTCTGTCCTTTTGGATTAACAGTAAAAGAAGAGAATGCTCTTTCAGTTGCATCAGAAGAATGCAAATCAAACCTCTGCTCTTGACTCTTCAATATAGCTATGACCTCTTGCAATTCTACAGATTCCAGACTCTTTGTATTTTCTATCACTAATCATATAAGATCATACATCTTAGTGAGACTAATTAGCACTTTATGAACTAATCTCTCATTTAAAAAAGTCTCTCCAAACGTCTTCATTTAATTAATCAGATCATTTAAACAAGTAAGATACCCAGACAATGATTCATCATCATGCATTTTAGTGTATTCAAATTCTCGTTTAAGGTTTTGAAGTTTCACAGACTTTACCTGATCCCTACCATGGTATTCTCCATATAACAGATCCCACACAACTTTTGCTGAGTCTGCATTTGCGATTCGAGGGAAGATCTAATCGGAGACTGCGATTTGAATAATGCCAAGGACTTTTGCATCTTTCATGAAGATTGCAACCATTTTTTCATCATCTTCATCATCAATGTCAGTGTCTTCATTTGTCTTCGTCTTCTTCTTCTTCTTCGAATTGGGAATCGTAATCCCTTTTTCCACCAGATTCCATAGCCCATGTGACTTAAAAATGGTGACCATATTGATTCTCCAGAACTAGTAGTTTTCACTGGAGAAGATCGGAGTCCGAACTTCAGCACTCCCAGATCCAGCCATTGCGAGTTTTTGTATGCCTAGAAACACGTAGTTCTTAGATCACAAACAAACTCCAGCGAACTTCACTTGACCCTGAGTGAACCCAGAAAACCCAACATCGGTGATGTTCGAATTCACAGCGCACGCCCGGTTCTAATCGAAACCTAGCTCTGAGGCCATGTTAGAATGAATAGAGATCTGGTTGATTTGCTTTAATGAATTCGAAGAAGGATGAATACACACACAGAGGAGGAATGGAAATGGTTGCTTCTCTCTGCAAGTCATAGATGAGCGTTTTTTATTTCTTATTAGATTGCTTTCACACACCTCTCACACACAAGTCGTGCAATGAGGGAATATTACCATTAGAGCAACTCCAGCGTGGGAGCCCTCCCCCCAGGCTATTCACTATTCAATCCACCTAGTGAATAGTAATTGCCTTAATGAACAGTAACTGCCTTTTGCATCTCCACTGTTGCACTTGAATATCCCTGGCAATAGGTAATAAAATAATAGTATTTTTTTTATTTAAAAAATAACAGTATTTTTTTATTTTTTAATTTATAAAATAATAGTATGTTTTTATTTTATTTATTTATAAAATAATAGTATTTTTTTCACAAAACTTGTCTTCACAGTGGACGAAGAAGCTTCCATGGAAGAGATTGAGAGCTCTGCCGAGCTCCCATATGGGGAGGAAGGAGACGGAAAATAGCAAGGTTAAATCGAATCCGACACCGATGGAGAACCAAGCCCTGAGAATCCGGCAATGGGTCTTGCTAAAATGGAAAAGGGGTTGGTTGAAAACCCATAATTTGAAGTTGCAGTAGCAGCAGGAGACGGTGGTCGCGGGAGGAGGAAGCGGCGGAGATGAGTTTGCAGGGGAGGAAGTGGCGGAGATGAGTTTGTAGGGGAGTTTGTAGGAGACGGTGGTCGTGGGATGACGAAGCGGCGGAGATCTGTTCTCGTCACCGGCACAGTTAGTTTCGTCAGAACCCACGTCTCCGTGGCCCTCAAAAAGCGTGGAGACGTCGTCCTGACATCAGCACACGTTAGACTGCCTTCGGGCGCTCGGACCAGCATGAATAGATGGGCCTGGCGCTCGAGCCTGCTCGGGCTCCCTCGCCAGCCAACGCTGGACTTACTCCCTCGGGAAATCCAGCCCTGTTCCGGAGCCCGTCTCTCGAGCAGGAGCTTCCGCTGGAGTTGCTCTTAGAGAGTGTTGGATCTTTTTTCTCTCTAAACTTAGATCATAGCCACTCATCTAACAAATCACAAAAGTCAAAATCCACATGGCGCTCATGGCCTTTACATATCAGAATTTTACACTTGACATTCTTTGTCCAAGTGGATACACCATTTAAATCATAAAACTTATTCTGATCTTATCAGCTCACAACTTATAGTTCAACAAATGAGTCAAATTAGTTAATTGATTTGGTTCACCAAAAAAAAAAAAAAAAAAGTTAATTGATTTGATGAATATGAGGGCCTTTCGTTGTTGGATTTTGAAACTGCAATTGCATCTATATAATTGAAATAATGTAAGAAGGATTAAGATAATCTTAAAGCAAATGGATCATGCCCCATTGTCTTTACTTTTGATAATGCAGCTCGATCTAGAAGAAGAAATATAAACAAACGAAAAGGAGAAGTGCCCCAAAAGTTGCATGCCATGAATAGATTGGCTGCTGACATTGATGTCCCCAAAGCCCTAATTCTTTAAGGCTCTGTTTGTTATGGTGGAATATCTTGGATTAGGTTAGGTTCAGGAACTATGATATATAGATTGGCTTGACGAGAATAAGCAGTACAAAAATAATGAATTGTATGATGCAGTGTTGGATTAAGTTATAGACTACATTTTATTTTATCTTTTTTAAATTTATTTTCGCATTAAAAACATAAAATTAAAACTCAACCCTCGCCCTGCCAACAACCACGATCACTTCTGTCTCACACAAATCATGACCACAATGTTATGAAAATGGCTGGGTTTTTTTGTGGCTCAATTAGAGGAATTCATGGCTTTCTACCGAAAATCATAACTGAGTTACAGAGAAACGGAAAACTCCAAAAAGACAAAAAAAAATTAATTCCCAATGATGATGAGATCAGTAACGCCGCGCTTCAAATTGAATACGAGCTCCAACACGACTAACTCGTAAAGTCGCACGATTTTCTGTGTGCTTGGACGCAATGACGACGATAGGAAGATGACGACAAGAAGACAACCACAAGACGATGACAGGAAGACTGACAGAGACATAGAGAAATTCGTTGAGATTTGAATTAAAAACCTGACGAGGAAATTTGACTAGTTTGGAGACTGGAGAAGGGGAGCAGCCTCTGCTGGTGACGTGCGAAGGAGAAACCGGGTTGGAGGGCTCCTTAGCAATCCCACACCGACGAACGAGATTGCTAGTACCACGTTAACGATGACCGTAGTCTACGTGACTCCCGCCTAATATAATTAATTGTTAGTCCTTGCTACACTAAAATGGAACGCTATTCTTAGCTAAGTTAGTCCCACTTAAGGGGGTGTAACAAACAGAGTTTAAGAGCATTACTAAGAGAAGCTCTAGATTTTCGGTAAACTAGCAAGTGAACTGTGTCAAAGTTATTTTAACCACTTAGTTTAAGTTTTCATCTCCAACAATACTCTCTATGTTAACAAACTTTGAACATTTTATTATTAACAATTCAAACTCAATGCACTCATTTTCTGAAACAATCTTCTTTCTCTTCCTTTTCTTCTTGCTCAATGATCCACCCTTGAGTTTTATTATTTTTAATATTTAGCAAGTGAGTAGTTACATTATAAATTTAAAGAGTGACGGTTCATTTTGCTATAATAGAGACTATTTTCGAGCATATCTTGCAAATTAATTTTTTTTAAATAGAATTTATTATTTTAGAGATTTTTTTGGAGATGCCCAAAGGGACAAAATACAAAAGCACAGTTCGAGCTAGGTGAATCATATTCTGCATTTGATTTGCCCTGATTAAGAGTGTTGGCCACCAGCCATGATTTCAGCTGCAATATCCAATCAGTTTTCCACACATCAATGTCATCCTAGAAACTTCAAAAATTAAATATTTGATCAACTAAAGCCAAACTATTTTATAAAACACATTCTCAATGACCTAAATAATTTGGGTTTTAGCTTAAGTTAGAGAGTAGTGTAACACGTATGCTAGCTAGGGTTGGTGTTTGGGTCAAGCTATATATAGGCTAAGCAGGATTAGTAACTTAGTTTTACCTAATCCAAGACAGAAATGCAGCATTGCATGCCTTTAGGTCAACAGAAGAAGAAAATATTAGGCATTGATATTAGCATTGCACCACAAAATCTAGCTCAAAGTTTATATTTAAGTGTGGTTAAATTTTAGTCTTAAGGAAGATAAATAATTTTTCTCTCAATGTGACATCTCATTGTCAAAACGGCCTACTTCTTGGTAACGAAATTCAATTGAAACAATCGGAAGAAATTACTTCTACACCTTTTCAGGCCAACAATTATGCGCTTGGACTCAATGCTTTGGAGATTCAATATTTATATATAAGTCCCTGACCAAAGTGAGATCCAAATTTGAGATTTGAGTATGAGGTGGAACCCATGCTAACAAGAAAAAAATATTATTCAACCAACAAAAATAAGATTTCAGTTTTGAGTAAAATCATCTTAATTAATGCATATACCTAAATTGTTAAAACTCGAAATTTGAATGCACCGGACTCATTTGTAAGTACTTTTAAAATGATTAAAAGCGTTTTTGGTGAAATATTTTTTAAACCAATTCTTGGTAAAAATCCAATTGGATCTTGAAAAAGCACTTGAAATGTTTCCTGCAATAAGCACATGTTTTTGGAACCCAAAATCAATTTCACCAAAAGTGGTTTTAGTCATTTAAAAATAGTTACAAACGAGACTCAAAATCGTACATTAGGTGCTAAAACGCGCAAAACTCAGTTTATTATTATTAACACGCCCCTAAACACTTGAACTCATGGTGTTACTATTCACCCATTACTATTCAAACGCCCCTAAACCCTAAACCTCATGGGCTTCCACTACTTCTGCTGCGCTTGGGCCTTCCCAAGGTCATGAGTTTAGGTTTGGGCGTGAGTTTGAGCTGTGTCTCCTTGTGCCTAAACCATTAATTTCATTAATTTTATGTTTTATTTTTGTTAAATTATCATTTTTCTCATACCATAACACCAAACTATGATCTTCATGTTATATAATTTATGTAAAAAAATTTGAAAATAAGGATATAAATATAAATCTAAAGGTATTTGAACGTAGGAAGAAAAAAAAAATTCAATGGAAAAAAGAAAAAATGTGAAAAAAAAAAATTAAAAATAGAAAAGGATACGATCTGTGTACTTTGCTACCGATTTTTCGTGCTTTCCGTCGCTAGTTAGATCGCGACTATTAACCCATTAAGTCGTTACTGATTTTTCTACACGTCGCTAGTTAGAATGCGACTATTTTCCCATTAAGTCGGTACCCATTTTTTAAAACCTATCGCTAGTTATATTGCGACTATTAAACCTTTATGTCGCTATCATCCTACCGATCTCCCGTTTTCAATTTTTTTTCTTTTACACTTTTTTTTTTGTTATTTTTTCTTTTATTTATTTTATCATAACAACAAACTATCATATTCATGTTCTTCAAAATATACTTTTTCGTGATAAATCTATTATAATTCATATTTAAACACTTGAAATCAACGTCAACTAATATGGTGGGTTTCTAAATTGTTCCATTGACTCTTCCATACCAAATTGTATATCTGCTTTTTATTTGTTATTGTTACAATTTTTTTCTTTTCATCCATGTGTGTTTCTATTATCTTTGAGTCAAAATGAGGTGTACAATTCAGCCAGCATGGAATTTAGGGATTTGGGTGTAAGAAAATTTTAGTTTGTATTGATGAACATTGGTTATGAACTTAGGTGAACTTTGAAACAAATTCCTCTAATCTTTGAAGCTACCGAGATGAGTAACAATGGCTTCAATTTTGCTCATCTTACTGATGCTTTCTTCAAAATTATGTGTATGATACAAAAAGCTTTTGCCAACTGAATCTAAACAAAAGTTTAACAAATTACAAGTGACAAAAAGCTCTGTAATATGAAATTAGACTACTACATAGCATTATTTGATCAAACTATAATACATTTTTGTACAAGAACCTTTACGATTGAGCTTTATGATTGGTATTTTCGATGAGATATAAGTCGATTTGATGTGGTTTGAGTTACGATTTTTCTTCGTTGTAATCGGCTTAAACAATCGGATATTAAAATGTGTTATATGATGGACATGTAATTCTTGGTTTGCTTAACCAGTGTTTTAATTGTTTTGTTGTTAATTTTGTTTGAGTAGTATAAAGAGTAAGGGGGAATTCTTGTGTATGATGGATTAAGCAATGAAGACTCTAAATCTTTTTCACATGCATATCATCTTTTGTTTATAGATTGTATCAATCAAATCTTTCGTATATAAAAATTTATCCAGTATTGTCAATGCAAATAGCATTAATCTTCTTTTATACATTTAAAATAAAAAAATTCACTTAATTTTTAAGACTAAATATGAGTCCAAACCTCTCCATTACACTTGAGACTTAAAACTCATATATAAATATCAGCCTAAAGTGAGACCTTAATTTGGGTTTTTTTTTTGTTGAACATAGTCAACAACTAATTAAAGGGGACAACAGGTGGCAAGCGACTGTTATTCACTTCTTTCAAGCTTGAAAAGGTTATGAGGAATTTCATCGTGCTAGTGTTCACAGTCAAGCAAACTCACTAACTTAGAGCATAGAACCCGGGACCTCCCACATTTTTTTTTGTTTGCTAGGAGCCTATGTTAACAAGGCAAAATGCTATTCAACCAAGATAAATAAGATTTGAGTTTTAACTTCAACTATTTACAATGCACATACCCAAATTTTTGAGTTTTGACTTCAATTTTTTCACCTCAAATGCAAATATTCAAATCTTAAAAAGGAAAACTAATGAAAATGACTTGAAAACTTTGAGTTTTAACGATAAGGACAAAATAAAAGGTAAAGTGAATAGTACTAGGATTGATTTTTTAGTGTAAAAATATGGTTTTTCGTTAAAATGAATAGTACCAGAAACTTTTCGTTAAAATTCCTAAAACTATAAATCTAAGGATATATGCCTTTGCATTTTAGGAAAAACACCAAAAAACTCATCTTACATTGAAAATGGCCTAATTGTTCAAAACTTTTCTTATTCCGGGTGCATATATTACGTATTTCTGTCTTCTCACCTGTCAATTATCAAGGTAGTGCACCTGGAATAGATAAGTTATTCTCTAACTACTGAATTTTCTTTTCTAAAAATTATGACTATCATAAAATTCTGATTGTGTCATTGTTATGAGTCAATTATAATTAAGAATCAAACTCAACATAAATATTAACGTTCCCACCATCTCTATAAGTCAAACATGTGACATCTCATTTTCAAGTAAAAGAAAAACGCCACTGAATTAGAATACTAGTTGATAATTGGACAATTGGATAAAAGATGGGAAGTTTAGTAGTGTCCTAATTATTAGCTTATCCTTTGTAAAGCTCGTTAATTGCTACCACCAACAAATGTGACAACTGTGACTACTATTTCTATGTCATGTCTATTCAAAGTAACTAGTAATTCCACGCACTTGTTACATATGTACATGGATAAATTTTTATAACAACCCAATATTCAATTTTGTATTCTACGTGTCCTAATGCAAGTGGAGGGGCCGGGTACGAAAAATATATCTTTTTTTTACTTGTATTATAACACTTGAAGTACTAGGTTGATTATTAGGCACTGAAAAAAAGTTCTCATGCATGTGGGAGAAAAATGTGGAAGAGAGATAGAAGTGGGAGACAAATATGAAAGAATTATTTTACATAGTTTAATTCAGTATCATTACTACCTTACTTTTCATATCCTCCTCTTTTTATATATCTTTCTTGTTTTCGTTTCTAGAGAGAGAAGGGTTATGTCTCCCTTATTTTTCATGTAATTTTTTTTTTTCTGTATTATAAGGGATAAGATTCATGTCCCCTTGATTAAGTGTAATTTTTTTTTTCTTATCAATAAGGTTTCCCTCGTACCATCAGGATTTCTTTAAATATATATAAACATAGTTCATTGTAGTAGGTAAATGTAAAACAAAAAAATGGAAACATAATTAGTTTTTTTAGAAAATAGGTTGAAAAGCCCTCTTCTCTCATTTAATTGCATATTTATAAATTAGAAATAAGTACCTAGTATTAGGAGTCAACTAGAAACTTTTGCCCGTGCACTACACCATAGAAGATTAAAACTACTTATATTAAAAATGCTGGGAAGTTTTCAGAATAACAAAAATATGACAAAAGTTGCTTATTGTAACACTAAAAGTTTTCCTTTGGTAGTGTTGATTGTCAAGGAAGCATCCTGGGCAAGGAAAAAAAAAATTGAAATACATGAAATAAATTTATATGACAGCATAATTACATCATAAACAAAATAAGGATAAAGTATGGTTACCTAGTGTTTTTATGCGTGGAAAGGAATGCGGTTTGCACGAATTGGAAAGGACCTTGTTCCGGCAATTTTATAGGAACTTATCAAACTTTTGTGTGTTTGCCTCTCTGATTTTATAGGACCTTACAAAACGTAATAACATCCATCAATTAGGGTAGCAAAAGTTGTAAGCTCCATATGATCACTTGTGCGCCTAAAAACCGTTTGACTCTTGACAGCAGAACATAAAAAATACTTGGAAAAACGAAATTGTGTGCCTAAAGGCTTCGTTTTAAAAGACGGAGAAGGGCAGAGGAACTTTACCTTAGGAATTTTCCTGCCTCCGCTCAACCTTTTTACCCACCCTAAAAAAATACTTGAAATCCGATCCACCTGCTAAAACACACCCAACACCACCCCCCCCTTCCCCCCCCCCACAAACAAAAAAAAAAAGAAAAAAAAGAAAAAAAAAAGGAAACTAATAAACTTAATTATATATGATCATTTCACCACATAATTTCAAATTAATTGGTGAAAAAATAATTAATTAAAATGAGTTAAAAATTAAATATAAAAACCAATAATAATTGTGATTGTGCATTTTCTGCTCCTTGTGCTTTCCAATTGGAGTTCAAGATAGCACGAAACCACCAAAAAAAAAAAAAAAAACTACTCAGTTTCTAACACCAGAGCACAAAACCAACGAGGGAAAAGACATCACTTAGAAGCAAACAGACGCGTGGGTACCAATGAGGGAAAAAGGATGGGAAGGCTGAACAACACAAACAAAAAAGGGACAAACACGTAATTCCACAGTCCAACAAAGGAAGAAAGCTAAAAATTGAGGAATTGGATCCTCTCCGAGGCAAACCCTCGAGATCCTCCTGACCCACTAATATAGGCTGTTGGATTTTAATCCAACGATTATAAACAGGGGGTCCCTCTAAAGTTATAATAATTATAATCGTTTGATCAAAATCCAACGGTCTGTGTTATTGGATCAGGAGGATCCCGAGGGTTTGCCTCGAAGAGGATCCAATTCCGAAAATTGAGGGGCAGATGGCAGTGCACTCTCTCACACGATGATCATTAAGTTTCTGTTGGCTTTTAGTAGATAGTAATGTGTACCTTAGTTAGGACACTCTGCAAAAGCTTCTAATGAAATTAAGATAAAAAAGAGTAGTAGTTCATAGAAATTTGAACACTTATGTTTTGTGGGTCCAATAAACACTACATGACATAGATCAGAGCCCATAAAGATGTGCACCCTAGAAGGCCCAGCCCAAATTATTCACTCCGTTTCAGGGGAGCCCAAAGGAGTTGTAGGGTTGCAAGGTATGAATTGTAATGTGGGCAACCCAAACACACGCACATTCCAATGGGTTTTTTACATTTTTATGCAATTATTTTTGTACGTGAAATTTGAATTCAAGACCTGTTGTAACATGATGTAGATTTTGTGCCATCAAACCTAATGATCGTCGACACATACTAACTGAGATTGATCATATTTTGTGGCGATTAATACGTACTTGTTACCTCAATTATTAGAATTAATCATAATTGCATGACAAGTAACAAAAAAAAAAAAAAAAAGGTTTCGTTCTAATCTTTAAATCGATTTATCCATGTGGTTTGTAAAATCACTTAAAACAAAACACAAAAAATCCTATTTAGTTTGTAAAATAGATTTGGCCCATTTAACACAAGTCCATTGAGATCTACGTCCAAATCCAACTTCGGTTGTGCTCCAAAATTGGGGTCGGTGAAAAAAAAAAAAAAAAAACCACTCTAACACAAATAAAAATCTAAACTAAATATTAATAAAATATTTATTGTCAACCAAAACACTATGAAATTATCAATTTAATTCTTTAGTAAAAATTGAACATGAATAAGTAATATGAGCAGAAATATAATTTTACATAACCAAATTTGATTGTTTTTTTTTTCTTCAAAACATCACCTACATGTAATCCTAATATATTTCTAATTAAAAACTAAAAGAAAAAAAAAACAAAAAATCAAAAGCTTCCCACTCCCACATCATCTACCAGTCTCTTCCTCTCTCCTTCTAATTCAAAAACAAAAATAAAAAATTTTCATACACATTTTGTGTGTGCCCATATGCTGGTAAAAATGAAGATAACGAAAACAAGGTATGAAAAAATTCCCTCATAAAAAAAATTCACATGTGTACAAATAAATAAAACTCTATACTCCTTCATCAAACACAAATGTCCACATCTTGCCAAGTAACTAATTTGTAAAATACATAAGTTAGGAGTAAGTAACAATCATCTTTATCGGTAAGTTGAAGGATTAGCAATATGTCATATGTTATTATGCAAGTGGAGAATAATTTTCTTTCAAATGTTTTTTTATTTATATAATAATATATGACGTATGTACTTGTGTTTTGGGTACACGAAAAAATCTCGATTGTTGACAAGGTTGAAGAAATAAAGAAATGGATTTTTTTTTTTTTTAAAGAAATCTTTGTCAAGTTAACAGATTTAATTTGTATCTAAATGAGAAGCTAGGTGTCGATTGTCTAAGAGAGGTTGCTGGCACAGGGCGGGCACAAGGTTTTTGAACACAGAAGACCTGCGCTCCCACCGCAGTGATCTAGATAGTCTGAGCTGGCAAGTCGGAATCTACCACGTGTGGACTTAATGGATCGCTTCCTACGTCATCTGGCGGTAAAAAGTCAAACACCTCACATGGTTGACACCGCCAGTAACTTTCCTGTTTTCTCCGAAATTGTCCTCTCAACGCCACATAATTGTCTCACTACTCGCCTCCACGAACGGCCACGTGTCAGACTACAATTTCCTGAACAAATCTGGCCAATGAATGGCGAGTGTGAGTTTTTGGTACTCGAGAGAGTAGTATCCAGTTGTGTTCTCAATAATTGGATTTTTTAATGGGCTCCTGGGCTGCACGTTTAATTAATGAACATCATCTACACGGTAAAACAAAGCCGTCAGATCTGAATCTTGCGTGTGAGAGATTATTCAATCCTGAACCGTTGGATCGTCCAAGTCGGTGATCAACGGCTAAGATTCCTTTTTTGGCGGCGGGCAACGAGGCCTCGCGGGCCTTTAAATACAGGCATCGAGGGAGGAGAAGAGCCCATACTCATCCAAGGCTTGAGATCCTCCTCTCGCTCTCTCTCTCTTCTTTTTTTCTTCCTGTTTCTCTCTTCGTTTTTTTCTTCCTGTTTCTCTCTCTACTGTTTTGTCTTCCTGTCTCTCTCCTCCCTCTCTTTCTCTCTCTACTCGACGAAAGGGCTTTCTAGGGTTTCTGAGGCGCGCGCTTCAACGGCTCCCTCGACGAGATCCAGGTTTTGAATTGGGGTTCCTCAGAAGCAGTATCTAGGGTTTGGTTTGACCAATCGCATTCAATTTCTCCTCCCACGCATTTGTTTTAGCTTCGATTTTGCCCTAATCATTTGCGATCTAGGGTTTTCAACTTTGGGGGTTTATAGAGAGAGAGACCCGAGTATAGGTTTTCGCTCGTGTAAGTGTTTGAATTCCTTTTATCCTTCCTTTCATTTTTATTGGGCTCTCTATTTCTTGAAGGAGCTTTCGATCTGAGCAATTGGGAAAAAAGCTGCTTTCTTTTGGGGTTAGTGGGTGGAATTCGAGTGTTTGAACATTCCAATTTGCTTAGATTTTCAGATTATTGTCAGAAATTGTTTGTTGATTTTGCACATTGGCAACTTATACAACTGCGAATTTTGAATTTCGAGCATTTGCTTGGACATCAAATAAACTGAAATTTTTTGACGTTTGACAATAGAAAAGGATAGTATCAACAATTTGGTTAATGTTGGAAAATTTTGGGTTTTAGGTTTCGATCCCGAAGCAAAAATTGGGACGTATTGTTTCGGTGTAATAGGAATAACGCTGAGGGACTAAACCTAAGCTACAGCTGATATGTGCAGTAATTGGGAGCGTATCTTATGGCACCAGCTGTTCCAATAGATTTCACTGGACAGAAAGAAAGGAAGTGTTTTCTTTCGCAGATGATGGGGAAGTCGCGGAAGTACTCTAAAGGGCAGTTGTCTGGTTTTATTCCGGATAACCGGCATGCTGTCGAGACAATGGCTGAATCGGAGGGGTTTGGAAGCTCAGGACGCGTCGACACAGAAATGACGGCTTCAGAGGATTCATGTGCGCCTAAAAGGAAATCCATTAGTTTGAACGTGGATGGTTATGATGGTTTTGGGGTGCCAATGCAAGTACTGCCATTGTCACGGATGTCGCGGTCAGAAAGGAAGGATTTGGAATTGAGGCTGCAATTGGAACTTGAACAGGTCCGGGTTCTTCAGAAGAGAATTGCTACTATGAATTCCATTGTTGCTGTACTATCCCCATCTAGTGATATTCGGAGTTGCAGTGATGGGAAAAAGAGACCTCCACCTGATAGATATCAAAGATCATCCGAATTTTCTGCGCCTCAAGGTAAGAGAAGGCTCCTCCGGGGCGTAATGGTGGCCGCACGAAGAAAAGCACGTCTGGTCCTGTGGAGCCATCAAGGCCGGTGGCTCCAGCAACCACTTCAAATGCTATGTTGATGAAACAATGCGATCAATTGCTGACCCGCTTAATTAAACATCAGTTTGGTTGGGTTTTCGAGAATCCAGTTGATGTGGTGAAGTTGAACATACCAGATTATTTTACAGTCATTAAGCATCCAATGGATTTGGGCACTGTGCAGAGCAAGTTAAATTCAGGCGTGTACTCTTGTCCATTAGGGTTTGCTGCTGATGTACGGCTTACTTTCTCAAATGCTTTGACTTACAATCCCCCTGGAAATGATGTGCACATTATGGCCGAGACCCTCAGTAAATATTTTGAGCAGAGATGGAAACCCATAGCAAAGAAGCTTCCTGTAGCGACTGGTGTGCAGTCTCTGCCTTCAAGAGCAAGACCGGCTGTTCGTGAAGAAACCAATCCTGCTGCCACAATGCCACCCTTAAAAAAGAAGAAAGTACACCTGTTGATACTGCTATCAAGCCTGAATCTCCTAAACGCATCTTGACTGTTGAGGAGAAGGTTAGACTGACTAAGGAGCTAGAGGATTTGCTGGGAGAATTGCCGGAAAATATTGTTAATTTCCTAAAAGAGCATAGTAGTAGTGAAGGGCAAACCGACGAGGATGAGATTGAGATCGACCTTGATGCCCTTAGTGATGATACCTTGTTCGCCTTACGGAAGCTTATGGATGGCCATCTGCTGGAGAAACAGAAAAGGCAGGAGAAAGTTGAACCTTGTGAAATGGAGGTTTGTTCATCTTTTAAATTATGTTTTCATGTGTTAAATGTTTTCAATAGTTTCTCAACCCAATTTTTGCATGGATTTCTTATTGTTGTACTCCCTTTGTTTTTGCAGATTATTAATGAGTCGGGATTTAGCAACTCATCAATGCAACCCTGCAAAGGTTCATTTGCAATAACAGCTCTGTAAATATTTATTTGTTAAACTGTTAAAAAATTGTCTCGCGTAAACTTATTTCTAACAGCGGAAATGGTTATCACATGTATGTACCCAGGCAATGATCCAATTGATGAGGATGTGGATATTGTTGGTGGGAATGACGCTCCAATTTCAAGCTTTCCTCCAGTAGAGATAGAGAAAGATGCAGCTCGTAGAAACAGTAAATGCAGTAGCTCAAGTAGCTCCAGCAGTGATTCAGGCTCTTCATCTAGTGGTTTGTGTTTCTCCGTACTTCTTATATATGTGGTTTCAATTGTTTTCAACGTTATAATTTTGGAGTTTGTTTGCCTGAGGCTCTTCTTGCATTATTTTAAAGTTGTGTTGATGGGAGCATTACTACTGTCCTAAATGCCCTGTCTGTCTTTGCCTCTCTCTCACACTCAGACACACACATGATGTTTGAGGTGCTGTGTAACACTAACATTGCAATCTATGATTGTTATTTTTATCTGCTTGACCATTGAATGTAATATCAAGTTACAATCTTTAAACTATGATTGTAATCACCATCTCCCCAGACCATTAACGTAGTTTAGACTGTCTATTATTGTTTAGCTGTTCTGCTTCCTTGAACGGCTTGTTTTGCAATGCCATAGTGTTCAACTGGAACATGGTTAAGAAAAACGTGGAAGTACAAAATAATGCTTTAGACCCCATTAAGTTGTACATTGTTGTTGCACCTCTCAGTATGACCCTTTTTTTTAATTTATTTATTTTTATATGTGAACCCAGTAAGTTCTCCATCCCTTATTCACCCCCAAACAAAAGAAAATAAACCAGAATTTGTTAAGAGGTGGAATTTGGAACCTTGGGGAGCCATTTCTTTTGTTGGATGGGGAGGTCGGTTTCTATTAAAAGCTGCCTTGGGCCGGTTTTGCTTATTCGTTTTAATGGTTGTGGTTCTGGGTCAGGGTATTCTTATCTCACATTTTTATTGGAGGGTTATTGGTGGTTGAATAAAGCATCTTATGTGCTTAGAATATTTAGTGACAGCATTGGCCTAGGATTGTGTGAGAAATTTGTTAAAGAGGGTGTGATCATTGACCGGTTATTTGGATGCTGAAGCTCAATTGTAGGTGATTTTATCACGTAGTAAAAACCATGTCCCCCCCCCTGTTTAGGATTTTTGAACGGGGTGGGCAGCATGCAAAAGCTGGTAATTTGGTTTCTGGCCATTATTTTATTGGATTAGTATGTCTTTCAATGAATCCATTCTGAAACTGGTGTTTTGAGTGCTGCTACACACATTCCTGTTTCCCCATCCACCGTAAATTCAGTTGTTATGAACATTTTTCTTAGTACGGCGGGTGGAAATAAAAGGAAAGCTGGGTGGGTCTAGAAGCACTCCTGATATATAGTGAGAGTTAGTACTAACTACTAAGGTAAAAAAGTATAAATAGATTTAAAAGTAAGAGAGTTCTCATGTTTTTGACAATTAAACATATTACATTCATTGGATTTCAAATGCTGGTAGTGTGTTTCTTTTTCCCAGCTTTTTAGAATTGTCCACTTAACAAAAGTAACTCGATTTATATTCTTTTTGTTAATAATTAAGTAAAATTTAGTAGGTATCCTCATTAATTTCACCCCTTAGTACATTTGTCTAGCCTCTAATGAAACTATAAGATTTCATGGAGTTTCCAGCATATTATTCCAAATAGAACCAACCACATTCTTACAATTTGGGGTGTGTGTTGCTCACATATAGAATTTCTTCACAGATTCTGACTCTGGCAGTTCTTCGGAAAGTGATTCAGATGATGATAAAGCTCCAACCTCTATTGGGGGAGGAAAGGTATATTGTAATATTTTGAATAGCTGGTTCTTCTGTCTTGGATTTATATATATATATATAGTAATATGTGTGGCTTTACAAGCATTCAGTGGTACCTGTATGTTTTTGTGTGCATGCAACTCTGCATGTATATCTTTCACAGTCTCTCCCCAACTCTGTTCTTCTTTGTTTGTGAATTGTGAAAAATATATCTAACATCTTCATTTGGCAGGAAAAATTGGGTACTGGAGCAAAGACAGATCAGAAGAGAAGTGATATTGGGGATTCAGAAATTGGAAATCGTGAGTTATGGATTTATGTTGCATTTTTTATTTATTTATTTTTTTTTTGTGGAAAAGATAGGTCAGGAGTTCTTCTCTAAAATCCGTTGTCATGAATCTTGTGTAGAATCAATAAATAGAGTGGCCCCACTTGAGCAGGATCCCCTGTCTAAACCAATTCCTGTTGAGGAGGGTGGACATAGAGAGGAGGGTAAGCATGAATAATCCAAGAAAAATTGTCTGCTCTTAATTTTGGGATACTGTCTTACAACTGATGCTGTAACATTGTAGGGAAGAGTGCTCCATCTGAGAGGCAAGTCTCCCCTGATAAGCGCTACCGTCAAGCCGTATTGATTAATAGGTTTGCTGACACAATACTAAAAGCCCAAGAGAAGGCACTAGAAAAGGTTGGTTTCTACTTGCCATTCTGGGTGCATTTTCCTTGATGTATGCATCCAAAATTTTGTTTGATCTTTGCTTTGTGATCAGTTCTCATCCTGTACTTTTGGTTCAGGGTGAAAAGTTGGATCCTGAAAAATTGCGAATTGAAAGAGAGGAACTTGAAAAGCGGCAAAAAGAAGGTTTGGCTTAAAAACTTCAGTCATCTGAGATGAGGTTTGCATTTTATGCGTTAAAAGGCAGCTGTTTAAAATAGTAATTTTACTTTGTGCGTCATTAGAGAAAGCACGTTTACAAGCTGAAGCCAAAGCTGCAGAAGAGGCTCAAAAGAAGGCTAAAGCAGAAGCTGCAGCCGAAGCTAAGAGGCAGAGGGAACTAGAGAGAGAAGCTGCACGTCAGGCATTGCAAATGGTAACTGGATGTGTCATTACATGGGTGGAAGCATTATACAGCCTTGTATTTAATTTAACTGCAGCTGATGAATATCTGGGTTTGTGCAGATAGAAAAGACCGTTGAAATTAATGAGAATAGTCGGGTTCTGGAAGATCTAGAAATGTTTAGGGCTGTTGATGAACATGTGACAAATTTCACGGAGGAGACCAGCGCGGAGCACATTGAAGACGAGCTTGCCCGGCTTGGTAGCTTCAAACTACAGGGAAGTAGTAATCCCTTAGAGCAACTTGGTTTGTTCATGAAACTGGATGATGATATAGAAGAAGAAGAAATCGAACCTCCCCAGAGTGCCCCAAAACCAGAATCAGCACTTGAACCAGAACCTGAGCCAGAAAGGGAACCTGAACCTGAACCTGAACTGGAAGGGGAACCTGAACCTCAACCTCAACCTGAAGCAGAACGAGAACCAGAACCAGAACCAGTAAATGATGCTGAACCAAATGACGTTGAAGAAGGAGAGATCGATTGATCTGTTTATCTCTTCATGTTATTGTACTGACCGAGAAAAAAATGGTGGTTCTGAGGCGCGCCGAGGCGGAGACTTGGGATGCTTCTATTTGGATTTGTTGGTCGCATTATCTCTTTCCTGAAAGGGAGAAGATGGGCTTAGCTGGAGAAGAATTGTCAGCAACACAAATTGAGTGATGGATTGGGCTTTTCGGCTTGTTCTTTGAAACGAATTTTTTTTCTTGATAGTTTCTTTTGGGAAATTTAGCGGGCGAATCTCGAATATAACGCGATTCGATCCAATTTTGCTGTGTAAAAAGAAAAGTTTAATTTTAGGTACAAGGGTCGGCTTAGAATTGTAAAATATCAGCCTCCTCGGACTATTTTGGCATTCTACCCATTTTTATTTTTTCCTTGGGAAAATGATGTCTTCTCTTGTTGGAGTTTTTAGGAAGGAATAATGGCAGATTTGGATTTTAGAAACACGTTGGAATATCTTGGTTTCGCTTTTCTCATGTTTTTTTCCTTCTTATATTTGACATTCTATGCCCTGTCTTTGTGTTGGTTATCATTTTCGAAACATGCGAGTCACCAGCACATTTATGGTCGTCTCCGTCACCGCCTCTATACCGGTCGTTGCTACTACCGTCATTGCTGCCACCATTACTTCCGCTCTTATCTCTAACGGCACACTTCGACCACAATGTCTAGTGGACACTAAAAGAGGTGGCGATGTCGTGATATACATGAATCATAACTAAAATTATAATTGGGATCCTCAAAACCTTACGCTTTGATACTATATGGCATGATCCAATCTTGATGTTCACTCGAATATCAGGGTTGAGACGTGTTATCTAATGCCCCGATTACTAGTTATAACAATTGTTTGTAATGTTGAATTGCGATAATAAAACTAAAAACAAAAAATTACTTTTGTGAGTTTCAAATCTTAGTTTAATTTTTTTTTTTCAATTTTTTTTTAGCAAAACTTTTCAATTTTTTTAATGAAAACAAAAAAGAAAAAGTTATCTTGAACATTTAATTGATCATGTTTGAAACATAAAAAAATAAAAATTTCCTTAACGTCCCAATTCAAACGACACGTCGTTTTTGTCGTCTTGTACACAGTAGAATAGATACGCATTGCTCACCCAGAAGCTGCCTCCTGAGAGAAACTACGGCCGCCCATCTTTCACATTCTTCCCATCTTCTTTCTCTCTCTCTCTCTCTCCCCCTCAGAACTTCGATTGATTCTATCTTCTGGCGACCGTACTCGCATCTCTTGCTTCTCTCTGTTTCTCGCCAGCCATTCTCCTACTCTCAATGGCGGCCTCGATCGCCTTCAATACCGTCGGAGCTCCGGCCCGACTCTCCCGCCAATTCTCCATCCGCGAAGCTCCTATCCGCTTCTCGGAGGGCTCAAACTCAGCCACGCCGCGCCGGCCCGATTGTCGAGCTCCTCATCTTCCTCCTCCGGCTCTGGTACTCGAAGCGCATTTTTCACGTCTTTGTAAATTGAAGTTTGTATTGGAACAATTTGGTGATGTATTAATTGAAATGTGATGAAATTTCAGGCATTAGGGCACAGGTGGCGGCCGTTGAGCAGTCTAGCTCTGCTGTGGCTTAGAATCCGAAGGTGGAGGCTCCGGTGGTTATCGTCACCGGAGCTTCTAGAGGAATCGGCAAGGCTGTTGCTCTTGCTGTTGGCAAGTCTGGTTGTAAGGTCTCTCACCATCACCATCACCATCGTCATTCATCATCATGATCATGATCATCATCTTCATCATCGTTAATTCTTGAGTTCGTAATTTTACGGTGATTCATAACGTTGCACACTTGAAATGTGAGGTCGAATGTCAGCAATTGTAGCAACTTTATGACTTGATCATGTACCGATTGCTGACTGCTTCGTAGTTGAAATGTTTTGTTAAAGGTCGCATTTTTAACATATTTAGGGTGGTTTAATTAAATGCTGTAGATTGAGGCATCTCTGGTGGTCAAGCTCTAACATTTGGCGGTGATGTCTCGAAGGAAGATGATGTAGCAGCAATGATTAAGACGGTAACGTGCCCTTTTTTGGCTAGCTTTGTGTTTTTGGGTTGGATTACTTCTTGCTACATGACAACATTTGAATTGAATGAATATAGGTGGTTGATGCGTGGGGAACGGTTGATGTCTTGGTAAATAATGCAGGTCAGTCGCCATCACTTTGCTTGCTGTATTTTAGAGTCGTGTGTCGCCTTTCCTTTTGATTTCAACTTACTGGTCTACAACCCTTTTCAGGAATTACACGGGACGGCTTATTGATGAGAATGAAAAAATCCCAATGGCACGAGGTTGTTGATTTTAATCTTACAGGTGTGTTTCTATGCACACAGGTGAGTATTCCGGGGGAATTTGTTTATCTAGTAATTCTAGTTGTTCAAGCTTACATTTGTCGGATTTCTGAGCGAGGTTGTTCGTGCTTTCTGCAGGCTGCGGCAAAAATTATGATGAAACTGAGAAGGTAAGCACATATGTTCTTCCCTTCTTGTATCGTTTCAATTGAAAAATCCGATTTGCTTTTAGATCCGCTTAGTTATTCATCATATTGCAGGGAAGAATAATCAATGTAGCATCTGTTGTTGGTCTTGTTGGCAATGTTGGACAAGCCAACTACAGTGCTGCAAAGGCGGGAGTTATTGGATTCATGAAGAGTGTTGCAAAGGAATATTCGAGCAGGAATATTAATGTATGTCAGTAGTTATGCAGTTCAATCTTCAAGACATTAAACACGCAAGCAGATAGATTTTGACTTTCTGTCGTATCGCAATCTTATACTTTGGGCCCGAAAGAACATCTCTCTAAAGGTTTATTTTCTCCTAGGCCAATGCTGTTGCCCCTGGTTTTATCGCATCTGATATGACTTCCAAGCTCGGAGAAGACATAGAAAAGAAGATCTTGGGGAGCATCCCCTTAGGTGAGAACACAATCAATTGGCTACCAGTTATTTAAGCATCAATTGAAATTTGATTGATTCTTCTTCCTTTGTTCACCCAAACTTCAATTCTTAATTTTGAAGATTAGGACATAAATTAGATATCAATTTACGATTCTTTCAGGGCGATATGGTCAACCTGAAGAAGTGGCTGGACTGGTGGAATTCTTGGTGCTTAATCCCGCTGCCAGCTACATTACCGGACAAGTAATTTTTTCTTTAAGATCTGATATTTTGCCTTGGACAGATAGGAAAAGGGCACAGTATTGATCTAGTTTTTCTGCTCATCCGTTGTAGGTCTTGACCATTGATGGAGGGATGGTGATGTGAGAGGCTGAGTCCGGCACCCCTACGAGCTTCGTCCTACTGAAAGTTCAAGGGAAGAGAGGCTTTTCTTTACATTCCATTCTTGACGGCTGCTAGTTTCAACGAGGAATTGAACAGACAAGTCGAAAGGATTTTGTTACTTGGTATTTTTAACGGGGATTGTGTCCGCTGATCGCTGCATGTATGCAAGACAAAAGAAGATTACTTTCGAGTAGCGGTTTCGATCCAAATCGGGCAATGAGAGTTTGTAAAATTTGGAGTTCGTAACAAATTAAAGCTTCTGTTATTTCTTCCCCTTGTCGTTTACATTTTCTTTTAATCTTAAATTTCTTCCGCTTGGGCATTCCAATTATGATAGTTTTGAAATAAAAAATTAGGAGCATTTTTATTCTCACCATACATCTAAAATGAGTCTTGCAAACCAATTGTTATTCCGTTAGTTTTCCGTTCAATTTGAGGCAGCTTAACGAAAAGGGTTTGGGTTAAGTTTGTTGTAACTAAAAATCGTCTTATAACTGTATTTAATGAAAAAAGGCTTACTTTAATGAAAAGAACTTAAATTTAATGAAAATGACAAAAGTTTAACATAGTAAAAAATAATATAAACTAAAGTAATCAAAATAAAATAAAAAGTGATAAATCCGTCACACTCTCCCTCACTATTTCTTAAACTGACTATATTTGAAACTGAATATGTGTACGTACTACACTATTTCTTAAACTGAACATTTACTGTTTCTAAAAAACCGAGCACAATACTATTTTGGAAGCTGAACACGGGTTGGAGTGCGCCTTGCACGAGCTTTTGGTCGGATTTTATTTATTTATTTATTTTCCTTTTCTTTCTTTCATCCTTATTATCAAATAAAGTTATTCGATAGTTTTTTTGTTAAAATTCAAATTTTTGAAGTTTTTTTCATTAATTTTTCGTATTTTATACCACATAACACACTAACGTAAAATTTAACATAAAACATATGGAAGGATCTAATTAATTTGTGAGACTCATTTTCAAGTTTCTTTACTTAAAACTATACTTTCATCTCATCTGTTTATTTCAACCTAACAATTTTTATTTAGATGTGTAATTAGCATGTGCACCAAAAAAATCCAAACAAGGAGAGAAATTTACAAAACAATGATAGCCCAAAGCCCAACAAATAATAATAAATAATAAATCTCAAATAAAGAAGTTTAACTATAACTAGTTTTTGTTACTTAAAATTATGATCTAGTTGTATTTTTCTTCACTTGTAAGTGAGAGCTTTTCGGTTTAATTCTTGTCAAAAACGAGATTGAACCACATCATCGCTCTTAATATAAATAATATCGGTGGTTCAAAAAATAAAAAATAAAAAAACTCTACTAAAGTCCATATAAATAGGATCAGTTACCCTTTCCATATCTCCTAGGGTTTCTTTTTTCCGAAGAAGAGAGATGAATTCAGACGCATGCAAACACTGCGGGAGGCTCGATCACGCCCAGAAAGAGTGCAGGCTTCTGAAGAACAATGTGGGTGCTGCAGACGCAATCGAAGTCATCAATGACGCTCTGTTTCTCACCGTCGACAGCCCGCTGGAGTCCTGGATCTTCAGCACCGGCGCGCAGTTCCACTGCACCCCGCACAAGGGGATTTTGGAGAAGTATACCGCCGGCAACTACGGCAAGGCCTACTCCATCACAACGGATCCTGGGCTGCACATTGTTGGAAAAGGCGACGTCCGGATCAAGTTGCCGGGCGGGGCGAGGTGGATAATCCACAATGTGAGGCACATTCCGGGTTTGGTGCGGAATTTGATTTCGGTTGGGCAGTTGGATAAGGAGGGTTATGCTCTGCAAATGTCTAGTGGGAGCTGGAAGGTACTGAAGGCAGGAGAATTGCTTTTTACTTATGAATTTGAGCTTCCTCCAGGCTTTATCTCGATGATTCGGTCTGATTAGGGTTTACATAATTATCTCAGTTGATGAAGAAATGCTTGATTAGTTGTTTAATTAATTAATTAGTAGTACATCGTTAATCCCGAATCAAACTCTGCGAGCCGTGTGTTAGTGTTTATATTAGCGTTTGAATGTCGGTTATCTATGGTCTGTGCATTGCTAGCCAATCCCGAATCAACCTCTGCGAGCAGTGTGTCAGTGTTTATATTAGCTTTGGAACGTCGAATTATCTATGTTGTGTACGTTTTTAATCGTAATGAAGATCACTATTTTAAATACATTGTTCAGTTTATTTAATTATGATTGACAATCGGAAGAATGTGCTTGTCGGTTATGTGGTTAATAGCGTTTACCCTTGCCGCCGCGTCCCTCTCATCCCCGAGGTTGTAGCTTTCTAGGTGCAAATCCTGCAACCCTAATACCGCTTTTGTGAATGCCACCAACTATTGCTGCTGCTAAGCAATTGGGATCCCCATTTGGTACAAATGCTTGTGGTACAAGAAAGAGCATTTGTTAAATCGCATCCTGCATCTGCTTGCATTTTGCTGTTGGAAATATCTAGAAATGGCACGTAATTGTGCAAACGAAACGTCTTAGTTGCAATTCATGGCATTGCTATTTTACATTGCCCCAACTTCAGCTGCAGTTGGTTCAAGGGTTCATCATGAACATCCGCACGGGTTTTGTATTCTGCGGCAATTTTCTATTTCACCTGTTTCCGTTTTTCAATCAACCGAAAAATGACTAATTTCTGGAATGCAGGGAAAGTTTTCTTCGCACCATTGAAAGGCTTTAGGCATTACCAGTCTGCATTCAGTGTAGAGTTCCGTGACTTCTCCATGCTGATACCTCATGACTCGTATTGGTTTGCCACCAACTGCTGCATCAATCATTTGAAAATCTAAAAATGTTAAATAAAATTTGGGGTTTTCTTAGTTGTTATTATGTAAATAGTGTTAAAAGTTTTAAAGAGACATGCAGCGGTTCACCATTAATAGCATCGATAATGTCCCTAGTTAATCACTAGTGTGATCAATATGTGTGAGATTTTTATGCAAAATGCCTCGATGCAATTAGAAGTGAAACTATTTAATTTAAAGTATGATTTGTTTTTTGAGATGGCCGATGTGAGACTTTTTACTTTAGTCAACAATTAATAAATTTCTTTGCTCTAAATTGGTGATTTGTGGCAGGTTTAGAAGAATTTCACTCTTGCATCCCAATTACATTTAAGTTTCTCTTTACTAAGGGTTTGTCTTCAGTAGTTCGGATTACTAAGTAAGTCAACTTTTTGTTGATTAGATTGGTAAGTAGAAAAAATATATATATTTTCTCAATTTAACCATGACTGCTATTTTCCATACTACTTAATAGTCTAGGTTGTTCAAGAAAAATTATTTACTAAAGGAGAACCCAATACAAAACAAATAGACCATAAGAAATCCATTAGTCAAGCCCCAAAAGAGACACTCCACCCCTCCCAATTGCAAGGGGATTGGGCGATTCAATCCACCAAGACAAACAAAATGAGCTCCACTCCAGCCCAAACAAGTCGGGCTACAGTGAAAAACAGGAGGCCTAACTACTCACTCGGGCCGAAATCGTTCAACCCACTGCATGAGGCAATCTGACATCAAGGTGACTTCACCCACAATGCAATTTTTTTTGTGCTAGGCGATTGCGCTTCACGCGAGTGTGGACGAGAGTCGTCCGACCAAAATCTAAGCAGCAGGCCCCCGCTGGAGCATTCTGGGTTTCCGGATCGTTGTTATTTTGAGGGGTAGATTGTTTGCCCCTTCTGTTGGATGTTATTTCCATCCTCTTTTATTTTGTACGATTATAGTTAAATCATGTTAACATTTTATATTATTTTTTTATAGAGATAATAAGATAAAAATAATAAAGATATAAAATATTAACTTGATTTAACCGTGATTGCACAAATAAAAGGAGATGCCAACAATCTGCCACTGTTATTTTGTAGTGCCTCAACCGCAGCTACAGTTGGTTTAAGCTTATTTATTGAACAGCTCGTAATCTGCAAAAAATTGCATTCTAATGTGCTCCCTTTGATATTGATAAGTCAACATCGACGATTTACAAAAAAAAAAAAAAAAAAAAAAAAAGAGCAAAGAAAAAATGGATGACTTTTGAATTGAACTGTTTCAATGAGAATTCAACATTGCACTACGAGATAATGAAACATATCACGAAAAAAAAACATTCCAAAGGGAAGTGTCACTTCAAATGGATCTAGCAAATATTGCATGGGCTAGCAGCGTGATTTGTTCATAATTAAATATCATGATCTTTATTAAAAAAAAATTCCATAGGGAAGTGTCACTTCAAATGGATCTAGCAAATATTGCATGGATAGCGAGATTTGTTCATAATTAAATATCATGATCTTTATTAAAAAAAAATTCCAAAGGGAAGTGTCACTTCAAATGGATCTAGCAAATATTGCATGGGCTAGTAGCGTGATTTGTTCATAATTAAATATCATGATCTTTATTAAAAAAATTCATTTCCAACGTAGTTGAGTCGAGAGAGCATGTTAAATCAATAACGTGAATTGCATGCAACATTAATAATGGTGAATGGTGGGGTTTATGAACTAAATGCTAAAATTGCTTTATACCCAAAAGCGATAAGTGCATCTGTCAATAAAATCGCTCAATAATTCAGTCTTCAATTGGTGCTTTTACAAATTGATTATCCGTTTTATTTTAGTTTATTTTACTTTTGCTTATTTCTTTAATATTTTTAAATTCGTTTTTCTGATTTTAGATCTTAAAATCAACATTTTTCAAAACTTTGTTTCAAGTAATTAATTAAGATTTGATTTTATATAAATTATTCATTCAATTCTTGTGGAAGACGACCTTACTTGAGATATACTACGAATACATTATTTTCTTGCAAGTATTTTTAAGTGTTTTTATCCTTACCTTTGCAAATGGTAAAAATTTTATCAGTTCTATTGATGGTAGCAAAAATGTGTGCTCAAGCCATATTCTGCCTGATTTTAGATATGTGACCAAGAAGAAAATGTAGGATCCACAGGCGACGGCACAAGTACTTACAGTTCTTGCAGAAGCTTTGAGGAAATTGGAATGGTGTTTAAGCAGCCAGACTACTTTTAAGACAAGGCAAGATTTAGCCAGAAGGCTTTGTATTGAACCAAGTGTTCAGTGGACTAATCCATCTCTTTCGAAAGGTTTGGCAATAACTCTGCGTAGGTTTTTGTAGGCTTCCAAGCCTTCCTTCCGCTTAATATAACTGTTGTAACCTTTCTCTTTATTAATTTATGTTTATTACCGTATTTACTAAAGGTGATAATAAACATATAATTACTAACATTTTTCCTTCATCTTTTTATTTATGATCCCACTACCAATTTATTCTTTAACTACAATCTTTCTTCTTCCATATTTTATATCTTGTACTTATTGGCCAGGTAAGGGTGTTTTTGTCGTCAAACTTTGGACTCATTCCTTTTTGTGCATATAGGTTTGAGTCAAACAATAATTCACTTGGGTTGTTGTATCCTGAATAAAATAAGTCAAAAGATATATTGTTGCATCGGTGAACTTTTTTGTGCTTCTCTTAGTAGTATGAAAATGATTTTTCTATGTTCTAAATGCAATGGAAATGGATATATAATGTACATATACCACATGAAAAGTATGTGCAGAGATTCGCATGTCGATACACAAAGATATGCACATATATGTTGCGTGTAAGTATGTCGGTGTGCCTATGTATGCCTATGTACCAAGACATATATATAGATAGCCCGATGTGGAAGTGTGACAAGGATGTGATGTCTGCAAAATATATATATGTATATGTGTGTGTGTGTGTAGAGAGAGAGAGTAAAGCAAGTGTCAGTGTCGGTGTGTGTGTATATATATGTATATATATGCGAGTGTGTGTGTGTGTATAAAAGCAGATGGGTGTGCAGACTAGGTGTTTGGTAAGAGAGACATGCTTTTAAGCTTCTATGCTGCAGCTGATGCTTTCGTCAGTTCGACAAGATGGGATAAAGGTTTATATAATATATATATATATGTAAGTGTCAGACAACCTTCTTAGTCAAATTTTCGTTAGTCAACTTTCGTAAATCATACGAAGGTGTCAATCTACTTTCGTAAACCACAGCAAGGTGTCAGCCGTCGTTCTTAAATCATATGAAGGTGCCAGGCCACTTTCGTAAACCACGGCAAGGTGTCAGCCCTCGTTCGTAAATCATACGAAGGTGTCAGTCTATTTTCGTAACCCATAGCAAGGTGTCAGCCTTCGTTTGTAAATCATACGAAGGTGCCAGTCCATTTTTGTAAACCAAGGCAAGGTGTCAGCCCTCGTTTGTAAATCGTACGAAGGTGTCAGTCCACTTCCGTAACCCACGGCAAGGTGTCAACCCTCATTCGTAAATCATACGAAGGTGTTAGTCCACTTCCGTAACCCACGGCAAGGTGTCAACCCTCGTTCGTAAACCATGTGAAGGTGTCACGGGAAGTTGTCAAGCCTCAGCCCTCGTTCGCATAATAGAACAAGGGAAAAATAATCTTTCGTGCACCAGCATTGATTTGAATGCCGCTAGAAAAGTGAGATAGGAACAAGATGTGTGCTCATCACAACGACTTTGGTCATGCCACCAATAATTGTCGAAGCCTAAGGAACCAAGTGGAAGCTATGTTAAAGAAGGGGATGTTGTCACGGTACCCCGTAGAATCAAAATACAAATGTAAGAATGACAGAGGACTTAAAGCAATAACAGGAAACATCGACGCGGATGAGAGATTGTTGGATATCAATGTCATACATGGTGGACCCCAACCGCCTGAGGGACGCAAAACACAATCTCGATCGCAAAGACGAAAAACCGAGAAGTCTAGACACGTGCACAACATAACATCAGCCCCTGAAGCGTCCAAAGCATTAGAGAATCTCGAAGTCATCATCTTTAGCCAAAAATACCTCAAAGGAATTCAATTCCCTTATAATGACGCACTGGTCATGACACTACATGTTGCCAATTCAAGAGTGAAAAAGGATAATAATTGATGGGGGGAAGCAACACAGACATTCTATTTTGAGCATATTTAGAAGGATGAAATTAGACAAGAAAGAGATAAGGCCAAATCCAACTCCCATTTATGCGTTTGAAGGAACTAAAGTCCGAACCATTAGAGACGTGACTCTTTCTGTCACTACAGGAGGTAAAACTCTTTTCGTCATTTTTGTCATCATCGACGCACCAAGTACGTATAATGCCATTATAGGAAGGGACTAGATCCATCAAATGGATGAAGAAGCGTCAACCAGATGTCAAGCAATGAGGTGTTTGTCGACGAATGGTCAAATGACAATCGACATCAAAGGGGATTAGCTAAAGGCCAGAAAGTGCTACATCGTGGTAACAAACATCAAGACAACCAGGGAAGTGCAATAGAGCTCGGACTTGCATGAGAATAAACCATTATAACAATTAGAGGAGGATCCACCACAACAGGATTAGAAAAGTGATGATCAAGAACCCCCGACTTTAGAACCACTGAAGAAAGAGGTTTTGGATCCAATCGATCTTGAGAAACGAATATGAGTGGACTTCCTCCTATCTGATGCGGAAGTCGAAGAGTTGCTGAAATTTCTGAGGAGCAACACTGATGTTTTTGTATGGTTCCATAGGGACATGCCAGGAATTGACTTGGAAATGGCATCTCACCAGCTGAAAGTGGATCTGAGTTGTCCTCCACAGCAACAAAAGTAGAGTCAGATTATTAGTGCAGAAGTGGATAAACTCCTCGAAGTTGGATTCATTCGTGATGTCTGGTGCCTAAGTTAAGTTTCGAATGTCGTGGTGGTAGGCAAGAAAGAAAAAGGAAAATGGCACATGTGTGTGGATTACACTAACCTGAACAAGGCATGCCGGAAATACTGTTTTCTAGTTCCAGAAATTGACCAGACGGTGGATGCTATGGCCAGGTACGCACTATTATCTTTCTTAGACGCTTATTCCGGTTATAACCAAATTCTTATGGTTGTTGAAAATCAAGAGAAAACTGCTTTTATCACTAAGCATAGGTTGTATTGTTACATCGTCATGCTTTTCGGACTCAAGAATGCCAGCTCGACTTATCAAAGGTTAGTGATGTGAAATATTCTAACACTCAAATTAAAATTCTATGATTGTAGTATATGAAAGTAGGGATCGTTTTAGGCCGGGGATTATAAGGGATGCTAATCTACTCTAAACTGACTTAAAAACACTTAACTAGACTTATATGACTCAAAACAAACTAAAAAGACTCAAAACACACAAACTAAGTTAAATTGACTCGAAATAGACTCTAAGAAGTTATTTGGATGAATTTTAGACTATTAAGACTCAAAACACTAAATTGGACAGATTTGAACACGTTTCTAACTAATCTAACATACGTAATTAAAGGGGAGATTGATTTGGACAAAATTAAAGTAAAAACAAACAGATTTAAAGACTTAAACAACTTTGGACAAAATTAAGGAAAACTATGGATGATAAGCTAGCTAGAGGGTCCTTCTCCACACATGACACACATGCATACAAATCGATTTCCAATTATTATTCCTTTAAACCATGAATGACAATGGCCCAAGTTAATTGCATCACACAAACAACCATCAGATTTTCCTTATTTCATTGAATTGAATGAATACGCATTACAACCAAATTATCATTCTCAAGTTCCCTACATGAAACGCATGACAGAGATACATATCAAAAGCCATTAAGTTCTGTGAAAATCATAAGCATTGACAAGGCATTCATCACTATGAAACGCATGAGACTCCTGCCAAGGATTCACTAACACAATCATAACTAGTGACTTCCACTACTTGTGAATATAAGTGAATAACTATTGCGTGAAACTTCCTTATATTCTAGCACCAAATTCATGTATGCAAACTAAGTAGGCCTCCTTAATCAACATACAAGAATAAGTTATCAATCAAACAGATAAGTAAATCGCATTCATGATTTATGAAATAATAATTGGATGAAATCAATTCATATCACATATATGTTCATGGCTTTGAATTCACCTCTACCTAAAATGAATTTAGTTCCTTATGTTCGCAAAACAAAGATAATTAAATTTAAACATTAAAAACAAAGATAGAATACACCTAGAAACACTCCAGGTGGCTCTTCCTTCCTTCCTTGCTACCCACAATGGGGATTTGTGTGAATTTAGTCTCTTAAGGTGTGGTGGATGGTGTGGTGTGAATTTGGGGTAGAAGGTGGTGGTTTATGAGTGTTGCGGCATCATGTATTTATAAGGTGAAAGGAAGACACGAAATTGGGCTGAAAATGAGAGGAATTAGGACTCCAAATCACCAAAGAACAAGGACATTTTCAATCAGATTCCAAAGAGGACGAGGAATGGTCCTTGTGGCAGATTCTAGAACTTCTAGAAGGGTTACATGTAGCATAAACTTAGGGCACGAAAATAGGGCTTCTAGAACCTGATATTTAGGTGATTTAATGTGAAAATGAGTCATCTTTGAAGTTGGAATTAAGGTAGGAAAAGATTAGGATAAGATAAGATAAGATAAGGTTGATAAGGTTTGGATAAAATAAGGAAATTTGGATAATATTCCTTCTTTGTAGCTGATTCCTTATCTTCCAAGTCTTCAATTTAATTCTTCCAGATCTTAATCACATTCCTAGCCTCTCTTGATCTTCAAATTCGTCCATCCACCTTGCTCCATGCATGTGCAATCCATTCCAAGCCCAAAACTGCTCTAAAATGCTCCAAATTGCACTTTCTTGCCAACTTTGTCAATTGAACCTAAAAACACACGAAAATAGCTTAAAACACTCTAACAAGTAGAAATTAGCTATGTAAATGCAAGAAAACAAGCTAACTAAGTCGTACAAATATGCTCCTATCAGTTAGTGAACAAGATGTTTAAAAGTAAAATCGGAATTACAATGGAGGTTTACATTGATGATATAGTCGTCAAAAGCCGAGAAAGGTGCCAACACATCAATCATCTACACAACACTTCGACGTATTGAAAAGATATCGCATGCGGCTAAACCCAGAAAAATGTGTATTCGGTGTATCATCTAGGTGGCACATAGTGAACAAACAAGGCATTGAACGAAATCCAGCGAAAGTTGAAGCCTTGTGTAACATGCCGAATCTAGTAACACCTAGAGACATTCAAGTGTTAACTGGGTGAATTGTTGCCTTTAGTCATTTCATTTCACAATTATCCGATCGATGCAAACATTTTTTTTCAAGCCATACGAAACAGGAGAGGAGGTGCGTGGGGGCATGAGCAAAGAGAAGCTTTCAAACAACTGAAGAAGTATCTCACAAGCTCATTGTTGTTGACTATCCCCAAGCAAGGGGAGCAGTTGTGCATGTATCTAAAGCTAAGCAAATGAGCAGTAAGTGCTGCGTTATTCAGAAAGAAAGGTTCGATTCAACAACCCATATTTTACGTGAGCAAAAGTTTAATTGATGCAAAGAAGAGGTATTCGCCCACTGAGAAGGTGGTGCTGGCCTTAGTAACCGCAAAGAAGAAGCTTCGTCGGTACTTCGAGGCACACACCATTGTGGTGTTAACTAATCAATCGATCAGGGCTATCTTATCTAAACCGGACTTATCAGGAAGAATTACGAAGTGGGCCATCGAACTTAGTTCATTTGACATAAAGTATCGGCCTCAAAACGTAGCCAAATGACAGGTAATTGCTGACTTTCTTGTAAAGTGTTATCTTCATGAAAGTTTGCAGGGTGAATGCTAGGAAATTGCGAAAGTCAACCCTAGTGAGACAAAGTGGAAGTTGTATATAGATGGGTCATCCAATCATGCAGAAGCTGGGGTAGGGATCATTTTAATTTCTCTTGAAGGGGTAGACTTAGTGTGTTCAGTTTAGCTGGATTTTCCTGCATCAAACAATGTGCTAGAATATGAAACCCTGATACTAGGCCTCGAACTTGCGAAACAATTGAAGATAAGCCGTCTTACCGTGCATAGCGATTCACAACTCATCGTCGACCAAGTAACTGAAGAGTATACAACTAAAAATGTAAGGATAAAGACATATCAGCAGCTAGTTAAAAGGCTGGTGAATGGATTCAAGTATTTCAAGCTAAAGCAAATACCTAAAGAGATGAACGAAAGAGCATTAGATAGCGTGCGCGGCGTTAGCCATACAAGAAAACCTAGGGGTAACAAAAGTAGAATATCTGTACTCCGCAAGTATCAGAGCAGTAAAATTAGATGTGATGCAGATAGACAGGAAAGGGGTGAGACTTGATAACCCGTTGCTAGAGCAGGCTCAAGTTAAAGATGATGACTGTTGGATGACGCCAATCATAAACTACTTAACAAAATAGATCCAGCCAGATGATCTTGTGGAAGCGAGAAAACTCCGAATGAAATCAGTAAGATATCCAATCCTCAACAACACATTCTATGGGAGGTCATTCTCAGGACCTTACATGAGGTGCTTAAATCCAAGGGAATCTGAATGGGTCCTAAGAGAATTACATGAATGTATGTGTGGGAATCACTCTAGAGGAAGAAGTTTAGCACATCAAGCATTTACTCAAGGCTATTTCTAGCCGTACATGGCTCAAGATGCAGAGCAGTATGTAAGAAAGTGCAACAAATGCCAGAAATATGCCCAGGTTATTAGACAACCCACCGAAGAACTCAATCCAATCGTAAGACCGTAGCCATTCGTAAAATGAGACATGGACATCGTAGGCCCATTGTCGAGGGCGCTCGGGAATAACAGGTTTGTCTTTCTCGGCATAGACTACTTTACTAAGTGGGTAGAAGCAAAAGCGTACGTTTCTATTACACAAGATGATGTTGTAAGATTTGTATAGCAAAACATTATATGTCGGTTTGGTATACTAAAGGCGATTGTGACGGATAATGGGATGCAGTTCGACAATCGAAGATTTAGAAGTTATTGCACAGAGAAAGCGATCACATTACAATTCTCCTTCAAAAGTTATCCCTAGGGCAATGGCCAAGCGGAGAAGACAAATTGAACGATTTTTTATTTGTTAAAGAAAAAGTTGGAATAACGCAAAGGAAAATGGCATGAAGAACTCCCTAATGTACTGTGGGCTTATCGTACCACAAAGCGGAAGCCAACAGATGAAAGCCCATTCTCTTTTGCTTATGGAACTGAAGTGGTTATCCCCACATATGTCGGTCTACCTATGATCAAAATATCAATTATGGAAAATGGCAAGAATGATCAGTAGCTCGCCTATAACCTCGACTTAGTAGGGGAATAAAAGGAAATCATCGCATTATGACCTGCGAACTACCAGAACCAAGTTGCCACTTATTTCAACAAACGGGTCAAGTCGAAAAGGTTCAAAGTAGGTGAATGGGTATTGAGAAAGGTCATGGAAAACACAAAAGATTTGAATGCAAGGAAGCTTGGACGCATATGGGAAAGACCATATGAGGCGACTGAAGCCTTCAAAAATGGAGCTTATAAACTCAAGCATGTTGAAACAGGTCTCTGAGCTTGAGATGAATTATTGGAACTATCGTCACTAACCGAACTGAAGGTGGGAGGAGCTGACTGCTATTGCATGGGTCTAAGGGTTGTACCGAAAATAGTCAGCGAACCACGCCTAGACTTTTTGGGCCTATCCGCCAGAGGACGTTTAACCGATCTGCTTGCAATTCTAGGCACTGGAAGATCACAAGAATACGATACAATGCAACGGGACAGGGAAAGGTTAGGAGGTAGTGAAGCCATAGTAAGAGAATAATTCGAGTCGGAGTTCGTGTCCATTTGCCTTGTCTCCTTGTCTTCTTCTTTTTCGTCTTCTTCTTCTGAGCCCTCCGTTCAGGAGTCGGTCACAAGTACGGGAGAGTCTACGCTAAACTGAAGCTCAATATCAAGAGCGAAGATAGATTTAAGTAGGGGGTCTGGGGGCAATGACCGGTTGACCAAACAATACGAGAAGTAAATGATAAAGTTACGGAGAGTGGTGATTTGAGTAAGAGTGTCAGCAACTTCTCTAGAACTCCATATCTTCCTCGTCACAAACCTCTTTAGCCAACACTTTCGGTCTTTGAAGATTATCTGTTCGGGACCATTCGATAAAACTACGAAAGAAGCTCATGGTAAGTTATGTTTGCGTATTTACGAATGAGTCTATTGTCTTTCGCAAGTTACGCGACAGTTATATTATGGGTTAGGTGTCAATAAGTTATGTGTCAGTCCACGTTCGTAAATTTTGCGATGTCAGTTGACGCTTGCAAATTATGCGAGGATAAGTATGAAGAAAGCTAGTAAAGCATTCGTAAGTTAGGTGAATGAAACGAATGCTTTGGTAAATTTACCTTAAGTAAATTTGGCCTTAGAAAAGTAACTTCCACAAATTTTATCCCTAGCAAGAAATGCTTAAAGTTTTAGCCTGGCTTAAAGAATATAGTTTCAAGGCCTAATGATCCAAAAACTCAGTTTTCCTCTATTTTGCATACTTAAAAAAGGAAAAATGGGGCATTGTGGGAGGATAAAATCCGGGTTTGACTCATGGGCCAATACCAATCATCCAAAGATGGTGCTATGCAAGATAAATTATGAGGAAAGCCCACAAGAAGTATACAAACGCAAGAGAGGCGTGTCTAGATAACTACCTTTCTACCTCCACTACAGAGGACCACTAAGGAAGAGGGAGAGGAAGATAGGTCATGGTACTTGTTTCCCAAGCATATAGTCCTATAAATATGGAGAGAAGCCACATAGCAAGGTACGTAATCAGAACCCGAGAGAAACCAGAGAATAGAAAATCAATCGACTAACTTGAGCATTGGAGTATCTTTTTAAGTACCCCACCTAGGCAAGCTATGGAGAAAGACTGCTCGGGGACATATCTAATGAAGGATTCGACAAACATGAGGATTGCGGCAACAAATCTGTGGAGGTATTTCTTCTCGTAGGAAGTTTTGCTCCAACAGTGCTCATTCCTATTTATGACACATCATTTAGTTTGCAAATTTGGTTTCACAATTTTATCTTCGTAACATTACCCGAACTATTTTTGAGAAAATAATTCTCCATCATCCCCGTGGACCGCTTATATCGGTTATCGCCCCTTGTGAGTATCGATGAGTGAAATGGACATCATACAGAAAAGGAAAGGACAGTTTTTTAAAGGAAGAAAACATTTTATTATATTTGCTATGCATGAAATTACAATGTTTATTCACGTTTCTTAACAAAAGTCTGCTTAATTATCCTATTTAATAAGAAATTAATATCAAGACCAGTATATAATAGTAATTATTAAATATAAGTAAAAACTCGTTTGGAAGTGTTTTTAGAATAACCGAAAATGTTTTACAAAATGTTTATGAGTACTAAAAGCACTTAAAGTGCTTCCTGTAAAAAACATCAGTTATGTGCTTCTTATAGGAAGTACTTCAAATATTTTTTCAAAACTCACTTGCATTTTTACTGAACCTTGATTCTAAAAATATTTTGACAAAAAACGAGCCATAAGTTATGAAGCACATCGGTGAAGTGGGAGCAGGGATGAGGGAAGGTTCCGCGATTTGTGAAAACTTAAATAAAATTTTCACTTATGGACAAAGCAAATCCTTGCACCACAATCCCTTTTACACACACATATGCATAATACTACTCGATCATAAAATGCGAACTAGCACATATTGATATATATATATATATATATATATATATATATATATATATGATTTATGGGAAGATCCTCTCCGGACCTAAACCCACCGGATCCTTCTTCTTTGAAGGCCAAGTCGGCGTCGTCGGCCTTCCCTGAGTCGGCTTCATGCTTCCCCGGAGATCTATTTTATGATGACGCGATCAGTTGCTGGGAATAGGCTGGAACAGAGGTCAGCGTTGGACATCTAGTCGTAGAACGTGATGAAAGCAACAGTAGCACCATCGTTCATGTACGCTTAATTTATAGACTGAGCTCAAGGTACCATTACCGATATGACTTGTCGCTGAAGCATTTGGTGGCTACTATGATCTCAGCCAGTGAAAATCGGCCGCATAATTCCTGCTACTCGCCTTCAAAGAAGAAGGATCCGGTGGGTTTGGGTCCGGAGAGGATCCTCTCCCATGATTTATCTAAAACGGCAATACGAAAGGTGAATCCTTGTTATTATTCACAGTTGGCTCGATCATAATTAATATGCTAAGTTTTTTTTTTATTTTTTTACTAGAAAACCTGACGATATGAGATAGATTTATTGATATAAAAAATAAGTTACACTTAGTTTGGAAAGGATAAAAATCTTTCCCTTCGTAAAGCAAGAAAAACAAAATACAAGAAAAAAGGAGGGACAGACATCTTACCCCTCTAGAAAAAAAGAAAATACAAGAAAAAAAAATACATAAGTAATTAAGCAAATTGACCAAAAAGAAGCACACTACATAAGTAATTAAGCAAATAATATTTAAGGCTAGTTATGGATTAGCAAATGGCAATCCAGAACCACTGAACCTCTCATCTATGATCTGATCCATACGTTTTGCCATGTCATCAGTGAAGAAGTTTTTCCAATCCCCAACTTGGCCTTTCCTGAAGAAATCACTGTTCTCGACTACAAGATTGGCTTTAACAAAGTACTGTTGCGTCCTGGAGGTTTTATTTATCTCCAAACTGCTCAGATTCTCAAAACTACAAAGCTTTATGATCTGCTGCACCACCCCTTTGCTCTCCTCCTCCTCTGAAAAAGGTTGACCCAAGAACTCAGCCAGTCTCTTCACATTAGCAAATGGCTCCTTCCTCAGATCCTCATATTTTAAGAACAAAACTTGCTCTGGCATTTCCAAGCTTGCTTTCCAAAACCCTAGCACATGGTCCCAATAGGGCCCGTATGGGCAGACTCCGCGGCAGAAAAGGTCAAATGCTTCCTCTAGTGAGAAGGGTGTAAGTCCTGTGTTTACTGCTTTAACTTTGCTCCCGAACTTCCATAAAGAAATGAATACATCTTTAGGGTTGCGGCAAACGTAAACGAATTTTAACACACCGCAAGTACTACTAGAAGTAGTCACAGATTTTGGGAACAAAGAGTAAGGCAGGTGGGTCGCAAAGAGTTGAGCTAGTGCTTGTAGGGATAACTATCAATCATAGCATCACCACTATCACGATCGTCGTGATGATCATGATCAAGTAAGGTTACGGAACGGCTGTGATCATGGTTTCCAAGCATTTTATCCATCTCCAAGAAAGGAAAACAGTCGTGGGGCCCAGTTGTGAGCAAGGGATGGTGAGGAGAGGCAGCATCATAGAGGCTTCTGTTGAGTGTAGCAAACATGAGTGCTCTAAGCCACGTCGTACCTGATTTCGGAAGTGTGGCTAAGAAGTACATGGGCAACGACCCACGGGCGGCGCTGGTAGAACTTCCGGTTGTTTGGAATAAGTTGAAATGGTGTTGAAGCTGCACGGCTGCTTTTAAGGCATAGGTAGGGGTTAGCCAGACCCCTTTGTACTGAACCAATTGTTCAGCGATCCAACCCTTCTCTTTCGGAAGATTTGGCAGCATTTCTCTACATATATCGGCATCAATTTTCCGGTAGGCTTCCCCGTCTTCCTTCACCTCGATATAATCGGTTTTAGGAACAATAGGTTGGGACGTCGAAGCTGAAGTCATTTGGGGGATAATGCAGGATATCTAGGTTTAGAAGCCCTACATATTCTCTAATATATAGCTAGTGATTCTAATGTAAGCAATGACGTGATTAATTAAAATATAAAAATAATGCTACGGTGATATATATAAATATATATATATATATATATTCTCTAATCAATAGCTACAAGTAATGATTAAAATATAAAAGTAATATTACAGTCACCAAATTTGTATATAAAATTTGTAAATTAAATTCTGTATCACTAATATGAATAAGCATGTAAATAATAACTCAATTATGAACTCTTATGTCATTTAATTTATAAAATTTGTATACAAATTTATGTTCTCTAACACTATTCAAAATATAAAAGTCTAGCCGGACTACGTTTATATGGAAAAAAAAAAAGGCCATCCGATCAAATGATTCGAACCTTCCAAATTTCATCCAATGATAAAAAATTATTACAGCTTTTCGTTGAGCTGTTGAATGAAATTTGAAAAGTTTGTATCATTTGATCATGTGATCTTAATGGAAAAGATCTGGAAATGATCTGTTTCCCGTTTGTATGGCTTTAATTGCCATCATTTTTGGGTCCCACTATTAATATAATTTAAAGAAGAATGCTGGACGGACTGGATTACTACGTGTATTTGCCTTCTATTGCCTTTATTATTGGGTCCCAGTCCAACTATAAATATAATTTAAAAATAATAATTTTTAAACGAAATTTCTCTCTCGTCCTCTATTCCTCACCCACTCTATTCCCCACCTTCTCTCCATGCAAATGAAACCCAGAAAGTTGTAAAAAATTTCTGGTTCCTTCCATCGCTCAGTATTTCTGGCTCAAGCGTCTCAGCGCCTCCAAAGACAGCAGCAATGTTTTCCATCCAAGAAATCAAATTTAATGTGGTATGACACAGCATAGCATCTCTCTCCGTTTCTGCCAAATTTGACAAGAACTTCAAATATTTTTAATTCATCCAAATCGGGCAAAGAGAGTTTGTAAAATTTGTAATACATAACATATTAAAGCCTCTGTTATTTCTTCCCCTTGTCATTTACATTTTCTTTTAATTTTACATTTTGGATTGTAGGAAATGAACAGATATGGATGTTCGTCCCCAATTCCTTGAAAGAAAGAGAAAATATACATATGCAAGCTCCTCACAAAAAAAAAGGGATTCGCCATGCGTAAAACATCCATTCTAAATATGTAACGAAAGTACATATATCAAGTCAATGTTTTTTCTATATTCATTTAATCCAATGATGCATCAAATATAAAAATTAAATTATACCTCTACTTTGTAACGTTTTGATTTTGTTTCATCAGCAGCTAAACCAAAATTTCGACAGTTCCCAGTATAATTATGTGAAAAACCAGATAGCAACACCATGTAAAAGTCATATTGGGTATCCACACCCACACCTATCAATTTACACATAAATTTGAACTTTGAATTACTTGGGTTTCAAAAATATTTGCACAAAATTTTAAAAAAGATGAATAAATTAAAACAAAGTAATATCTACTGGCAATTGAGACTGACCCAAACCTATTATCAAGCTCTGCTATGCGAAATAGAGACGGGCCGTGAAGAGAACTGTGCAGTATCGACAAAGTCTATAACAACCTAGAAATTTACCAAAGTCAAATTTACAGCCAAAGAAGCAATTATTTACTAAATTACAAAGAAAAATCTTCACAAAATAGTGTCTAGTTTTACAAATAAATGAAACCCAAATTAAATTTCTTGATAGATTAACTTATTAAGAAAAAACGTATGAATCCTACCATAAAAAAGATGTAAATTTTTGCATTGGCAAATGATTCATAATCTAAAAATGATATCTTAAACAAAATACATTAATCCAAGTCAAAAGTTTCCAAATTTAAATCAACTAATACGAACAAAATATAAAACATGATTCATTGTTTCTTTTTGCATTTTAAATCGCATGGTGTTTCCCAATATACTATTGTCTTAACATTTCATATACTCATGCATTAGATAAAAAATGATACCATGCTAAAATTACTTGGATTGCTTTATCACGGTTTAAGGAAGCAACCCCAAATCATAGTATCTACATATTTTTTCAGATTATCTAAAACACACTTAAGCAAAACCATCACTTCTCCAAAAACAAAGAAATCAATCTTCGAACACCAAACAAAGATTCAAACCCAGAGCTAGTGTAATTCACCAAAAAAATTGACAGAATCGATTGAAGAAAGTGCGAAAATTATTAAACCTGATCTTCTGGATGTGATGCGGTAGGGAGAAATCACATCAACCAGCAACCACTCATGCATCCATAATCTTCCAATACGCAAGAAATCGAAATAAAAATGGAGCTCCGAAAATCACACGAAACATAACTTAAAGTTGTGAATCAACATAGCACAGAATTCTGAATAGATCTGCTTGTCTAATAACAAATCAAATTGACAGTAGCAATTCTTTGTTCTACGTTCTTCCGATGATGATCGGGCAATACTGTTGTTAATGTAAATAAAGGTAAAGGACACAAACCTATAACAGCTAATTCAAATATATCCCTTTCAATATATAGACTAATTCAAAGATCTGCTCTTCCTGGATATATAGGGAAAGGAATAACATCTCTAATGTTGTCAATACCAGTAGCAAACAGAACCATCCGTTCAAATCCTAAACCAAAACCACAATGTTTGACAGCCCCGAAGCACAATAAGTCAATGTACCACTCATATGGCTCAGCAGCAAAGATAAAATCCTTTGCAACACATAAATGGAAACACCAAGTCATCCAGCACCAACACCATCCAAACCATAAAACAACGTAGCAAAGACACCAAAATTAAAAAATAAATAAATCCCACATATTCGACTTTCACATTATAGAAAACACAACTTTCACAATATTAAAAAGTACAGTTTGTTGCAGAAAATGCTCAAAGGAAAAAACCGAAATTATTTACCTTGAACATAATTGGCTTCCAAGCTTGTACATAGAAGCCCCAAAAAATGAAGAGCAAAGTGACCTGAAACAAACACAGAAGCAAATCATACAACCAAATAACATATCTAAGGATATAAACAAAACACCCAAAATTACAAAAACTAAATTCCAAAAAACGTAAAGCAACAGGTTCTGAAACGAAAAACACAAACAAATCATCGATCCAGACAACAGATCTAATGATATAAAGAAAATACCTAGAATAAGAAGAAAAAAAATCATCCACAAATCCCACCTCAACATGGAAAACTACTAGGAAAAAAAAAGAAAAAAAAAAAGGTCAAAAAATACTCACCAACAAAAGATGGTGGACCTTGGAGGTAAGGCCATATCCAACTGAAGGCTGGCCAGATGGCTCGTTTTAGCTATGTCACAAAATATCATCTCCAACCAAGGGCCAAAGGGTCATAGGGCTAAATATAATTTATTATTTAAATTTAAAAGCTACAACTTAAATTTAAAAACTATAAATTAAATTTAAAAACTACAAATTAAATTCATAAAAAATAAAATACAATTTGGCCCAAATTTTTTTTTTTGAATCCAACGGTAACTAGCCGTTGTATTTGAAATTTTGCCCTACTATTCTTGTCGGATATAACCAACAGAAATAATGAAAATTTTGGCCCGTGCCGGTGCTGGCTGCTTTGGGCCAGCCGGTTGGCCATTTGGCCCTTTTTTGTCCAGTGGGGCCCACAAGCCCTTTGGCCTAGCCCTCGGTTGGAAACGGTTTTCGGGCTATTTTTGGCCTTTTGGCCCTCTCGACCCTTCGGTTAGAGATGGCCTAACAAATCCACCCTGATAAAATGGAAAAACCAACCAAGACAAAAATTAATAGAAATAAATTATTGAAATTAACACCCAAATTCTAGAAATGAAGAAAAAAAAAAACCTTAATATGGAAATTGAAGCTTTACTTGCAGATCAGCAATGGCAAGAAGCTTTACTTGCAGATTTGCAATGGCAAACGACATCCAATGGTAGGGTACGTCAAGAGTGAGAGAGACAGAGCTGAGAGATGAGTGAGAGATGCAGAGAGAAGTCGAGATTTAAGAGTGATAAAAGCAGACTTTTGTGAGAGAGAAAAGTGAATACGGAAGGAAAAGTGGAGAAAATGTCGAAGCAGAACCTTTTACTGATGATCGATGCATGGGCAAGGTGGGAAAATCCAGAAGATGGAGCGATGATGAACGCGTGGGCGAGAAGGGTAAAGCGGCCCTTTTACTGTGTGAAAACGTAAAAAGCTGCAGATAACAAAGCAATCGGAAGACATTTTCGCCATTTTACTATTAATGAACAGTAACATTGTGTTTGGGTTTTAGTGTATATAAATGTGTCAATAATCAATGCTAAGCCCACTCTTCTACTCTTTTAATGTATGTAATTTCATTTGTTAAAAAAAAAAAAAAAAAAAAAACAGTCTTGGTCTTTTTCTTTAAAATTTTTTTTTTGGTTAGCTGCACGCCCTGTGATATGACATCAACATGGTGAATAATGTCATGTTTTGGTTTTTTTCTTTTTAATATTTTAATGTCTTGGTCTTTTTTTTTTATTAATTTTTTTCTGGGGTAGTTCCATGCCATATGATATGGCATAAACATGCTAATGCTTAATCGGCTGGTACGAAATATAAATTTTAAATCATCTTTGGATGTTAGTGTTCGAATTCCGACAGACTAGAAAATTCGAACTTTTGGCTTGTGTGAAAAAGAAATCGAATTCTTAATTTATATGAGGTGGGCTAGCCGAATGAATTAATAGGACGGTCGAATTCAATTTGAATGGTAGTTTCGAATATAATATTAGGAATGTAATTAGCAGATGAAACTTCGATGGCTGCGAATATTTTCCATAGCGCAAATGAAAGACCAACATCTCACATGGCACCATTCCTAACTTTAGACAAATTATATTTTCTATACTACAATTTCAGGTGGCTGTACCCCGCACAACTTATATGGTAGGATACGTATCCCATGGATGTAACCAAATAATAGTTGTGTATTGAAGACCGGCACTGTATTATCCGTTTTTCAACTTATAATACACTTCCATGACATCAATGTGTCCAAGTGTTTTGTGAGGAAACGAGTTGAAAGTTTGAAACTCGCATCAGAGAATTAAAAAAACCTTACATGATAAGAATTAGACTATTCTTCTATTGCCGACTAGTTCACTTCAGATTAACAGAAGTATACGTAATATTAACCAAACAGTTCAAAAAAGATCGGTAGAGGACGACTTTTGAATTGAACAGTTTCAATGAGAATTCAACATTGCACTGCAAGATAATGAAACATATCGGGAAAAAATCCAAAAGGAGGAGTCACTTCAAATGGATCTAGCAATATTGCATGGGCCATTAGTGTGCTTTCTTCGTAATTAAATATCATGATCTTTTTAAAAAGAAAAATCATTTCTAAAGTAGTTGAGTAGAGAGGGTATGTTAAATCAATAACCTGAATTGCATGCAACATTAATAATGGTGAATGGTGGGGTTATGACCTAAAGCTAAAGTTGCTATATAGCCAAAAGCGATAAGATTATCCGTTAATAAAATCTATCAATAATTCAGTTCAATTAATGCTTTTGCAAATGGATTTTCCAAACTGTTTAATTTTAGTTTATTTTACTTTTGCTTATTTCTTTAATATTTTTAATTAAATTCGTTTTTCTTATTTTAGATCTTAGAATCAACTTTCTTTTTCTTTTTTTTTAACTTTGTTTCAGTAATTAATTAAGATTTGATTTTTGATAAACTATTCATTCAATCTCTGTGCAGAACGACCTTGCTTGAGCTGTTATACTACGATTATCTTGTTCTCTTGCAAGTATTTTTAAGTGTTTTTATCTCTACTTTTGTAGATGATGAAAATCCTATCAATTCTGTTGATGGTAGCAAACATGAGTGCTCTAAGCCATGTTCTACCTGATTTTAGATATGTGGCCAAGAAGAAAATGTAGGATCCACAGGCGGCGGCATAAGTACTTGCAGTTGGCGCAGAAGCTTTGAGGAAGTTGGAATGGTGTTGAAGCAGCAAGACTACTTTCAAGGCAAAGGCAAGGTTTCGCCAGAAGCCATGGTATTGAACCAAGTGTTCAGTGGCCTAACCGATCTCTTTCGAAAGTTTTGGCAGTAACTCTACGTAGGTGTTTGGTAGACTTCCAGGCCTTCCTTCTCTTAATATAATTGGTTCAGGAACAATATTACGGGTAAGGATGACAACAGTTCGACTTAAGGACGGAAATGCTATATCCATCATCATAAATATGAAAATTAACCATATCCATAACCACAAATTAACCATGGGAGATTGTCCATAACCAACACCAGGTAACATCTTCGTCAAAAATAAAAAAAATTATATTCATCCAATTAACGCACTATAATTTAGTAGATACTAATTTCGTCATTAAATAGCTATGTCCAATAGTAAGAAGAAAAAAAAATGACAAACTTGAGACATTTGATATATAAAATGATTCAATGAATACATTTTGTAGGGTATAGAAATAAGAGTATTGATAAAACATTGATGATGTTGGCTGTTGATATCTCCCATAAACATGATGTTTGGTGCATAATGAATATAGTGTAGGCTTAGGTGAATACTATTTTATATATATATATATATATATATATATATATCTGTGTGTGTGTGTATTATATAATACCATTTTGTTGTATATAAATTATATTATATATTAATATATAATATTCGGGTCGGATTTGGAGACAGATACGGATTCGAGACCCCTTTAAACATTCCAAAACCATAACCGAATAGAGTTCACGGTTTTTCCCCATATCCATAATATACTTGAATTTTCATATCCAAATTCGTTCTATTTGGGCAGTTATTCATGGTTATCGAATTTAACGGTTTGAATTGTCACCCTTGATTACAAGGGCGTGACTTAGAAGAAGAAGGTTGGGACGAAGCTGAAGACATTTTGTGACATAACGAGAATGAGAATGATCTAGCTAGGTGTTGGTTCATTTTTAATATTAAATTAATTATAATTGTCATTATTTGGTGGTTAATGATAAAGTAAGTTTACTTGTCATTATTTGTGATTAGTAAGAAATTAAAATGTAGACTTATCTTTTAAACTTATTTTAAATGCTGACTTCACTAAATTTTTTATTGTGTTCTTAGACCAATTTCTTTCAGTGCAGTCAGCATATAAAATAACGATTGCAGCTAAAAAAGAGCGTGAGAACATTACAGTGATCAATCCAACTACCTTCAGAAGATAGCAAGGTGTATTTGATATCGATGAGTCAAAATCGACAGTTCGCGATCAAGATGCTGCTGCTTGCAAGGAAAACTCAAGTGGAATGTGGTTGCAGGACCACCAGTACAAGCAAAGCGAAGTGTCGATCTAAACTAGTAGGCTCTGCACAGATAATTCATTGTCAAGAATAACAGTTTTGGAAATAGAGAAAAAAAAACATAAACAAAATAACAATTGATATAGTATTTCGTTTCACCATATATAATATGATAATAAGTTATATATAATATGTTAATCAAACAATTCAATGATATTTTTACAAAAAAATTCATAGAGGATCGATGACTTTGGAATTGAACGGTTTCAATGAACATTTAACATTGCACTACGAGATAATAAAACATATGGGAAAAAATCCAAAAAGAGGAGTCATTTCGAATGGAGCTAGCAATATTGCATGGGCCAAGTGTGATTTCTTCATAATTAATATCATGATCTTTTGAAAAAAAATTCATTTCTAAAGTAGTGGTGTCACATCCCGGTCCAGGCTTCCACCACATCTCAGGCTCAACTTCACCGTAGCACGATATTGGCCGCTTTAGATCCCTACCACACCCTCACGGTTTTGTTTCTAGAAACTAACACAACACTTCCCTGTGGATCACCCATCCTAGAAATGCTCTCGCCCCATACTCGCTTAACTTCGGAGTTCCTACGGAACCTGAAGTTAGTGAGCTCCCAAAAGGCCTCGTGCTAGGTAGGGATAAGAATATACATATAAGGATCACTTCCCTAGGTGATGTGGGATGTTACAATCCATCCCCTTTAAGGGCCCGACATCCTCGTCGGCACACCATAGCCAGGGTTAGGCTCTGATACCAAATTATCACATCTCGGCCCGGGCACCCACCATATTTCGGGCTCTACTCCACCGTAGCATGATATTGTCCGCTTTGGCCCCCTACCACACCTTCACGGTTTTGTTTTTGGGAACTCACACGAGAACTTCCCAGTGGGTCATCCATCCTGGGAATGCTCCCGCCCCGTACTCGCTTAACTTCGGAGTTTCTACAGAAACCGAAGCCAGTGAGCTTCCAAAATGCCTCGTGCTAGGTAGGGATGTGAATATACATATAAGGATCACTTCCCTGGGCGATGCGGGATGGAACCCAAAACCAATGAGCTCCCTAAAAGCCTCGTGCTAGGTAGGGATGGGAATATACATATAAATATTACTTCCCTAAACTATGTGAGATGTTACAAGTGGAGTAGAGAGTGCATGTTAAATCAATAACGTGAATTGCATGAGCAGTACTAATGGTGAATGGTGGGGCTTATGAACTGAATGCTAAAATTACTATATAATAAAACTCTAATCAAGTCTGTATAAATAGGGTCACAATCACTATTCTTGTCTCCTAGGGTTTTCTTTTTTTCCGAAGAGAGAGAGAGAGAGAGAGAGAGAGAGAGAGAGATGCCTTCAGCCAGGGGCATAAAAATCGAGTCTGAAGCCGGAAACTGTGGCTGCGGAAAGTGAGGAGATGCATGCAAACACTACAGGAAGCTCGATCACGCCCAGAAAGACCGCAGGCTGTTGAAGAACATTGTTGAATTATCTATGTTTTGTACATCACTACTCTCGAAATAAGTTATGCGAGCAGTGTGTTAGTGTTTATATTAGCTTTTGAATGTCGAATTATCTACATTGTGTACATTTTTAATCGTAATGAGAGGATCACTATTTTAAATACTTTTTTTAAATAATTTAATTTGAACATCACACCAGAAGAATGTGCTTGTAGGTCATGTGGTTAATATCGTCTACACGTGCTGCATCGGCCCTCTCACCCCAAGCTTCCTGCAGCCCCAATATTGCTTTTGTGAATGCCACCAACGTTTGCTGCCACGCAATTTGTATCCCCGTTTGGAGAAATGCTTGTGGTACAAGAAAGTAAGGGTGGGTTCAAAAAGCTAAAAACAAAAAACAAAAATCGAACCAAAGCTACTGTTTGTAGATAGTCTATAATGATTGGGTAATTTATACAGTTGCTCCTTAAAATTGGACATTTTAATAAAAGAGTTCTTGAAATAAAAAATTCATCAATTTAGTCCTAATATGAGTTTTGCAAATTAATTTGATCATTCCGTTAATTTTTCGTTAAATTTTATGTTAGTACATTGATGTGACACACGAGTATATCTCACTTAATTTAATCATATAGCGCCAAATGTTTTAATCATAAAACTATTATGTTTAACATTTTATAACTAAAATGGGCAAATGAAAAATAAAAATAAATAAAAAGTTAAGAAAAGAATAAACCTCGTCAAGACCACCACCATAGCAACTGTCCATTTTGCAATTCGGATTCCTATGAATCGATTGTCACTTAAACTATAATTTCATATCATCAGTTCATTTTAATTTAGCAGTATTTATTTAGATATGTAAATAGTATGTGTATTTGCTACTTAATACTACAGTCTGGTGTTATTCATTTTTACTTGTAAGTGAAATGTCTTAGGATCAATTTTCGCGCAAAGCGAATTTGAACTACATTATTGCTAGCCCATTGTGAGGCTAAGCCCAACTTTTCTCCCCTTAGTGTAGATAATATCAATTGTTCAAAAAAAAGTATGTGTATTTAAGTAGTTGTATTAAAGAAAAATTCAAAGAGCCACTTAAAATTATAGTTTAGTGGTATTTCTCTTGACTTATAAATGAGAGGTTTTACATTTGATTTTCACCAACAGTGAATTTAAACCACATTATTACTAGTCTATCGTGAGGCTAAGCTTTCATGTTAATATACATAATATCATTTATGTTATTTCTTTTGTACATAAGATATTATCTATACTGAGGGGAAGAGGTTTAGTCTCACAATGGACTAACAATAATGTGGTTCAAACTCGCTTTTGATGAGAATTGAACCTAAAACCTCTCACTTACAAATGAAGAAAATTATCATTAGATCATAGTACTAAGTGGCAATATCTTTTATTAAGAAGAAAAAAAATTCCAACAAGAGGGAGACTTACATAGAAAGATAGTCCAAGTCCCAACGTATAATAAATAAACAAATAAATAAAATCTGATCAAGTCCTTAAGACCAACTCCAACCTTTGGAGTAAGTTCTAAAATTTACCATCTATTCTCCCTCATTTCCTTCTAACCCTTGGGCTAATTTGGGGTTATGGGTTAGAAGCTAAAATTGGACCAAATTCTGGCCACAAATGTTGGCTGGGTTAGTGGTGTGCCCACATGTGAGAGTGGACAACTAGATGTGAAGCCCAGTCACCCAGGCCTCACTCTCAGACGCGCTAGCTGCAGCACCAGCCAAACCCCACCCACGTGGGCAAGTTCCCCACCTGTTAGTAGACATAATGAGCCTAATGGCTCTTTTTTTTTTTTTTATCCAACAGCACAATTTAAATGGGTTGTTGGTTGATCCAACATTCCACGTTCAAATTTTTTATTTTTTATATTTATATATTCATCGAATCTAACGGTTGAGATTGAATATAATCAAATCTAATGGTAAAAAAAAAGATTTAATGACCCAAATTTAGATCCAACAGATAATATAATTATAAAAATTATTTAACTCAAAATTAACTCAAAAACTCTATAATACCTATGTATTTGTTCAAATATCCACACAAAACTCACTATTCTCCTACAATTCTTCCAATTTTTCTTTCTACCATCTTCCAAAACCATTTCTTCCCATTTCCAAATTTTTCAAGATTGAAAAAATCATATTAGAGGTTGTAATTGGTCATTTGAGGAAGATGTTGTTTTATGCTTGACATGAGTTTCTATTAGTGAAGATGGTGCCGTCGGCAAGAATCAAAATAAAAAGGTTTTGTGGGCTAAAATAGTTGATAATATTGGAAGAACGTGCAAAGACAGCACAGCAAGAACAGCACAGCAAGCACAGCAAGGAAAGTGCACTGACAGCCACAGACAACACAGCAAGAACAGCACAGCAAGCACAGCAAGGAAAGTGCACATACAGCACAGCAAGGAACGTGCAAGTGCATGTGTACTGTCAGATTACAAGTGTGTAGGGTGTAAAGCTTTCAGCTTTCTTTGTATTGTGTATAAGTAGCCTTCTCATAAGGCTTTCCTAGATATGAAATCAATTACAATTCAAATCAGAAAAATCAATATGGTATCAGAGCAGGAAAAATAACCTGCTTCTGCATCGCTATTGTATGGCTCAACAACGGAGGTTGAGACCTGAGGAGACTCTGAGTGAAAAGGTGCAGATCAGTGTCAAACTCACATTGTAAATTTCTCCATTCCCAAGTATGCTTTCGCAACAAACTCTGTCAATGGTTCTGGTAGTGACCGTCAGAATCCGAGGTGCATAACTGGAAACCGCTTTCGGAAGAGGCCCAGAGTTTCCAGCAGAGGTCAGAAACCCAGCAACTCAGCTTTCCGAGCCAGACCATCAAGCTCCCACTTTTTCACCTCAAGCTCCCTCTCAAGCTCCAAGACCCACGAGAGTTTCCAGCAGAGGTCAGAAACCCAGCAGCTCAGCTTTCCGAGCCAGACCATCAATACTCGCTGCCGCTGCCAAGCCTAAGGCGAAACCGAAGGCCAAGCCGCAGCTAAGCCAAAAGCTGCTGCTACGAAGCCCAAAGCGGCTGCTCCGGTTAAGTCTAAGCCTGCTGCCAAACCACCAGATTCCTCACCGTAGCTGGGCTTTCTCCTGTACCCAGATCCATACTCGGGTTCCGGTGCCTCATTTTTCCCTTTCTGTACGCTCTTGTGGCTCTGTCTCTCTGTCTATTGTTTTTATTCTAATTGTTTAAAAAAAAAAGAAAAAAAAAGAAAAAAAAAGAAAAAAAAAAGAAAGAAAAAAAAGAAAGAAAAAAAAAAGAAAAAAAAAAAGAAGAAGAAAAAAAAAAAAATTCTTTCTTTATTCTTATAGGTCTTTATATGGCGGAAGAGAATTCTTATTCGTTTGGAGATTCCCAGATACCTTCCTCCTCAACCGTGTCTGAGGTGGATGTCAATCCAAATCAAAGATTAAGCTCGGTCTTGTTAAATGAGTTTAATTACTTACCTTGGTCGAGAGCAGTGAGTCTTGCCCTAGGTGGAAGGTCCAAGCTAGGGTTCATAAATGGAAGCATCGAAGTTCCTGATGTTTCTTCACCAACTTATGAAATCTGGCTTTGCAAGGATCAACTAGTTATGTCATGGCTCCTTAATTCCATGGAACGTAAACTAGCTGAAATATTCAGTTATTCTGAATCATCATTCAAACTATGGCAGACAGTCAAGGAAATGTATGGCAGCCAGAACAATGCTGCACGTGTGTTTCAATTGAAGAAGAACATTTCCAACATACAACAAGAAGGAAAGCCCTTTGTTCAACTTCTAGGCAGCATGAAGAGCATGTGGAATGAGCTGGAAATGTATCGGCCTCACACAACTGAGGCGTCTTTACTACTGAAAAGGGCAGAAGAAGACAAGATATTCCAACTCTTGTCAAGTCTCGATCCAGGATACGAAGACCTACGAAGCCACATACTCATGAACCCCGAACTACCTTCCTTCACCAGCGTATGTGCAACAATCCAACGTGAAGAAGTACGAAGGAAAGTCATGAACACTGGCACAAAGACCAGTGTAACTGAAGCAAGGGCTTATCTAGCCAACGAAAGAAAATACAAAGTGAAGAATCCACACTTAAAGTGCCAACACTGCAACTATACTGGTCACGTTAAGGAGACATGCTGGATTTTACATCCAGAATTAAAGCCAGAGTTCATGAAGGATAACAAGGGCTCACAAAGACTGAACTGTGCACCACATAGAGCCAACAATGCAACTACCTCAACCTCTCATAGGTCTGATGCACTCAAGAGCTTCACTGCAAATCCAGCTGCACTCATAAATGAGTTTGCAGTGTATCTTCAAAGCAAGAAAGAAAGGATTAAGAGTGACCAAACGGTCGGCTTTGAAGATGGAAATTCAATAGCTTTGCTAGGCAAGTTTGCTGGATTTCTGACAGAAACACAACACATGGCCCAAGATGACATGCAAGGTATCATGACTGCTTTTAAAACTGCTCTTAATGTAAATATGATGCATGATTTGTGGATTGTTGATTCGGGTGCCACAGATCATATGACCAACCATGTTTCTAAGTTTCACAAGTTTGAAAAATTTTCAAAACCATCTCAAGTCTCAACTGCCAATGGTGAGAGTTCTAAGGTTTTAGGGAAGGGAAATATCAACTTAATATCGGACAAAATTGAGTCAGTAGCCTTATTTGTTCCTTCTTTTCCATTTTAACTTCTATCTGTGGGAAAAATCACCAATACCTTAAATTGTTTGGCCATTTTCTCTCCTCACAATGTCATTTTTCAGGATTGCCTCACCAAGAAGATGATTGGTGAAGGGTTTTACCTTGATGGCCTCTATTACATATCAAAAAACAGTTCCAGAGGATTTCAAGCCAAGTCCAGTCCTTCCCAAGATAGTCAATTGTGGCATCAACGTTTAGCTCATCCTTCCCAACCTGTTTTATCTTCCTTGTTTCCAAACTTAGGTAATGATTTAATTTCGTGTGAAACATGTCATTTGTCTAAAGCCAATAGATTGCCTTTTACCTCATCTTTATCTAGGACTAGTAAAGTTTTCGAACTAGTTCACTCAGATGTATGGGGACCAACGTTTGAATCTTTTGATGGTTATAAGTATTATGTAACTTTTGTCGATGATTTCTCTAGAGCCACATGCTTGTACCTTTTAAAGTCTAAGAGTGAAGTGATTGAAGTTTTTAAGGATTTTCATAATCTTGTTAAGAACCATTTTTCCTCTCAAATTCAAACCTTAAGATCTGACAATGGCACCGAATATATGTCCCATATCATGTCATTATATTTGAGCAAGCATGGTATCATGCATCAAACCAGTTGTGTCGGCACACCTCAACAAAATGGTGTAGCTGAAAGGAAAAATCGTGACATTCTGGAAAAAACGAGAGCATTAATGTTACAAATGAACGTACCAAAGAGATTTTGGTCACAAGGAGTCATGGCGGCTGTGTACATCATCAATAGACTTCCTAGCCGAGTCTTGGGGTTTAAATCTCCACTTGAAGTCATGAAAGGAAGAAAAATCGACCTTTCACATCTTAGAGTCTTTGGCTGTGTCTGTTTTGTTCATATACAGTCACACCATCGAGATAAGTTGGACCCTAGAGCTCTCAAATGTATTTTTCTTGGTTATTCATCAACACAAAAATGATATAAGTGCTATGATCCTCAACTAAGAAAAATAATTGTATCTAAAGATGTACGATTCCATGAAGCTAACCCTTTTTTCAGCAAATCACATGAAGCCACAAGTCAAGGGGAGTGCATCTTAGACCTAATTCCTCTACCAAGAATCTGTACTTCTACACCTCCCATTGAAGTCAATAATGAAGGTACTCATCCTGATAATTCTGTGCATGATGATGACTCGGTGCATGATGATGACAACGGCAACATAGAAAATCCTCAAGGAGTGGATGACAATTTGAATGAGGATGAGACAAACCTCCTAGTACCTCGACGCAATCCTCGACGTGATAGACAACCTCCCACAAGGTTTCAAGATTTTGTCACATATAAACCGAGGCATCCAATTTCAAATTGCGTGTCGTATCAAAAGGTAACTCCATCTCATGCTGCCTTTCTTAACAACATTTCAAGTCACAGTGAGCCTCAAAACTTTTATGAGGCTAATAATCAAGTTGTGTGGAAAGAAGCAATGAGAGAAGAACTCAAAGCACTAGACCATCACAAAACCTGGAGCATCACCAAACTTCCACAAGGAAAAAAGGCAGTGGGCTGTAAGTGGATCTATAAGATCAAGTTTAATTCTGATGGTTCGATTGAGAGGCATAAAGCCAGGCTGGTGGCTCGAGGATTCACTCAAACATTTGAGGTGGATTACAAGGAAACATTTGCTCCTGTTGCAAAGATGAACTCAGTAAGGGTTCTATTGTCTGTTGCCGTCAATAAAGGTTGGTCTATGTATCAAATAGACGTGAAGAACGCCTTTCTACATGGTGATCTTGAAGAAGAAGTCTATATGAGATTGCCACCAGGACACCCTCAAAGCCAAGAGCCTAATTTGGTGTGTAAGTTACATGAGTCAATTTATGGACTGAAGCAATCACCACGTGCTTGGTATGCAAAACTAAGTACCGTTCTTCATAGCATTGGTTTCAAAAGGAGTAATGCAGATTCATCATTATTTGTTCGCACAAGAGCTGCAAGCAAATTAGTTGTGTTGATATATGTGGATGACTTAATAATTACAGGTGATAATGCTGCTGAAATCACCACACTCAAACAGTCACTTCAACAACAATTTGCGGTTAAAGATCTTGGGGTGTTGAAGTATTTTCTTGGAATCGAAATGGCATCTTCTTACAAGGGACTATTTCTTAATCAACGAAAGTACGTCATGGACCTACTTAAAGATGCCAATATGAGTGATGCCAAGCCTGCACTTACCCCTCTTGATAGCAAGCTCAAGCTTGACTTGGGAGGCACGCCACTTTCGGATATCAGCCTATATCAGAGGCTTGTCGGCAAGCTGATCTACCTAACGATCACTAGACCAGACATCTCACATTCAGTAAGTATTGCCAGTCAGTTCATGCACTCTCCCACCATCGAGCATCTGAACCTTGTCAAAAGAATCTTACGTTACTTAAAAGGGTCTGTTGGTCGTGGCATCCTCATGGCAAAGAATGACAACACTCAAATCATGGGGTACTGTGATGCTGATTGGGCAGGAAACGCAATCGATCGCAAGTCCACCACCGGTTATTGTACCTTTGTTGGTGGAAACTGGTCACGTGGAAGAGCAAGAAACAAACTGTCATCGCAAGATCAAGTGTCGAAGCTGAATATCGTGCAATGCCCTCAACCGCGTGTGAGCTGATATGGCTAAAAGGACTTTTATGTGACTTAGGTGTGTTCACAGCTCAACCAATGACCTTATTTTGTGACAACCAGGCTGCCATGCACATAGCATCAAACCCCGTCTTTCATGAAAGGACGAAGCATATTGAAGTCGACTGTCATTATGTCCGTGAACAAGTACAGTCGCAGGTGATTCAGACACATTATGTAAAAAGCCTCGATTAGCTGGCTGATATATTCACCAAACCTCTGGCTTCTCATCAATTTCAAACACTCCTCTCCAAGCTTGGATCCATCAACCTACTGGATCCAGCTTGAGGGGGAGTATTGGAAGAACGTGCAAAAACAGCACAGCAAGAACAGCACAGCAAGGAAAGTGCACTGACAGCCACAGACAGCACAGCAAGAACAGCACAGCAAGCACAGCAAGGAAAGTGCACATACAGCACAGCAAGGAACGTGCAAGTGCATGTGTACTGTCAGATTACAAGTGTGTAGGGTGTAAAGCTTTCAGCTTTCTTTGTATTGTGTATAAGTAGCCTTCTCATAAGGCTTTCCTAGATATGAAATCAATTACAATTCAAATCAGAAAAATCAATAGATAAGTTCAATGAAAACTCCAACGTCGGCCGAATGAAAGTTGGTGGTGTTTACGATCAGTTGAAGGTTATCAACAAAGCGTGCACTTTATGGTAGGGAAGCTTGGGGGCTGTGGTTAACATGGTCTAGTGGAAGAAGCGCTGCATAAGTGGTGAGTTTCTTTATTGATATTTTATTTGTCATGTACATAATCTTATTTTGCAACTAATTATATTTATGTATTTCTTGCATAGGGTGACAGAGTAATGGCAATTTACAAGACAAGAACTACGCCAAAAAAATCAAGCTTTTAAGTTGCATCATGTTTGGGACATCCTCAAGGATTGTCCGATGTGTGGAACCGATGCGGAACAACAATAGAGAAAATTATTGGTAATGAAGCCGCAAACACAAATAATATCAATAAATGTGTCGATTCGTTGAATAACTTCTTCTTTTGCAAGGTCTCCAAGCAAAATGAATCAAAGAGAAAAGAAAAATTCAAAGATTCAGTTAGTGCAACGATTTCTGCCGGGTGAGGCTCGGTGGACCATCCACAATGTTAGGCACATCCCGGGTTTGTGCGGAATTTGATTTCGGTGGGGCTGTTGGATAAGGAGGGTTATGATCTGTAAGTAGATTGTCGGACGAGGACTTGGAAGCTATCGAAGAGAGGTGAAGAGCTTTTCACGTATGATTTCGAGCTTCCTCCAGGCTTTATCTCGCTTATTCGGTCTGAGTAGTCTGCTGATGAAGATATGCTTAATTAGTTGTGTAGTAAGTAAATTAGTAGTAGTACATTGCTAATCCCGAACCAAGCTCTGCAAGCAGTATGTTAGTGTTTATTAGCCTTTGAATGTTGAATTATCTATGTTTTGTCGCTCCTCCTGAATCAAGCTCTGCAATCAGTATCTTAAGCCTCGTTTGGCACATTGTATAGAGTACCGGATATAACTAATTATACGAAATCGATTGTTTAGTGCGTTTATGTACTAAATAGTTTTCGGATAATTAATCCGGACCCACCAATTTTATACGGTACACGCCCGCTTATCTATATCCTCTCCACAACCTCGGTATTATGAGTCGGGTTCTTCGTTTTTGTCCAACAATCTCTCCCTCGTTGTGCATCGTCCGTGAAGTCCTCCCCATGGACTGGATCTAATCGAAGGACTAACAAGTGCAGCAATGGAAAATATAGAGACTGGATTGGCCATCCCAGAGATTCCATTGCCACCCTTCTCCTTCGTCTCCTCCTCCACTTCTTTGAATTTGGAACTGAAAGTTATGGCAATGATCTGAGATTTCCACCAGCCTTCTCTCTTCTTCATCTCTTGTCTCAATTTGATTTATTGGATTGGCAAAGTTTTTCTTCACTCCGTTCGCGGTGAGGTGTGCGATGTTGACCCAGCCCCTTTCAGACTCTTAAACATAATTAATTCTTATCAATGAATTAATTGTTAGGAATTGAGATTTCCACCACTGTTATCAATAGTATGGTGGCGGTGGTGTTTGTCGGGCGGCGACCTGGGTTTGTTTCTTCTTTCCTCTGGTTCTTTTTGTCGGTTTAATGGATTTTCATTGTTTATTTATTATCTTTTTTTTTCTTCTTTTTATCTTTTATCATTTTTTTAAATTTGATTTTTTATTTTATCATCAAATTTTCATTTTAACATCAATTATTCTGTTATTTTTTTTAAAATATTATAGTTCGGATATTATCTGATATACAGATTAATTCGATGCAGCACCAAACGCCGGATTAATTTAGTCAGTATTATCTGACGACTATTTATCATTTCCAATTGAAATAGTCAGTACAGTCCAAGCTACCAAACGAGGCTTTAGTGTTTATATTAACGTTTTAATGTCGAATTATCCATAACGTTTTAATGTCGAATTATCCATATTGTGTACATTAAGAGCCATAATTTTTTTCTTGAGAGGACTAGCTGAAATTAGTACTATAAATTTATATTTACTTATATAATAATTAATATAAAACAAGAACACAATAAACTATTCTTAAAATTATAACTCTAACCCATAAATTTAAAGATCATATAAGTAGTTAATCTATTAATTAAATCAAAAATAAATAAATAAATTAAGAGCATACAAATGTGACATTCATTGAAAATGACAAGGGAAAGTAAGGAAATATAGAAATAAGGATATAACTGTGGATTTAAAAATTTTATTCTTCTTCTTTTAGTAAGGAGCACGGATAAATTGCATAAGGTAAAGAGGTATTCATCAATTTCCCCCCTGAACTTGTGACCATTGGCCAATTTTCCCCCTCAACTTTAATTTTGGCCAATTTCCCCCTTCAACTCTCATAATTAGTCAATTTCCCCCCTTAATTTGGCCAATTTCCCCCCTCAACTTTCAAAATTATTCAATTTGCACCCTACTGTTAATTTTATTTTATTTTAATTTTCCATCTATTCTTTTCTTAATTTTCAATCTTTCTAATAACTTCCAACAAAGTACTAAAATTAACATAAACTCACCTGCATAATATGGGGTAAAATGTACAAAAACATATTACAATTAGTATGTGATATGGGTTGATTATAAGAAAAAGTTATGAATCGGGCTTAAAGCATGTAGAAGAAGAAATAATAACAAAAAGAAATAATAATCCTAAACTCATGGATCAGACATATTTCAAGAAAATGGGTTATTCTTAATAAGGAGTTGAAAATTATGAATAGACTAGCCATTTTTTCACTAAAGCTCGATTCTCTGCAATTTACTTGAACTTAGCTTTCGCTTTTATAAAGAAAATTGTATTCACATACAAAAATTTACACATCAATCCTTTTCTTTATCAATTATGTATAGTCAAAAATCAAATAAAATTACTCCATACTGATTTATTATGACTAATAATACTATCTATGACAAATTGTAAAATTCTAAATTTTAATCTATTTGTAATAGGATAGAGATATAGGAACATGATTAACATACATCTTATTTAGCTTCTTACATACACTTGTTTAATTATGATCAAATTAAAAAATTAACAGTAGGGTGCAAATTGACTAATTATAAGAGTCAAGGGGGGGGAAATAGGCTAAATTAAAGTTGAGGGGGGAAATTGACTAATTATAAGAGTTGAGGGGGAAAATTGGCCAAAATTAAAGTTGAGGGGGAAAATTGGCTAATGGTCACAAGTTCAGGGGAGAAATTGATGAATACCTCTAAGGTAAATGATTTTTAATATAAAATATATTATTTATTTTCCATCCTCTACTATATGTACATTTATTTATATTGTTCTAAAAGAAGGTAGATTGTTTGCCCTCCTATTTGGATACCATTTTTATTCCCTTTTATTTGTACAGTCATGGTTAAACCATGTCAACATTTTATATTTTTATTATTTTTTATCTTATTATCTTTATAAAAAAATTAATATAAAATGTTAACGTGGTTTAACGTGATCGTACAAAATAAGAGGGGATAAGAATGGCAGCAAAGCAGATAATCTGCCAGTGTTCTAAAAATCGTCTTGGACGGCGTCCAGGCGCTGAGCGTGGGAGGCCCGATGCGCTTTAGGGCAAATCGTTTACAGAAATCGGTGGGGAGTTAGGCGGCCGTCTAGGCTCTCCCTAGGCGGTCTAAGCGATGCTAGGCAGCATCTCTAGGCGGATGAATATCGTCTCCTTCCACAGCTGGCTCTGCAACTTCGGTTTCGAACTCCCTCTTCTACACAGTGTTCTGTTTTCGTCATCGTCTTCTGCTCTCCTCTAATTCATACTATCTCGTTTAAGCAGACTCACATCTGCAGCTCCAACTGAGAAAGGAATTTGAAGAGGAAAATAGAAGAAAATTTGCAAAAGGAGGAAGACGAAACAAAAAATAAAACCAAATAGAAAAGTGTGAGAGGGAAAATGGGAAACGGAAAAAGAAACCCAAAATAAAGGGTTTTCTCTTTTATTTTTTTCTTGATTTGCGGGTTTCCGCTCACCTACGTACTGTTTTTACTGTCATTGTTCACCACTAGCCGTATTATTATCTATACTATTATTAAAAAAACCTTTCTTGTCAACTTTTTTTTTTTTTTCTTAATTTGTTCACACATTATTGATAAAAGAAGGGTAAAATAATAATTTTGTACCTTTTAACAAAATTACATTTATATCTCTATTTTTCTTATTTTATCATTTTTTTTATATTTATTTTTTCAATTTTACCTTCACTTTTGATGCAGAATATTTATATAAAGAGGACAAAACAATAATTATGTAATATTAAAAAAAATGTACTTAGGGTTTAGCACTTATTAAAAAAATTATTCACACATACAAAGTGTGTACTCTCTGCTAGTTAAATATAATAACTTGCTTTCTTTACATTTTTTACACTTAAATCTTTGATAAGGATTCAGGCCTTCGGTAATGTGATAGAGGTGGAGTACATCTTTTGCTCTGGGCTCCAACATTTGGAAGCGGCTTGGGACTGGGAGAGGTGAGTGGAGGGGTCGTAGGCATTTTTCTTAATGTTGTATTAATTTTGCTAACACCAAACCATATTAAAAAATCTCCAAATGAGATGTCAAAATTTAATCCAACGACTAATGGTGAACAATTGAGCCTAAGGATCAAATGATTCAGGACCGTTGAAATTTGATGCAACGACTACAAACAGGGGCCCCTCTAAAAGTTATAATAATTGTAGCTGTTGCATCAAATTTCAACGACTCAGATCATTTGATCCTTAAACTTAGTTTTTTAGATCCGGAGAGGATCTGGGTTCTATCAAAATCTAACTTTTTTTAGGTTAAAATGTTCATAAAAATAAATTAGGATAGCTCATTGTAAGGCTAAGCCCACCCATCCTCTTAGTGTAGATAATATCACTTGTTTAAAAAAAAAAAATGGTACCCTGATACTTTTTTTTTTTTCTTTTCCAAAAACCCCTATGCTGGGCATTCAAATCTTAGGCTCCAAGTCCCACTTTCCTTGTATTTCTCCATGTTTCACATTTCATGGAAGTATCCGATCATGCTCCTTTATTCTAGCTCCACTCCCCTAAATTTAGGATTCATGGGAAGTGGCCCATTGCTTGAGCCTTAATTTTTGCACCCACAATCTTGTGAGATGATCGATGTGAGACCTTTTACTTTATTCAACAATTAATGAATCTCTTTGCACTAAATTGGTGATTTGTGACAGGATTAGAAGAAATTCACTATTGTGTCCTTATTACATTTAAATTTATCTCTTCACTAAGGGTTTGTCTTGAATAATCCGGGCTAGTGAGTAGGTCAACTTTTTATCGTTGAGATTTGTAAGTAAAAAAAAAAATAGTATTTTCTCAATTTAATCTCATTTTTAATACCATTTACTCATTTAGTAGTCCTGTTAAAAAAAAAATTATTAAAGGACAACCCAATCCAAAACAAATAGACCAAAGAAATTCACTAGTCGATCCCCAAAAGCCCAACAAATATTAATAAAATAAAATAAAAAGAATCCCTAGTAGTCTCCTATAAATGGGACCATGACCCGTCCCTAGGGTTTTTTCAAGGGACCAAAACAAAGGGCAAAGGGGGAGAGAGAACGAGAGGCAAAGCAAATATGGAATCAAGCAACAGCGGCATAAAAATCGAGGCCGATCTCGGAAAATCTGGCTTCGGAAAGTGGGGAGACGCATGCTCGCACTGTGGGAAGCTCGATCACGCCCACAAAGATTGCAGGCTGCTGAAGAACAACGTCGGTGCCGCAGACACCATCGAAGTCATCAACGACGCTCTGTTTCTCAGCGTCGACAGCCCCCTTGAATCCTGGATCTTCAGCACCGCCGCCGAGTTCCACTGCTCGCCGCACAAGGGGATTTTCGAGAAGTACACCGCCGGAAACTACGGCAAGGCCTACTTGGGCCTGAACAACAGTTCGCTGGACATTGTCGGGAAAGGCGACGTTCGGGTCAAGTTGCCGGGCGGGGCGAGTTGGATCATCCACAATGTGAAGCACATTCCGGGTTTGGTGCGGAATTTGATTTCGGTGGGGCAGTTGGCGAACGAGGGTTATGCTCTGCAAATGTCTAGCGGGAGCTGGAAGGTACTCAAAGCTGGAGAATTGCTTTTCACTTATGAATTTGTGCTTATTCCGAACATGATCACGGTTGTTACGTCCTCCAGAGATTAGGGTTTATGATCATGTTTCGGGCTTTGGGTTTACGGTTTATAACTACATGGTTTGATGAAGAAGAGCTTGGTTGGTTGGTTAGGTAATTGGTACATTGTCGTTGATCGAAATCGAGCTCTGTTAGAATTATGTGTGAGTGATGATATTAGCTTTTGAACTTCAAATTAACGATGTTAAGTACGCTTTTAATCGAAATGAAATCCCTACTCTTGTCAAGGCTTCCGTTTTTATATTGTTCATGTTGTTCGATTGTGAATTGCTCCCACCGATCACAACTATTATTATGTTTTGTTGCTTCCAAATGGTATACAATGTTTGTAATGGTAGAATTTACCAGTTCTTCAGGCGCGCTTTGCTGCGAAGCGTATAGAATTTTCCTCAAGGCCCTATACCACACGCTTGACCAGGACTGGCGTTTACCAATCAGGGGATTGAACCCTCTGAATTTCTTGCTGCTATTGTCCAAGCAAGTTCTGTGCCCATTGCTGCATTTTCAGCAACGGGTCGAGCATGGAATACTGGTTGTATGTGCTGGGGGAAATGACCGATCCATGGTTTGCTGGAACTGACTGATCGAGAGTGGAATAGCCATCTACTCCATAGCCCCGGCGAACCTGAGTTACGCCATTAGGGAGCCGTCTCCTCCATGGGCATTGTGCAGCCCGGTGGCAAACTTAGTGCAAATTGTACAAGACGGCAATTTGGTGACCATGCGTACGTGGCTTGACTACATGCCGATCGGCAATGCAGCTGGGACTTGGCCTTGAATCTATCGTATAAGAGTTAAATGTAGCAAGTTGATTACATCTCTCGCATAAATGCGTCCTACTTGAGGTTTGTTGTACAATTAGGTTTAATTTTCTTTTCACATAACGAATTAGATTGAATCGAAAAAATAATATGAATGATGGAGCTCAAGGCAATGCTGTTGAAACGTTTCCCATTAACAACAAGGGAGGGTCTGAAATTGAACTGTATATCCATCAAACAGGCTATGAACAGATGCTAAATTATACAAAGCAATAAGCAGGTCCTAATATTATTAAAGAAAGTTAAAATTAAACAATTGGCTGATTACCAAAATAAAAATAATAATAATACTATTTGTTGTGTAAACTCGAACTCAATCTCACGCTGCAGATATTCAAGAGTAGAATTTGAAGTTCTTCGCTTGAAGTATGAGGTTCCTTAATGCCCCGATCGGAGCTAAAAGCATCAGTGACACTCCAACTATGATGCAGAACTGTCATTGCAACAAGCAGCACAAAATTGTTAGTTTCAAAAACGAAAGTATGTGAAGAAAAGAAAAAAAGTTCGCTTTCTTGAGTGCCAAGCTTACCCAATTTGCAAACCAAGAAAGGCCAAACTTCTTTGGTTTGTAGATGATAAGCCACATGATGCAAGGGAGCTGCAAAATGATCGAAAAAAGAAAGTTCAGACGCTTTAATTTACGTGGGAATAGAGAGTTATTGTAAGCTTGGGCAATGATTCCTTACATAGTATGTTGTAGGAGCAAATGCAAATCCTCCGAAGAAACCAAGAAGCCCGCCAAAGAACGGGAATGTAATTCCAACGAACAAGGTGAATGCTGCATCCGCAAATATGAGTATCGATATTATTTACATTGTTGATCACATCTCTTACAATGTAAGGACTTATGTATGAAGTCATTACAAGTTTAAGATTAAATAAATGAGCAGGAAAATGCTACTTACCAACAATCACATTTCGTGTTACGAAGCGAAGGACCAAAGATGGCTTGAATTTCATCTTCTTCAACAGAAATAATTCCGCCATGTCAAACACCGGCATTGCGTAGACCTACATATATGCATTGACGAAACTTGTTATGCAAGAAAAAACACCAACTCATCAGATTTTTTATGCAGATCATAATTTAAAGTAGTAGTGTACCTGATAACTTCCAATGACATGAACAACAACAAAGCAATTCGCAAGAACGATAAGCCAAGCAGGCTTCTCCAATGATATGAGGATATTATCCTCGACGTGGTTTCCAAACACCCAGTATCCGATGAGAGCCACAGGGAAATAGCACATTGCGACCACAATGTAAGCAAGAACGACCCCCTTCCACATTGGTTTTTTGGACGGCTTTTCAGGCGTGGAAGGAATCGTTGCTTGAATCTCCAAAACCACATTGTGGCCAGCAAAAGCAAAAGCTACGTCTCCCAAAGCACTAAAGAAGTTGAACGTATTCCCTGCAGGGGTTGAAGCCCTGGGACCATACTGCACTTGTGGCTCCACCCCTTTGTGCAGAGAAGCTCCCCAAGCAATGGTAGAGTAGCTGTTGAATTGGACAAGGAGTCACAGTTAAAAACGACATCGACTAACCAAATTCTGCAGATTAATTTGTAGGCAGACGGAATTTGAACCTTTTTAGTTTTACGCTAAATGGATTAAGAGAAGTTTCTTGATTTTTAACCGAATACAAATTACTTCGAACATGAGCATTCCAAATTGGATTACTTCGAACACGTTCATGTAAGTTTTTCTTGCCAATATGATTCGTCAAGCAGGTGGAGTTGCATATATCTTTTCAAAAACAGAATTGTTATTAGAACTTCAAAAACGTCATTCTGCACTACTCTTACTCTTCAATTTTTTACAAAGTGGAAGAGAGCGGGTAAACCTTTCCTGAGTGCAAACAGCAGATCCCTAAAAAAGTTAAAAAAAAGAAAAAGAAAGAAATATATATACACACCTCAATGACATGACAGCAGCGGCAAGAGAAACACTAGCAATGGAATTGAGGCTAGGAAGGTGGGAGAGAACAAAGTGAACAGATGCAAAGATCATGATGAAGTAGCTGGTTTTGATAGGCTTACAGTCAGGGCACACAGTGCTGTGAATCTTCTTCAAGGAATTGCCACCTGTAATCATATAAACTATGCAAGTTCCAAGTTCCACCATCAGTTGCTGGGGCACCACAATGTAAAGCCCTAGCTTTTCCCCAAAGGCATGTTGCCCTAACTCATGGTACCTATCAAACCTCTTGCCAGGTACAATTTCATGCATTTCTACCATCTGCCATAAGGTGTAGAGTGTAATTATCCACGAGAGAACCAGCACTGCAACTCCAGGGCCCCTAGTACAAGAAACACATAAAAACTTATTAGATGGGGGTGTCCTCGCTCTTTGTGTTAATATTACGTTTTTTTTTTTTTTTTTTTTAACACGAGATTAAGCGGTTAGGAGCATTCATCAATGCAACTCAGGGATTGTACAGTTTGTCTACAAGAGGCTATAGCCCAGGTACGTAGCTATTCAAGGAAAATAAAAATTATATCTTGTGAATGAAGTTCACCCAAATAAGCTAGTGGGTTAATCCAATTGGTAAGGCAATGTGCTCGCCTCTTTGCACTTGAGTTCGAATTTCCTTTTTTGTCGATAGATGTAGTTTAGAATAAAAGAAAATTATCCCTTTAGAAAAATGCTGAGGAGAATCCCTTGATTAAAACACACAGATTTGATTCTTAATTCTAACTCTATATTTCATAATATCTTTAAGATTTTCCCTTGATATGTCTCCCAGAATTCATATTAGCAACCAACGAGCCACCCTTGGAAAACATATAAACATTGATCATATATGTTATTTTCTCATAGAGATGGTGAGAAAGTAATGAAACTATATATATATATATGTGTGTGTGTGTGTGTGTGTGTGTATGTATGTATAGGTTACTTACCATCCAAGGTGAGACATGGCATAGGGGAGGCCAAGAACACCAGCACCAACCATGGCAGTGACATTGTGGAATGCCGAATACCACCACGTCGCGTTCCGCGATTTCGTGATCGGCAGCCACTCGTTGATATCTAGCACCTCCTTCTGCTGCTCCTCCTCTCTAATTTCTCCACTTCCTCCCATCTTTTTTTTTGTCACAGATAAATCTCAGTGACAGCAAAAAATCACAAATATTAATCCCACAAATCTCCTTTTCCGGATGGAAAACAAACAATTAGGTCACTAACCCAGTACAATTACGCGACTGATTACTTCGAGCTTGTTTCCTAATTAAATTGAAATTGTGTACAGCGGTGCTAATTAACTAATATTCTGATTGAAGGAATTTCAGTCGCCCGATTGAAAAAACCTGATTTACCCTCTTGATTTTTCACTGCAAGAAACACAGCGGAAAATTTTCAGAATTTTTTTTCGAAAAAGAGGGCTGTGGAATCTGGAGCGTATCTTTATTCAACGAGTCATTGTATTTGAAATTTCCTGTCCCAAAATCTACAATCCTGATTGTCTTGGGACAGGTGTCAAGCGCTCGTGCAATCTGCTCTAAATTTGATGCTTGATCGAAGGCAAAGATCTTTCCAAAAGGATCAAGTCAAAGTAGGAAAGGTCAAGAGAGAGAGAGAACGAGAGGGGAGAGAGAGAGAGAGAGAGAGAGAGAGAGAGAGGAGGGAATGAAGGACGAAACAGTTTTAAAAGATGAAATGCAAGACTCCCCTCACATTAGCTATTTATTCAGGAATTTACGGTCGTCAACCGTCGGAGGTTCGGTTTGGACAGCCACGCGATGTAACTGTATGCAGAAGCTGCATACACCAACCACGGAGATTCTGTTTCAACAACCATCCACGCGCTTACTGTATGTAGAAACTGCATACATCAAACGCGTGGACGATTGTTATTAACGTTTGTAACAAAACTGTGAGTCAGTTGCAAGTGTACATCTCGCATTAGTCACCGATTCAGGAATCAGAGTTGTCAACCGCCGGAGTTTCGTTTAATTTGGACAGCCGTTCACGTGCTTTAAGCGTACTTGGAAGATGCATGCACTGATCACGTGGACGACGGTTCATAATATTTGTAACAAATCCAAAGCTAAAAACACTTGACTGCAGAAAATGAAAAATCTATACAAAGTATCACTGTGGTTTACAATGGAGTGAAAGCAACCTGAGAGACAAATTGCGCTAAAAAAGCATCCGATTACATAGCAGGAGACCGCCGGAACTAATTCTCTGTTGTTGTTTCAACCTTTCGAAGAGAAAATCGTCATTGTTCTTAAGATGGAGATACTCATCCATGTCAAAGCATGAACCATTTGACCCACTGAGGCGTGAGTGGCACTCGTAGCTTCTATATCCTCCCACTTTACTTCCTGTATCTTCCATGTTAATTGACAGGGCGTTGATTATTCCAGGGCTCCAGCTTCCATGACTGCTAGCAGATTGATTACTTTGATCTTGCGCATTTGTCACTCCCTGAAAATCGAAATGATAAGAAGAGAACATCACGAACCATCCCAATATTAGTCGAAACGGATTTGACAGATAAGACTGCATTTCAATACTGTCCAGATGCTAGAACTTATAATCCCAAGATGAGCTAATCAGTTATTACCTTTGGTTCGTTCTTCTTCTTGCATCCTATTGGAGTAGCATCGTTACTAGTCTCCCACTGCAACCAAGGTAGTGCAACTCCATCCATCGCAACAGGAGGAGGAGTAGACAAAGCTGGACTCTGATAAGATTCGTGCTTTGTTATTCCTCCTATGCTTGAACTTGTATCGCTCCTTTCCCCATCAATTGATGATATATCCGTGTCTTCCACATTTGAAATGAAATCCTCAATGTATCTCTCCGCCTCCTCAGTCAGTCGCTTAGACACTCTACCTCTGTCGTTACTCCTCTGCAAAAGTGAAAAGCAGGAGGTAAATAACAAAGTAAAACAAAGACAATAAATCCGAAGAAAGACACAGTAACATGTAAATGTGCAGTGTGTTTCAGACAGAATGGTACCCTTCTGGTTCTTGATGGTCTGTCTGCAGCAACAATGTTCTTTGGCTCGGGAAGCAGTTCTTTGACAATCTCAGAGAGCTCCCTACTATGTTGTTCCTCCTGTACTATTTCAGCTAATAAATCTTGTTTTCGTTTTTCTGACTGTCAATACATGGAAAAAAGAAAAATATGATTGTCAGTACTAGTAGCCAAACTTCTTTCAAATGACATATGATGCACAGTAGTTGCATTCAACATTCTCGCCCAGAATAATAAATATTAACATGGCAGTTTGGCACCCCCGGTTAACAACTTCAATAAAAACCGATAATAATCTGCCCTTTATATCCATACAATCAAGGCCATACTCTTACTTAACTAAACTAAGCCTTTATAGTAACGTTAATACCTGTTCCAATTTGGAGGAGTAATTCTTCCTGATCGAAGAAACAGCCTGAAGTACATCTTTCCTGTTAGAACGTAAATCACCAGGTGCTGAAACAGTAGATTTAGTTTTCTCACTTGCCTGAATAAGATAATATAGAACCAAGTTTAGGAAGCATAACACAGGAAGAGAAAACTCTAAAATCAAATAGGGATGAAACAAATGTCAACAACAATATAAAGAACGCTAAATACGGACTAGTTCAAGTTCTGTCCGGATCTCTTCCACAGCATATCTAAGTTCTTTCTGCATTACTTAATAAAATCCATTTTTAACATCATTACCAGCAGGGTGCTCTACCTAAAGGGTGACAAATAATTAAAAAATAAACGACTAATATGAATGAGCTACACTGCGGTCATCATCATAACATAAAGAACTAAAACAAAAGAACTACAGCTGGGGTGTTATCATTAGATAAGTGTTCAACATTAAACCTTCTCTGAATATACAGCTCGGATAGTTTTCTCCACTCCATTTTTGTTGGAATAAGCATCCCTCCCCTCATCATCTGTTAGGACCGAAGACTGGCTCTGAAAGGTCCAAACAAAACGTCTCAAAACGTAGTTCAAAAAACATTAAACAGCATAAAATGAAAATACCAAAACTTGAAGAAGTCAGACTTACAGAGTAACCCTCATGGCACTTAAAATCTTTCTGGCTAAGAGATCTCCTCAATCCCAGTCTAAAATTTGAATCAGTTGACTTGCGGGACAAGGGTGTCTGATTGTTTCCACTAATGAAGTTCCTCGACTTAGAGGTGCTGCGAATGTGGGTATGATCTAGATCACTCTGTCATTAAAAATACAACAAATAAACTCACAGATAAATGAGCGGTAGAATTACACTAATCCGACAAAGCTAACAAGGATCGTTTAATTTTAACAGTTTAAGATATGCATTATATCAATTCCTTCAATCACGATACTTGTTCAATGGCCTTATACTGTCTAAACCATCTTTAATTACACATTTCTAATTGTAATTTTAATTCGAATTAGCAGTAGTTTAAAAATAAATAGTATCCAAAACGTTTTACAATGTGCATTAAATCAAATAAATCAAAATTCAACGGGAAACTAAAAGCATAAGAACACAAATTCTCACCTCAGAATCGCTCATCTGATACCGAGCAACCGAAACCGATCGCCTTCGGCTCGAAATACCCTTACTTTCCGAAACTACCCTTCCTCCAGCTGAGTTAGTACCAGCGCTGCCCCTCACATCACCACTACCACCACCAACTCTCGGACCGTGCCTCGACACCGACCTCCCTCGTCTATGCAAGGCACTGGCAGCAGGAGTAGCTTCGGAGCTCCGCGCAACCGAGCGGCCTCGGTCGGCGGAGGAGTCGAATAGCTCGACGGCGAGGTCATCGAGGCTGATCTCCGGGAATCCCGAGCCTCTGACCGTGTTGACAAACCTCCCTCTGCTGGGAACCGGTGTTTCATCGTAATCGTCTCCCGCCGGCTTCCGCTCCGGCAACCCGCGCGAGAAGCAGCTCAGGCTCCGGGAGCGCCGGTGAGACGACTTCCGATTCGACGAAGCGGAGTCTTCCGCCGGAGCTATGGATGCTCCGATCGGCGTCCGCTTCGTCGTTGATTTGAACGCCGAGGTCGCCATTCCCGATACGAATCGAACAAAACAAAGAAAGCAAATGTTTAATCACATTTTACAAATTTGATAAATTCACATTTAGAAGGTGAAGATTTAGGGTTTGAAGGTAAGCAATCTGAAGGTTGTCAAAGAAAACGACGGATGCAGATTGTAGAGAGAGAAAGAGAGAAGAGAGAGAGCTCACGAGGTAGCTGAGAAAGTGACGTCAGAGCGAGAGAGAGGTTTAGGGGGGGAAAGATGGGCGGATAGATCGACAATTGGGGAGAATTTGAATGACGGAGTACGTTGGGTTTAAGGACTCACGTGGATTGGGCCGGACGGACATTAATTTCCAATCTTTTATTATTTTCTCGACGGGCTTTTTGTTTTATTTTTATTATTTATTTTTGGATATACTGTTCTGGCAGATTGTTCCACTTGTCAATTTGTGAGTGAATTCGTCGGGGAGTAGGATTCTAACCCATCTCTCTTCTTCCATCCATTCATGTTTAAACAATTGTAATTACGCCACGTTTACATCTTATTTTAAATTTTTTATATAAAAAATAAGACAAAAAGAATAGTGTGAGAAGAGAGGATGGAAGGAAAGGGATCATATTTAAACGATTGTAATTACGCCATGTTAACATTTTATTTTCCTTAAAAGCAGCTTTAAGATCCAAATTTTCAATTGCTAAGTAGAATATGACAATTAAAATTCCTAAAATAGCCCAAAGATTAATATTTTTAAGCTTAAAGATCCAAAACTCTCCATATATTATAGCCTAAGAAAGTCTTGTACTTGGCTTCGCCAGTGTTTAGTACGAAATGTGTATTAAATTAAAATGTGAGAAATTATTCTAATTTCTGACTTCTTATGCGTTTACACACAAATACATAATTAAAAAAAGCTTGCTGCTTAATCTATAATCCAAACCTTAAAATAAATAAAATAATAATAATAATAATAACCAAAAATTATTATGACATAATTTCCCACTCGCAATAGGGAAAATCAAAGAATTGAAAAAGGAATGGAAAAGTGGTTAGAGGATCAAACGCTCCACTTGATGAATCTGATTCTTCATTGCAAATTACAAATTTTCGGATTCTTTTATGTTGATAAACGCAGGAACTTAGCTCAAGAATCGGATTCTTAATCCACATTCCCATTCCAAGTAAACCTCGTTTTAATAAATTTTATGACGAATTCAAACACTTCTCCTTGCCTAGAAATTTTTCAAGAACTTGCCGGCCCGGAAAGCGACAGTTCTACTGAATAAAGTTTTTAATCTTTTGTTGACTACATAAAGTTTTATGAAGTGATAAACCGACGACATATTTACATCAAAGTAATCGAAATAAAAAAGCGTAATTGAGTTTCGATTCTGGATACTCCATTGTTATTCAAATACTGGTAAATCAAAAGTTTAGTGGGGCCCTTGAATTCCCTACAATTTGACGGTAATTGAATTCCAGATTATAAAATATGAAACGTATTAATAAATGAGCCATGAGAGTTATAAAACATGAAATGTCTGAACCAAAACAAATATAAAGCGAAGAACATAACAAGGCATGGAACAATCTCACGTCCACCACAAAACTTAAAAACTTGGGGCAAAATTCATCACCCCCATGACACTCAACCTAAATAAGCTACCACCCCTTTCGGGATACACGATTTATTTTTGCACACTGCATTTTACTTACTAACATGAAGGGAAACGTTCACCGATGCGCCTAAATCGGCAAGTCTTCGTCTGGCTGCCTTAAGCAAGATCAACAGATGCGATGTAGGAAATCAGATCGACCACACGGCAGCTACAAAATCATCAAATTAAGCAAACAATATGAGAAAGATTACCAACACATTTAAACACTACAAAACCGAGTAAGATGATGTTCTAGAGTAAGGCCGTGGCGTATAAGTTATAACACGAAGGCGGTGTTTATTACCTATATCCCCACTCGTTGTCATACCACGAGATCAGCTTGATGAAATTATCGTTCAAAGCAATTCCGGCTTTTGCGTCAAAAATACTTGACCTGCACCATCAAGATGAAAACATCAGATTTGAGTACATTGCCGCTACCAGCAGCAGACAGGCACGAAAAGATGGAGGTTCAATCTTCAAAACAAAGCCTTCTTTTCTCAATCACCATTAGAAATCGATCCTTTTTTTTGCGTATCTTAAAGAACAGACCGCGCCCCAAACGTCCATCCATTCCATATCCACAATTTCAGACAGAAATTCAAAGTACGAAGTTTATCATTGTGTACCTGCTGTCGCCCACAAGGTCGGTGGAAACCACATCATCTTCGGTGTAACCCAGGATTCCGTTCAGTTTCCCCTCAGACTCCTCCCTGTGGAGCATCAAATAAAATCGAAAGAGAAAAGAACATCAATCAGATAACGTTGCATAGACACGGTTTGGTAGTATTTTCTAAAATATTATAGCAAGAAAACTCTTCTGTTCCCTTACTTGATAGCAGCTTTTACTTCATCATAAGTAGCTGCTTTTGCCAGCCTCACTGTAAGGTCAACCACCGAGACATCGACAGTAGGAACACGGAATGCCATTCCCGTCAATTTTCCGTTCAGGTCAGGCAGCACTTTACCAACAGCCTTCACAAACCAAAATACGTAATTAGTTTTCATGCTCGCAAGTAAATTACAAACACTCGAAAGAGAAAAAAGTGCTCACAACCGAACTATAACATCATAGAGGTTAAATATCTGTTTTTACCTTTGCAGCTCCAGTACTGCTGGGAATGATGTTGAATGAAGCTGCCCTTCCACCTCTCCAATCCTTCGAAGAAGGTCCATCAACAGTTTTCTGGGTGGCTGAATCATGGTAACAGAAAAAGCGAAATGAACATACGAAACAAAACCGAAAAAGCAGAATAATTGCAAAGCAAACTCCGACCAAGAACCCACCAGTAATGGAGTGAACTGTGGTCATCAGACCCTCCACAATACCGAATCTATCATGAATAACCTACAAAATTAAACATAATCACCATAAGACATCAAATTCTTCCGTCAATTTAATGCCTTTGAGAAACAAAAACATATAAAATCAGAGAGATATAAACCTTCGCAAGGGGGGCAAGGCAGTTGGTGGTGCAACTAGCATTGGAAACAATATCAAGATCTTTCATGTAGTCCTTCTCATTGACACCGACAACGAACATAGGAGCGTCTTTGCTGGGGGCTGAAATGATAACTTTCTTAGCTCCACCCTGATAGTAGAACAAAGAAACTCCGTTAAGCAATCAACAAATGACCACAACACATTCACCCGAAACCAAAAACTTCAGAAAATAGCAGATAAAATGCAAGATAACCCTTCAAATCAGATGGGGAAAAGCAATTTTAATAAACAAACAAACGAATTCTAGCATAAACCAACTCCATACTAATCCAATAGTTAAAAGGGCCATAAAACAGAGAATTACATGTTATCCCGCCATAACCACCCGGTAAAAAACCAATTTCTAGCATCAGAAACTCCAAACTTCAAAACTCAATTGGAAAAAGCAAAATCTCGTCATTAACGAGAGGAATTTACATGTTACCTCACCATAACCACCCAGTAACAAACCAAAATTTTGATATTAATATGCAGCAAACATAACATAACATATCCTATCAATGAAATTCTGTACATAAGATATATATACCACCAAATTACACAAAATTTCGAAACTAACAAATGATATTACAGGTTATGGATATAAATCACAAAACATAAGCGTTCAAGCAAAGTTCAAAAACTGAATACGTAATTTGCCAACCTTCAGATGGGCAGCAGCCTTTTCCTTGTCGGTGAAAACACCGGTCGACTCAACGATGTACTCAGCTCCGCTCCCGGACCACGGGATCTCCACCGGGTCTCTAAACATTTTGCATTGCATACATAACAATATAATCACACGTTCAAAAAATTCTCTTACTGAATTTCATACAAAACTAAACTATTTTTAGGCGGGAATTGTATAATATACCTGACAGCAAAAATAGAGACGGGCTTGTCACCAAAGAGAAGGGTGTCTGCGTTCTTCAGCTTCACATCGTTATGCTTCCAGCGGCCGTGGACGGTGTCGTAGTTGAACATGTACACCTGCCACGCACACACACAAATAAATAAATAAACCAGTAACCATACTTGGTCAACTAATCGGACGGCTCAGAACTCCGATCAAATATACTTGGACGATCACGATCACTTCAAAATAAAAAGCACAAAATACAAACTATCAACTCAAAAGCAAAGGAGCCACTTGATACCATGAACTAGTAAGTGGAAAGTTTTAGATTACGAGTTTGTAACCAGCTTTTAACTTATTGTAAATATATCATTGTATTTAGAAAGTACAAACGAAAGGAATGAAACAAAACCATGTAGTCGCCGGTGATGAAGGGATCGTTAATGGCGACGAGTTCGATATCCTCTCTCTGCAGAGCAATTCTAGCGACCAACCTTCCGATCCTTCCAAATCCTAATTTCCGAAAAACAATTGAAAAACCATAAATAAATAAAAATTGATCGAATTTGCATCAATTTATACGAGAAAAAAAAAGGCGGGAAAATTGAAAATACCATTGATTCCGACCTTGATCTTCCCTGCAACAAAATAAAATTTCAGATTAAATAAATGTCGCGTATAAATTAAATCGAATAGAAATTACACCAAAAAAAATAGGGAGTATGAAAATATTATCAAACTGTTTACCCATGCGAGCAGATTGGATAAAAAATTTGAGTAAAAAAAAATGAGAGAGAGTGAGCGAAGTGTGGAGTGAGCGACACCAAAGAGATGTGGTAAGTTTTATATATAAGGGCGGGGCAATGGGAGACCGGAATAGCCGGTTACTAGCATGCTGGTGGCGGTCTCTGATGCTCAATGCAGCGCCCGCGTGATGGATCGTTAGATTCGGTCGTCCTGGTAATCAGAGACTCAAGTGATTTATATCGAGCGTTGGATTGTGCGTCAGGATGAAAGGTCATGTTGTAGCGGTACTTTGATTTTAGGCGCTTTCGGGAAGGTCAGGGAATCCCGGAATTGTAATAATTTGCTTTCGTGAAGAAAAAAGATAGAAGTAGGGGATGGTTTGGATGCTACGTTAGGTTTTAGTGCCCAAGTGTCTTCCCCATATTTTCCTAGTGCGTTCAGAATATTAAATCAGATCAACTTTTTATCTTTTATGCAAAGTTACAATAACAAAAGGTAATATTAGGAATATCAAAATTTTAAATTAAAAATTTATAAATTAAATGATATGTCATCAATAGAAGATAAATACGTTAATCAACACTTAAGTAATAATCCAATCATCAAAAATCACATCATTTGGTTTGTACATTTTGTTTAAAAAATTTGGTCTCCCTAACATTATCCATAACTTCATTCCACTACAAGAGGTTGGTTATATAAATTCTAGAAACTTATTGTGTACGGTGTTGCATCAAGTCTTCTGTCAACTCTAGGTATTCTATATTTTTGTTTGTAGTCTATTTCAAAGTCTTTACAGGTTATCTTCTACCCATCTTAACCGATTTTTTCTCATCATGTTCAATTGGACCCATCTCTACTTAGCATGGATATCCTTGTTCTTAATCCTTTTTTTTGTTTTGTGGGTCCACGCATTCAATAAAGCATCCTTATCTCCACTGTAGTCATTTTTTGCAAGTGTTGCATTTTAACCGTCTAACATTTTGTGCTATAAAACATCGCGGATCTTATTGTCGTCCTAAATCAATCGAAATGGAACAAATCTTTTTTTTTTTTTTTTTTCTGTTCTAGTTATGTAACAATTTTTTTGTCAAATTATGCAAAGATATTTGGTGTGATAGACAGGACGGAATCACGCAATGAATTAAAGTATTGTACACATCATCCACATATGTCAAATTTTAAACCATTTCTTTATATATAAAAATACTACTAAACCGTAGTTTTAAAGATGATCTTAAATCTCTTGGCATTTGACTGAGAAGTTTGGTTGAGGAGAGATTCTTGGGCATGCATGGTTGCCCACATAGAGTGTTGTTACACAAATATTATTAGCACGGGGTCTGAGATGGCAGTATCCATATAGCCACCAAATTAACCATCGATTTAATAAAAGTTTCGGTTTATCCGTCCACATACTCAAATAATTATATCCAAATCTTCTTCAAACGGTTCTCTAGCTCCGATGAGACTAAAATATAAGGAGTTTCTTGTTTTGTGAAGTTAACTAAATATACCAAGCAATCAGTCGACATGATCAAAGATTTTATGTGTTCAGATTTGTATTTGTTTCATGTATATTAGCACATCATTTAGATGGTAAATGGTAAATTCAGTTAAATTGATGTTTCAAAGTGATTGATCACCTAATATATATATATATATATATATATATAGGCACAATTTAGCAGTATGTTTATCATTATCTTGTGTTATATATGGCAACGAACCCTTTTACCAATTATGTATGGATAGCTATTTAGAACTTGTGAACATGACACTGTAACCGACAAAACTGCCTTTTTCATGCAGTATGGATTGTGCTATTGTTAGAAAAACTCAGACGTTTTATCACGTACAATCCAAAAAAAAAAAAATTTTGGTCGAAAGAAACCAAAATTATCTAAACAGAATAAAATATATTAGTCAATTCAAAACAAGAAAAAGGATTTTATTTTTTATTTTTTGATCATTGAACAAGAAAAAGACATTGAGGACAAGGAAAATGACTTATTGGTTGCAGCAAAATGGTCCGACACCCGAGATTATTATAACCTAATCCCTACTACTACGTTTGGATTTTTTTTTTTTATTTACAAATGATAGCGTTAATAGATTAAATTGTTAGTTAAAAGGAAGAGAGGAATTGATGGGAATCGATCTCGTACCAATGTGCATAATTATAATTGCTTTCCGACACTATAGTAAAACGTCATATACAAGTTTGGACAATTTCTATACCTCGACCATTTCATTTTCTAATACAATTTCTATACCTCGTACCAATGTGAATAAAATTTCATTTTCCTCCTTAAGCTGAATATTTTGTCAAGTAAAATTTTATTCAGACCTAACTATTCTCTTTCCATAAACACGAGCAAGTGGTTCAGTGATAAATGACGGATTGCGAAGCTTCCTTCAAATTAAAAACTAGAGGTCTTGGGTTCGAAATCCGCTACTAGTGTAGAAGACAGACTTGTGGTCAGGGGGGGCTAAAATGCCTCTGTCAGTCTTCTCGGCCCCGGAAGAAGTGGACAAATGTGGCTTGCCACCAATTGTCCCTTTTTTTGAAGAAAAAAAAAACTATGCTCTTTCCATACTTAATTTTAATATTTTTTTCACTTATGAACTCTCTAACAAGGGGTCTTCAAATTTCAATTCCTTTACTATAAAGTTATAAACGCTCACTCGCTATTTCTTCAAATAGAGTATGCTAAATATCTACGGTAGCATTCCTTTTAACTTAATTACTTCATTAAACCCAATTATCTTCCTTTTTAACTAATTTTTTTTTTTTAGTCTAGATAGAGTGTTTCTCTTTCTAAAGTTGGTAGAGGTTTGAATCTCCCTTTATCATTGGAGACTAGATCACTCACTTTGCTATTAATTTGGGTATTGAGACGGTAATATTCTCGAGTCTATAACATACAAAGAGCGTAACATGATGACAGACTGCCTTGCTTATCTAAGAAGCAGCCTTGAGTTGGAGCTTAATAACCATCTGTCGTAACCCTACTAACCTAAGTATCTTAAGACGTATTTTAGTGACCTCACACATCAAACAATGTGATCAGATTATAACTCTTTGACTCACCTAAGATTAAGGTTCTTCACACAATCAATTACTTCCCTCCTTAGTCTACCAGGCTCGGCAAGAGAAGTACTTTCGTGGCCTTTTTCCATTCACTTATTTTTCCTTATGTTCACATTTGTTTACACTCGAATTTTGAATTATTCATTTAAATGACGATCCATGAGCATAAATAAGCAAAATTGTACGAAAAATGAATAACTGCGGAAAAGGTAAATAAATGGCCCAATAATTTGTCCAACTCCAACACAAAGCCATTTGGGCCTGGTGGTTCGAACCCTCCGGAGAGGAAAGGGTGTCGATCATCTCTTGGATGATCTTTCTACACTCCTTTGTTTTCTTCTTCATTGCCTATCGGGATGGCTTGTTTAATGGTAGAAACTTGTTTTCAACTTTTTTTTTTAAATTGAAATCCAAAAATTATTTTTGGGAGTTCTTAAAATTTGGCTTGACTTTGAATTTTAGTTTTTGAAAAAATATATATCATAAACTAAAAGGGTGGTGTTATTCAGATATCTCTTGTTACTTTCCATACACTCCTCTTAATTTTTAGCCGTCATATCAAATGAATTGAAGAAGATAAAAAAAAACCTAAACTAATGAGATGCGAATGAAGTAAAAATAAGTGCGTGAATAGTACCACCCAAACTAAAATGGTTTTCAAATAGGGCATTTGGTTAATTATAATTGTTTGAATGTTCACCGCATTCCGTGTAGACTTGCAATATAAACTATATATGAACACATTCTTCAGAAGTACTTGCATCGTAAACTAATTTGAGCTTTCTTTCTTAAAACAACCACATTTTTCTTACCTGGTTTGAATTTGGAGGCTAAATATCTACTAATCTTCCGTCCATGAATCCGAGCTGTGACTGAGAGATTGCGTTGTACAGTTACAAGACATGCATGCATGACAATATTAGGTGTTTTCTTTTCCTTTTTCTTTCTGCATTACATTCTGATACCAAATCATTTTTCTCTGTATTCACTTAATTTGCATTGATCGTCTGAACTGAACCTGGGAGCATGCGAAGCAACATACGAGTTTGAATAAAGCAAACAACTTAGTTTTGTTTGGTAGAGTTATATTTGATGTATATCCTGAAGCTTGCTTCTTCTTGTCATTGCAATCGTTCAGACAAGCGTGACAAGAAGCCTGATGCAAGTTTCGGGAAGAAAAAAGGCGCAGCATTAAATAGGTTTGTTCTCTCTATCTATGCAACTAGTAATGGTGAGGAGAGGATCACAAGACGCAGCCGCGGTGAGTATAATTAATCCCTAAAGCTTGCATCCTAATTTTACAATTCACACCCATCTAAGCTTGTTGGTAGCAGAGGTGCCACGATAAATTTAATTAGCTATATAGAAAGTAGTCACACTCCTTATAATTCCTCACAAAGTTTAGTCCAACACCGATGTGAGACTTTTGAACTTCACATTCTCACAGCTACGTACTGCTCCTTCCCCATAATCAAACTACCCAACTCTTTTTTGAAAACACACCAGAACAAAACAACAATCAAATAAGGAATTAAGAGCACATATAGCGGCTAGATATTATTTTGTATCTTTTCAATTATTAATACTGTTTATACACATAAACCAAACACTTGTTATTGACACTTTTTAATACAAGTTGATACTATCATTGTCTGTGGAATACCCACTTGTATTAGAAAGTGTATCAACTGTATCATTTTTATGTGTTTCAATAACATTACTTATATTCAGTAGAATAAAAAATTAAATGAATTAAGACAGATACCTAAAAAAGAGGCTCAACAAATAACAAAGAGCTAGGGGACATTCATAGAAATGTAGGAAAACAAACATCCACAATGCGGTGACTGATTTGTATTTTTGTGCCTTGAAAGAAACAAGGGACTAAACACCAACCAAAGCAAATGCTTGTATTCAAGGGTCAAATGAACCAACCCAAATGGCTTGTTCTCAGAATGGCCAACATCCCATATTCTGAAAGTATGGCCCCTCTGCCCTGCATGCTAAGTTCATCTCCAACCAAAGGAGGACCAGAAGTCTCTATTTAGCTCTATAGTCCTCTAAAAAAATTATATTTTAATGAACAGTATCATGTCATACTTCATACCATCTTCAACCGAGGGGGCTAAAGAGTCATAGGCCAAACATAGCCCTATGACAAAAAACCATCTCCAACCGAGGGGACCAAAGGACCATAGGCCAAACAGAATTTATTATTTCTGTTTAAAGACTACAACAACTTAAATTTAAAAACCTACGCTTGTTTGAGAGCTTCCCCTTACACTATATTCCGAGACCCATCTATAAGCCATGCAAAGAGCTTCATCTTCTTTTCGGGTCCAAGCCCTACCTTTCGTTGCATATGTGTCCATTTGAAAATTATTGAAAAAATGAAGGAAAGATTATTGGAAGAGGTAAGACAATAGAATGTGAAGATTGAAATAAAATGAAGTAAGATAGTATGAAATGGTGAAAATTATGTGAGAAATGGTGTATGAATGATTTAGGTATTTATAGGAAAAAAAATTAGATTTTTTTTTTTAAATTTTATCTGAAAAAATAAAATTTCAAATCCAACGGTAACCTGGCGTCAGCTAGCCGTTGCTAGCTGGTGTCATGCTGATGCCATGTAGCCGTTAGGTTTGAAAGTTTGGGCCTGACTGGGGCTGGCTTGCTGGCTCCTTTGGGCCAGCCGGTTGCCTTGATTTGGTAGTTTTGGCCCGATGGGGCCCACAAGCCCTTTGGCCTAGCCCTCGGTTGGATACGGTTTTCGTGTCATTTCAAGCTATTTTTAGCCCTATAAACCTTTGGTCCGATCGATTGGAGATGGCCTAAGAATTCTGGGTTCATGAACCATGCCCCTCTCCTTCTCTTACTTATCCATATCATTCACATTTCAAATCAAAGATATCTGCATCTACTGATTGTGAAGTTTGGTCACTTGGACCCTTGTGTTAAATGAATTATAACCATGTATTTTGCTCCATTTTATTTTGTATATTATTTTATCAACAAAACAATATATCTTATGATTTATGTAAGCATATCCCCAATAATTTGTTTTTTTTAAAAAAAAATTGTATTACAATAATTTAGAGGAAATGGAGTTTCAAACTCAAAAAATAAGGGTAGAAACTCAATACCCTATCCACTAAAATATTGGACCATATGCAGGGCTGATTCCCAATCATGTAACCCTAGATGCAACTATAAGTATAAAAGCTAAGCACCAATATATTTTAAATATACACCATTAGAATGTTTTTTACAGATTGTGAATGAAAAACATACATGGAAGTGGTGGCTAATCTAGTGTAAACGGCATTCCTTTTCAATCCACCGCATTTTGATTCAAACATTCTTCTATCCTCTAATGTAACTTAGAATAGTAATATCGCTTATAATTTTAAAAAAATTCATACATTCGGACACAATTTCCTGAAAACAATAACGATTCTTACGTGTAGTCTAAGAACAATGCATTATATTGAAAGAGAAGAGAAAATCATTTTGTGATTCATGAAACTAATGAGATCAAAGTCTGGTCAATTAATTGAAACTTAGGGCATGATATATGGTAGGAAAATATATGACATGTGGGTCGTAAAATTGAAGGGTATATAGAAATGAAGGGAAACCTTCGGCCCGTATGGATCGTAGGCCAATCAGCATCGAAGAACAAGAACATAAACACATGGTCACATGGCCTTGCACGTGAAGATCTCGTCACTCTATAGAGCACGACAAAAATACTAACTTGGGAAAACCATAACTAGTATAATAACGGCCTAGACTTTCTTATTATTGAGAGATAATTGAGCAATAGTCCCTTAATCAAAGTTTTGGTCCTTAAATTAAAAATTCATGAGTATTAATGTGAAGCAATAATTCTTTTGGCCAACTCCGGTTTACATTTTTTGCCCTTTTAAATCATTTTATTTTGATGGAAGTTCTAATAGAATTAGCGAAAATGACTTTTGCTCCACATTATAACAAGTTAAAGGACCAATACTTATAAATTTTTAATTCAAGAATCAAAACTCCAATTGACCCAAACTTTAGGACCATTTCTCCAATTTTCTCTATAAACTATTACATTGTCTTCTAATTAATTTTTAAATTTCGATAGAGCTTTCATTTTGTTGTTTTTGGTTCTACAGCCAAATACCAGGCATGCACATTGTATACTTTAGGATCTACATACACATTATACATATGAGATATGCCAAAGGCAGTCGTTTCGTTCACAAGTGTACCCTACATTTTATCAACTGTCGGGAATCACTCACTTCCGTGCAGGCCAAGCACAACTATCTGTAAATGTTCTTATACTTGTCAAGGGACTAGCTCTAGGCTCTTAAGTTTTTTTTTTTTTTAATCAATTCAGTCAGTTTATTTTCAACAGCTAAGCGATTATATTTGTTGATAAATGATTGAGCATTGTTCCAACTAAATTAAGAGAGAATCCTATGTGCCGACCGGAATATATACCAAATGGAAATCATGGCTACAACCTTAATAATAATGATAATGAAGAGATATAATATATGCTAATAAGAGTATTCTTTTCTTAAAAAAAAAAAAAATATATCAGTTGGTGGCTAACTCACGATAGTTTACTTTTTTCGAAAGCAGAAAAAAACTCATAAAGGCATTTCAATCTCCTTCTTATCACCATCGTGTGATTAATCAGGGCCAAGAATCGAACCAGAACAAGTCGTATGATACAAACCTGAAATTTGCTCCAACCAAAACAATTTAAAATGACATTCTGCCAGCCTGCAACATGACCTAACCTTGGACTTTGGTCAACTAGGGTATAGGAAGATTAATCCCCATTCCTTTAGGCAATTTACAATTGAAGTCAAATTACATTCCATACATACATCTTACTTTTTCTCCCCAATTTAAAAAAATTAGGGTTTGGTAGTCAATTCCTTTGCATAGTGTTATTTTTACTCTTCCTGTTTTTGAATTTCACGATCAACCAACTTTCGAGTACACTTTACATAGTAATTCAATTAACCATCTATCGCTAAAGTATTCATTCAAACATTATCGTTGCGAAAAAATTCCAAATCGATGATTATCTAATTACTGAGAAAACATCATGTTATCATCCATTTAGATTAATTGTAGTGCATGCATGCGAGGTTGTTGTACTGGTGATTTTAAACGCATAACAGACCAGACACTGAAACATGTGGGCAATAATGATATTATCCATTTAACACAGAAATGTCCTCCTCTCACATGCAGTATTATCTTAAAATCTTCCCCCAGGAACAACCCAATCATAATGTAAATTCACCAAGGGCATTTTTGGCATTATCACAAAGGTTAGAATGCTTCCTATAAATTGAGAAGTGCATGTATGTCTGTTTCCCCAAGCAAAAGTACCCTATCGCCTTATTCATCTTTGTCTCTCGATCGCTCTTTTGAATTCGTTATTCTTTAATTTGAAGTTGAATTAATTCCGCTACAGGGTAAACTACCGACTCTCAAGCCCCCGATTGATTCTACTGTAACCAGTTAATAAGATGGTGTCTAAAGTGGAAGAAGCAATGAAGAGAAGGCAGCAGCAGCAACAGCCACAGAAGCAGAAGCAATTAGCAAAAGTTTGCAAGTTCAAGAGGAGCACGTCAAATATTGACGAGGATGGAGCTTCCACTGCCATTCTCTTGCTTGCTTGCATTGTCTGTGCACCTTCATCCAGATATAGCTAGCTAAAATAATTGAATAGATTACATTTTTTATAGATAAAATAAATTTTCAGCTTATAAAGCTAGTTAATCTTTAAATGCCTCGTATCCTTCCCTTACTGTTTGTTCTTCTCCTGCTCTAGTATATGAAGTACGAATATTTTCGTTCAGCATATAAATTCTATGTGCGTGTGTATTTGTAATTCTTCCTTTTGTCTATAATTAATCAAATTTGGACGAAGATTGTACGCTATGCTCTGATGCATAGCATGCGCATGCACTGGAGCAATGACGTGTTGATTGCGCGCGAAGGGATTCAATGATCACTAATCCAACAATCAAGGATTTCGATGTATACTGTGCTCCGGTGCAGAAATAGTATAATCATGAATTATATTATCAAAACATTTAAACCATGGCTAGTACTGGTCAACCTACTTATGCTGGGAAACTGAAAGAGATACACAAGTATCGTTGCAAGGTCTAGCTAGAGAGCAGAGACCTGCTTCTTGGAAATTCTGAGGGAACATTTTATGTCTTTGTTTTCCTTTTATTAGAAATATTAACGAAACACTTTCGGTACTATTTATTTTTTACCAAAATGACATTTTTACCTTGAAAAGTTATTCCTGGTACTATTTACTTACATATTTATTTTGTCATTTTCATTCAAACTAGAGTTTTTGAGGATTTTTCATTAGTTTTTATTTTTATTTTTTTGGTGTACCGTTTCTCTTGATCCAAAAGTATAATGTCGACGTATGGCGGGGCTGGATGGAAAGTGGGATTAGTCTGTCAAACAAGACAAGTACACAAGAATATTTAAGATAATTTTCCCATAATTATAGACTCAAGATTGCCAATTCATGGTGACCAAAGGAAAAAAACATGCTTCTGACTGATTATCATTTTGCCGCTTAGTACTACGGTGGGTGATATTTCTTTTCACTTGGAAGTGAGAGATTTTAAGTTCGAATCTCGTGGATAGTGAATTCGATACCAAATTAGGCTACTCATTATGTGGTTTAGTCAAACTCCTCATTCCCTTAGTGTAAAAATATCGATGTAATAAAAAAATAAATAAAAAATAAAAAATAAAAACTGATTATCACTATAGCTTATAAGTATGTTCTTCAAACCTGAATTCACAATGGGTTTCCGTTGCGTGGGGCTGCTGGGGCATAGTCATTGGCCATCACGTACCATGAATGTAAAATCATAAATTTGCAATAGACAAAGGGAGCAAACTTATCATCCGGTGCAAGAGGCTCATAACTCAAGTTGTTAAGAGCATTCGCTCTTAGGATGTTCTATGTTCGATTTCGTTTTCATGACCAATTAGGGACCCAACGGGTTTGTAACCAGCAACAAGCAGTTTTGGTCTTTTAGATGATGGATCAGCACATGTTCTGTAGCACAGAGCACATGGGGTAGCTCTATCCCAAACTCCTAATTGATATACACATATCACATAACAAATAATGCATCTAGTGTTTACACATTAAAAAAGTTATAATGTTTTTGTTACCTTTTATTATTTTTATTTGGCAAGTGGTGGATTCAACGATTAGGGACTTCTTCAATCCACTGTGTTTCATGTTTAAACTTTCACCTTTCTATAGTTTGTAATTTAGTGAAGTAATATCACTTGTTGTAATTTTTTTTTTTTGCCACTAAGTATTACGGTCTAATGGTATTCCTCTTTACTTGTAAGTGAGAACACTTAGATTCAATTATCGCCAAAAGGCGAATTTGAACCATATTATTGCTTAGCTCATTGTAAGGTATTAGCTTACTCCCTCACCCTTTTGGTATAAATACTATCATTTATTAAAAAAAAAAAAATCCTAAGTTATAAGCATTTAAGGGCAATAAGTTTGAGATAAGATTTAAGCTACGTTTGTTAGAGAGAATTGACATGAAGAGAATAATGCACTATATTCAAGGCATATTAAAAGAAGAAATAGATGACAACTTCAATTTTGTCAAAGTAAAAGGTAGAAGATGAATCACAGTAAGAAAATGTTACTCATTGTAATCCTCACAAAAATAGTAGGATTAATAGGGCTAACTTCCCTCCATAATTACTACAACTTTTACCTTTATTAACGCAAGGTTCTTTCAGACTCATTAAAATAATATATAGTTCTTGTCGGTTTTAATGCGATGGACTTGAAGAGAGCCCACTAAAGGTGAGAATATGAAGGCATTGGTCCTGCAAGCCAGCCCAAGGAATCCAAATGACAAAACACCACCACAATAACGAAAGACGATTGCCATCACTGACCGCTCATAGCCCTGAGTTGTCTATTGACAATAAGAGACGAGCGCAGAACTTAAAGTGGACAACTTGAGCCAGTTGGCATACCTAACAATGCATTTGCCATATGTGGACAAAGAAGTCATGAAGCCACGCAAAGTCATCCAACTGTCTCAAGCAATCTACTTTAAGTTATGCAAGTGGTGTGCTCGGTATGTGTTGGCTCGGGAAACCATGCAAGTAGCACTGTGTAAGTGTCACTTCCTCACCACACCATTATGAGTCTAAGACTTTTGGGGCTGACTTAGGGCCTATATAAAAGGGTTGAATGCTCCTCAAAAGGGGTTGGATCCATGAGAGGAAAATTACATTACATTATTGTAATCCATATCAAATATATATCAGATCACTGTAGTGGGCGTAGCCTTTTTTTTTTTTTTTTTTTTTTGGGATGAACCAGTTAAATCCTTTTGTCTATATTTTTTTGGTTGATCACATTGATTTTGATTGACCTCCTAGTTTTGAGCGTAACAACCTTCAATTTCGACAAAGGGTTGTTCTCTCGACTTTTCTCATTTCTCTTCTCTTTTCCCGATCTCTCTCCCATTATTTGCGTGCATCTTATATTGCGCTTTCTACCCAGATCCAGGTTATTCCCGTCTCAAGGTCTCTTCCTTGTTTTATGGCTAGATTCGGGGTGGGGTTTGAATTTGTGGTTGTTGGGTCCACCTGCGTCTGTTAGATTCCGTGGTGGGGATACTCTCCCTTTACTCGTCTGTGGCTGCACCACCATTGTCAGGTCTAACAACGGCGCTACCTTGGCAGAGCAGATTTGGCGGCAACAACACCGTGGTTGATCAATCTGGTGGTGACACCATCTTGGTTAACCAGATCTAGTGTTTGCACCTCATGGGGCGATCAAATTTGGCGTTTGATCCACCTCATAGTACCTTTCAAATATGGCAACCCCACCACCTCCCTTGATCGTGGATGTTGCGGATCCAACTGGAGTGGCGACATTGCAGATTGATGTGGCTAGAGTGTTACTGGAATGAGTCGGCCAGTGACTATCTTCTGGGATAGTGTAGTTTTGTCATCTTGCCTAGCGAGTGTTGTAGCCGCGCTTCGACGATGGCTAGATGTGATCTTCGCCTTTGAGCATTAAGATTTGTAGTCTCATTTTTCAACAATGACTTTACGTGATCCCCTAAAAATTACTTTGCATCTAATCAGTTACTCTATCCAAGCCAATCATCTCTAACAAACGCATGATATAATTAAGGTTTAAGCTCTTTCAATGTGACATTAAGGTAGGATGGAGAACAATGAAAAATCAAATAAATTCCCAAGTCAATTTTCAGCTAGATGGTTTAAAATCATATATTCATGCCTGATGATTAATTGTCCTGTTAGTGTAGAGCCTAATTAATAACTTTTAGTGAAGCTCAAAACAGTGCCTCCTTGGAACCTCTGCATTCCCAGCTAGCCAGAAATGGACAGACAATTCTTAAAACTTAATACATTGCTCTTAGTAAGAATCTGAACACCCAGAATCAAAAAATTCAGATATTCAAATGAAGAGGAAATTGATGTTTCTAATCTATTACTTCTTTTGGGTCAATTTATGTTTTTAGTGGATTGGTTTATATATGCATACAATGAAAATAAATTACTATTGCCCAAGTCGATATCATTTCTATTTCTGTACAATTTATATTTTTATAAAGGTACTTAGTTGGTCTTGTTCATTGTTAATATATATAAGTATAGGAAATCTTTAAGGGAAATGATATTTTTTTATATATATATAAAAATGGGGATTAGTTGTGGGGTCCACATTACATTGAACTTAACGATCCGAAGCGTCTATATTTCAAGTTGCACCTCATAGATCATCCTTGCAAAATATTAGCTAAATCGAAAATGTTTAAAACGTCTAATTGGGTTCAAAGAAGTTAACGAATACTTTGTTATATAAGAAACAATGAAATTTTATCTTGATAATTAAATAGGCAAATGGTTTCGGATTGAATTGAATTTTTGCAAGGATGATTTATGAATCGAGACTTACGAATACTTTGTTATATAAGAAACAATGAAATTTTATCTTGATAATTAAATAGGCAAATGGTTTCGGATTGAATTGAATGTTTGCAAGGATGATCTATGAATCGAGACTTACAAAATAGATGGTTTGGATCGTTGAAGTTCGATGTGGAGTGAGTCCCACACCTAATCCCTATTTTTTTGAAAAAAATGGTGATCCCTTTGCATAAAGGGCCTGTATAAGTATATATGTATATGAGAGGATGGATTCGTGACATCACTTATTTTTATATAATTTTTTACCTATGTTTTTGTGTGGTCCACTTCGTAATGTATTTCAACGATCCGAACCGTTTATCTTTTAGGTTTTCCTATCATGTCTACCAAAATCCCCCCAAATTTGAACTCATACGACTGTTGGATGTCCATTTTCATCACTACAAATGATTATCTTAATTGTTTTGGATTTGTCTAATTATTTTGCAAGAATAATCTATGAATGATGTTCTTAAAGATAGACAATTTAGATCATTAAACTACATTACGGAGTGGACCCCACAAAAACGTAGGGCTCACATCACATCGAACTTTAATGATCTGAATCATTTATTTTTCAAGTTGTACCTCATAGATCATCCTTACAAAATATTAGCCAAATCAAAAATATTTGAGACATCTAATTAAGTTAAAAGAAATTAACGAACACTTTGTTCTATAAGAAATAATTAAATTTCATCGTGATAATTATATAGGCAAATGATTTCGGATTAAAATGAATTTTTGCAAGGATGATATGTGAATCGAAACTTGTAAAATAAACAGTTCGAATCGTTGAAATTCGACGTAGAGTAAACCTTACAACTAGTCCTCATTTTTACCAAAAAATAGAGATCCCTTTAGAGAAATGGCCTCGTGTGTGTGTGTGTAGATGCTAACAGAAATAATATTAGAATATGCTACACTGTTCGTATCGATCGATGACGCAATGGATGACGTGAGTTGTTAATTATAAAAATGAAGAAAAATCCACAAATTATTGTTCAAGAATCGCAATATAAATTAAATAATACAAAGATGCAACATGTAGAAACGTAGGGGGATCTATGCGTCGCAATGTACCTCCAGTTTTGCATGCATCTGCTTGTTTTTGCTCATTGTTTTCATGGAAGCCGGCAAAAGAATAAATTCAATGAAAAATGCATTGGGAGGCTGGTCTGGTCTGCATGCTACATGTTCAACAATCCCCATTGAATTGTTCATAAATCGGCCTGCAATCTTCCTACACGTGCTTAAATTGTTCGTAAGTACGTAAATATGTGCAACGAAGTCGGAAATACGAATCGCTGAATGGAAGAAGATGAGGAGATGGAGTTTACGATCCATGAAAATGAAACTTGGAAAGAAACAAAAACAGCACTCTAGGAATCGTCACAACCTAGTGTGGCTGAAAAGGGTAGTAAAGAAACAACGTTGTTTTCCGCTGTAAAGAACCTTAGTTTACCCGAAAACATTGGAGGTGTAAAGCTGACTGGAGCACTACCTCACCAATAAGTAATCTAGATTGATGTATATGAAATGACTCACAAAAACAACTTGTTAAAAGCATGTCTCACACGTTGGAAATCTGATCAAGATCTCTATTGCATCAAGGCTTTTTGTATAAAACCTCGTAACTATTGAATTACGCAGGTGATCAAGTTAGGGCCTTATTGATGTGCTTAGTAGTGAGCCGTTGGATCGTCCCTTTAACTTTAACACAACTTATCTGTGGAAAGAGAAAAAAGATTGAAGAAGGTTCAATGGGGCAGGAGGCCGCAGAGAATAAGACAATGCAGAAAATGACAAACCCTAAAAGGTGTTTGGATTACAGATAACATAGTTAACTCCCAGGAGAGGAACAAACTATAAAATCCAAGATTATGGGAGTGTGACATACATAGACAAGCCTTGTCCTTGGAGAGGTCTTTGCCGTAAAGTTTATTGACGAGTTTTTCTGATGTTTTGTGCAGGTAGACACCATCTGTCCTAACTCTTCCCTTCGTTCGAGTTTTATAATCTCCCTTGTAATATCCGAAATTACAAGAAGATCGCTAGCTATTTAAGTCCTTGCTGCTTGGGATTGGGGTCTTTCAGGGCTTTAGTGAATATATTTTGAGAAAAGAGGAGGGAGAAGAGAAGGATAGGTATGAGAGATGGGGCCAAACCGAAATTCCTGCCTAAGGAGTACATGATCAATAATGAAAGGACTAATAAAAGGAGTGTCCTTGATCTCATTACTCACTCTGCTGCCTCAGCCATGCCTTGCTATCCTTATCCATACACACCCTTTCTGGAGGAGGGCGCTACAGTTTCTATCCTCCCTTACTCAGACGAAAGCGGAGACCATAAGAGGCTGAAAAAGAATATAAATATCTCCGACAGTCATAACAGCCTTTATAGTGGTGGAGGAAGCGAAAGTAGTTGCATTACTGACATCAGCCTCAGCCGCAGCAGCAGCGCGAATAGCTTCAAGACCTTGCCAAGGCTTCATTTCAGGGATCATATTTGGACTTACTCACAAAGGTACCTTGCAGCTGAGGCTGTTGAGGAGGCAGCAACAGCTATGTCCAATGCCAAGGAAAACAGAGCGGAGGAGGACGGAACTGCTGATGGGATGAGGCTTGTTCAGCTCCTAATTGCTTGCGCTGAAGCTGTTGCTTGTCGCGACAAGTCACATGCCTCCGCGTTACTATCTGAGCTTTGGGCCAATGCTTTGGTCTTTGGCTCTTCATTCCAGCGCGTGGCATCATGTTTTGTCCAAGGCCTTGCCAACCGCCTAGCCCTGGTTCAACCGCTCGGGGCAGTAGGGTTCATTGGGTCCGCAATGAGCATGAAAGACTTTGCCTTGGACAAGAAGGAAGAGGCATTGCGCCTTGTTTATGAGATTTGCCCCCACATTCAGTTTGGTCACTTTGTGGCCAATTCATCAATATTGGAAGCCTTTGAGGGAGAGTTTTTTGTTCATGTGGTAGACCTTGGGATGACCCTTGGTCTACCACATGGAGACCAGTGGCGAGGCTTGATCCAAAGCCTTGCCACACGTACAGGCCAGCCACCTACACGCCTTAGAATAACCGGGGTTGGCCTTTGCAGTGACAGATTGCAAATCATTGGAGGAGAGCTCGAGGCCTATGCCGAAAGCTTGGGAATAAACCTGGAGTTTTCTGTGGTGGAAAGCAATTTGGAAAACCTGCGTCCGGAGGACATCAAAATGTATGATGGTGAAGTCCTTGTTGTCAATAGCATTCTTCAGTTGCATTGTGTGGTGAAAGAAAGCAGAGGAGCTCTCAATTCTGTCCTGCAGATGATCCATGAGCTTTCGCCCAAAATCTTGGTTCTTGTGGAGCAAGACTCAAGCCACAATGGACCATTTTTCTTGGGGAGGTTTATGGAAGCACTGCATTATTACTCTGCAATCTTTGACTCCCTCGATGCCATGCTGCCAAAATATGACACGAGGCGCGCGAAGATGGAGCAGTTCTACTTTGCTGAGGAGATTAAGAACATAATCAGCTGCGAGGGGCCGGCAAGGGTGGAGAGGCACGAGAGGGTTGATCAGTGGCGCCGGAGGATGAGCCGTGCAGGGTTTCAGGCTACGCCGATTAAGATGCTGTCGCAGGCAAAGCAATGGCTCGGAAATATCAAGGTCTGTGAGGGCTACACTATCATGGAAGAGAAGGGTTGTTTGGTTCTTGGTTGGAATTCCAAGCCCATTGTTGCTGCCTCCTGCTGGAAATGCTAATCATACATTTTTCGGTTCCAAAATCGCAGCTCAAAATTCAGTTAAAAAACCAAAAAAAAAAAAAAGGTACAAAAAAAATCCCAACTCACATTTCACACCAAATTCCAATAAAACAATTCCAGGGATCTTGGAAAGCTGATTTGGGTGACTACTTTGTGTTCTGTGTCATTGGCTGCAAACTGTGTTGGAACAGTTGAAAAATAAGTGAGTTTGGCTTTCAAAGTTGAGCTGTTTAGATGGAATAAAGAGGAAATAGCCTCCTTCGTGTGGATATTTAATTTAGGCTGAGATTAACATTATTTCAATTGTACATGAATTACAATTCATTTCATTCTTTTTTATAATCAATGGTGACAATCTTAGTGATGGAAATTATGAAAGTTCCACACAGTCTCTCTCAAAAATTATTCTAAAGCCAATCTCAACTTTCCAATGTAAAGGGTTCAGATTTTGTAGAACAATGTGCTAGATTATTGGAAATCTAATGTCCAAAATAATAGAGCAAGTAAATAATTATGTTGAGGGACATACAATTTGCTACTTTTCTTCGTAATTGTCTTCCTCATTTTGCAGAACTTGTAGGTGAAATTAAACTTTACATCAATGGAAAATGGGAAATATGCACGGATAGAATGATTTCAATAAGAAAATCATACATACAATAAAGTATGTTAAACTTCAGTTGATATACAAGTTGTCAAGTTAGAATATTGTTTGGAATACCAAATTTAACTCACATCAACATAGTCTGATTTATTCTAATATGTATTCCGGTTAATTATTAACGCATACATCTGTAGCATTATTGATACAACAAATATTATTTAACATTTTTTTAATAAAAAACAAAAATTCAAAGCTCATAGGTGTATGAGTCTCCCAAAGCCTTGGCATTATTTGAAAGGCATATTCACAAGAGAAATTCTATTTTATTAAGTGAAGAGGGCTTGTCAACTTTTTGTCCCATTTTCTTCTAATTTTGCCCTCACTTTTGAATACACAATGTTGACATGGGAGGGCAAAATAGCAATTTTGTATTTTTTGAACTTTTTTCTTTTTTCCTATTTTGCCATCACTTTTGATACACAATATTTACATAAGAAGGGTAAAATAGTAATTTTGTATCGAAATATTTACATAAGATAAAAAATACACACTTATTAAGAGAAATTGTCCCACCATCATTTTTTTCATACAGGTAAGTGAAATCATGATGTTTTTTGGATTAGTTGGAATAAACTGAAGCGGTTGCGCTTGAGGAGAACGTAGGAGGAGTTGGACGGTTGTTTACATACACGGAGTGTGTGCTCATTTTCTAGTATATATTTACAAAAAGTTTAGAAAGAGAGGATGTTATCTAGTACGGTGCATATCACAAGTCTTAACTCATTTTTTGGTTTCTTGTTCATCAAAACGGTTTAACTATAGTGTAATCCAACCTAATTCTTGACTTAGCAAAGAAAACAATACTTATCGTCTCAATAAATTCTCATATAATTTCAGAAATTATTTCAACCAAAAAGTTAAAAGTAAATTATTTATGAAAAAGTGCGGATCCTTTAAGAAAATGAATCCCTATTTTATAAAAAAATGCGGATACCCTCTTAATCATTAGATTTGATTTTAATGAAATTTTGTAACTAAGATTAAATCACAGATCATAGAATCTCAACCACAATATTTCATTAAAATCAAATCTAACGATTGAGAGGATGCTATCATTTTTTTTTTAAAAATAGGGATTCATTCCCTTTAAACTTCCTGAAAAAGTGATTATATAAACACGTGCAGGGAGGAAGGGAGGGATAGAGAAAGCGAGAAGCAGAGGGACTCGATGGAAACCGTGGCAGTGTTTGGCGGAGCAAGTCCAGGCTTTCCCTCATCCCTTCAACGCAGAAGAAGCTGCAGTAGCTTACCCTCCGCCCACCACAAGCCTAACCTACGCGCCCACCACCACCACCAACTATCTGCATTCCCTTCAAGCCTCCATCTTTTCTCATATTTCCCAGCTCGTCCCCATGCCAGAACCCTCTCCAAACCTCGCATCTTTCTTCCCCACTTGGTTGCTTCACTGGTTTGCCTCCTACCCTCTTCATATTTTTCAAAATTGTTGAAAACCTATTGTTTAATTTTCCATTTAGTGAAAACTTACTTGGAATTTTTGGGATTTTAATGGCGGCTTTGTGTTTTTTCAGGAACAAGTTGATGAGACGTACATAATGGTGAAGCCTGATGGAGTTCAACGTGGCCTTGTAAGCTAATTCAATTCTCGAACTTTGTATATTTTGTATTTTTCTTCGCCAAATTTTAACGGCTCTATGTTGTGTTGGGGTAATTGGTAGCTGGAAAAACACGGGGCGGCTATGAAATTTCTGAAATTTTGTTTGTGTTCTTAATTTTCAGTTTCTGGGGTTTTGAAAAAACGAAAGCTTGAACTTTAAGTGAATCCAATTTATTGACTGGACAGGAGGAAGACCTTTCGGGTTTTTGATTTTAGCTTGGTATTCATGGTATTATCCGAATGTGTGATATGGGGTGAATTGTTTTAGGTTGGAGAGATAATCTCAAGGTTTGAAAAGAAGGGATTTAAGCTGACTGGCTTGAAGCTCTTCCAGTGCCCCCAAGATTTGGCAGAGGTTTGTCTCTTTTCTTTTTTGCTTTATAGAAAACCCGAAATAAGCTTTCGAAAGTACATTGTGATATTCTGGTGGTTCTGTGTGGTCACTTTTTAAAGCCTATTGATGAGATTCAATCTTGTATTTAGTATGATTTATGCATTCTTTGCAATCAATCTTCAGAGACACGCAATTTTAGTCTCATTTACAGTGTTTAAGAGCATATATGTATTCATGGAAGAGTTAGTATGGTTCGACTGTGTGCCCTTATGTGTGTGACTTTTGTTGTTTCAGGAGCATTATAAGGATCTCAAGGGAAAGTCGTTCTTCCCCAAATTGATCGACTACATTGTATCTGGCCCCGTTGTGTGCATGGTATGAAAGATTGATCCTAATTCTCCTCTGTTTTTTACGAGTCACATGGAAACCAATGAATCCGAGGTGTATTTTAGCTGTATTCTCTTACAACAATAGTGATCATGATGTTATGCTAGCAAGGCATGGGAGGGTGTTGGCATTGTATTTTAGCCGTATTCTCTTACAACAATACTGATCATGTTGTTATGCTAGCAAGGCATGGGAGGGTGTTGGTGTTGTCGCTGCAGCACGTAAGTTGATTGGGGCTACAAATCCTCTACAAGCTGAACCGGGAACTATAAGAGGGGATCTTGCTGTTCAAACAGGAAGGTTGGGCTCTTTAACGTTTTGGTAGTTGAGTACTGATGTCTATTAAGTTGCATCCGGTCACTAGTAGTTCTTTTACTTTCACTTGATGGTATGTGGACTCTAATGGGGAGAGATCTTGTATGAAAATCTTGGCAGGAACGTGGTTCATGGGAGTGACAGCCCTGAAAATGGAAAGCGTGAAATAGGTAGGCTTAACTTTTTTTTATTTTTTCCACATCGTTACTCTTTTCTGATGGATATTTCTCATCTTAAACCCCGTCTACTCCTTTGTCTCATTTGTTATTTGAACGATGCAGCTCTCTGGTTCAAAGAAGGTGAATTATGTCAGTGGACACCAGTTCAAGCACCGTGGTTAAGGGAGTGATTTCTCCAAAACTCAGTTCTAGCGAGGGACACGATTTTGAAAGAGTTTGCTGAGCCCCTATATCTCTGTGGGTTATGTATGTGATCTTAGACTATTCAATAACCCGTCATAAACTATCATGTTAAATCTGAGATTTTGAAGCTTGAAGAATTTTTTTCATATTCCTTTGGCGTTGTACCTTCACATTCTTTCAAATTAAATGATGAATTACAAAACAATTCCACATACATAAACATTATTCATCCCTCAATTGGGTTTATAAAGTTACAATACTAAATCGGCTTCACACTGATCGGGCACGATCATGCCCTCCGTTTGCAATTTTCTTCAACAACCAACGTAGATAAAGACCATGACAAATCGCCAGTGCGAAATTAGGCGCAACTAGCAGGTAAAGAGTTCGTACACTCCTGTTCCGATGTTCTGTGCTGTTAAAAGATTGGCAACCGATAGAACTTGGAGAAATACTTGCATTCTCTGTCATCGTTGTATCCCCAGAGGTTGAGCAGATTGCTTCTTGAGCTCTCTTAAATTTTGAAAAGAGGTAGAAAACTGAAGCGTCTGTGCTCCGTTGCTGTTTCAAGGTGCCTGTCGAATGACAATCACTGAAACTCGTCGAACTTCTTGGTGAGGAACAATCCGTGTCTAGTGTCATAAACTCCTCTTGAGGAGAGCTGGCGGCTTCAATACAACCCGGTGAAGTGCCAGCAGAAGAAGCACAATTCGCGTCTATCTTCATTGGCTCTGAATCGGGAGAGCTTGAAGTAGAACCGGCATCTGTCTCCCCTGCCTCATTAGAGCACGGACTTAAACTGCGTTTAGAACCTAATTTGAGCTTCAAAAGTGTAGACTCTGCATCAAAGAAAAGGGAAATTAATGACAACGATCGCGTTTGCGGCCTAGCAGATAGCTACCCAAGAGAAAAAAATTTCCAAACAATACACCAAGCATTCTTCCAAAGTAACAATCTTAGCTAGCTAGTAGCTACATGTAAATTTAAACACCTATACAAAATGAAGAACTTGCTTGCCCGAAAAGGGAAAAAAATCGAATTGAATCGCTGGGTTTCAAACAACGGTGGATCTCAGATTCTCCGTCACCAAAACATGGCTTCATGCGCAGATTGAAGAACTAAGTAGGGAAAAACAACGCGGTGGGCGAATAGGCAATACAGATTTCTGCTAAGATTATGAGGTTGCAACACTCCATAAGAAAAATGTCAGTGAAGCAAATTATCAAACAGTTGGCAGTGCCCAGAAACAAGCGCGATGGAAAATACGTCTGCAAATCATTCGGAATACAAAAAAATAAAAAATAAAAAGGACAGTAATAGGTGGAAGAGGAGCAGTGGTGTTACCGTATATAGAAAGAGAATCGTCTTTACGAATCTTGGACGGCGGTCTCTCCAAGCTCTCAGCCGGGCAAGACGACGCTCTTATCCTCCCAAACATCTCTCAGCCTCTCTCTCTCTCTCTCTCTCTCTCTCTCGGAGATCTGAATCGTGTGGTCTTCACTTTGAGGAGAGAGAGAAAGTAGAAGTGAAGGGCGCGGGAGAAACAGAGGAATGGCGGGAAGCATGATTTGAACTCTTTCTTTTTGGGGCGAGCCCGACTGCATTGACTGGGCCAGACCCTTGGCAATTTTCTTATTTTATTTTATAATTACAAAGATCCTAAGGATTTGAGAGGTGGGATGTTGGACACGAGACCTCTTATTCACAACTAAGGAGAATGTTATTAGATCGTAATATGTTTCCATTTGAACCGTTTGCTTGCAACTATACACCATACGGCACACGCAGTTGCTTCGTTGTGCTTTTGCTTGGATTGCCTTGGGGTAGCGAGGATGAATGTGTTTTTATTTTTAGAAGATAAAATCAAAGTAAAGCGGTTTTTAGTAGTCTTATTATGATTTAGGGTTAATTACGGTAGTGGCCTCTAAACTTATACCCGCGTTCTACTTTGGTGTTTCAATTCAGTTTGCAAAGTATATAGCCCTTCCAATTGCATCACGTGTCTTTAGTCATTCCATCTCCATTTGAGAGCTAAAATGATCAAAACAGACGAAAATGTGATGAAATGACTCAAGTGAGACCCGTGACGCAATTGAAGGACCAATATGGAACAGGGGCATGAGTTCATGGACGATTGTCGCAACTAACCATAATTACACGTAGAATAGAAGTGAGAGCATAATTACATAACGAATACAGAATATGCACCATTGGATGAATTGAATTTTCGTCCTTTACGTTTAACATTAATCACACAATTAGGAAAAACACTATCACTATATCAGTAAAAGGCTGCCTCTTCTTACAAGATAATCAGTCTCTCCTGAAGAACCTCGATAAACCGCGCCTACGACCTCTGGCTTTGATAGGCCTACCTGGTAGAGAATGTGAATGAAAGAGACATCAGAATACAACCCAAGGGGTAGTATTCAAACATTGAAATAAGAGCGATTCCGTGAACATGCTTCCTCTTGACGGGTTAGCACAAGAATATGGAGTTTGGAAAGGCTACCTTTTAATCTCCCAGCACGGAACAAAGCTTCTTCTGCAATTGGTCTCCATTGTTCCGCACATGAGTAGTTGATTCCCAAACCGACGCTAAGTCCTCTCAGGAGATGCACTGTCCGAAGTACAGAAAACAACTCCTCTGGAAAACCCTACAAGAGCCAGGGACAACAGGGGAAACAGCAAGTAAAAAATTGCTCGTAAATTAGGAAACACAAGACATTAGAGTAAGAGAGAAAACAAATTAAGGCCTTTACTAGTTGATAACCAAAGTAATGAAATGATTTGAATTAAGGTGTCGATGAAAATATGGAATCTAGGGATACCTGAACCGCAATTTTTTTAATTGAAGATTCGTCTGAAAAAGGTTGCAGCATCGTCACTCCGGGGGGTAATTTTGTGTCAAACATTGTCTGTGCCAACTTCAACATTTCATGCTGTTCATTTTCACATTTGCTTAAGGTTTCTATGCCAAGCTCCCTGTAAAGAGGAATAAATTAGTACAATGTGCATACACAGTCAACCGGGAAAGTACCTTATTAAACTGAGATTGAAAAACGAAAAGAGGTCAATTTTTTACTTAGTCCCATGATTCATATATGCAAGATGAGCACAGCAATTCAACTATTTTCTTTATTGCGATTCTATCTCCATGAGCCTTACACTCACATGCACTTGCGTGCAGTTTGCAGCTTGTATGTTAGCCTTAGTTTCTTTTGCCTTGTTGGCTACTTATTCCCATTTATAATAAGTATAACAACAACGGTGAAGTTATTAATTACCTGTAGCTCTCTGATGCTCTAATAGGGTCACCGTCAGCAATGGCAAGAACAAGGTCAGCATAACCAAGTCTCAACTCATTGGGTAGATCTTTCACTTGGCCGTAGTCCAGCAAGGCAACCTAACTTGCAAGAATTGTACAAATTCTGAATCAGCTTACCGTTCAAATTAAAGGAAATCTTATCTATAATATAAGTTATCAACTAGAAAGACAAAAGTATGTATCTTTCCTGGAGAAAAAGCATAAAATATGAAAGATTTTCCTACAAATTTAAGTTGGTCATTTACCTCCGAGCCTTTACAGATTAGAATATTGCCTGGATGAGGATCTGCATGGAAGAAACCAGTCTTCAAAATCATTTGTCCATATGCTAGCGTCAAGCTTTGAAGGATTTTCCTGCATATTTAGAAAACAGATCATTGTCCTTCTCCATTCCTTATGAGAGAACAAACTAGCTAATAAAAAGACAAACATGAATTTTTTTTTCGAAAAGCTAGAACAGAGAACTTTCTCAGAATCTTCATATACGAAATCAGTTTGCAAAAGAAGGGGAAAGTTAAGGTATTGAATTGACCAAAGGGGCCCTTCCTAATAAAATACATGAAAGTTTGAATATCTAATTTTGAAGAAATACGTAAAACAATTAATGAAAATAAATAAATAACACTTTATTGACAATTAAATGCAATTTTATAACATACACATGTAGATAAACAATTCAGCAAACTCTGGACGGATATGCTTACTTCTTTGCAGCTGCTGCAATCTTACCACCAGGGTTTATGCCTCTTTTCGCAATTTCATCACCAAGGTTCAGGATTGGGGTTCCATCAATATATTCCATAACTAAGACTCTCCTAACCAAACGAAGAACACTTGATCAGATCACAAGACTTACAGCGCCCACAAATAAATGGTGCAACGATTTGACAAGGAAAAACCATCAAATGCATCATTATTGGTAGGGAAAGAAAATGGGGTGCAACATTACATACCTAGTGACCATATCACGTATAAGTCGTGGCACCAAAACAGGACTCCTTTTGTTATTCTCATACAAAAAGCGTCTAATCTTTTCCATAGCATCAGCCTCCCTCATGAAATCAAATTCGTATCCAATCTTAAAATGGAAAAATCGAAGATGGTTATTCTCCAGATTTTGATGATTATATTTCAGATATAATCTATCACACGAATGATTCCACAATTTGTGTGTATTAGATACCTGTTTCTCCATTTCCTTAGTTACAGAGTATAGATCAAATTTGATATCTGTCTTTTGCATGTATAAAGCGAAGGCTTGGACGTTATGGATATCTGTCATCATTAGGTCCTGAACTCCAGGATGTTGCACCTGTTATAGCCCAAAAGAAATCAGAATTTCACAGAACATAAAGTAGCCACAGAGTTTTCTAAGTTCCCTCACCTTGACAACAACATCAGTTTTATCACCTCTCAATCTTGCTCGGTGAACCTAGTTTGAGCATAAAACACGTATCAGGTAAAAATGTATATGCTTCCACAACCATTTTAATACCATTTCCAGAATAGTTGCCTCCGATACAAAACAGCTAGCCCAAAAAGGCATTAAATGCAAATAAAAAGATAACTATAAATTCCAACAAGAACTCTGAAATTTGACGAATTGTTCCTTAATCGTAATATCTGACCAAAAATCTTAAGTATTAATGCTCTGGATGCAAATTACATACTTATAGAAGAAAAATATCAACATCAAGTCATGTCAGCTTTCAGAAAGTTTCTCTTAATTAAAAAACTTGATACTGATACTAGCTAAGTATATTAACTAGCAATTTCAAATTACTACTGTAACTTCTACTGTGGCAATTTTAGCAAACCAGAAATTACTCATGAATAGAAATACCTGTGCAATTGAGGCAGAGCCAAGAGGATCCACATCGAATCTTTCAAACACTTCGCCAACATTTCGACCCAACTCCATCTCCAACATAAGTTGCACAGCATCAAATGGGGTTGCAGGAGCGTGATCACACAATGTAACAAGCCTTTTCACCCATGCAGCTGGGGCCAAGTCTGGCTTCCCGACAATTTGGGCAACCTAATTGAAACCCCATTCAAGAAGTAACTCAGTATTCAGCACAAAAATTACAAATACCAAAAACCACCAATGATGAATTCCAAGGTTCTTTAAAACCAATATGTTCACTGATAACTAGTAACTACCCTAATCTGGAAACCAATTGGAAATCAAATCGAAATGAACAACAAGTGTTTATACCATATTGGGCCTCACCAGGATCCACCAACCAAGGGAGAACTTTGACCCTTGATATTTACTGAGTGGTTTCTATTAGGCCACATTACCCTTACATTGTGTCCACATGTTGGAACCAACTTAAGAAGTTTAGAAGCCTACAAAAGGGACTGCCGTAGATGCAGCCAGGGAGGCTTTCCTCACCTTCGTTTGCACTGTTCTTCTCTCCCAAATTCTCCGTAGAAAGGCTCTTATCTGATGCCTCTCCCATGTAATATGTCTATGTATCCTCAAATACACTACAACATACTACAGAGGACGTAGCCTGGTTATGGGTGACCCACTACAATCCCGTGTGTATGTGTGTGAATGCGGTACTACCAAGCTAGATCACTCTCCAACTTAGACCCACTCTAAGTCCTAGTTGACAGTCTAAAATGCACTTCAACAACAAGCAATTGATAAAGCATGACTCTTTAACTTTTCTAATCATACACAAACATCCAGTTTTCAATACAAAACACATAATCCAAGTGATTTCCCAATTCCGCCCCCTAAAATTAAATCCAGTGGCACAAGGGCAAGGAATGAAGGAATCCATACGAAAAATTAAAACAGTAAATTCATCGAACACCTTGAGGAAGAAACCGCCAAGGTCCGAGCACATTGCATATATCTTCTCAGCTGCAAATTCATGCTGCCTCTCCCACATTTCCTCTTGTTTCTTCGCATCCTTCACCAAACTCACTCTCAGCTGAAACGCCTATCAACACCAAACAAAGAAAAAACCATCAAATCAATATCTATCACCAGGCACTGCAATTCTCAAAGATTCCACGCGTGCACCCACAAACATACATACAAATACACACACACACATATGTAGAAATATCTATATATATATATATATGTGTGTGTGTGTGTATGTAGAGAAAGAGGTCTGGGGACCTTGTAGCCAGTGTAGATATCAACAGCTCGAACCCAGAACTGAAAGGAACGCTGCCATGGCCTGAAATGGGTGGCGAGCTTCTGCTGAACATCTTTGAGATCAATGGGAGGCAGAGGAAGCATAGCTCTCTGAGCTTATCTTGTTCTTATCGCAATTGGGTTTCTTTCAATTTTGCTTAAAATCCTAAAATTCCAATCAAATGGGCAGATTAAACAGAGTAATTAGCATGCAATCGAGGCATTGTTGATGGGTTCGGCTCAAAAATCAGAACTTGGGGGAAGTCACGAATCGATATCGGTGAGTTTTTTGTTTTGGGGGGGGGTGTGGTGAGTGTGTGAGTGTGGCTGAGTCGAGTGGTGACACGATGAGGAAGGTTCACAATTGCTTGGCTTGTAAGGCTCGTTTCGTTTTGGATGCTTTGATGATTGATAGCAAACTCTTTGTTCTTTTGTCGTGTGACCGAATATTTGCTGACTTTTTGGGGATGACGAAGGATATTTGGTCGAGATTTGATATTGTCTAAAAGTGTTAGCAGTTTTGCTCAAGTGGTAAGAAAGAGTGAATACGAGTTAGGATTAAGAATATAGAGTTTGAAACCCTTGCACGTTACCAAAAAGAAATCTTTATCTTTGGTTTTGATGTTAGGTTGGGCTTTGCTGGCCGCGGCCGGTGGCTTCATCCTTTGTGGCAGAAGCGATTGATTGTGGTGGTCCAGGGCTGTGTCTTTTTTTCTTTTGTTGAAAAATATTTACAGAAATCATATTCTGTAAACTATAAAAACCATTTTTGTAATACAAGTGAGACCGACTTGTATTGATGGACCCTCTTTAGCATGACACTCTTTGGTTACATTAAAAAATTTCGTACCCTAGACCTAACAAACTAACCCTACACCCCTCCCCCACCATTGATAGTGACGAGATGTGCATTGATATGATATTATAGAGGGCAGTGCTATTCACACACCTCTTTTTATCTTTCACACACCGTCGTTAATTTTTGTTCATTGCCCTTCTTCAATTCATTCAATATGATGGCCAAAATTTAACAGAAGTGTGTAAGAGGTAAAAATGTGTATATGGATAGCACCAAACTTGCTGATTAGGGGTTTTCTTGTATTTGGGTTTTTTTTTTATGTTGTATAGGGTTTGGGCTGCCCTTTATATTTTTTTGGGCTTGGGGATTCAGTTGTGCCTTTTGGGTTGGTTTGGTATATGTGGACTCAGTTGTGCCCAAATGATGATCATATGACTACCAGTCCATTAGTTATATAATTGTACGGATGTTATCATTCGACAATCTGTGTGGTGCTGAATTGATATAAGTTGTTTAACCCTTGCTTGTCCTAATTGGGTTTTGTTTGAAAGATTTACTTGTCCTAAAAATAAAGTGCAGCAAATTTAAATCCAAAAACTGAAATTTAGGCTATGAACTCTTCATATAGAGTTTGAACCAAGTCAGTACAGTGTAAATTGGAAATTTTCCAACAAAATTTGATAGGTTTATTCTCTATGGATTTCTATTTTCATTAATCACAAAACACTATCGAACACTTCCAATAATAAAAAATAACTATAATTATTAGAGGGTTCAAAACTATTATATTAATTTAGAGAATGTGAAATTTCGAACCCAGATACATACGTTAAAACCCGACATCTTATCCATTGTGAAAGTTTGTGTCTCTTCTTTTTTTGGGTTTCCTTGTGAATACTTCATGCAACATGTCTTTCAAAGACGCAGCTTTTGTTCGTAATAGTCTTGGTTGGGCTTAATAGTATCTTACGATGTTTAAATAAAACATCTATTCCAACAACGACAACAAAAATTGCCTTAGCAGGTTGCCATATCAAAAAATTTCGAACGAGCAATCAGTATACTTAAAATGTGAGTGCGCATGCATTCTTTCAAGTGTTGTTTAATTAATAAATGGGTAATACTAGGGAGATCAATTTTTTAAACCAAATTTATAAACAAAATGAAGTGTTATGAATATAAAATAAGCATGTCAATAAAGTTTAAATAATAATCTAATCATCTACCACCACATCATTTGATGTACAAATTTAATTTAAAAGTTTTGTTCTTCTTAGCAGTCAAAGTCTCACAACGAAGAAAGACCAAATTTTCTAGAATTGCTCTTTATGTGGTACCAATATGATTTTGGTAACGTAGAACCCCCCATGTCAATAAATTACGTGGCCAGTGATATTCCAGTAGAAGAAATAAAAAGCCAACATAACAAGGAAAAGGAGCGGATCTTGTAATCATGTTCGTTTATCATACATTATGATTACAAGATATCCCGGATCTCCAAAAAAAGGATCCGGCAATGATCCTTTTCCACATAACAACACTTTGAAGGGTCCCACACAAGAGCTTTGTTATTCTCTTTTCGGAAATGGTCTTCCTCTACTTTACACAGACGTCCACAAGATGGTAAACATATCCTTCAGTTTTGTCAGGGGCGAGAGAGTGAGCACAGCTATGTGGCAGAAGCACAGGGAGGAAGATAATGGATTTGTGGTATATAAACGATTGGGAGTTGCATGGCGGAGCAAGGGCGGAGGACTTGTAGCATATATTATATATTTTTTTGTCAAAATCATTACTTATATAATAATCACTACTTGTAGCTATAGGTTAGAGTGTATCACTGTATTATGTAAAGTTTCTAAACCTAGATAACCTGCATTATCCCCCAAATGTCTTCCGCTTGTCGTAAAACCAATTATATAGTGGAGAAGGAAGAAGGGGAAGCCTACCGGAAAATCGATGCGGAAATTTGTAGAGAAATGCTGCCAAATCCGCCGGAAGAGAAGGGTTGGACCTCTGAACACTTGGTTCAGTACCAAGGCTTCTGGATAAACCCTACCTTTATGTTAAAAGCAGCCCAGCTTCAACAACATTTCAACTTATTCCAAACAACCGGAAGTTCTACCAGCGCCGCCCGTGGGTCGTCCCCCATATTCTTCTTGGCCACATTTCCGAAATCAGGTACGACGTGGCTTAGAGCACTCATGTTCACTACACTCAACAGAAGCCTCTATGATGCTGCCTCTCCTCATCATCCCTTGCTCACAATTGGGCCCCACGACTGTTTTCCTCTCTTGGAGTTGGATAACACGCTTGGAAACCATAATCACAGCCATCCCGTAACCTCACTTGATCATGATCACTAAGATCGTGACGGTGGTGATGGTATGATTGATAATTATGTCCCGCCTACAAGCACTACTCAACTCTTTGAGACCCATTGTCTTACTCTTTGTTACCAAAATCTGTGGCTACTTCTAGTAGTACTTGCGGTGTGTCAAAATTCGTTTATGTTTGCCGCAACCCTAAAGATGTATTCATCTCTTTGTGGATGTTCACGAGCAAAGCTAACGCAGTAAACACAGGACTTGCACCCTTCTCACTAGAAGAAGCATTTGAGCTTTTCTGCCGCGGTGTCTGCCCATACGGGCCTTATTGGGACCATGTGCTAGGGTTTTGGAAAGCAAGCTTGGAAATGCCAGAGCGAGTTTTGTTCTTAAAATATGAGGATCTCAGGAGGAATCATCTGCTAATGTGAAGAGACTGGCTGAATTCTCGGGTCAACCTTTTTCAGAGGAGGAGGAGAGCAAAGCGGTGGTGCAGCAGATCATAAAGCTTTGTAGTTTTGAGAATCTGTGCAGCTTGGAGGTAAATAAAACCTCCAGGACGCAACCGTACTTTATTAAAGCCAATCTTGTCATCGAGAACAATGACTTCTTCAGGAAAGGCCAAGTTGGGGATTGGAAGAACTTCTTCACTGATGACATGGCAAAGCGTATGGATCAGATCATAGATGAAAGGATCAGTGGTTCTGGATTGACATTTGCCAATCCATAGCTAGCCTTAAAAATTATTTGCTTAATTATTATGTATTGTGCTTATCTTTGGTCAATTTAACAATAAACTTGGCGTATTAATTATGATCGAGCGGCACCACAATGAATAATAACACGGATTCACTTTCGTGTTGCCGTTTCAGATAATTCATGTATATATATCAATATGTGTGTGTCAAGTCAACAAGCTAGTCCGCATTTTATGATCGTGTAGTATTATGCATATGTGTGTGTAAAAGGATTATGATGCAGGGATTTGCTTTCTCCATAATTGAAATTTTGTAAGTTTTCACAAACCCTCCCTCGTCCCCGCTTCCACTTCGCAGATGTGCTTCATAACTTATGGCTTGTTTGAAACTACTTTTTGTGAAAATATTTTTAGAACCAATCTTTAGTAAAGATGCAAGTGAATCTTGAAACAACACTTGAAGTGCTTCTGTTTGGGCCCAAAATGTTATTGTGCCAAGCGTAGGTTCGAAGCTTTTCCGAGTGTATTATGTGGGCGGCCTAGCAGTTTCGGCCTGTTCAGCAAAGGTGTTCGAGTCCTATCGCAAGGAGGAATAGTTCGGATAAGCAGAGGGGTCAAAGAAGTCCTAATACGATAAGGGGTCCTAGTGCAATATGGATTCTCGACCAGCATTGAATATGGCCTAAAAAGGGGGTGAGTTCAAAGTCCTAATAGGAGTAGGATTGGTCGAGGTAGAGTTGGAACAAAACAAGAAGTCCTAATCCAGATATGGTTTTAACTCGATCTCAAGGAGGATTTGTTGCTATAAATACAAGACATCATGCAACAATCAAAAGCTCTCTCCAATTCAACACACAATTGCCATGCGCAAACCTCTCAAACAACTTGAGATTTTTCATCTTCTTTTTCTGCCAACACATCTTCAGTTTGGATAAACAGCACTGTGAAGGTAACCGACGTACATCTTCAGTTTGGATAAACAACACTATTGCCGTAGAACCGATTGACCAAGGAACACCTTCAATTTGGATAAACAGCACTGCGTTAAGGCCGATTGGTTACCTATCCAAGTCTCGGTTGAGAAGGGTTTTCGAATCCTTATTGACAGGGATCATCTTATTAGCCTTCTTGGCGAAGTAAGGTGTTACGAGTTACGACATTCGGCACATTGAACGCCGAGTGATCTTATGATTGGATACTCACAAGTGAGTTCAGAGTTCGGCATTCTGACGGCCGAACCACCTTTTCCATCAAGACATACATCACCTTTGAGTACTTATGTCCATATAGTCTGGTGTCGATTCGACGTGCTTATACTCTCACGAATATAATCATTGTGACTAAATACGGCGCTGACGATTTGTGAGCTTCACGGAATTAACAGCCTTGTCTTCAGGCTCGAGAATCCAATGGCCGAGACTTGTTCCTTCCTCGGCCGCAGTCGCAAGATAAAGAAGTCAGCAACGCGCTCAACGGAACATCAACAAATTTTACTTCTCATCCGAGCTTGGCCGACAAGTTGGCACGCCCGCATTGAACCGAATGACGTAGTTAGCTCATTAGTTACTCGGTCTGCGTGCCACGTAGGCTTTGTAATCTTTAGGGTCAACAGCTTCCTACAAGAAGCACATAGGAAGCACTTTAAGTGCTTTTGGAACTCAAAAATATTTTTGTAAAACCGCTTTTAGTCGTTTTAAAAACACTTACGAACAAGCCTTTCCTTATGTTTAATAATTACTATGACATACTAGTCTCGACATTTCTTATTGAACATGATAATTAAGCAAACTTTTGTTAAGAAACTTGAATACATAGCAAATATAACAAATTGTTTTCTTCCTCTAAAAAACCGTTCTTTCCTTTTCTGTATAATGCCCATTTCAGTCATTGACACTCACAAGAGGGGATAATCATAGAGGCGGGCCATTGGGACGATGGAGAATTATTTTCTCAAAAACAGTTTACAAGAAGAAATGATATTAGCTAATCAACAACGAGCAAACTAGGCATTTTAGCCTGGTCCAATAATATTTATTTCATTATAAGAATTTACATCTCTCTAGTTGGGGTAGAATTTTTATTTATATTTATCTCACATTGGTCAAATTGAAAAGTTTCTTACACCTTATAACATCAAGTCCGTCTTACAAAGTGATTGGAAAGATGAACTATGGAGAGCAAATTTGAACTTGAACTTTGAATTTAAGCTTTGGGGTGTGTTAATTATATATATATAACTAAAATATATTTAATTATGAAAAGATGAGCCTTGGGTTTAGGTCTCTTAAACCATCTCCCATTCTTGGAATAAAACTCAAATTTTAGGTTGTAAATTTATCCCAACTTGCTCCAACTCTTGGGGCAAATATGAGTTAAAACTCAAAACTCATTTTTGGGGCAAATGTAGCCCAGGATTTCCCCTGAATTAGTGGGGCTGACTGTGACATCCCACATCGCTCAGGGGAGTGGTCCTTAAATGTATATTCTCATCTCTACCTAGCACGAGGCTTTTTGGGAACTCACGAGCAACTTCCCAGTGGGTCACCCATCATGGGATTGCTCTAGCCCCTTTCTCGCTTAACTTCGGAGTTCCTACGGAACCCGAAGCCAGTGAGCTCCCAAAAGGCCTCGTGCTAGGTAGGGATGAGAATATACATTTAAGGATCACTCCCCTGAGCGATGTGGGATGTCCCAATCGACATCCCACATCGCTCAGGGGAGTGATCCTTAAATGTATATTCTCATCCCTACCTAGCACGAGGCCTTTTGGGAGCTCACTGGCTTCGGGTTCCGTAGGAACTCCGAAGTTAAGCGAGAAAGGGGCTAGAGCAATCCCATGATGGGTGACCCACTGGGAAGTTGCTCGTGAGTTCCCAAAAACAAAACCTTGAGGGAATGGTAAGCCCAAAGCCGACAATATCGTGCTACGGTGGTGGAGCAGGCCCGGGAAGTGATCCGCCCCGGGCCGGGATGTGACACTGACCCACCATATATGTATATTTTTTTAGTTTTATATTTATAAATTCATTGAATCCAACAATTAAGATCTAACTTGATCAAATCCAATAGTAAAAAAAGATATCTAACGGTCCAAATTTAAATCCAACGGCTAAAGTAATTAAAAAAATATTTTATGTGTTTAATATTCTTTCATAGTGTTCCACGAGTTTCATGGTATCGGTTTAGTGATTTTTCAATATTTATCGGAATGTAAATATTTTTAGGTTAAAATGTTAATAAAATTAAATTAGGATAGTCTACATAATTTTTTTTAAAGTTACTTTAAGAAATAAATTATCCTAAATTCATTATTTGATAATTTCGGGCTAAAAATTTAACCCATAAGGGTTGGAGAAGAAAAGTTGTTTCTGGGTTAAAACCTAAATTTTCTAGGCTAAAAAAATTAGATTTTAACCCAAGGGTTAGAGATGGTATTCGGTTCGAGCTTAAATGTCAATTTAAATAATTAATTTATTAATTTTGGATTTAATTTTTTTTTTTTATTTCACAATTATTTATTTATTTTTATTAATTCAGTAGGGTCATCCTTTTGGATGAAGCGTGAGATGATGAAAGAAATCTAGGAAAATGCATCATTTCTGAGCAGATTCCTCCTATAAAATACATGTCAAATTGATACATGTTGCGAACAGGTATATGTACGTTATACATCCATTTGCATTGCATTTAGAATATAAAAAAAATCATTTTCATACTATTGAGAGAAGCACAAATAAGTTTACGAACCGGTGTAACAGTATATCTCTTGATTTGTCCCCTTCAGAACATAACAACCCAACTGAATTGTTGTTTGACTCAAACATATCTCTGCACAAAAAGGGATGAGTCCAAAGCTTCAAGACAAAAACACCCTTCATTGGCCAATAAGTAAAAGATAGAAAATAAGGAGAACAAAAAATTGTAGTGTAAGAAAATTGGTAGTAGGATCATAAATAAAAATATGACGGGAAAAATGCTAATAATTATATGTTTATTACCACCCTCAGTGAATAGGGTAACAAACACAAATTAATAAGAAAAAAAAGGTTACAAGAGTTACAAAAGATGAAAGACTGAATACTCCATCTTAATTTCTCACTAACCACAAATAATGAAAAATAAACTTACTTTCCTACTAACCACCAAATAATAACAATTATAATTAATTTAATATTACAAATGAACCAACACCTAGCTCGATCATGCTCATCCTCATTACATCACAAAATGTCTTCAGCTTCGTCCCAACCTTCTTCTTCTAAGCCACGCCCCCTTTAATATTGTTCCTGAACCAATTATATTAAGCAGAAGGAAGGCCTGGAAGCCTACCAAAAACCTATATGCAGAGTTTCTGCTAAACCTTTCGAAAAAGATGGCTTACGCCACTGAACACTTGGTTCAATAACAAAGCTACTGGCTACACGATGCCTTTGCCTTAAAAAATAGTCTTGTTGCTTCAACACCATTCCAACTTCCTCAAAGCTTCTGCACCAGCTGCAAGTACCTGTGCCGCCGCCTGTGGCTCCTACATTTTCTTCCTGGCTACGTATCTAAAATCAGGTAGAACATGGCTTAGAGCACTCATCTTTGCTACGATCAACAGAATTGATAGGATTTTTACCACTTGCAAAAGTAAGAATAAAAACAATTAAAAATACTTGAAGGAGAACAAGATTATTGTAATATAGCAGCTCAAGTAAGATCGTTCTCCACAAAGATTGAATGAATAGTTTATGTAAAATCAATCTTAGTTAATTACTTGAAAGTTGAAACAAAGTTTTGAAAAATATTGATTTTAAGATCTAAAATAAAAAAAACGAATTTAATTAAAAATATTAGAAAAATAAGCAAAAGTAAAAGAAACTAAAATAAAACGATTTGGAAAATCAATTTGTAATAGCACTAATTGAACACTGAATTATTGACCCATTCTATTGACATATGGTCTTACCGCTTTTGGGTACATAGCATTTTTAGCATTTTTAGTTCGTAAACCCCACCATTCACCATTATTAGTGTGCAATTCACGTAATTGATTTAACTTGCTCTCTCTACTCAACTACTTTAGAAATGACTTTATTTAAAAAGATCATGATATTTATTTATGAAGAAATAACACTTGTGGCCTATGCAATATTGCTAGATCCATCTGAAGTGACTCCTGCTTTTGGATTTTTTCCGATGTGCAATTCACGTTATTGATTTAACGTGCTCTCTCTACTGAACGACTTTGAAATGACTTTATATTAAATTATCATGTTCTGCATGGATGAGAATGGATGAAGTTGGAACTTGACTAAGCAAAAAGTTGGTGATGATTACCATCGAAAAGTGATAATCGTGGTGCCGTTTGAAGGGAAGTATAGTTTGAAATGGACCTGGTCTCTTTTGGGAGTCTTTGACTTGAAGTGACGGCTTTGGATTGGATTTGCAAGGCTTGGATAATGGTGAGATAGGAAAGTTAAGTAGGCTAGGTTATTTGAGTAGTGATGGATGTTGTCAGATGAATTGATGATGGACTTTGGCCTACATGCCGTGTGAATGACTACCAACTATACAATTATACATATATGGATTTGGATCCTCTCCTGAGCTAATAAAGAGGATCTTCCTGATTCATCATCGTAAATCGTTGAATTTTTATCCAACAGCTACAAATAGGAGGATTCTTTTAAAATTATAATAATTGTAACCATTGAATAAAAATCCAACAATACATGATAATGGGTCAGGAGGATCATTTTCATTAGCTCAGAAGAGGATCCAAATCTTATATATATATATATATATATATATATATATATAATTGGTGGCTGTTTAGATAAACATTATTTGTTCAAGTCCAAGCATGCAGGTTTTCTTGGGGTTCGATGTGATAAGACTAAGCATAAGGATCGAATTTGGTTGCATTTTTGACTAAGTTCAGAGTCTCGGTAGCAGTAAGGCTTATCCCAGGCTTGAGTTAGTGGAAGAGTTTTAATAGCATGGTAATCTTTATCAGCTTATCAATCAGCGCGTACTGGTCCCTATAAATACAAGACACTGTGCAACATTTCGAGCTCTCTAATTCAACATACAAATTGCCCTGTGCAAACTTCTCAAACATCTTTAGATTTTTTTTATTTTCTTTTTCCGCCAACACACTTTCAATTTGGATAATCAGCACTGTTAAGGCAATCGGTGACATCTTCAGTTTGGATAAACAGCACTGTTGTTGTAGAATCAGTTGTTCCCGAAGCACCTTCAGTTTGGATAAACAGCACTGCGTCAAGGCCGACTGATTATCTATCCAAGTCACGGTCGAGAAGGATTTTCGAATCTTTATTGGTAGATGTCATCTTATTAGCCATCTTAGCGAAGTGAGGTGTTACAGATTACTACATTCGGCACATTGAAAGCCGAATTTGATATTGAACTTTACAGAACTAGCAGCCTTGTCTTCAGGCTCTAGAACCCGAAGGCCGAGGCGTGTTCCTTCCTGGGCCGCAATCGCAAGATTAAGAAGTCAGCAGCGCGCTCAACGCAACATCAACACATTTTACTCCTCGGCCGAGCTCGGCCGACGAGTTGGCACGCCTCCCATACAATTGAAGGACGTAATTAGTTTATTAATTACTCGGTCTGCGCCCCATGTAAGCTTGGTAATTTTTAGAGTCAACACTAATAATTAAGAAAAATTAGTTAATTAAATGATGATTGTGGTATACGAGAAGTTTTTTTCCTTCGTTTCCTTAGGTTTTGCAAATTTTTCAAATAATATGATTGTTCATATCAAATAGAAATATGGTATAAAAACATTGTATGAATAACATTACTCCTATCAAAGTTTTCCTTGCAAGCAAAGACATCGTGGTCCAAACCGTCAATGTTGAGTCATCCGTATCAAATACACCTTGCCATCTTCTGAAGTTAGTCGGATTTAACGTCGTCGCGCTTATTTTTAGCTGCAATGGTTATTTTATACGATGATTGCACTACAAAGAAATTGATCTAAGAGCACAAAAATAAAATAAAAAATTAGTGAAGATTACTATCGCATTTAAAAAAATAACTATAATTTTTTTAGCTAAGATTAACAGCCTCGCGCTCTTTTTTAGCTGCAATAGTTCTCAAAGCCCAGTAAAAAAATTTTAGTGCAGATGAGTCTCGCAAAGATGAAGGCATGTTCGAGGATTAAGGTCTCTAATTGGTAGATGGCTCAGATGGAACAAAGTTATATGTACAGCAGTTGGTAGAAAATTGAGGAGCCGAAGTTTTACGCATGGAGAATCCCATTGTGAGGAGCTTGCATATGTATAGTTTCTCTTTCTTTCGAGGAACTGGGGACGAACATCCATATCTATTCATTTCCTAAAACCCAAAATATAAAATTAAAAGAAAATGTAAACGACAAGTTGAAGAAATTTTACAAACTCTCTTTGCCCGATTTGGATGAATTAAAAAATATTTGAACGGGGAAAACTGCTATTGCATGTCATGTCATATTAAATTTGATTTATCGGATAAAAAACATTGATGCTGTCATTTTTTACTATTGTTATTGATTTTGATATTTTAACATCCTCCTTGAAGATATTCTAACCAGAAATTTTCAGAGATGGAAGGAACCAGAAATTTTTCACAACTTTCTGGGTTTCATCTGCATGCAGAGAAAGTGGGGAGGAGAGATGGTGAGGAATAGCAGACAAGAGAGAGAAATATCGTTTTAAATTATATTTTTTAAAATTATATTAATAGTAGGACCCAAGAATGAAGGCAATTAAATTCTTAAATACTCGGACCTCTTCTATCATACATCAATTTAAATTTTAAAATTTGATAAAATGATTAAAATTATTATAACAATTAATAAAATTTTTATTTTTTATCTTTAAATCAAATTTCAACTATTCAAACCGATGGATGGAAAGGTTTCGAATCTGAAAAGGATTCCTTTTCCAAATGACGTGGTGAGTCTAGCTAGCTAGCTTTCTCTTTTTTAAATATATTAATAGTGGGACCCAAGAGTCTAGGCTATTGAAGGCAAATACACTTGAATAGCGGAAACGAATGCCTGGTTTGGTACTGAGATGATTTTGAAAAAAGTTAGTATCAAAAAAGCTGGGAGCTATTTTTGTGTTTGGTAAACATTCAGCTTCAGCTTTTTTTCACAGTTTTGGGTGGAAAAAAGCCAAAAACAAGAAGCTGCAAAACTCAGCTTTGAAAAATCGATTTTTTTTCACATCTGCTTTACATAAAAGTTTAGCAAACACTATAATACTACTTTTTTTTTTTTTTTTTTTTCAAAAGCACTTTTACAAAAAAGTTTACCAAACACTTTGCTGCTTTATTTTACAACTGCTTATTCTTACAGCATAGCAGAAGCAGTTTTTTTTCAGAGCACAGCAATACCAAACCAACCCGAAAGGCAATTGAAGGCAAATCCAGGTAAGCCAGTCTGTCTGGCATCCTCCTTTAAATTATATTAATAGCGGGACCCAAAAATGAAGGCAATTAAATCCACATACACGTGGTAAGCGAGTCCGGCTGGACCTTTATAATTATAATTTGGATAAAGAAGTGTTATGGCATTTCAAAAATCTCATCCTATACTCTTTATATTTTTCTTTTCAAATATAAAATATTTGAAGTGTAGAATGAGATTTTTGAAATCTTAATAACAATTCCCTTAATGCTACAGAGATATAGTTTATAGATAAATTTTGCATATTAAATATTAATAAATGTACTTATTTATATTGATAATATCATTTAATTTGAAATTTTATATACAAATTTAATCTCTTTAATATTAAATTTATATTTTAGTCACCACTTAAGTACTTATAGCTATAGATTATAAAATATATATATATATATATATATATATTTATCAAAATCATTACTTATATTATAATCACGTCATTATATTATAATCACTACTCGTAGCTATAAATTAGAGTATATGTTAAGGCTTCTAAACCTTGATATCCTCCATTATCCCCCCAATGTCTTCAGCTCCGACGTCCCAACCTTTTTCTAAGTCATGCCAAAATATTGTTCCTAAAACCAATTATATTGAGGAGAAGGAAGATGGGGAAGCCTACCGGAAAATTGATGCCGAAATATGTAGAGAAATGCTGCCAAATCTTCCGAAAGAGAAGGGTTGGACCTCTGAACACTTGGTTCAGTACCAAGGGATCTGGCTAACCCCTACCTATGCCTTAAAAGCAGCCGTGCAGCTTCAACACCATTTCAACTTATTCCAAACAACCGGAAGTTCTACCAGCGCCGCCCGTGGGTCGTCGCCCATATGTTTCTTGGCCACAATTCCGAAATCAGGTACGACGTGGCTTAGAGCACTCATGTTCGCTACACTCAACAGAAGCCTCTATGATGCTGCCTCTCCTCATCATCCCTTGCTCACAACTGGGCCCCACGACTGTTTTCCTTTCTTGGAGATGGAAAACATGCTTGGAAACCATGTTCACAGCCGTCCCGTAACCTCACTTGATCATGATCACGACGATCGTGACAGTGGTGATGGTATGATTAATAATTATGTTCCGCCTACAAGCACTACTCAACTCTTTGCGACCCACCTGCCTTACTCTTTGTTACCAAAATCCGTGACTACTTCTAGTAGTGCTTATTGTGTATCAAAATTCGTTTACGTTTGCCGCAACCCTAAAGATGCATTCATTTCTTTATGGAAGTTCGGGAACAAAGTTAAACCAGTAAACACAGGACTTGCACCCTTATCAATGGAAGAAGCATTTGAGCTTTTCTGCCGCGGAGTCTACCCGTACGGGCCCTATTGGGACCATGTGCTAGGGTTTTGGAAAGCAAGCTTGGAAATGCCAGCGAAAGTTTTGTTCTTAAAATATGAGGATCTCAGGAAGGAGCCATCTACTAATGTGAAGAGACTGGCGGAGTTCTTGGGTCAACCTTTTTCAGAGGAGGAGGAGAGCAAAGGGGTGGTGCAGCAGATCATAAAGCTTTGTAGTTTTGAGAATCTGAGCAGCTTGGAGGTAAATAAAACCTCCAGGACGCAACAGTACTTTGTTAAAGCCAATATTGTCTTTGAGAACAGTGACTTCTTCAGGAAAGGACAAGTTGGGGATTGGAAGAACTTCTTCACTGATGACATGGTAAAACGTATGGATCAGATCATAGATGAGAGGTTCAGTGGTTCTGGATTGACATTTGCTAATCCGTAGCTAGCCTGAAAATTATTTGCTTAATTACTTACGTATTATGCTTCTCTTTGCTCCATTTAACAATAAACTTGGCATATTAATTATGATCGAGCGGTACCACTATGAATAAAAAGGATTATGATCGAGTGGTATATATCAGGATATCGAGGTATATGTGTGTGTCTAGTCAACTAGCTAATTCGCATTTTATGATCAAGTAGTATTATGCACATGTGCGTATAAAAGGGATTATGATACAAGGATTTGCTTTCTTCATAATTGAAATTTTTATACGTTTTCACAAATCGCGGAACCCTCCCTCATCCCCGCTCCCATGGTGTATTGGTTTCTGACGGTCCGTGCAAGGAGGTTGGGACCAAGGAAAATGCATGCACCACTTGTTGAACGACGATCATCGAGGGAACTGACCCAGTTAATTAGCATCGGAAAGCTGCAAAGAGAGAAGTGCGGAACAGAAGAAAACTTTGTTTCGAAAGCAAGATAAAAATCTGAAAAAAAAAAAAAAAAATCACAGACTGCAAGGTTCTCCGAGGAAGGAAAGAGTTGTGAACTGCAGAAGACAACGGTTGAGAACGACAAAACAAAGATTCGCCACAAACCGTAGCAGAGAGTTGAGAACCAACGAAAACAAAGCTTGAGAGCGAAAGACAAAAGACTAAATGAAATTAAGAAACGGAAAGAAAAGTGAAAGACCCAAAAGAGCAATGCACGATAATCGACACCTGGCATGGACAATTCTGACGTTTTCACTATAGCAATGATAAAAAACAAACAAAAATCGAAAACAACGAGAGTGTTGAAAGCATTAGTAATGTTCAATGAGTATTGAAAATATTGGTAGTGTTATAAATGTCCACATAAATTTTTAATGTTCATATAAAATGATATTGATTTGTGAGATAAAGGAGGATCGTACTTTTAAAGATGTGTACTGTAAATTTCAAAATGTTTGTTTGAAGTTACTCTATAAATAGAGCACTTCGACTATAAGATAGACAAACAGAGTAAGAAGGGAAATATCAATAACATCAGTATCTATTCCTACCTCTTTTATTTGTTATCTTCTTGTACTATAATTATAGTGTAATATTTTACATATGTTTTGCTTCTGTCACTAATAAAGATTATCTCTTTAATTTTTACCTATTTATAACAGAAAATGCAATTTGGGCACTCGAAACAAAATTTTAAAGTTTGAGTACAAACAAGATAAGAATGTTATTTTTATCACTTTTTTTATACCACATTTGGATCATATTTTTAAAACAAAACGAATAAACAATTAAAGAGGCAGTAATTGATATCTTGGTAACCACTAGTTACTCGACAATATTTCTCATGATCAATTTATCAAAGTACTTATTTTTTTATGTAGGTAATCATTAAAAGATCATTCTTGCACACGAAACAAAACATTATTAGTCTTAACCTCCAGGACCCAACAGTACTTTGTTAAAGCCAATATTGTCTTTCAGAACAGTGACTTCTTCAGGAAAGGCCAAGTTGGGGATTGGAAGAACTTCATCACTGATGACATGGCAAAACGTATGGATCAGATCATAGATGAGAGGTTACGTGGTTCTGGATTGACATATGCTAATCCATAGCTAGCCCTAAAAATTATTTCTTAAGTACTTATGTATTGTGCTTCTCTTTGCTCAATTTAACAATAAACTTGGCATATTAATTACGATCTAGTGGTACCATTTTGTAAATAAAGTAATGTTAGAGAGATCAAATTTTACAAATTTAATGACATAAGTTGATGATTGGATTATTATTTAAGTATTAATTAACGTGCTTATTTTTAATTAGTGACACATAATTTAATTTGCAAATTTAGATTATATATCATTACTCTTATAAATAATAACAAGGAATCACTTTCGTGTTGCCATTTTAGATAAATCATGTATATATTATTCAATATATGTGTGTCAACTAGCTAGATGCAATTTATGATGGAGTATTATTATGTATATGTGTGTGTAAAAGGGATTATGATGCAATGGTTTGCTTACCCCATAACTAAAATTTCTTAGCACTATGTTTGGATGAAAAAATGTAAGATTATTAAGAAATTTTAAAATGACAGAAATTAAAATGATGAGATTTTATTTTCTATAATTTATGAATTTTCTTGTTTGGTTAATCTAAAAGAACAATAGAATTGAGAATGGAATTTGTTAATTTTAAACTCTTAATCATAGAAATTGGGAAATGACACCTATTTACATGGAATTTAAACTTGGGAATTAGAAGCTCCAAATTCCAAGTTTTTTTTTTTTTCACACATAAATTCTAAATTTCTATATTTATAAATCCAAATAAAGGAATTGGTGCATTTCAATTTATAAATTATGACTTTATCCAAATTCCAAGTTTATTTCCTTCATCCAAACATAATGTAAGTTTTCACAAATCGCCGAACCCTCCCTCGTCATCTTCACTTTGGGAAAATTTTTGAGCGCCAGAAACATGGGTACATTTATAAAAATTAAAAAATTATTGTACCAAAATATGAGTACATTTTTCAAAACCAAAATAATAGATACTAGGCTTAATAAATTTGGTAAATTCTTTGATTAAACTTGACCGGGAACATTCTTAAATCAAAGAAAAATTATGTACCCCATATATGTGACATATTACATCGTCCAGAGGAGTGATCCTTATATATATATTTTCATCCCTACTTAGTATGAGGCCTTTTGGAAACTCACTGGCTTCGGGTTCCATGGGAACTCCGAAGTTAAGCGAGTAACACGCGAGAGCACTCCCATGATGGGTGACCCACTAGGAAGTTCTCGTGTGAGTTCCCAGAAACAAAATCGTAAGGGGGATGGATTGTGACATCCCACTGTGAACACGAAAGTTCCTTGAAACAGGAAACAAGAATAACGTGTACAAAATAATATTTTTGGGTTTAATGATTTTGGGGTTACGATCTCTTTGTAATTTGATCCTCTGATTCTATCTCCGTAAGATGTAGATTTGTTGATCCAAGGGCCGTCGAGGCTTGATCTTGGATGAATAGTTGTAAGTTTCTTCAAGGGCCTTCGTGGCTTTGATCTTGAAGGTTGATGGAAGTTTCTTCAAGGGCCTTCGGGGCTTGATCTTGAAGGTTGATGGATGAGCGTTTCTTCAAGGGCTTTTGGGCTTGATCTTGAAGAATGGATGTGTGGATTTGTTTGTTGATCCAAGGGCCGTTGGGGCTTGATCTTAGGATGAACGATGATGAATGAATCTTCAAGGGGCGTTGGGCTTGATCTTGAAGAATGGGTGTATGGGTTTGTTGAGGTTGTTGATCCAAAGGGCCGTTGGGGCTTGATCTTAGGATGAACGGATGATGAATGATGAACACTTTCTTCAAGGGGCCGTCGGGGCTTGATCTTGAAGAATGGTTGTGTGGATTTCTTCAAGGGCTTTTGGGCTTGATCTTGAAGGTTGATGGATGAGCGGATCTTCAAGGGCTTTTCGGCTTAATCTTGAAGAACGATTGGATGTGTGGATTTGTTTGTGCTGTTGATCCAAAGGGCCGTTGGGGCTTGATCTTAGGATGAACAATGAACACTTTCTTTAAGGGCCGTCGGGGCTTGATCTTGAAGAATGGTTGTGTGGATTTCTTCAAGGGCTTTTGGGCTTGATCTTGAAGAACGGTTGGATGTGTGGATTTGTTGATGTTGTTGATCCAAAGGGCCGTTGAGGCTTGATCTTAGGATGAACGATGAACACTTTCTTCAAGGGCCGTCGGGGCTTGATCTTGAGTTGGTGGAAGTTCTTCAAGGGCCGTCGGGGCTTAATCTTGAAGAACGATTGGATGTGTGGATTTGTTTGTGCTGTTGATCCAAAGGGCCGTTGGGGCTTGATCTTAGGATGAACGATGAACACTTTCTTCAAGGGCCGTCGGGGCTTGATCTTGAAGAATGGTTGTGTGGATTTTTTCAAGGGCTTTTGGGCTTGATCTTGAAGAACGGTTGGATGTGTGGATTTGTTGATGTTGTTGATCCAAAGGGCCGTTGGGGCTTGATCTTAGGATGAACGATGAACACTTTCTTCAAGGGCCGTCGGGGCTTGATCTTGAGTTGGTGGAAGTTCTTCAAGGGCCGTCGGGCTTGATCTTGAAGGAGGATTTGACGAAGAATGAAGAGGGCTTTCTTGATCCTTTGGGATTTTCTTGAGAGCTTTAGAACTTTAAGGCTTCAAGGTTTTGGTGTGTGGGGAGTATTCTCTTCCATTTTGGGAGTAGAGAAATGTATTTGTGAATTGGTTGATTTTGGTACCTTGATGGAGAAGCCTATTTATAGGCTTTGAGAATGAATCACCACCACAAAATATTTTTTTCCTTTCCAAGCACCATTGCCTAATTTTCCCACTTAATGCAATATTGAAATTGAAGTGGTGTAACTTATGGCCTAATTTCCCACTTAATACTATTTTAAACTTGAAGTGGTGTAACTTATGGCCTAAATTCCCACTTAATACCATTTTAAACTTGAAGTGGTGTAACTTATGGCCTAATTCCCACTTAACACCATTTTAAACTTGAAATGTGTATGCTTTGTCATTGCCCAAATGAGAAAAACTTACTTTGATCCGTAATGGATTGAAGTGTGCTTGCCTTGTCATTGCCCAACATGAGAAGAAAAACTTGTTTTGATCCTCAATGGATTGAAATGTACTTGCCTTGTCATTGCCCAAAATGAGAAGAAAAAACTTGTTTAATCCTTCAAGGGTATTTCTTCCTATTTTGTTGAGTCACACGCCATGTGTACAATTTGTACAACACGTGGCGTATGCCATGGATGCCTTGACACGTCAAAACTTTAATGCGTTGGTGAACATTTGTTTCACCGAAATTTCGATGTCTACACCCACATCGTCCAGGGAAGTGATCCTTATATGTATATTCCCATCTCTATCTAGCGCGAGGCTTTTTGGGAGCTTACTGGCTTCGGGTTCCATGGAACTTTGAAGTTAAGCGAGTAGCGCACGAGACCACTCCCATGATGGATGATTCATTGGGAAGTTCTCGTCTGAGTTCCCAGAAACAAAACCGTGAGGGGATGGTCGGGGTCCAAAACGGACAATATCGTACTACGGTGGTGGAGCGGGCCCGAGATGTGGTGGACCCCGGATCGGGATGTGACAATATAAGTTTAAAATAAAGGTTAGAAAAAAATAGCTTAACAGATCGATTTTGTATAACATTCGTTTATAAGATTAGTCTACATGACATGAGCTCTCTTAATAGGATCCTGTCTTACATTTCCATTTACGTTGTAGGGAAGTCATAACATTTTTTTCCCCTTACATTTTATGTTTCCGAAAATGATTCTATCAAATATTTTTATTTTTCCTTTGAATTACTTTTGTGTGTGTGTGTGTGTGTGTGTATCCTATTCCGAAAATGATCCTATCAAATATTTTTATTTTTCCTTTGAATTACTTTTGTGTGTGTGTGTGTGTGTGTGTGTGTGTGTATCCTATGCATTTCATGACGATACTGTAGGGGAGGTCCTATGGAAGAATAGTGCCCAGATGATCAGGGTCCCTTGACTTGCCAAATGGTTTCTGGTATACTTATATAGGTCGTTAGAGATGCAATACAAACTTATTTAAGATTAAAATTTGAAATATTATATGAATGTGTACATTTAAGATTAAAAATTTGAAAATTATTTTTATAAAAAATTAATAGGTATAAACTTATTTTAATTTAATTTTGAAAATGCTTTGAATTGAAAAGTAATTAGGAGTTTAATGAAGGTATGAGTATTAAAATCCTAAATCAATTACTAATTTTTATTTTTAATAATTATGTAATTGACTCATTAGTACATTAATAAGAGGGACCTTGATTAAAATTTAACAACTAATAAGATCTCAGTCAATAAACATTAGTAAATAGAGACCGGATACTAATTTTTCTAAAATTAAATATTGTGCATCATTCTTCATACTCACAGTTTATATCCCAATTTCTTCTACATCCATAACAAGTAAATTGTCTTAATTTTTCTTCGACCCCTGTCACTGGTTAATTATGTTGACTAATTTATGCTGCAGGTATTATATATATATATATATATATTTATATATCAACATATGTACCAATAGGAGTTTATATATGTACAAAGATGATTTAAAAAAAAAAAAATTATTTTCATAAATGATACGTGACATCTCATTTTGAAATTTAATGTATTGTATTTTCAGTAGTAATGAAATTACCAAATGCCCTTGAGACATTACGGAAACCCTCATCGTGGACCTCAATTTTTCTTCACCTTTCAACTCTTATTTTACTCATTTAAAATGGTACTCATTTTAACAAACAGATGGCCGGAAATGGAACTCAAATTAGAATTATAATGAACAAAGTTATACCGAGACTGTGTAAATCTACGCGGGACAGCTCCAAATTCGAAATTTCCCTCGTGCAAAGCGCACCACTGCTCGGATTTAATTTTGAGAGCAAGTCCAACTATTTGAAAAAAAAAAAAAATACGCTGACATTCAGCCTATTTAATCCACTCAGTGAACATTGATAGATTCTATAAACAGTAAATTGGTCAAATACATTTTCAACTCTAAAAAATGCGCTAGCACAAAATCTAGAAATGCATTGGCGCAAACGATCTCTAACCCTACAAAATGCGTTGGCACCCAGTTCATTTAAAATATTATTAATTTTTTTTATAAAATAATAAATTTTATTTAAATTTAGTTTTAATTTTGGATATGATTTTTAATCAATCTCGTCACGCTACGTGTCATTATATGTTTACAATAATTTAGCCAAGATTTCGATAAGATTTTCAACTAATCTTGTCACGCCACTTGTCATTATCCGAACGTACTATTTTGTGGATAGATTTCCGATTAGATTTTTAACCAATTCCAACATGCCACGTGTCACTATCTTGTTACAATAATTTAGCTGAGATTTCGATAATATTTTAACCAATCACGTAGTGTTCATGTGGCAGTGTCTAGAACCTTATCCTTTTTCTTTTTTGGTCTATATAAACTCTACATCGATCATCATTCACACACCAAACTGAATCCTTCTTTTTAGCTCAGAATCCTTCTTTCTCGTTTTTAGATCTTAGGTTCTTACAATATCTTCTGTAAAGAGATTGTCCAAACAGTTTGAGGAGCAATAGAGAAGCCCTGCTCTCGTTTGAGTGCAGGGAAGAATGCCCTGCCCTTGTTTCTGGTGGAAATTAAACTGAGAGCTGTTGGGAATTAAAATATAGTTTTGATGGGTTTCAAAAGCCCAGTCTTTTCAACCATCATCCATCACACACTCTGCTCAAACCTCTCCCGTTGCCCCTCTTGCCTCTCTCCTTGCTCGCCATCTCTATGCCTGTCCTGCCTGCTCTCCCCCTCCATAACTCTCCTTCCCCCTCTCGGAAAAACAGAGAACCGCCACTAAACCATCTTCAATGACCAACCTTTCAAACTTCCCAAAACTACCTAGGGCCCTCTGCTACTCCTTGGCCGTGCCACGTTCGGAGGAAAACGGAAGTTTATGTTTTGACTCTCGACGAATCCAACCGTCCCCGACTCGGTAAGCTTTAACTTCTTCTTCTCAAGACGTTCCCTCAAATTTCCAGTGAGATATGATGTTTGCATACGTACTTGGATTTTTTCGAGATGCATTTTTCGTCGGGAATTACTTTCAATCAAGAGTCCTGTTACGTTCCCGTTGTATCTTATCTATCTTTGGCCATGGCTGGTCCAAAAAATACTTAGGTTAGTAATCATAAATCACAAAACTATAAACGAGTATCTTTTGTCTTGTGAAATATGTTTTAATGTATCTGATCTTACTTTTTTGCATGTAATATTTAGTCACACAGTTGAAGCTACTTTTGACTTAAAATTTTGAATATTTAGTTAATCTCACAAGGTTAGAGTGCAATATCTGCACTTAGGTATAATACCGAGCGATTCCCCAGACTTCCTGTTGATTATTGCTTCTTGGTATGGTCATCTTTTCTTTCATGTTATAAGGGACGTATGAGTATCGAAATAGACTTGTTAATGTGAAGTATTTTGATATAGTTATGTTTTGTGTTCTCAGAAAATAGACGAGAAAGCAATCACAGAGGTATTTCTAAAAGTTTTGGGCAACCTTATAAAATGTTGCAGATGCCTGTGGAAATGCCTCACATGGAATAGGTAATATCAGCTATAATGCTCGCTTGAATTATTAATTCTTCGTACAGTCATTTAAAATTTCTTTTATACACTGCTAATTGTTGTTTTAGATTCAGTGTACGCGATTGACTCTTTTCATTGATCTGGGGTTTTAGGTGCGAAGTGTTAAAAACACGGATGCAACATCATCTGGGGAGGTTACAGCCTACAATGTTGTTCGTCTAGAGTTGGCCAATGCAATTGGAGTTTACCTAGAAGTAAGTTTGACCTGAATTATATGTGTTTTGCCATCTGTTCTTCATGCCCTTTGAGAGTTCTGTAATTTTCACTTTGTATCTGTCTGTTATACCGTTGAAGTTACTGTGACTTACAATTGTGAATGTTTGGTTATCTCACCAGGCCAGAGGTCCAATATCAGCACTTAGTTATGTCGAGGAATTCCCTAGACTTTCTGCTGATTTGAGATATCCAAACTGACGGAGTTCCACAGGTATCCACAAAATTCCAAGATAACATATTCTAGTCTTTGTAAGTTTGGATATCACAAAATTGGTGGGAATTGAAAGTGGTAATCAAATTGGTCTTCAATTTTCAAAAAGTTGAAAATGAATTAGATGTCAAAAGGCCACGAGTTTTTCGAATTTGGCTTTCAATTTTTAGTTTTTAACTTTCAAGGAAATGAGAACTTGAAACTTAAAATTGAAAGGCTTTTATTGTTTCATCACCTTTTTTGTTTGTTGGACGGATAATTTTGTCTATTAAAAACCTATATACAATGAAATAATACTATTCAATTAAAGATCAAAGAAAATACTAATTAAACTAATAACAAAATTAAAAAAATAAATTAATAGTTACAGAATCATACTGCAGAAGTGGGGTGCTTAATTTACACACACAATTTGATATGTATGATTTTAATTGAGATTAGCATAGGAGTTATAGGCTGATGAATGGTTTAACCCAAAATCACTCACTATAATTGTTAATTAAAAATACATACCACCTTCAAAGCTAGGTACAAGGAGCAACCAAAAAAAAAAAAAAAAAGAAAGTATATATATATATATATATATATATATATATATGATGGTGTGCATCACTTGCATCCGATCCATCATTGTAAACATCAGCATAATGCAACTCTCGAGCACCGCGTCTAATCCCAACTATTGGACACTTAGAACTATAGTTTTCTTTGCATTCTTTGTCATGGTTGAAATCAGGGACATAATAAAAAATGTAGCCGCTTGGAACTCCATGTTTTATGTAGCATATATATTTTGAAAATGCAACCCTACGTCTTGGTTTACAAAGGCAGTTCCACTGTTAGCAAGTGCTTCCATTGATGCATTACTTGCCTTACGACTTTAAATTATCAACTAAATTATCCGTTGCTCCAAAATCACCGCACACCAAACCAACAATAGGTGGGTTTTTGAGAATGGTTTGAATTTTAGCTTATTACTAAAGAAAAAAAATACAAAACGCACATGTAAAGACACTGAAAATAAAAAAAATAGTGGATTAATCGAAAATAATAAATAGAGATAAAGAAAATTATAGAGAAAATTACTTCTAGTGTCTTCAAGATCGACGATCCTTGCATCCGATCCCAATGTGAAGCCATACTCCAAGAGCATGGGTAAAACTTTAGTACCCGGGAAAATCTGTCATTTAAAAAGTCACTTTCTGCAGTAATCTATTCAGCCATGCTCTTGGAGCATGGCTTTACATTGGGATCGGATGCAAGGATTGTCGATCTTGAAGACACTAGAAGTAATTTTCTCTATAATTTTCTTTATCTTTATTTATTATTTTCGATTAATCCACTATTCTTTTTTATTTTCAGTGTCTTTAGATGTGCATTTTGCATTTTTTTTTCTTGAGTAATAAGTGATAACCTTAAGATTCAAACAATCCTCGAAAACCCATCTATTGTTGGTTAGGTGTGCGGTGACTTTGGAGCAACGGAGAATTTAGTTGATAATTTAAAGTCTTAAGGCAAAAAGTAATGCATCAATGGAAGCAATTGCTAACAGTAGAACTGCCTTTGTAAACCAAGACGTAGGATTGCATTTTCAACATATGTATGCTACATAGAACATGGAGTTCCAAGCGGCCACATTTTTTATTATGTCCTTAATTTCAATCATGACAAAGAATGCAAAGAAGACTATAGTTGTAAGTGTCCAATAGTTGGGATTAGATGCGGTGATCGGGAGTTGCATTATGCTGATGTTTACAATGATGGATCGGGTGCAAGTGATGCACACCATCATTCGTATTTACTGTTTTCTGATGGAATGAGGGTGAAAAATGTTGATACTGCCGATGACTACGAGATTACGACAAGAAAATTGAAGATGAATTCAAACCAAGCAAGAAGGATCACCCGATTTTCTATGTTATTGTTGGGTGTTTGATTTGGCTGTCCTCTGTATGCACTCGCCTTGGAATATCACATCTGTGCAGTGCCTATTAATTTGGATCAACGCTTTGATTTAATTGGCTTGACTGGTGTTGTTTGCTTCAAGGGTGTGCGTGTGTTTTTTAATCAACAGATGTAGTGAATGATTTACATAGACGTTGCTATCGAGCAGGCAAGCTTCTGCATTCTCGAGTCATTGTTGGTCTTTTGAGTTTTGTGGATATTTTGTTTGAGTAATGATGTTCATATGGTCCTCCTCTTTCGTTTGTGTCGATTGTTAGTTTTGAGTCCGTTTCCAAAACCAAAAATGGTGGTTAATTGTGCCAAATTGAATATTAAAGTGCCGGCATGAAATTTTTAATGAAGTTTGAGAACATACCATTTCTTCATTTTAGTATACAGTTTGTACTTAACGGCTCTACATATGGCTAAGAGTTGGATGAAATATTAGATCATGCTGAAGCTAATCTTGCTTCCAGCTATGTTGTCCCTTGAGCAAATCATTTTCCCAATATATGGAATCTTGGTTGCAGTTAGTGGATCTCTATTTCACATTTCATTTTGGATATCGATTGTTTCTCACTTTGGCTTGTATGTGGAGGATTTGGATTTACTCTCATCTCAATCATGGTCCTTTGTTATCTTATCTTAGCTTATAATATATGTATGTTAAGGCGTAACTCCCCGTGATGTTCTAAGTCTGCAGATATATGTCTCTATCCTAAGTAATTTGGAGTTCATTAAGGTTATTGTGTTCTTTTTCACTATATATTTGTCTCTTGGTCCCTGGATTTCTCATTTGGACAGATCTTTGTGTTGTGACCTAGTTTCTCCAGACAAGGCTACTCTCAAATTGCCATCTAGTTGTCCAATTTGCACTAAGCCTGGCCACTGGCCGAATCAATGCGCCTGGAAGAAACAGGTCCCCATTGGCGTAACTCAGGTTGGCAAGGGCTATGTAGTAGATGGGCGGTGTGTTATTCTGCTTAAGTGTGCTTATTGTCATTAGAGTGGTACTCACAGGGTTCCTGACCACCCGGATTGGAACAAACTACTCAAGGAAACTGGAGGGGATGTGCCCTTGCACCCCTGTTGGTTCGATACATCACCTGATGATTGATGAAGCTGAGGACGACTGGGTGCATGTATGCAGCAGCTGTTGAATTATTGTTTCATTTTAGTGCTCTATGTTATATATATTTTATTGTGGACCCACGTATGTCTTGGAATAATTAAGCTAGATAGCTCTGTTGTCGTCGCGGATATATATACTTTGTTGTTGGGTGTTTTCTGTGTTTGATTTGGCTGTCCCTTGCCTTGGAATATCACATCTGTGCAGTGCCTATTAATTTGGATCAACGCTTTGATTTGATTGACTTGGACTGATGTTGTTTGCTTCGAGGGTGTGCGTGTGTTTTTTAATCGACAGATGTAGTGAATGATTTACATGCACCTTGCCCTCGAGCAGGCAAGCTTCTGCATTCTCGAGTCAGTGTATGAAGTGAAAATAACAAAAATTATCATGAACCTTCCATCGTTGCGATAATCATGGCATGATTTGGTCTAAAAAACTCTGTTCTTGTTCATGCTCACTAGTACTTGGTTGCTTGAGAGCAGCAGTAAATTCAAAGCATATTCTATGTTTTTTGGTAGAAAGCTATGAAGTACGGACATGGATATGGATACGATGTTACGATACGACATGACACATCGATACGAAAAATCTCTAAAAAGTAGGATGTGATTCGCGATCGATATGTGCCCTCGAGCAGTTGTGTAGTGAATGATTTACATACACCTTGCCCTCAAGCAGGCAAGCATCCGCATTTCCGAGTCATTGGACTTTTGAGTTTTGTGGATATTTCGGTTAAGTAATAGTGGTTGGTGTTCATATGGTCCTTCTCTATCTTTTGTGGCGATTGTTAGTTTTGAGTTCGTTTCCAAAACCAAAAATGGTGGTTAATTGTGCCAAATTGAATAATAAAGTTCCGGCAGGAAATTTTTAATGAAGTTTGAGAACATATCATCTCTTCATTTTCGTATACTGTTTGTACTTACGGCTCTACGGATGGCTAAAGAGTTGGATGAAATATTAGATAATGCTGAAGCTAATCTTGCTTCCAGCTGCATACCAGATACTGGATGTATGCCGTTCCATGAGCAAATCATTTTTCCAATATATGGAACATTGGTTGCGGTTAGTGGATCTCTATTTCACGTTTCATTCCAAAATATGGAACAATGCTACTCTTACTCACCCTCGAGTTTGAGTGATCAATGAGTGTAGCTTTCCTTGATCAGCAAGTCTAGCCTTCGACTTCATCAGGTTTCTAGAATTAACAAAAGTTTTGTGATTTGGCAGGCCGGCCACTCGTGTAGAACAAGTAGCTATTTGTTACTTGTGTAGAACGTAATTGAGCATGAAGTAGAAGTGGTAGTAATAAGTACTTGATGATTGAAAGAGTGAGATCGAGAATACAAGGGGGCCTGAACCCTGGTGTTCTGGCTTACTTAGCTTATCCCTTGGTTATACAAATTGTTAACTTTAACTATGTAGTTGATACAGCTTATAGGATAATTGCAAATTAACTTATTAAAATGCTATTAATTGCGAAAGGTAAAAAAAATTTACTTCATATTTTAGGTTTCTTAAGAGTTGTTAGTTATTGGTATAGTGTTTGTTCTCTTTCTAATATTGAAGAGGTCTCAAGTTACTAATGTCCTTACTCTCATAATTTGTTGAAATATATTTAGTTAATTTGGATTGACATTTTGATTTGATTTGATTTGCTTGAACCGGTGGTGTTTGCTTTGAGGATGTGCGTTAATCGACAATTGTAGTTCACAATAGGGGTGGGTGTCGGTTGGTTGGGCAAAAATTGTGAATCGAAACCAACTAAATTGGGTCTAAAATCAATCAAGTTGGTTAACTGACAGTAGTGGGTTGGTTTGGATTGGTTCTTTGTTTGTGTAAGACAAAAATACATAACAAATTTCTCTCTCAAAAGCTACAGAACGTAGCACCCAATATAAGTGATTGCTTAAAGGAACGCACAAATGAAGCAGCCCAAGGAGAGCACCAAGATGATGCCGTCTCCAAATTGTGCCCCCTGTCCTTCTCCAACTGACTCTTAAACTAGTCAGGTTTTGCTTTCATGTTGTGAAATTACGTAACTCATAAATAATTAATGATGTTCATGTGCTAGAGCTCCGTGTGGTTCGCAGCCGATGAGGTTACGAAAGACTCGCTAAGATAGTGCTTGACAGCGATGCTGAACGAGGAGGAATCGTTGTCAGTGCGGGAAGCTGTAGCAGTGCAAGAGGCTGCCGCGACAACATCGTCTGTGACGGAAAAAGTCGATGATGGGGGAGAAGAAACGGGAAATAACTTGTCGTTGGGAGAAATGGAAGTAGTAGAACCACCTAAAGTGCTTTATAGAAAGTAGTCCCATGTAGGGTGCGGCGTCGAGGACGACAAAGTCGGTAAGGATGTTGTTGATGGACTTGTTAGAGACGAACATGCAGAAGGGGATAGAGTCGAATCAAGGAGGAGGCAGTGGCGAAAGAAGCTTCCCAAACCAAGAATCAAATTTTTGGTTGCAAACAAGCAGAGAGGAAATTGGATGGAGTCGAGGAGAAGATGGGGTTATTGGGGCAAGCTTTGCCCAGATCCTCTTTTCAATTTTTTAAGTTTTTAATTATACCTAAATTGATTTTTTTACTAACTAATCATTTTTTCATTATTTTTAATTCACAAGGTGCAAGGTTGGCATCCATGTCAGCACAAATGTAGACTCTATATTTGCCATGTTATCACTTAACGATTAACTTAACAGATTTTTTAACGAATGTATGAAACTGAAAAGAAATATAACTAAATGTATGAAATTGAAATATTTTAAAAATGTTATATGAAGTTACAATTGATCCCAAACTGAAGGGGTAAAATGTAATTTATCCATGATTAATTTTACACGCAAAATAAATAGAAATAAGGAAAAGAAAACATAATCTGTTTTCTGTTAAACGAGAAGGGTATTATAGTCAAATCGTTGAAAGTTTAAGTATCCCCAAAACTATTCAGAAAAATAAGCATTGTCGCCAAACATCTCTCTCTGTTTGACAAAAACAAACATCTCTCTCTCTGTGACAAGCACAAAAGAATGAAACGCCGATTCGAAGGCGGACCAGGAGAATCCGCGGAGGGGGGGAATCCAATTCCGGCCCAAGCCACAAAGCTCCGAGGTGAGATTCGGACTCCTAGTATTGGTATTCTTTTCAATTTTAGGTTTTAGGGTTTGTGAGGGGACGATTCTCTGTTTCAATTTTAGGTTTTAGGGTTTGTGAGGGGACGATTCTCTGTTTCAATTTTTGCTTTTAGGGGAAGATTGGCAGCAGCATTGTGTTTAATTAGGGTTTCATGCATTTCAATTCCGGCTGCATATGTTTGTTGCAATCTGCACCCTGTTTTTAAGGTTTTGCTTGACTTGATGCCTAATTTTTTTTTAGTGTTTAATTATTAATAGCCAGAGATTTAATTTACAATGAATATTAAACCGAATTGTGTAGCTAAGCTAGATACTCATTTCTCAATCAATTAAGTATCGCACTGTCTTCTTGAGGACTGCTTTTGCTGCTTCAGATGTCAGAAACACGAAATTCTTTTAACTCCTGTCAACAAAATTAAAGCAGAACTTACAGAGCTTTTAGAGCTTTAAGAACTATCGGGAGGAAAGTCTGAGACATACCTGTAGGAATTACCCACCCACATAGGGATTGCAATTCGTTTAGTTTCGTCTTCTCTCGCGAGCTTCTCGTTTCTTTTACGATGTTGTGTTTGAGAATAGTATGAATAGGGAGAGTAGCAGTTTTTCAGTTCTCCATTGAAAACGTGTTTCGTATTTCTGAGAGTGTGAGAGTGGGAATTGTAAATTAACTTATTAAAAATGCTATTAATTGTGAAAGGTCAAATTTTTTTTGCTTTCATATATTAGGTATCTTACCAGTTATTAGGTATTGGTATAGTATTTACTCTCTTTCTAATTAAAGTGGTCTCAAGTTACGAATGTCCTCACTCTCATAATTTGTGGAAACATATTTAGTTAATTTGATTCTTTTTTTTTTTTTTTTTTTTTTTTTTTTTTTTTTGGTTATGCCCCACATGCAGATAAGAATAAAGAAAAAATTTATGTTAAAGACTCTCCGACAACTCATCTCACAAAAGTAGAGGCTGCTCAAGACTCTCAGACTCAACTCCGGCTTGTTGAAACACATTTAGTTAATTTGATTTTTTTTTTTTTTATTTTTTTTTTGTTATGGCCCACATGCAGATAAGAATAAAGAAAAAATTTCTGTTAAAGACTCTCCGACAACTCATCTCACAAAAGTAGAGGCTGCTCAAGACTCTCAGACTCAACTCCAGCTTGTTGAAACATATTTAGTTAATTTGACTTTTTTTTTTATTTTATTATTATTTTTTTTTGTTATGGCCCACATGCAGATAAGAATAAAGAAAAAATTTCTGTTAAAGACTCTTCGACAACTCATCTCACAAAAGTAGAGGCTGCTCAAGACTCTCAGACTCAACTCCAGCTTGTTGAAACATATTTAGTTAATTTGATTTTTTTTTTTTTTTTTTTTTTGTTATGCCCCACATGCAGATAAGAATAAAGAAAAAATTTCTGTTAAAGACTCTCCGACAACTCATCTCACAAAAGTAGAGGCTGCTCAAGACTCTCAGACTCAACTCCAGCTTGAGGAGAAGAATACTCTTCCATCTTTTCTTAGAGCAACTCCAGCGTTAGAGCCCTCCTCCCTGACAATACACTATTCAATCCACCTAATGAACAGTAACTGCCCTTAATGAACAGTAAGTAGCCTTGGCAATAGAATTTGCATCTCCACTGTTACACTTCAATAGCCCTGGCAATAAGCAATAAAATATTAGTATCTTTTTTATTTATAAAATAATACAAAATAATTTTAATTGTAATATCGGATAAGATTTTTAATCGTTCTCGTTGCGTCACGTGTCATTATCCGAAGTATTATTAAATAATACAAAACAATACAATTATTGGTGATGAATTTCTAATAAGATTATTAACCAATCACGTCGCGCCACGTGTCATAATCGGTTCACAATCTTTGAGGATAGATTTCCATCAGATTTTTAACGAATGACGACATGCCACGTGTCATAATCTGTTCACAATCTTTGAGGATAGATTTCCATCAGATTTGTAATGAATGACGGCATGCCACGTGGCATTATGCACAACCTAATCCTTTCTGAATCCTCTATATAATCCACCATCCATCCTCACAAATCTCACACCAAAATTCTCAAGATCTCTATCATTATTCATAGTTTCTGCTTCCTTATTCACAAAAATCTGAATCATTATTCATAGTTTCTGTTTCTTTCTTTCAATGTCTTCTTCTTCTTCCTCAAGGATGATGTGGGAATTCAATCAGGAAGAGGAAGAATTGTTTAACGAATCAGAAGCAATGTTCAATCACCAGGGGGTAAGAAATGAGAGGGAAGAGGATGAGGAGCGTCAAATGAGAGATGACGAAGTAAGAAGGGGCAAAGCCTCACATTTCCGTCGAGTCATCGAAGCTGCGGCTCAGATCTGCAGGCCCAGCCGTTCCAGAAACCTTGATAGAAGCAGGCAACGACGAGGTATGGAACTCTTGAATGATTATTTTGTTCCTAATAGTGCATTCCTTGATACGTACTTTAGACGTCGTTTTAGAATGGAACGACATTTGTTCAACAAAATCATGATTGCTGTTTGCAACCATGATTCTTATTTTGTGCAAAAAAAAGATGCTTTTTGCATTTGGTTTTGGCAGCGTACCAAGCTTGTGCTTGAAGTTCCTACACAATAAAAATAAGTAACAAATAAATAATTATAATGAAAATAAGTAACTAGCAAATATATAAATATATATATAAGTAACAAATATAATGAAAATAAGTAAGAAGGCTTCAAGTTTAGTAAATAATGAAAATAAGTAACAAATAAATAATACAAATAAATAATTATAATGAAAATAAGTAACTAGCAAATATATACATATATATATATATATAAGTAACAAATATAATGAAAATAAGTAAGAAGGCTTCAAGTTTAGTAAATAATGAAAATAAGTAACAAATAAATAATTATAATGAAAATAAGTAACAAATAAATAATTATAATGAAAATAAGTAACTAGCAAATATATACATATATATATGTAAGTAACAAATATAATGAAAATAAGTAAGAAGGCTTCAAGTTTAGTAAATAATGAAAATAAGTAACAAATAAATAATTATAATAAATAATTATCATGCAAATGTATACCTAGCAAATATATATATATATATATATATATATGTCATGTTAATCATAACATGAGGCTAGAGTTCCAAGTTTAGTAAATAATTTTAACCTTAAATATACACATTTTTTTTTCTTAATGTAAGTGATATTATACATTAATTTTAATGAAAATAAGTAACAAATAAATAATACAAACAACATAATTATAATGTAACAAATAAATGTAACAAATAAGTAACAATAACATAATTATAATGTAACAAACAACATAATTATAATGTAACAAACAAATAAATAATACAAACAACATAATTATAATGTAACAAATAAGTAACAATAAATAATAAATTTTGTACGTAACAAATAAATAATACAAACAATAAATAATAAATTATGTAGATAACAAATAAATAATACAAACAAATAATTATAATGTAAATTTGGATATCAAATAAATAATATATTGTTACCTGATCCGAGTAATTTTCCCCACTTCGAATATTACTACTAGCTTGTGCCAAAGCGTCTCTCCACGTACTAAACGATTGGCTAAGTAATTTCCAACGACTGGACATCGATTCTTTGGTTCTTTTCCCACCAATTTTCTCAAGAAAATTGGTATGAATAAGACTCCACATTTCTCGCAACTGCATCTCATTACCCGTAAGCGAACTATGAGTAACTTCAACCCAGCTAGTACACAACGCAACATCTTTAATAAGCGACCAATTCGTACCTGCACCAGTGGTCATTTTGTTGAAAAAAAATGGATTCAAACTTTGAGACAAAGAAAGGAATGTGATTGAAAGTAGTTGAGAAAATATGAAATTGTTGTGTAAGGTAGATGATAATGAGAAGGTATTTATAGAAAAGTAAAAACAATTTTTTTTACAATTTTTTTCAGATTTTTCAGATATTTTTTTGAATTTTTTACAATTTTTATTCAATTAATTAATCTCTGCCGTTGGATATAAAAAAATTTGAATTCCAACACTCCAGATTGTGTCACGTGTCACAACGGTAACTTTTCAGATTTTTAAAACTATTTTTTCATTTATTTTTTAATTTATAAAGCATTTTAATATCCACTGTTGATCTCAGATCGAACGGTGGATATTAAATCTGACTTTTTTTTTTTTTTACCGTTGAGATCTAACGGTCCACATTAAGTGACCGTTAAGATCTAACGCACCGTGGGAAGCCACGTGGCTTCCCAACGGTAACGGACACTTTCTTTTTTTTTTTTTTTTTTTTTTTTTTCTGATTTTTGTGTCGGCGACGCGCCCCCACGCGCGGGTAGGGTGCACGCGCCTGACACAAAAAAATTTAAATAATGCGCTGACGCCACCCTGGCGTCAGCCTTACGTCACCCCCACCTCGGGCTCAAGGGTTGGCAATCCCTCACGGGCCCAGAGCTCGGGCCTCCCCCTTCCATCGGGCTCCCCCATGCTGGAGCGACGCCACCGGCCCTCGGGCCATTGTTTTGGACCCCTTCCCCCGAGCAAAACCCAACGCTGGGATTGCTCTCAAGGAGGACAATAATCCCACATGCCTAGCCCGTCCTAAACTCATAATCAAGCCAGGAACATTTTCCTCTATGCCGTCTACTTGTTCAATTTGCTCTGAGTATGGACACTTTCCTGGTATGCGCCCCTGGAGGAAACGGCTCCCAAAGGGCGTAACTCAGGTTGGCAAGGGCTATGTAGTAAAGTGGGGGCGTGCTGTTTTTCTTGAGTGTGTTTATTGTTATGAGATTGGTACCCACATGCTTAATGACTGCCCGCATTTTAAAAACTACTTGAGGAAAATGGAGGGGATGCGCCCTTGCACCTCTGTTTCCTCGGTCATATACCACTTGCTGATTGCTGAAGCTGAGGAGGACTGGGTGCACGTGTGCTGCAGCTTTTGAATTACCATTTCATTTTAGTGCTTTAGGTTACATATATGTTGTTGTGGACCCACGTATGTCTTGGAATAATTAAGCTAGATAGTTTCGTGTTTCTGTGCTTAATTTGGTTGTCCTTTGCATGTACTCGCCTTGGAGAATCAACTGTGCAGCGCCTATTAATTTGGATCGATGTTTCGCTTTGATTTGATTTGCTTGAACTGGTGGTGTTTTTGCTTTAAGGGTGTGCGTGTGATTTTAATCGACAATTGTAGTGAACTATTCACATACACCTTGCCCTCGAGCAGGCAAGCTTCTGCATTTCTGTGTTATTGTTGGTCTTTTGAGTTTTGTAGATATTTTATGTTGGGGTGCATATGGTTCTTCTCTGTTAGTTTCGTTTCAATTGTTGTTGGGGTTAATTGTGCAGTGCAGCTGCTGCATTCATGGTTCCATTGAACAATACTTGCAAATTTCCCCAAATGGCCCAAGCCTTCATAATTGTATTGAAGGGGAAAAATATATTCTGTCCTTTCAAAATATATTTTAAATATACAACAAACATACAATCTTCTTCTTCTTTTTTTCCCTAAATTGAAAAAGGAAATATCATGAGACATTTATTTAATACTGATCGTACAAGAAAACAACTAACAAGTAGTACTAGTTCTTGAGTGGAAAAAGATTGAGTAGTCGATTGAACGTAAAATTCTCGTCTTTATTATATTTATTTATGCAAAAGATAATTATCGTAAAGATTATGAAAATAGACTGCGTTTTCAAGTGAGTCGCTTTTACTAATGGTTTAGAAAAATGTGCAATTTTTTTTTTATTGTTGTCATCAAATAAGGGTTGTATTTAGCTAATTAAGAAGATATTCAATAACTATCTAATTAAATCAGCTCTTACATAAAATTTATAATGTCTGCGATCCCAAAAAATTGTTGTATGGAAAATATGTGCATTTTTTGTTTCTTCTTGCTCTTCGTTCATTATTTTTCATTACGAGCAGGGCAAATCAAATTTTCAGACAAGGATGATGTTTTTGTACTACAATGTGTCCGAAAGGAGTGGACCAACAGTGGCTTGCCATGTTACAAAAGGTCAAACATGCAAACAAATTCAACTAGAAAAGTTCAATGTAATATTCCACATCATTCGGCAGCGAATGTTTCCTCTTGCAAAGTTTGTCCATTGGGGTATAGCTCTGGAGAGCTGAGGGAGGCAGCAACACAAATGAAATCAGCATATTTTCTTTCTTTTTCTGCCTCGAAACAAGCATTTCATCAACCCTTGAAATTTTCCCAAACATTTTTTCGCACAATTACACAGATCTTCAGCATTTCGCTTGGAACTGTCACATTTCTTTTTTTCCAATATATGGAACAATGCTACTCTTACTCATCCTCGAGTTTGAGTACTGATCAATGAGTGTAGCTTTCCTTGATCAACAATTCTAGCTTTCGACTTTATCAGGTTTCTAGAACTAACAAAAGTTTTGTGATTTGGCAGGCCGGCCACTCGTGTAGAACTAGTAACTATTTATTACTTGTGTAGAACGTAATTGAGCATGAAGTATAAGGTTAGTAATAAGAACTTGATGATTGAAAGAGTGAGATCGAGAATACAAGGGGGCCTGAACGGCTGAACCCAGGTGTTCTGGCTTACTTAGCTTATCCCCTCACTTGGTTATACAAGTTGATACAACTTATATGCTAATAAGACCATAGGTTAATATTTGTGCGGCCACATAAAACAAATCTATCCTGTTGAAGGGTAAAATGCATTATTGGATAGTTGCAAATCTATCCCGTTTAAATATGTTACTCGTGACTTACTATTTTGAATGTTTGGTCATCTCACCAGGTTAGAGGTGCAATATCAGCACTTAGGCATACCAAGCAATTCCCCAAACTTCTCGCTGATTTTCAGATATCCAAACTTACGGAGACTAGAATGTGTTATATATGAATTCTGCGGATACCCGCGGACACGGCTTGCATGGAGTAGGTAATCTCAACTTTCAATGCTTGCTTGAAAACTTAATTCTTCTGCACACAATCCTTTAAACATTCTTATGAACACTGCTATTTGCATATTTAATTTTCTACAATTTAGAACTTTAGAGGCAATTGATCAGGACCGGAGACTTTTTCTGGTTTCCTTGTGCTTTCTGATATGGGTTGAAGCTGCAAAGTCCGTCTTCTCCCCGAATGTATTTGTTACATATTTCACCATGTAAGCCTGAAAACATTATGCAGTTTGCGGATTAGTCTTCTCAGTTCATGTAGATATGATTCACTTATTTAAACTCCATATTATAATACTTAGAATGATGTAAGTGTCCAGAGTATTTCAGGCTTAGATATTCTTTTTCTTTTGTAATGAGGTATCACATATTTTGGCATATTCATAGGACCTCTCTACCTATGCTTGTCATCACCTAATGGAAACTAATTTCTTGACTTATGATATGCAAGTTAAGGTGTCCTGAGTTTGCAGATAAATATCTCTACCCTAATCCATTTTAGTTCATTAGGGTTATTGTGTTCTTTTTCACTCTATAATAGTTTTGCACGAAGCATTTACTTGAAGACATGCCTTTATGAAGCATTTTTACTAATGATATAGAAAAATGCGTAAAAAAGTTTATTTTTTGTGTCATCTATAAAGGTTGTATTCAGCTGGGTAAGAAGATATTCAGTAACTATTTAATTAAACTAGCTCTCACATAAAATCAATGTTTAAATATCGATGTTGGTAGAAATATCAATACACAAATTTATGGAAATATCGACAGAATTTCAGACAAGAACAATGTTAATTTCAAAGAAATATAAGAACTTCTCCAATATTTAACAAACATAAATTTTGTTTTCCGGTTGGTCTTCGTTCATTATTTTTCATTACGAGTACGGTAAAACAAAATTTCAGACAATGACATCGTTTTTGTACTACAAAAGGAGTGGACGAATGGGGACTTGCCATGTTACAAACCGTCACCAGCAACTCAAATGAATCAGCAACATAAATGAAACCTGCATTTTTTTCATACTTGTTCTGTCTCCAAACAAGTATTTCATCAAATTGTTTGAAATTTTTCCAGAAAAATTTTCACACGAAGAGTTCAGAACTTCATTTGGGATTGTGATTTGTCTGCATTGTAAGTTTTGTTTTGTTTTTTTATTTTTATTTTATGGTTGTACCTTCTCGCTATGTTTACACAATGCATCCTCTCTCTTCTTCTTCATCCATAGCAAATGTATTAGCCACATAACTCAAATGAAACCTGCATTTTTTCATACTTTTTCTGTCTCCAAACAAGTATTTCATCAAATCGTTTGAAATTTTTCCGGAAAAACTGGAACTTCATTTGGGATTGTGATTTGTCTGCATTGTAAGTTTTGTTTTCTTTCTTTTTTGGAATATGTTTTCTTTTTCTTTTTTTTTTTTGTTAATTTTATGGTTGTACCTTCTCGCCATGTTTACACAATGCATCCTCTTTCTTCTTCTTCTTCCATAGCAAATGTATTAGCCACATAACCCACCAACCTCAGCCGCTGGGAGATTTCTCCCAGCATTGTCTCAACTTCATCGTACCGACATGGGACTTGTCTCCCACAAGGAACTCATGAACTTCTCCATCGACCTCTAGAACGCTACAACCGGAAAGCTTCCTCACACCTTTTGCCTTCATAGTTTGCTGCAAGTTCTAACTCCGTCCCAAACTTGGAATCGGCATAAATATTCGACAAAAGCACAGCGCCATGGTTCTTGGCCTACAGTTGATTTGAAAGTTTGTGACTTTTCAAAATTTAGGATTTAAGAATTTTTTTGGCATTTTTCTCTCCATCTGTAGTGCTATGTTCAGAGTAAAGATTGCACCTTTTTCGTGGTTTGCAGTGTTAAGGTGTTGAAGGTTTGTGGAAATCAGCTCGCAGCAGATTTGACGAGTGGCTTTTTAAATGACGGATTTTCCCGGGTCGAAAATGAGCTCGAAAAGTGAGCACCACAGCATTGAACGATATAAATCTAAGAAGAGCGGATCGGGTACCATAGTTTCGGCAATGCTTCTAGACCTTGGCTTTACATTGGGTTCGGATGCGAGGATCGTTGATCTTGATGACGATAGAAGTAATATTCTCTATCTCTTTCTATTATTTTCAATTAATCCAGTATTATTTTTTTCATTTGTCAGTTTACTTATATGTGCATTTTGTACAATTTTTTTTATTTATTTTTTAGTTATACAAGATCAGCTCAAAATTCAAACCATTCACAAAAGCCCACCGATTCTTGGTTTGTTGTGCGGTGATTTTGAAGCAGCTGAAAATTTAGTTGAGCTTTTAAAATCCAAGGCAAATAATGCATCAATTGAAGAGCTTGTTCAGTGTGGAAAGTCCTTTCTAGAACAACACCGTAGTAGGCATGCATTTACAACATATATGTGCTACGTAAAAGAACGAGTTCCCAACGGCTATATTTTTTATTTTGTACCTTATTTCAATCATGTCAACAAATGCGAGGAGGATTATACTTGCAAATGTCCAATGGTTGGAATTAGACACGGTGCTAGGGAGTTGGAGCATGGTTCTATTTATAATGACGGATCTGGTGCAAGTGATGCACAAGAACATTTATCTATGTCATTTTTTGATGGAAAAATGGTGCAACATGTTGATGCCGCCGACGATTACCAGATTGCAAATATTAAGAAAAAATTGAAGATTAGTTTGATACAAGCGAGAATGATCACCCGTTTAGCAATGATTCATTCTTGTTTGAAGGATAATAATTGCGGTGCGCCATTTAGAGGTAACTAAAATATAATAAAATTGTATATATATTTTTTTGTTTTATTATAGATATAGTATATCTAAAATTGGTTGATTGCTATGCTTTAGTGTGCAGTGTCAGTGTAGACGGAGCAATCGAAAAGGAGGGACCATATGGGTTTGTAAAAACTTACCTGGATTATTTTCAATTTTTGGAGGCTCACGACCGGACGACATTATTTTTAATCTATCGTCAAACACTTGAGGGCTCAAACTTTGGTGGATTTGTAGTTGAAAATATTGGGTAAGTTTATGTTTGGTATTTATTTAAGTTCTACTTAAAAGAGGTTGTTCAAAGATTTTCACTTTATTTTTGTTTTGTTTTCTTATTTCTTTTAAACTTTTATGTAGTTTACCTGTGAAAAAGAAGGGGCATCGCGTGGCTTTGCTTGAGGGAGATTTTTGCCTACATCGCGTGATCTTTAAGGAAGCAAAAGATGTCAATGCATTTTTTGATGATGGTGAAGCGGTCACTGAATGTCCACCATTTAGCACCGACAAGTCTCATTTGAAAACTTATAAACTTGATACGAGAGAGGTGAAGAAAAACAAGGATAACGAGATTATTTTGGGATTGAAGACAGCTAAGTTCTCAGAGCAAGAAGTGGCAATGTTCCAAGACTTCGAAACAATTTATATGGGAAAACCAACCAAAGACTTCTTGAAATCTTTGAAAGAAGAAGTCACGTTGTTCGACGAGGAGTCTCCATGATAATCATATCAATGATAAATTAAAGTAGAATAGGTTTTTATTTTAATAAATAAAAGTAGGATAGATTTCTGCAACAGAATTTGGGACTTCATCTATATTTTCTACCTCTTTAATTATCTCTTCACTTGTTGTCTTTTTCTTCTTCAAACCATCTTCTGCTTTTCCACCGTCCCACCTTTCTCTCCTGGTCGCGTTGATATCCAGTAGCTCCAGTTTCATCTGAGCCGGATGGCTGAGATTTACGACGATTTCAGTTGAAGTTGAAGCAGCTCAGGAGCTCCCGCCAGGCCGCGATAGGGTTCCTAGTGGAATCGCCGGCGCCGTCCCGCCGTCAATATCGATGCGATCTTACAAGCTGCCGATGTGATTCAAGCTGAGGACCCCAACGTCTCCAGAATTCGTAAGCCTATCTCTTGTTTTCTTGAATTTTTTAAATTAATGCTGATTTTTCCGTGCTCAATTCGATTTTTGGTGCCGTTCGAGTTGTTACAATTTCTGGTATAATTTCGGTTATGATTTAGTTTTAAGTGAGCTACCTTTAGCTAATCGTCATAATCGAACTTAAAAATTGTTCTGAGGATTGGAATTCTACAGTATGCTGCTGGTTTCAGTAGCATTTGCTTTGATGTAAAGATGTTTTCAATTTGCTGTCTAATCAAAGTTGTTTACGGACTATCTTTTGTTTCCGAGCTGGAATATTTGGTCTGGTGGTGTTATGATACTTGTATTTTTGTTGGAGTATTTATGTATTCACGAGAGTTGAATTGTTTGGATGTTAGTGTGCGAGCAGGCATATAGTATGGCGCAAAGCTGGATCAGGAAAGTGATGGCAGAGGTGTTCTTCAGTTTAACACCGGATTGATGTCTGCAATCAAGGTATCACTTAAGCTCTAGTCGTGACTGATAATTTTTAAATGGCAGCTATTAGTGCAAGTCTGCTGTATTTTCTTTTCTTTTCTTTTCTTATGGTTAAAATTCGAAGATATGAGTATTTGAAATTTTGTTTCAGCAAAAACTTGCAAAAATAGATGGGGGTCAAATAGATTGGAATCCTGATATTCAGCACCTCTGGGGATTTTTACCAGCGATACAAGCGACAGCATAGAGTCGATGATATCCCAGAGACAGGAACAAAGATGGCGTGAATCTGGAACTTTTGGTGCTTACTTTGGCAAGTATGGCCTCCATTTTTTGCTTTAGTTGGATACTTGTTTTTTTAACCGAAAAATTGTTGGGTAATCTGTCCATATTTTTGTGTGTTTGTATTCTACATTAATGAGATGCGATGCATTCAAACGGAGACTAGATACGCATATTGAAACTCTTGAATTTGAACTACTAGGGCATTATGTGCCGGAATGCATAACAGAACAAAGTTTCTGCACCATGCTTCAAAGCTGTAATTTAGTAAGTTCATAATTAGTGAAAAGGGGGAAATTGAGATTGTTTTTTCCTTTATTGACATATCTGTCTTTTGGGAAATTCCTTCAAAGTAGTTAATATTTTGTGAGTGGCAGTATACTGCTGCGTTATGACATACGTTTTGTTTGTTATTTTTCCTTTTAACCCAAAGAATTGGTTTTCTTTTCCACTTCTTCAAACATATAGAAAATGGATAGAACTTTCCCTTATGATTTGTTTAAATATGTTATTTATTTGTTCTTTTTTGTCTCGTATTGGAGCTCAGTAATTTAGAAATGAAAAAGACAATTGCTACCTTGAGGCCCTTAGTTGAGTTGATGGAGGTACTTAGCAAAGATGCCGATCCTAATGGAGTTGGAAGACTTTCTTCGGGGGAGGTATTTGTCCTTTTACCTCATATGTTCATATGTGATATTCAACAAATGGCTTACTTTTGTAAGCCCGTTTGTGTTTTTTATATATCGAGTCAGTGTATCAAGTGAAAGTAACAAGTTTACACGTCAATCTTTTTATTCTACAGATTAAACCTCTTGCTGAATCTGGGACAAAGACGGGGGCCAAATAGATCAGAGTCGTGATGTCAAGAGACAGGAAAAAGAATGGTGTGGTGCGGCTTAAAAATCAGAACTTGGGGAAGTAACGAACCGATATCTGTGAGTGTTGGGGTGGAAGAGAAAGAGTGTGTGTGTGGCTGAGAAAAACAACAATCAAAGTGAGAGCTGGTGACTCAGGTTTATGATTGCCTTGCTGATGCTGTGTTCTATGTAAAATGGGGAAAAGAGAGGAGTGCTCAAATTTCCTTGTTTTGTTCTTGGATGCTTTTGACAAACTCTTTTTCATATGAATCTATATTTATTTTGTTTGTGCACGTGTGATCGATTGCCTTCGTAACTAGGGCCTCCTCATGTTGATCTCGCTGTATCCGAGCTCAAAGCCTCTTCCGTTTTCTTGCAGTTTTAGATCAAAAGGCAAATTCAAATTAAATACCAAAATTCAAATGAAATAGGTGGGACAATACCCAATTGGTTGACTCTCATCCAAAAATACTATTATTAAGAAAACACTTTTGTGTAGATTGACGTATGTAAATAGACATTCTACCCTTTTCTTAACAAATTTTATAATAATTAAGCGTGCTGATAATCCTATCTCATTGTCCTATTTTTCAAACCACATTTTAGTAAAAATCTTAAAATGTTGTAAAACATTGAATGTGGATGGCTGGCAAATGTGGTGGAATGTAGGTGGCTCCACTAAGAAGATGCCCTCACACTAAGAGCTACCACTGCTCCTAGTTTTCCTATAAAAAGAAGATGAGGGAATAGAGCAACAAGACACAAGTTATACGGCTCAAAGGCTGAGAAGGAAGACATGATACACGGCAGAGAGAGAGGAAGGAATGAAGGGAAAGAAAGAAAAGAGAAGAAGAAAGGAGAGAATAGTGAGAATTATCTTTGTACTCTTATTATTTCAGATTATAAATGAAAGCACGACTGCTGTTTCGAGGACGTACTCCAGTCACACTGACTGTAGAGGAACCTCGTAAATTTTGTGTCTTGTTTTATTCATTTCACTGCACACACTGTTGATTCTACAACACGTTATCAGCATGAGAAGCTCTCGTGTCAATGGAAAGCACAACGCCACAAATCATGTTCACCTATGTTGCCTGGAATCTCATAGATAAGAAAATCTTTTCATTTCTTCTTAAAATTTTTGTACTACTGATTTTCCTAAAGCAAATATATATATGTTGTTGTAAGATTGTATATCATTCTTCGCAGAAGCAAAAGAGTACAGACTCAAAATTCGTAGAGAATCTGATTGCCATGTAAACAGCCTCGGAACTCCAACTTTCAAACCTCGGATTGAAATACTTTCTTCTTTAAAGTTGTTCGTCCGTCCAGTACCTACAACATATCAAATTTTCAGAAAATTCCAACGATGCGATCATCGCATATGCCTGAAATACCAAACCAGCTTCCAATTTCCGCAGAAAATTGGACAGACACCTTATGAGTACCAAAATTCCATTTCGGTAGCTCAGATCAAAATTGTTTCTCACGAAAGTTGTTCGGTATCCTCTTATCCATATCATACCAAACTTTGAACTAAATCTAACGGTTTGATCTTCTCATAAGTTGCAGACACTCTTGACTCCAAAACTTATGGGAACCGTTTCGACTTTTTCGAAACTCACTGAGGAGAAACACCAATTGGAACTTATTGTTACTATTACTTTCTAAGTAACTAAAATGACTTAGAGTTGTGAAATAAAAATAAAAATAAAAGGAATCAAACAAAAGAAAGTGGCAGACCAAGAAAAAAGAAAAAGCAAAAGATGGGGACTTAATCATTGCATTTTCTGTTTTGGCATATCCATGTGAATGTTGTTGGATTAAAGCCCATGTCACAAGTTCTATTTATTTATAGCAATTTATTTACAGTGGGTGGAATTATCGCCATTTGCTTTAAAGCTTTGATATTTATGTAAATGGTGCTGAATTAAAGCCCTTGTCACAAGCTTTATTTACTTAAAAACAATTTATTTACCATGGCTGTAATTAACGCCTATTGCTTTAATGTATTTATTGTACTTTTTTTTGTTACGATGAGTACATACTGGACTCGAAGTTCCTTGATCAGATAAGAACTTGAAGTTTCTTGATCTTCATCACATAAAATAATTGGACTCGAAGTTCCATCATGCAAAACGATCAGGCATGAAGTCCCTAGATCCTCAAGATTGAACATAAAGTTCCTTGATGAGTACCTTAACTTTGAAGACCCTAAGTGCCACAACTTAATTGTAATAAAGGACATAAAAGTCTCAGTCCATAGACTATTAAATAATGACCAGAAGTTCCTTGATGTATGTAAATGATGAGATAATGCATATTTGCTTGATGATTATTGTATATCACTGGGCATTGATGTTGAACGCCATGTTCCTCATGAAAACGAAATTTTCAGATGAGGACATGTAAATTTTACATGATGCATTCGGTTGAGACATGTTGCCAACCATCGATATTTCTTAATACAACTCGTGTTTGGGCACCAACCAAAAATTACACATTTACGAGTTTTTGGTTGTGTTATCTATGTGCCTGTTGTACTGCCATAACATACTAAAATAAGGCATCAATACAAACTGGAAATTTATGTTGGATTTGATTCACTATTTATCATTCAATATTTGGAACTCTTAACTGGGGATATATTTACCACATGATTTACGGACTGTGATTTTGATAAGATAGTTTTCTCGCCATTAGGGGGAAAAAATAACATCGTTCCAAAAGAATGATGAGAAAATATCATTCCAGAAAAATGATGAGAAAAGACCGTTCCAGAAGAACAAAGAGAATTTGTCTTATTTTGATTCATAAAGCAATCAATGAGAAAATGAAGTAAGAATAATTGAATGATGCACCGAAAGTGATAAAATCAATATACTTGCTACAAATGTGCCTACAAGAATTGATGTCCCTGTTGGACAGAATAATGTGGTGACAAATGATTTATATGTTGCACGCCTGAAGCATGGTACACCCTTAGATTCAGAAGGTTCAGTCATTTGAAAGAAGAAGAACATGACACTACTGAACTATTGCATTCCCAAAGCATAACTATTGCATGCCAGAAGCATGACAGTCGCCGCATGGATAAATGTCCCAGAAGGCCAATCCGTAGACATGGGAATGTTGGTGTCTCATGCATGAAGCATGATAGACGTATAGGTTCCAATGACTCAATGGAGATTAAAATCCAAGCTCTATAACGCTCAAGAGGAGGTTATGATCCGAATTCTCTAAATTATGGCTATCCTGAAAAAGATAGTGTAACGCCCTTGAAGAGGCAATGGATATCCAAAAGAACTGAAAATCTTTTATGCATGAGCATGCACATGAGAATATGGGATCACGGATTGATGATAACCAATGGTAATTTTTTGTTTTTACAAGTAGCTACTAAATTCATCAATGAGTTGTGTTGATATTGAGTCCCATTCTTTTTCCATCAACAAAATTATTGGCCAAAATGGAGAAAGGCAATTCCATTACAATTTTGTAAGAATGTGGAAAAATAGATCTATATACTTGAATTCAATACAAATAGCCAAAATATGTTGAACCAAGGAGGTTACATTGGACATTTGTAATACAGTGAAATATACTCACATGATATGACACAAGGTTACTAATTGAAACCTGAAATTAAACTCTTGTAAACAAGTTCAAATGAATGGAGAATTATATACGAAGGGTTTTAAGTCGCCCGCATCTTATGTCCATAAGTAAATCCTTCAAGTATACATTGAAGCAAATTGCTTTGAATAAATTCCAAAGGAAAATGTGTCATGAAGTGTAGAAAATCCATGAAGGATTTAGATTGCTTGAAGTAAGTCATGGAAAGATAAAGCATAAATTATGTACTCAATACCAATGGATGGTATAAATTGCCTTAGTGAGTACCATCATTATGATATTGTTGCAACATACTAAAATCTCTTGCAAGAGTCGATGACATTAAATTAGAACTCCTGAAGAGATGATGATATTAAATAAAGATTCCTGAAGAGTTAAGAAAGATTATAAAGTGTTGAGAGAAATATTGTCTCGAGATGCAGATCGAACAATATGCCAACACGAATCTTATCCATGATGTTTATGATATTAAAGAATCATATGGATTGAAGATTATGAGTTGAATGCTCAAATTATTTAGACACTAGGAATGATCATTTATCTTTGTGTGGGTAAAAATAAATTGATATTTGGTCTAGAAGTATCACATCTTAGTGAAGTATATGCTTTATTGTATTTGACACAATACATTGAATGAAATAAAGCTTATCTATTAATATCTCCAAGAAATTACATACATATACATACGCATGAGTTAAAATGAAAAAACAGGAGCGAGCCTTCACAAATGTTGCTCATGTGAAACCTCAGTACTTGACAGTACACTAGAAGGGGAAGACATATATTGGCCTCGAAATCGAGCCATGAATCTTTGGTGATCACTTTGAATCCGACTTTCGGATTCCTACAACTGGTTGAGCTTTCTCTTCATGCTCGTCGAGTAAATATTTGTGAGTTTGTGCAACTCTTTATTCTCGTACTTGAGCCCTCTAATCTCTTATCGAAGACTTGCCACCTCAACCATTAATGATTCGACTTGGCTAGATCGAGCAAGTAGACGCTGGCTTATATTGGATACAGAACTTGCACATTGAACACTAAAAGCCAAAGAGTCTTGAACAACCGATTCATCAGTCCTCTTTACATTCTTTTATCTCTGGGAGTGAGAAGGTTCCTGCCTACTACTGTAACCGTTATTTCATCCCTCATCACATAGTCTCCAACTGTAAGAGGGTCATTTGAAGATAAGAAATATGGGCGCCATATATTATCCTGACACGACTCGTCTATATCACTCCTAAGACTCAAATCTAAGCAAATGTTAGATGGGCAAGCCATTTTCAGAAATTGATGAAAGAAAAGGGTTGGAAATAGTGAAATTTCAGAAATACAAAAGAGACAATTTTCACAGGTGGGCAATCTTCAAAGCATGCGTTTTGAATACATTTGATGCCTCTATAAAAGGAGAGGCAACATAGCCACCTATTCAAAAATCGAAGGGACGTCACTCTCCGAAATTCAAAAGCCAGATTTTCCTGCACCAAGTCCATCAACACTTTTCAGATGCAATTTCAGCTTTTCGGATATCACGTGCAACTTTGTCAAAGATATCTGACAGAGTTGAAAACGCGTGAATTTCACCATTCTAACTACAACAATGTTGCCGACAAGCGTGAGTAACAAGGCCATATCCATACCATTACCTGCTATTAGGAAATCCCTATATATGTCGATATTCATCCTCCATGGCAAGGCACACATCCAAAACGTCTAACTCTCATTCTTTGCCGAGAATGTATCTGCAACCAAACCTCTCAATATATTTAGTTTTCTTTCTCCGAGAATACTTTTTCAACCAAGTCTCTAAAAATGCCAAACTCATTTCCTCAGCAAGAAACCCCTTTCGATAAAAAATGTTTACACCAACATCAAAATCTTATACTCATTCCTTCAAGAGCAAAAGTATCTCATATCATCAGGGACGAAAGTAAGAGTATCCCATATCATGCAATCTCTCAGTTCTTTACTTTGCCCTTGTTTTTACCTGCAAGACAAGGAGAAAGAAAACAATCAGTCAGAACCTGAAATCAAACTTCCAGTAAGAAACCGATTGCCTGGAACCTTTCCTGATTACTTACCTAGTATTGCTCTCGAGTAACCATCTTCAACTGTTGATGGAACTGGATCTCAAGTCATTAACATCGCAGAATAATTGGTCCGATGTTGGCTTTTTACACTGAAGCTGCCAAGCATGGATGAGTCACCAAGAAGTGATGAACCACCCAAATGCAAAGGTTGAGCACCACTTCTACTGTGTAAGAGACTGAAGCAGAAGGATCAACGATAAGCCCATATAATCCAAAAGGAGAAAATTGGTGGCTGACTGAGCGAATGGAAGACCAAGCCTCGCCGGCCCTTCAAGAAACCTTCCAACCTAGTTCAAGATCAAGCTGTTAAAAGTCAACAACAAGTAAATCAAGTGAAAAAGGTATACCATCTTTGGGTGAAACATCAGCTTAAAGAATTCGAAATCAGGGGGAGAAACTCATCAAAGGGAGCACCCAAAAACAGATTAAGATTTTAAGGTTTTCCAGAGAAGATGCCACATCTACCTGGGGAAAACTAGAGAACATACCACTTCTACCTAGGGACAGATAAAGCAAGTGAAAATGATTAGAGTGATAGTCAACAATGGCATTACATCTTATGGCCATCCAAGGGGGGAGTGTTGTAAAACATTGAATGTGGATGACTGGCAAATGTGGTGGAATGTTAGGTGGCTCCACTAAGAAGATGCCATTCTACTAAGAGCCACCATTGCTCCTAGTTTTTCTATAAAAAGAAGATGAGGGAATAGAGCAATAAAACCCAAGTGATACGGCTCAAAGGCTAAGAAGGAAGAGATGATACATGGTAGAGAGAGGAAGGAATGAAGAGAAAGAAAGAAAAGAGAAGAAGAAGAAATAAGAGATAGAGAGAATTATCTTTGTACTCCTATTATTCCAAATTATAAATGAAAACACCACTGTTGCTCTGAGGACGTGCTCCAGTCACACTGACTATAGAGGAACCTCATAAATTTTGTATCTTGTTTTATTCATTTCACTGCACACATCGTCGATTATACAACATAAACGTATTAATAACATGTTCATCATTTTATAAAAACACTATTAAACCCCTACCCCCATTTATCTCCCACTTTCTATGCGACCCTGTTTCTCACTCCCCTGTTCTTCTCCATCTTCCATTTCATTTCTCTTATCGTCTTCTGCACCGACCGCTATGGTTGGAAACATAGAGTATCAGGGGGAGCACTACAGAGTTGTGGTGATGGAGGAAGGGCAAGAGGACTAGTCGTCTCCTCTCGACCACGTCACGTCTCTTCTCGTTTGGAGCGTAAATTTCAATTTCCATTGATTTTGTAAGGTTTGGAGATTGAGAGCGTCATCACAGTGGTAATCAACTTTTTAATTTCTTTCTTTTGACCTTGAACTTCATTGGTTGATAGTTGCTACAAGCGCAAGTGATTTGTTGCAGTAATACAGAATCTAGAGATTCATAGCTTGTGGAACAAGAACAACTGCAAGGTTACTAGTCTTCTTTTATGCGGTCTACATTTTCGTGCTCTCATACTTGCACTAGACAATTTTTGAAAAACTACCCCTTTCTCCAGGTTAGTTTCCTTCATTTTCCTGCTGAATTTTCTCTTTTACTTGGACCTCCGTCGTTTGATTTTCTCGATGCAAGTGTGTATCTATCAATTGTTAAGGAATCATGGAATGCTTTACGTCCGCTGATACTGATTTTCTATGGGCGTTGTTGAGTTGAAGGTAATCTTAGTCTATTAAAATTCATGATTTTCACAAGTTTAATTAAGGTATTCGATTCTGGGATTTTGGATTGCCAAAGTAACACATTTTGCTGCTAAAGGAAGTTTCAGAGAGACTAGGGGTGGAAACAAGATAAGAATAAAGGGAAATTTTATTGAGACTTATTTATCATCTTTTTACATTCAACTTATCTTTTTTTTTTTTTTTTTTTTTTTTTTATCTTGATATTCCGAAAGTGCCTAACAAATCGCTTTTTACACCCATAATGAAAAAGAACAAAAAAAATAAAATTACAACACTAAGAAATTTTGACCACCCCATCTCTCCAAACCCCAACCACTCTTAATTTCTACCCGTCCCTAAGCCCCCACTGCCGCCTCTCCTACCACCCACAACGAAAACTCCAAAGATCTCAAGCATTACTCACTCTAACTTGTCATACAAGGACTGGATAGTTAGACAAAAGGTATTCAAGAATTTCATTACTCATTCTAATTTGTCGCAATGAAGAACTTTGAGGGACTTGAAACAGGGAATGTGTCTACAAGAGTGTAGACTTGGATTGTCAAAACTCATTAAGTTCTCCCATGCATAATGCAAGAACTGCTCCAACATAGACCTTTTATTTCATTATTTGCATTGATACTAATACGTAATAGCTTGCGGGCAAATGCATATTGTTGGAAGCTAGCAAAACCGTCAGTGAAAAACTCCAACTCAATTGTTTGAACTCTCTTTTCTAATGCAAACTGAATCCAACTATGAATGGAACTTCCATTGCAAAAACCTAGAAAGAAGCAAGCCTTGATACTTGTAGTTGCTGCATGCTTGAGCAGCAAGAGAGAATGTACAAACAAGAAAGATTAGATGGGGATGGTGATGGTTGAGATATTTGGGGTTTTCATTGTGCGTGGCAGGGAATGTGGATGTGGGGGGTTGGAGAGGGGTATAAATTGAGAGTGGTTGGAAGTTGGAAAGATGGGGTGGCAGGAGTTTCTTAGTTCTTATTTTTATTTGTTATTCTTTTTCATTTTGAGTGTAAAGAGAGAATTACTGGGCACATTCAGAATTTCAAGATAAAAAATAATAAGATTAGTGTAGAAAGAGAATCAATGAGTGTAAATAAAATTTCTCAAGAGGATAATAATGGTGTGATGATGTGATAAAGGTTATTTTAGAAATAATAGTGGGTGGAAAAATAGAATTTTTTTTATTTTTTTATTTTTATAGTGAGTGAGATTATAATGTGGTAGGGAAATAGGACAATGAGGTTAGTCTTCTAGTAGCACTAATAATTAAATGCATATAAATTTTAAAAACAAGGGTAAATTACATTTTGCCAATTTTTGCTTGAGTATAATTGCAATTTCATACATCTTTAAAATATTTCATTCACATACTTTTTTTAATATTTCATTTAAACCTCATACAATTGTCTCTTTTTCTAATTAGTTTTAAACATAATAAAGAGTTGGAGGAGGTCGCCGGGATTAGGTGGGAGGGCGACAGTGATGTTTGTAGGGGAAGGGGCTGTAGGTTCCATCTTTTTTTTTTTTCTTCTGGGTAATCTGCTTCAGATCATATATATATATTTGGTTGCCTCTTGTGTTGAAAACAAATATGGGTTTTTTGGGGGTGGGATGTTTGATCATCTCTAGCTACTGGTTGTTTTGGGGTGGGGCGGGGGGTGCGGCGGGTTGGTTACAGGTGAGGCCGTGAGGGGAAGAATGATGTTGTAGGTAAATTGTAGTAGTGGTGAGGCCCATTATTAAATGTTTTAAAAATACTAACATAATTTTTTTGAAATTTTTTTTCCTATGTGGGATGTCAATGAAATTCACGTCAGCAAAAATGTGGGCCTTATAAGTGTAGCGTCATTATTTAACAGTTAAATTGACGGTATGATTACCGAATGTATGAAATTGCAATAAAAGTCAAATTTATGTATGAAATTGAAACGTTTTAAAGATAATGTATAAGGTTGCAATTGCACCAAAATCTAAGGGGGCAAAATGGAATTTCACCAAAAAACAATATAGCAATTTAGTCATCAACTACTTCATACTTTTCCACATTTTATTTAAATTCTTTTTGTGTTGTTTTTTATTTTTTTGGATATTTCAAAATTTTGTGGGTTTTCTTAGGGCTGGGCATTAAAAAAAAAAAAAAAGGACTAAACTGCCAAAACCGCACTAGCGGTTTGGTTTAGTCTGTTTGTTTTTTTTTTTTTTCGTTTTTTAATTTTTGGTGATTAAACCGAATCGTACCGACCTTAATTATTTTGACAAGTGGTTTTCAAAATTCTTAGGATGTGGTTAACCGAACCAACCCAAATATATTTATTTTATTTTTTTAGTCATAATTAATATATATAGTAATATAAATAATTAGGTATTTAAGAGTTACTGTGTACTCACCGCATGAAAACAAAACTTGATTAGTTTAAAAGTCAATTTTCCTTTCATTCAAAAAGCAAACATCAAAAAGGAAAGGCAACCTTTATGTGCCTAAAAAGCATAGAGGAACGAAATTATGAAGGCCATTAGCATCTCCCATCTGGAAAAAGAGCAATCAGCTCTCCCATTTTGGGAGATAGAAGCAGACACAATGTGTGAGAAAAATAGGGGCCATCATTTGGAGAAGGTAGTGCTCTTTAGTGCTCTTCTTGGGCTGCATCATTTATGTTTTTCTTTGAGCTATCACACATCTTAGAGCTTCATTATGTAGTTTTTGGGAAAGAAATTTGTTATGTATTTTGGTCTTCACACAAATCGAAAGACGATCCAAATTGACCTGCCATTGCTGGTTAATCGACCTTATCTGTTTTAGATCCAATTGATTTGTTTCAATTTGCAATTTTGACCCCAAACTGACATAAACCAACCCGCACAAACCCCTAGGTTTTCTTTTGGTTTTCTTCTTCACTTGAAAATGAAAGGTCTTAGGTTTCTTACATCCGTTAAAAAATCTATTAAGTTAACCGTTAAATGATGATGTGGCAAATGTAGCGTTCACATTTGCGCTGACATGGATGCCAACTTTGCACCATGTGAATAAAAAATAATAGAAAAGTATTATTTAATAAAAATCAAATTTTTATAATTAAAAACTTAAAAAGAGGATCTGGGCAGCTTGGTGAAGGAATTTTTTTTTTTTTTTGGTCACCATCCTTAATAATCTAGTTCTCTTCATCAGTTCACACTTTTATACGCTTCCAATCACCACCACCAGAATCTATGATCTCACAGCTTGCTCGTAGCTAGGTCCGTTCCGTCACTCCCGAGTTTGATCTTGACATGACTTAGTAGGGCGAGAGGCAAATCTGGCGCTGGGGCTCCACCTGGTTCAGCCCCAACACCTCGATTCCATCCAACGAGGTGGATGTGGACAACCCCCGCCTTGATGTTCTTGTGCTAGAGCTCCGTGTGGTTCGCAGCTGATGAGGTTTCGAAAAACTTGCTAAGATAGTGATTGACGGCGACGCTGAACAAGGAGGAATCGTTGTCAGTACGGGAAGCTGTAGCAGTGCAAGAGGTTGCTGCGACAGCATCGTCTGTGATGGAAAAAGTCGACGATGGGGGAGAAGAAACAGGAAATAACGTTTCGTTCGGAGAAACGGAAGTAGTAGAGCGACCTAAAGTGCTTTATAGAAAGTAGTCCCATGCAGGGTGCGGCGTCGGGGACGACAAAGCCGGTAATGATGTCGTTGATGGACTTGTTAGAGATGAACATGCATAAGGGGATGGAGTCGAATCAAGGAGGAGGCGGCGGCGAAAGAAGCTTCCCAAACCAAGAATCAAATTTTTGGTTGCAGACAAGCACATAGGAAATGGGATGGAGTCGAGGAGAAGATGGGGTTATTGGGGCAAGCTTTGCCTAGATCCTCTTTTCAATTTTATTAGTTTTTAATTATACCAAAATTGATTTTTTTACTAACTAATCCTTTTTTCATTATTTTTAATTCAAAAGGTGCAAGGTTGGCATCCATGTCAACACAAATGTAGACTTTATTTTTGTCACGTCATCACTTAACGATTAACTTAACAGATTTTTTAACGGATGTATGAAACTGAAAAGAAATATAACTAAAGGTATGAAATTGAAATATTTTAAAAATATTGTATGAAGTTACAATTGACCCCAAACTTGAGGGGTAAAATGTAATTTACCCATGATTAATTTTACACGCAAAATAAATAGAAATAAGGAAAAGAAAACATCCCCAAAACTATTCACAAATATAAACATTGTCGCCAAACATCTCTCTCTGTGGCAAACACAAAACCATGAAACGCCGATTTGAAGGCGGACCAGGAGAATCCGCGGAGGGGGAGAATCCAATTCCGGCCCAACCCACAAAGCTCCGAGGTGAGATTCGGACTCCTAGTATTGGTATTCTGTTCAATTTTAGGTTTTAGGGTTTGTGAGGGGACGATTCTCTGTTTCAATTTTTGCTTTTAGGGGAAGATTGGCAGCAGCATTGTGTTTAATTAGGGTTTCATGCATTTCAATTCCGGCTGCATATGTTTGTTGCAATCTGCACCCTGTTTTTAAGGTTTTGCTTGACTTGATGCCTAATTTTGTTTAGTGTTTAATTATTAATAGCCAGAGATTTAATTTACAATGAATTTTAAACCGAATTGTGTAGCTAAGCTAGATACTCATTTCTCAATCAATTAAGTATCGCACTGTCTTCTTGAGGACTGCTTTTGCTGCTTCAGATGTCAGAAACACGAAATTCTTATAACTCCTGTCAACAAAATTAAAGCAGAACTTATAGAACTTGGGAAGATAATACTTACACAGTTAAAGCAGAACTTACAGAGCTTTTAGAACCTTAAGAACTATCGGGAGGAAAGTCTGAGACATACCTGTAGGAATTACCCACCCACATAGGGATTGCAATTCGTTTAGTTTCGTCTTCCCTCACGAGCTTCTCGTTTCTTTTATGATGTTGTGTTTGAGAATAGTATGAATAGGGAGAGTAGCAGTTTTTCAGTTCTCCATTGAAAACGTGTTTCATATTTCTGAGAGTGTGAGAGTGGGAATTGTAAATTAACTTATTAAAAATGCTATTAATTGTGAAAGGTCAAATTTTTTTTGCTTTCATATATTAGGTATCTTACCAGTTATTAGGTATTGGTACAGTGTGTGTTCTCTTTCTAATATTAAAGTGGTCTCAAGTGACGAATGTCCTCACTCTCATAATTTGTTGAAACATATTTAGTTCTTTTTTTTTTTTTTTTTGTTATGCCCCACATGAGCTAAATCTTTGGTCCGCCACTAATTAATGTATCTGTACATTTTCTCTAAAACACAGATGCAGATAAGAATAAAGAAAAAATTTCTGTTAAAGACTCCGACGACCCATCTCACAAAAGTAGAGGCTGCTCAAGACTCTCAGACTCAACTCCAGCTTGAGGAGAAGAATACTCTTCCATCTTTTCTCAAGGAGGACAATAATCCCACATGCCTAGCCCGTCCTAAACTCATAATCAAGCCAGGCACATTTTCCTCTATGCCGTCTACTTGTCCAATTTGCTCTGAGTATGGACACTTTCCTGGTATGTGCCCCTGGAGGAAACGGCTCCCAAAGGGCGTAACTCAGGTTGGCAAGGGCTATGTAGTAAAGTGGGGGCGTGCTGTTTTTCTTGAGTGTGTTTATTGTTATGAGATTGGTACCCACATGCTTAATGACTGCCCGCATTTTAAAAAACTACTTGAGGAAAATGGAGGGGATGCGCCCTTGCACCTCTGTTTCCTCGGTCATAGACCACTTGCTGATTCCTGAAGCTGAGGAGGACTATGAAAATAGACTGCGTTTTCAAGTGAGTCGGTTTTACATATGGTATAGAAAAATGTGCAATTTTTTTTTATTGTTGTCATCAAATAAGGGTCATATTTAGCTGATTAAGAAGATATTCAATAACTATCTAATTAAATCAGCTCTTACATAAAATTTATAATGTCTGCGATCCCAAAAAATTGTCGTATGGAAAATATATGCATTTTTTGTTTCTTCTTTCTCTTCGTTCATTATTTTTCATTACGAGCAGGGCAAATCAAATTTTCAGACAAGGATGATGTTTTTGTACTACAATGTGTCCGAAAGGAGTGGACCAACAGTGGCTTGCCATGTTACAAAAGGTCAAACATGCAAACAAATTCAACTAGAAAAGTTCAATGTAATAGTCCACATCATTCGGCAGCGAATGTTTCCTCTTGCAAAGTTTGTCCATTGGGGTATAGCTCTGGAGAGCTGAGGGAGGCAGCAACACATATGAAACCAGCATATTTTCATTCTTTTTCTGCCTCGAAACAAGCATTTCATCAACCCTTGAAATTTTCCCAAACATTTTTTCGCACAATTACACAGATCTTCAGCATTTCGCTTGGAACTGTCACATTTCTTTTTTTTCCAATATATGGAACAATGCTACTCTTACTCATCCTCGAGTTTGAGTACTGATCAATGAGTGTAGCTTTCCTTGATCAACAAGTCTAGCTTTCGATTTTATCAGGTTTCTAGAACTAACAAAAGTTTTGTGATTTGGCAGGCCGGCCACTCGTGTAGAACAAGTAACTATTTATTACTTGTGTAGAACGTAATTGAGCATGAAGTATAAGTGTTAGTAATAAGAACTTGACGATTGAAAGAGCGAGATCGAGAATACAAGGGGGCCTGAACGGCTGAACCCAGGTGTTCTGGCTTACTTAGCTTATCCCCTCACTTGGTTATACAAATTGTTAACTTTAACTATGTAGTTGATACAACTTATTCTCAGTTCATGTAGATATGATTCGCTTATCTAAACTCCATATTATAATAGAACTCTCTTTGTCAACTAAAAGACGTGAAAAAATTATTTAGTTTTCTATCATAACAAAAAAGTTAAGGGTAGTAATGTAATTTCATAAAACATAATTTTGCTGTTTTTTGTTTAAGCATCACTTACAAATGATTTAAACATTTTTAATTTTAAAAATTAAAAAAAAAAAAAAAAAAACCTCCCTCCATCGCTCCTTACTCCCACATTCTCTTTCACTATCTTCCTCTTTCCTTCAATTTTAAAAACAAAAATGAGACATTTCACACACACTCTGTGTGTGGGCATACACTAGTTGTTTATTTATTTTAAAAGTTATTGTTGTTTTTTAATTTTGATACATGCTTTTGTACTCTTTTAATCTCAATAACTTCCATGTACACTCCAACTGGTCCTGCTAATAACGTTCATCTTACAAATAGATTATATTTTTTTCTATGTAATTTTTTTTTTTTCCTTCTGTTAAAGGAAAAACTTGTTGAATACCTGCCATCCGATTGGACTTAGTATGATGCAAGTGTCCAGAGCATTTCAGGCTTAGATATTCTTTTTCTGTTGTATTGAGGTATCACATATTTTGGCATATTCATAGGACCTCTCTACCTATGCTTGTCATCACCTAAGGGAAACTAATTTCTTGACTTATGATATGCAAGTTAAGGTGTCATTAGGGTTATTGTGTTCTTTCACTCTATATATGTCTGTTGGGGTTTTTGGAATTCTCAAATACGGACAGATCTTCGTGATGGAGAGGTCTGTTAGTACTTGCGTATTTAATTTTCATGCTTGTATGTTAAATCGAGTGATGACAGATATGAGATCGACATATATGTGAAAGTGCCTCATAAAGTTTTTTTTTATTTTATTTTTCTAAAAACAAGTTCTAGTTTTTGCAGGTTTGTGCTCTTTTGGTTGGTGGAAGTAAACTTTTACATACTTTCTCCAGGCATGGCTACTCTTATTCATCCTCGAGTAAGAGTAGCTTTTGACTATATCTTTAGTTTCTCTTAGGCATTTTTGTTCAATATGAATATTAGGACGTGTATCAAGTGAAAGTAACAAGTTTCAATCTGCCAGATTATACCTCTTGCTGAATCTGGAACAAAGATGGGGGACCGAATATAGCGGAATCGTGATGTCAAGAGACAGGATAAAGGATGGTGCGGTGCGGCTTAAAAATCAGAACTTGGGGAAGAGACGAATCGATATCTGTGAGTGTTGGGGTAGAAGAGAAAGAGTGTGTGTATGGCTGAGAAAACCAAACAATCGAAGTGAGAGCTGGCGACTCGATTAGGAAGGTTTATAATTGCTTCGCTGATGCTGTGTTTTATGTAAAATGGGGAAAAGAGAGGAGTGCTCAGATATCCTTGTTTTGCTTTTGGATGCTTTGATAAGTAGTGACAAACTGTTTTTTTTCATATGAATCAATATTTATTTTGTTTGTGCACATGTGATCGATTGCCTCTGTGACTAGGGCCTCTTCGTATTAATCTTATTGTATCCGAGTTCAAAACCTCTTCCGTTTTAGTGCAGTTTTAGACTAAAAGACAAATTCAAATTAAATACGCGGAAAAAGACCCAATTGATTGACTCTCATCCATCAATACTATTTTAAGAAAACACTCATTTTACCCTTTTTTTTTAACAAGTTTTAAAATAATTAAATGGGCCAAATCAGATAAATGATTTTAGTGGTCATAAGGTATTTGGATGATATGGTAAGAAAATTCAGATTTAAAATCTTGTAGTAAAGTTTTTTAAAATTTATTCCAAAATTTAACGTCTGTCCTTTTCCGTTAGCCTGCACGTGAGGGATCCCACTACCTGCATTAGAGTAGTTCCATCGGAGGTGGAATAGCCTAGCACCCTGTCCAAAACAAAGGCCAGCACCAGCACCCTGTCCAAGTGCTCCAGCCCGCAAAATAGTCTGGCACCCAGCCCAAGCCAGGCAACAGACCAACCTATTTCGGACAGACCCAGAAGCCGGCCTATTTGGCTGGCGCGTGCATAACACTCCCGACTAGGCGCGAGTAGGAGACAAGGGTGCAGGCGGCAAGGCCCGCTTGTCAGCCCACTTGTGTTTACCCGGATGAGGGCTACGTGGCCCTCCTCAAAGTCATTGGATTTCCAACGGTAAAAAAATTTTACGTTTGACTTTTAAAATGGACTGTCCGATCACAGATCAACGGTCCACGTTTTTTTCACCAAAAAAAAAAAAAGGCCCAACGGTCAGAATTTTGACCGTTGGCCACATGGCAGCTCTTGGCTCTTGGATTTGAATATTTTTCAAATCTAACGGTCCAGATTAATTGACAACATTAAAATTTATTAAAAATTATGAATTTTAAAAAAAAAAATACAGAAAAATTTTAAAAAATTAATTAATTTTTTCTATAAATACCTAACCCTCATCTTCCACCTTACACCACATTTCAATATTTTCTACACTTTCTACATTTGAATATTTTGTACACTTTGAGAGAAAAAATGACTTCATAGAAGCTCATTGAAGATGTTACGTTGTGTGAATGTTGGGTTCACACTATTCATGACCCGATTACGGGTAATGAGATGGATAAGCGAGAAATGTGGAGTAAAATTACGAAAGCGTTTTGCGATGTACATGGAAAAGATGCTAGATCTAGTCAAGGTCTTCAAGGTCGTTGGAAAAAACTCAACGCATCCGTTACTTGTTGGAAAAATGTCATCTCTCATGCTTCCAGCAATTTGCATAATGGGACAAGTTTAGCGGATCAGGTAACGATATTTTTATTTATTTATATGCATTCAATCCACATCAATATTTTAATTTATTTAATTTCTTATGTAATTTTTATGTAATTTCTTATGCAATTTCTTATGTAATTTCTTATGTAATTTATATGCCTCATCTCCACTCTCCACCTTCGTCAAGATTGACCAATTCTTCCTGTTGTGCCAACAACCTTTTCTACTGCTCTTGCAACTGTTTATACACTCTCCTTGAAGAAGACATTGTAAGAACTCAAGATTTGAAAACGATAAAGAAGGATTATGAGCTAAAAAAAAAAGATTGAGTTTAGTGTGAGGATGGATGTAGGGATGTAGGGTTTATATGGACAAAAAAAGAAAAGATGAGGTTTTGGACAATACCACGTGACACTACATGATTGGTTGAAAATCTTATTTAAATCTTGGCAAAATTATTGTAAACAGGAAGTGACACGTGACGTGTCGGGATTGGTTGAAAATCTTATCAGAAATCTATCTACAAAATAGTACGTTCGGATAATAACACGTGACGTGACAAGATTGGTTGAAAATCTTATCAAAATCTTGCATAAATTATTGTAAACAGGAAGTGACACGTGGTTTGTCGAGATTGGTTGAAAATCTTAGCGGAAATCTGTTCACAAAATAATACGTTCGGATAATGACACGTGGCGTAACGAGATTGGTTAAAAATCCTATCCGAAATTAAAACTATTTTTAAATTTATTATTTTATAAAAAAAATTATTTAATATTTTAAATGGACTGGGTGTCAGCGTATAGTCAAAGTTAGAAGGTGTATGGTTTTTTTTCCACTCTAGCCTACTTGCTAGCAGACCCCGTCGAAAGCTTAAGTTAAAGGTGTATGGTTTCTTTTCCAGTCTACTACCAAAGCAGCATTTTGATATCGATACGAAACCAAATTACCCATCAAACATATAATCAAAGAATTGCAAAAATTAGAGGTCCAGTTACAATATCTCAAATATTTAGGCAAAATTCCTACGAAACCCACATTTTCTTGGCACAATTCAAGAACATTAAAAAATTAATAAATTGGATGCAAGAACTAAATCAAGTCAATCAAATCCACGGTCAATTTGAATTGGCATAAAACAAATCACGAAATTAAACAGTTGAAATAGTAAACAAAATTCAACCCAAAACACCCAACTTTGTCACTCTCGAACCAAACAATTGCAAACCCAAATAAGAGAATACCAATTCAATCACAACAACAATTGAAAACAAAAACAAGAATTGGAATTCGTAAAAGATGAATTCAATCACAACAACAAACGACGGCAATTGAAGAACCAAACTGAAAGAGCGTGGGAAATTAGGAATCGATTTGGAGAGCGTTCCTTTCTGTGTTGAGTGATCGCCGTCAATCTCAAGAGTCGGTGGAAACTGGGTTTCTAGGTTGGAATGCAAGAATTGGAAAAATTGGGTTCAACGATTAAGGCGAATAAGAGGTTCATAGGGGGAGAGAGAGCGGAACAGTTTGGTCAATGAAACTCATGTGCAGCCTAACCGAGGAAGAACGAAAGTTTACACTATGTTTTGGACGGAAGAAATTAATTATTTTAATAATTCTAAATTTTTTATTAAGTGTTTAGTCACGTGACATAAATGTAGCAGTCACGTCAGCATAAATGAGAATCTCATATTTGCTATGTCATCACTTAACGGTTAATTTAACAGACTTTGTAACAGGTTATATGAAATTGAAATAAATATTATAATAAATATATAAAATTAAAATGTTTTAAATATATTATATAAAATTGTAATTGCACCGAAACCTAAGGAGATAAAATGCGATGTACCCAAAAAAAAGCACAAGACACGCATTTTGTGCGTTTGAGAATTTTCTGAATTGACAAACGGTCAATGATTATTTTTACACGCAAAATAAGTAAATAAATAAATAGAAACTAAGGAAAAGAAAGCATAATCTGTTAAGTGTGAAGGGTATTATAGTCAAATCCCTGAACGTTTAACTATCCCCAAAACTATTTCACTAAAATAAACAAAAGTTGTCGCCAAACCCAAACTCGTGCCCCCTTCTCTCCCTCTCTCTCTGACAAACGCAAAACCATGAAACGCCGGTTCGAAGGCGGACCAGGAGAACCCGCGGAGGGGGAGAGTCCAATTCCGGCCCAACCCACGAAGCTCCGAGGTGAGGTTCAGAGTCCTAGTATCGGTATGCTTTTCAATTTTAGTTTATAGGGTTTGTGAGAAGGACGATTATCTGTTTCAATTTTTGTTCTTAGGGTTTGTGTGGAGGAAGATTAGCAGCAGCATTATGTTTAATTAGGGTTTCATGCATTTCAATTGCGGCTGCATATGTTTTTAGGATTCCGGTGCTGGAATTTAATTAGGGTCCCAATTTTTTTCGGTGTTTAATTATTAATAGCTAGAGATTTATTTTACAATCAATTAAGTATTGCAACTTTGATTGGTTTTCCCAGTTACTGAGTAGAATTTTAAACCGAATTGTGTAGCTAAGCTAGATACTCATTTCTCAAGCAATTAAGTATCGCAGTTCTGTTTGATTTGGCCTGGCCGGCCACTCGTGCAGAAATATTTCAAGTAGCTATTTATTACCTGTGTAGAACGTAATTGAGCATGAAGTAGTAAAAAGTACTTGATGATTGAATGAGCGAGATCGAGAATACAAGTAAGGCCCTGAACCCAGATGTTCTGGCTTACTTAGCTTATACCCTCACTTGGTTATACAAAGAGTTAACTTTAACTATGTAGTTGATACAGCTTGTAGGCTAATAAGACTATAGGTTAATATTTGTGCGTTCACATAAAACAAATCTATACCGTTGAAAACTAAAATGCATTATTGGATAATTGTAAATTAACTTGTTAAAAATGCTATCAATTGTGAAAGGTCAAAATTTTTTACTTCATATTTTAGGTTTCTTACCAGTTATTAGTTATTGGTATAGTGTTTGTTCTCTTTCTAATATTGAAGTGGTCTCAAGTTACGAATGTCCTCACTCTCATAATTTGTTGAAACATATTCAGTTAATTTGGTTTTTTTTTTTTTTTTTTTTGAGCTAAATCTTTGGTTCGCCACTGATTAATGTATCAATGCTTTTCTCTAAAACACAGATGCAGGTAAGAATAAAGAAATAGATTCTGTTAAAGACTCTCCAACGACTCATCTCACAAAAGTAGAGGCTGCTCAAGACTCTCAGACTCAATTCCAGCTTGAGGAGGAGGATACTGTTCCAACTTTTCTCAAGGAGGACAATAATCCCACTTGCTTAGCTGATGAACTCATAAACAAGCCAGGCACATTTTCCTCTATGCCGTCTAGTTGTGAAATTTGCTCTAAGCCTGACCACTGGTATGATATGTGCCCCTGGAGGAAACGGCTCCCAAAAGGCGTTACTCAGGTTGGCAAGGGCTATGTAGTAGAGCGTGGTCGTGCTGTTCGCCTTGAGTGTGTTTATTGTCATGAGATTGGTACCCACATGCTTAATGACTGCCCGCATTTTAAAAAACTACTTGAGGAAAATGGAGGGGATGCGCCCTGGCACCTCTGTTTCCTCGGTCATAGACCACTTGCTGATTGCTGAAGCTGAGGAGGACTGGGTGCACGTGTGCTGCAGCTTTTGAATTACCATTTCATTTTAGTGCTTTAGGTTACATATATGTTGTTATCTTTTTCTTCTGCAACAGAGTTTGGGACTTCATCTACATTTCCTACCTCTTCAACTATCTCTTCAGTTGTTATCTTTTCCTTCTTCAAGCCATCTTCGCAAGGGTCATAGGGTCGAAAATAGCTTGAGGGTCGTAGGGTCGAAAATAGCTTGAACTGACACAAAAACCGTATCCAACTGAGGGTTAGGCCAAAGGGCTTGTGGATCCTATGGGACCAAAACCAGCCAATCAGGCTAGCAAGCTGACCATCTCCAGCCAGCCCACTTTTTTTTTTTTTTTTTTTTTTTTGAGGATATTTTTCGCCCAGCCTATTTTGTTTTTGGATGATTTTTTTTTTTTTTTACCAGCCTACTTTTTTTTTGGACATTTTTTTTTTAAATTCTAATTTTTTTCCTACACCATTTCTCACATACTTTTCACAATTCTATACTATCTTATCTCATTTCTAATAATCTTCCTATGTCCCAAAATCTTATTTTAATTTAATTAACTATATTAATTTAATTAAAATAATAAATTATGTTTGGCCTATGACTCTTTGGCCTTCCCAGTTGGAGATGATTTTTTGTCACAGAGCTATATTCGGCCTATGGCCTTTGGCTCATTCGATTGGAGATGATGTGAAATATGACCTGACAGTGTTCATTAAAATATAATTTTTTAGAGGGCTATAGGACCAAAGAGTCATTTGACCCCCTCCTTTCGTTGGAGATGGCCTAATAGATTACAAAGGGATTGACTTCCAAACCCTTCCGTATGGGAGCTGGCAGGAGGAGCTGCCCAGCAATTCAGTTTTCCTCGGTTATTATTGAGCTTGCTTTGGCAAATGTAGTGCAGAAGTTCGATCGGAAACTGCCAACATCAGCTGAAGATTTAGATATGGCTTGCGTAAAGGATCTCCTCTTGAACTCCATTGCTGTTCCACATCGATCGTCAGCTTGCAAGGGTTTGCATACATTGGGTATGCAGATCATATGGAGGCCTTGGCTACTCTTGTGGGTGTCCAGTTGGTGCAGCAGCTCTCTCAATAAATCCTGGATTTTGTTTCAAGGTCGATTATTTAAAGGTGGTCATACTGCTCCAGCAAGTACGTACCCTCTCTTTTTAGTTAGGCATTTTCTTATGTCTATGGTGATTGCTTGCTTAACCGCACTAATCACGTTGATCCAATTTTTGCCTATCAACATCATATGTGCCTGCTTTCATCATCTTCTTGATCTTCAGCGAAACAATAACAAATTAAGTAAATAATAATTTTAAAAACTTATCAAATATTTGAAGGATTTTAACAATACAAATATATACTCTGTGTGTTTGTGTGTAGATAATTAATTAACATTAATTAGTTCGCTAATCATCGATGTTTTCGCAGGATATGTTTACTGCGGGTACTGATACCACGCATACAACCCTAGAGTGGGCGATGGCTGAGCTTACAAGGCATCCAAGGGTCATTGATAAGTCACAGACTGAGGGGAGGGGAATAGTTGCAAGCAAAACAGATAGAGAGGATGATTTGGTCGAAATGCACTACTCGAAGGCGGTGATCAAGGAAACTCTTCAGTTACACCCCCCAGTTCCGCTACTGATTTCCAGGCTGTCGACCGGAGATGTGAAAATACATGGTTGCAACATTAAAGCCAATACACAAGTACTGGTCAATGTATGGCAGACTGCAAGAGATCCTAAGCGTACTAAAAACCGAACATCGAAAGTACCCTCTCGAGGCCGTTGTTGTCCCGTACAAAATTCCATCTTTCTGAAGGTGTAAGGTAGAGAGGGAGCTGTAGGGTTCCAACAAGTGGTTTAGATTGGATTTGCTGTATTTGGTGTTGTACTGGTTTAAGAAGTTGCCGTACTTCAGTAAATAACTATTAATTTCCGATCGTCCGTATTGGATAAATACTTTTGCTGTATTGTATCTGTATTCTTGTATTGGGTTAGACAAGAATGTATGTACTTTTGTATATGCTATCATATGCTTGTGCATCTTTTTTCGAATCCAATGACGCTACAAACATTAAGAAATTAGGGAAATAACAGCAATTAAACACAGTAGGTAGCAGGTGTTCCAAATTCTCGCACCGAGCCAATTCAATAAAATTTCAATGCAAGAGTCGAGAACAATACGATTGTATCCACACACTCAAAAAACTACCATGAAAGAATAGCACTTGGAAAAGAAAAGGACAATCTCGATACAAGTACTTCGGTTCTACACAAATTCGGAGAAAAGGAGAAATACAACTTAGTTTTATCTAATTAAAAGTGAAAACGCACAAGTTGCTATGCTGCTCTGAATTTCATTGTGACCGCATTCAAATTGCAGAAAGCCTACCTACAGGTCAATGACACGAGATAGCTTCTGGATACGGTTCAATAAGAAGTCCCCTTGCTTGATGGTTGCTTGGTACAGTGAATTCTTAGCATCAGGACGATTGGTTTCTAAAACACCGGCAACTTTGTCAATCTTGCAATGAAGCTTCCCTGCTGCAATGAAACGAGATAGCTCCCTGTATGTCGTAGAATGGGTTAGATACATACAGAAAGCACTTAAAAGTAAAATACTTAACAGCATCTCCACGAAATCAGGGACCATATTTTTTTGAACTATATAAAGTAAACCTGAAACGAGGTAACCATAAGACTCAGTCACTTACAGATCAATGAAATCCACGGTCACGCCAAAAGCTTTAGCCATAGCTTCAATAGTAACACTCTTGTAGGACTCCAAGAACTGAGAATAAACAGTAGTTCTGATCTCCCTCATGTAATACCTGAAGTGTGGGTGCAAATAACGGTCCAACTTTATCTGCTCTGTCAGGCCAGCTGAAAAACAAAAAAGAAAAGAAAGAAAGAAATTACAACTATGAAATTTATTGATTTGGTTGATATATGACAGGACCAAATTGAAGCTCAGGTAGCTTATGAACATGCAAACCAAAAGTCTAATATATCATGGCAATCATATAGATTAATATATCATGTCAGACATTTATCGCTGCATAGATCTACTTACCAAATGCTTTGAAAAATGATTTGTATTGGCAATCATATAGAGAGTTCAAAAACTCTGTAAGGTAGGGAATTTTCCCAATCACTGTCAATATTTCTGGAGCATCCACGACCTGAAACATATTGTTTGAAATTAATAATTGCTTGTAAGAACAAACATTACTAACACAATGGTAGAAACATATAAAACAAGAAGGCGAAATCACATAAACATGTGGTAAGAAAGCAGTTTACCTTTTGTTTTAAAGAAACTCTGTCCAACGATATAATGCTTGTAAGGACGGTATAAAATATGAAGATGTCATACGGAAATATCTCATAAGTGGTGAAGGTAGAAATGGAATCCAAGAACAGATCAGCAGCCTTCTTAAAATTGCGAGTGGACATGCAGTACAAGCCTTCATACACCTTTAAACGGTTCTTCCTTTCCCAATCACCTCCCTCTTCAAATAAACTGATATCATGATACAATGGTTACAAACAAAGCTCAACTACCAGATTTAAACAAAAAAATGCAGGTCACAGATCCATGTCACTAGTACTTACTTCTTCGCTTTGTCAATACTCTTAGAAATGAGGTCAAAATCCATGTAAAAGAAACCGAGTTGCAGTGTATAGAAGACCAAGTCCATCTTTTGCCCAACTGCAACTGTCTTGCTTTCCGTTACCTTGAGTTGTTCCAATGCTTTCTCCTAGGTTCATAAGGGAAGAAGTTTAAAGTCAAATTGGACAACACCACTAAAAGGGGGAAAATAAAAGGCAGATATGACTCGTGGAACAAATAAGTAACAACTTATATACCTTGTCGCCAATACGAATGAAAAACAGGGACTTGGCCAGATGAGCTTCTCGAACCTCGCTTTCCCCTAAGTTTTCTTCCGCATCAGCAATCCTAAACAAAGGCAACCAGATAAGCTATTTGGTAAAGGAAACTACTTGATCACAACAGCTATAATAATAGCACAAATAACAATGTTCTTCAAACTAGAAAATTCAAACACATATTGTCATTCTACTTAGGCCACTGTAAAAATCCCAACGGTTGGTCAACGTAGAACTCATACTCAATTAGCATCCAATCTCACAAAACTAAATCACCTGTGTGCCTAATTCAACAAGTTATCCAAGTTCTTTTCCGCATCAGCAATCCTAAACAAAGCCGACCATATAACTAGGTAACAGAAATTACTTGATCGCAATGGCTATAATAATAGTATAAACAACAATATTTTTCACACTATACAGTTCAAACAAATCTTGTCAACCTGCTTAATTAACAGTAAAACGCCCAACGGATTGCGAATAAGTCAATGGAGAAATCAGGCTTCATCAGCATCCGATCTAACAAAAATACATCACTTGTGTAAGCCTAGTTCAACAAGTTCCTAAGTAATTGCGAATTTTCATAGCTTCGAATCTCACAGTGAAGAGTTCAAAGCATAAATTTCAATCCCTATTCCTTTTTCTCACAATTCTCAGTAACCAAACAGAATCTGGACCAAAATCAAAATTAAAATTGGAAAAAAAAAAACCCAATAAAGCACTCACTTTTCATCAAGCTTCTTAAGCTCCTCCTGGTTCTTCGCCCTCATCGAGTCCATAACGCCCTGGTCCAGCTTGAGCACCGATTCGGCGACTAGGGTTTCGTACAACGGCGCCATATCTACAAAATCCCCCAAACCGAAACTCAATTCCCGATACGCAAAAACCGAAATTGAACTTACAGGCAATGCGAAAACCGGTTCAGTTTAGTAAAAAATCGGCGATGTTACCGTCGTCTTTGACGGAGGCAAAAACCTCCTCCCTGAGTTGGACCTTTTCGATGTCCGGGACATCGGAATGGGAGAGAAGGAAGAGTTTGTTTGCGAGCACGAGGTGCGGCTGCTGCGTCCCCTCTTGGGCTTCCATTTGGAATCGGTGGTGGAGACTCGGTCGGTGAGTTAGGTCTCCGAGTGGGGAGTTCTTTGTGTTTGCTTGAAGGAGGAGGAAGTGAAACGACAGTGTGTTTCGGCCTCGAGAGGGGTGTTTCTTCTCTCGCTCGGTGACAGGTTCGTCTTTTTCAACACGAAAGGTAAATTGGTAATTAAGGGAAGTAAAAGGTGGCTTTATAGTCTTTTTAGGACACGATAACTAGAGGTTGGCATTTGAACGGTGAACCGGACCGGATAGAACCGGAAAAATATTTAAAAAGTTGATCTTCAATTGAATTTGGTTACAAAAGTTAAAAAGTTACAAAATCGTATTTGACTCATAAATTCATAATGTGGCGGTGGAAGTTTCAATATATCTAGTGCATACCAAGTTAAATTTGCTTTTAATTTTTAACTCTTATGTATTAGAAGGGAATTTAAGTTCATTTTAAAGTTAAATATAGGAGTTTTTGTATCACATTTTTTTTTTTGAACAAATGATATTATCTACATTAAATAAGTAAGGGTGCGCTAAGTCTCACAATGAGTTAATAATAATATGGTTCAAATTCGCATTTTGCGAGAATCGAATCTAAGACCTCTAACTTACAAATGAAGAGAAATATCATTAGACTGTGGTACTAAGTGTAATAACATTTTAAGTCCAAAGTTATATTGAAAGGCAAATATAATTTCGCATTGAATATGATCTCAACTATTCCAGTACATTGTAGGCATGTTAAGTCAAAATTTAGGTAATTAGATACTTTCCGAATCTTCTTATTGGGGATCCGGGGAATTAATGAATAATAACCGTTCATCAAAGATCGTGCATCTATAATTGAATGTTTTTTATATTTTTAAAAGTAAAACACCTCGTTTTGCATGAAGAAATATTAAAAAAATTATGATCGCACGATTTTTGATGAACGATTATTATTCATTGATTCCCAGAATCCCCAATGAAAAGATCTAGAGATGATCTAATTCCAACATTTAGAGGTAAGTACAACTTTTGATTCCAAATTTTTCGGTTTTCTGAAGATAGCTTGACTTGAGCCACATGTTGATATATAAGTGATAACTCATTTTTCTTTTAAATCTAATATTAAAACCACGACATAATACTCCAATTTAATGATATTCTTACTCACTTGTCAATGAGAAATCTTGTTCTCGAATCATTTGTAGAGCCAAAACACCCACCTCTAAAGTTTAAATGGCGTATTCGTTGGGTCCACCCCCAATAGGAAATCGACAGTGGTGCTTCAAGGGCTGGGGGCTATTTTTGGCTACCAGTTTAAGTTCAACCTCTTGTCACATGATTTTACTCTATGATGCACGGTAAAAAAATTAATCGGTTATGGACTCGACCTTTCATTTGGTAATTGCAGATGAAACAAGAGTGGTTTTTCCGAGGGCCGATCGTAAGGTTTTAGAAGCTTTGTGCAAGACTCTGGACACAAATCCGTATAAAATCTAAATTTTGGTTGTTATATATATAAATATATATATATATATATTTTTTTGTACATAAATTGATATAGCGTAGTAAAAAAAAAAAAAAAAAAAGTAAAAATGATACTTGGTCTGAAACTCTTTAATTTTTAATAAAAAATAAAATAAAATATAAAAAGATGTGGAACTAGAGAACACTTACGCTAAAAGTTTAATTTGGTTATTAGGCCTTTAAATACACGCGAGCGCGCACACACACTCTTTATAAATAGGTAAAATAAAAATGTTTATCAAGGACCCTCCCAAACTAGGTGCCTGTGCGATGGCCCCACTTGCACATTCTCAAAACCGACTCTGGTTTCACTCCAAGGGCTAGGATTATTTTTGCCAGAAACTACACTCTTTTGCAATGTGATGTTAGTATACTAAGGGTGCGTTTGTTACATCAAACTAAGTCAGATTGGACTAACTTCAAGACCAAGTTGGATTGGCTTGACATGGACTAAGTAGTATAAGAATAATGAAACGTTTTTTACAATATCGGACTAACCTACAGACTAAATTATTTTCATATACAAATAATTCTTTATTATTTTCTAATTAATTTATTAGTTGTTGTAAAAGTTGTATGGTGTATGCCCACATCCCACATGTATTTAGAAAAAGGTGAAAAGGATAGTGATATATTTGTTGTTATGTAATATTGTCAAAAGTAGCCTTCATATCATCTTTGGATGTTCTCATGGAAGTAGCTCTATAAATAGAGTGATCCATGTGTTATCAAAACACAATGCGAAAGAAAGGATTAAAACAATAATATCAATATATCTCCCTCCCTCTCTTTTGCACCCGCTTTGCTCTTGTCTTTAGCAAATGTTATTTCTCTAACTTTTGCCTATTTATAACACGTTATCAGCACGACCCTCTAACCATTTCTCATTTCCCTTCGCCGAAAGAAAAAAAATGTTTCCTCCTAGGATTTTACTGTTCTTCTTTTTCCTTTGCCTCACCTGCTGGATATACCTTCCTGAATAACTGTTTGCACCATGCTTGCTATTTAATTTTATTGCAATTTTAGGGGTGCGGTATAATCGTCCACCCTGCATATTTAAATTTGCCTGCTATTTAATTTTACTGCAATTTTAGGTGGTGCAGTATAATTGTCCACCCTGCATATTTTAATTTGCATACTATTTAATTTTACTGCAATTTTAGATGGTGTGGTATAATCGCCCACCCTGCTCTGCATATTTAAATTTTCCTACAATTTGAGTGGTGCGAAATAATCGCCCATCCTATGCTTACTTCAATGAGAATGGTGCAGTACAATCACCATTCTCATTAATCATGTAAATCTCGAGCCTGAAATTTCGAATGCTTATTATTTTGGCTCGAAGATCAAAATGAAAATTTTGTAAGAACCATAATTTCTAACACTATATTTCTCCAGGAATACATATTATTGCAAGTTCTTACACATCTCATCTTTCTTTCACAAAAGAAAATGGCGAACTTGGCAAAGCTTGATTTTGCTGCCCTGAACATTACTAGGAAGAACTACCTTACTTAGATAGTGGATATCAAGATCCATCTGGAGGCAGGGAATCTTGGAGAAACCATTAGGGAGGAAAACAATGCATCATCTCAAGATCGGGCGAAGGCCATGATCTTTATCTATCGCCACCTTGATGAAGGACTAAAGAGCGAGTACCTAATAGTTGAAGATCCATTAGCTCTCTGGAAGAGATTGAGAAACAGATACAATCACCAGAAAACGATGATTCTTGGTATACTTTCACTTAACAAGAAGTTCCACAACAATTTTGGTGGAACTTGTCAACTACCACCTACAAAGAATTGGAACTTTTTAATAGTGACAAAAAACCTACGAAGAATTGGAGCTTTTTGTTTATCGAAAACCATGACATTTGGTGGAAGAATTGGATTGAATGAATTCGAAAATTTTCAATCCTAGATTTTTGTTCTTGAACCAAATTCTTTGATTATGTGTTCTTGGAAAAAAAGACTCGAGAAAGTAGTTTTTGGACTAAGCTTGGCCCTTTGTTAAACTGAAAGAAAGTTAAGAACAGAAATTTAAATTTCTTGAGTACTAGACAATTTCCGGCACCTTATTTAGATCTTGATTTCTTTTGGCTTGTGGTTTCGTTTTGAAAACTAAGCACATAGTCTGTAAAATACCAAAATTTATCCATTGCGTTCTTTTTTCCTTTTCTGTTGTTTTGAAAATTGTCCATTCTGTAAATTTTCAACCATAGATTTTTGTTCTTGAACCAAATTCTTCATGGAAAAAAGACTCGAGAATGTAGTTTTCGGAATTTTCAACTGAGTTTGGCCCTTTGTTTGTTAAACTGAATGAAAGTTAAGAACATAAATTTAAATTTCTTGAGTACTAGACAATTTTGGTACCTTATTTAGATCTTGATTTCTTTTGTCTTGTGGTTTCATTTTGAAAACTAAGCACATAGTTTGTAAAATACAAAAGTTTATCCATTGCATTCTTTTTCTTTTTCTGGTGTTTTGAAACTTGTCTATTCTGTAGATAGATTGCATACCAAGTATCGAAGGCCAAAATGGAGTCAGCTGCATCACTATTGATTGGGAAAATTGCGGGCATTCTTGAGAACGAAGTATCTTCCATAGCGGCAGTTCGTGATGAAGTTGATGAGCTTAAGCTGGAGATCATAAGCATGAAATCTTTCTTAATAGATGCTGAAGGCAAGGAACCACAAATAGAAGGAGTGAAAACGTGGGTTACAAGCGTCAGATATTTGACCTTCGATGCTGAAAATGTCATTGATGAGTTCTTGTACCACATATATGACAAGCAAAGTGTGACTCCATTTGCAAAATTGCTCCACATAACCATTTACTTTCCAAAGAATCTTTGGTATAGGCATCGAATAGCCAAAAAATTACAAAAAATCATGAAAAAGATCAAATCCACTCCAAAGAGGAATGAGAGGTACGGTGTCTTTACAATAGAAGGAACAAGTTCGGATAGTGTTCCGAGATGGGTGAAGAACAAAGCCGAGTCTTCTCTTTACATTATGGAAGACGAACTAATCGGGATTGAAAACAAGAAGCAAACGTTAATGGGATTGTTGATGAATGGCGAAAAACATGAAATGGTTGTGTTTGTGGTTGGGATGGAAGAATCAGGCAAGACAACTTTTGTTGCCAGTACCTTCAACAACGAAAATGTGGTTGTGTCTGTGGTTGGGATGGGAGGATCAGGCAAGACAACTCTTGTTGCCAGTACCTTCAACAACGAAAATGTAAAGCGACATTTTGACTGTTATGCATGGATCGCTGTTTCTCAAACTTACGTGATTGAAGACTTATTCAAAAAAATGATCAAACAATTCCACAAAGGAAGAAAGGAAGAGGTGCCTGAACATTTGAATTCCATGAGTTATGAAGACTTGTTAGAGATGTTGTCGACATACTTGAAGTCTAAAAGGTACCTAGTTGTATTGGATAATGTGTGGGATATTAAACTTTGGCAAGAAATAAGGATACCACTTCTTAATAGGCATCATGGAAGTCGAATCATGCTTACGACTCGAGAGAAGGACATAGCCTTCTATTCTTTTGAAGTTGAAAGTCGTCCTCTTGAAATTGAACCCTAGGGAAACAATGAAGCTTGGGAGCTCTTTAGCAAGAAAGCATTCTCAACTTACGATAATAAATCTTGTCCACCAGAGCTTGAATCCTTAGCGTGGAAACTTGTGGAAAAGTGTGAAGGTCTACCTTTGGCTTTGGTAACTTTAGGTGGTCTAATGTCTTCCAAGAAGTCATCATCGGAATGGAGAAGCGTATATAACAGCTTAAATTGGCACTTGACTAACCATCCTACGCTAGAACCAATGAGCAGCATCTTGTTGCTTAGTTTCAAAAATTTGCCCAACCGGTTGAAGCCCTGTTTCCTATATTGTGCCCTTTTCCCAGAAGATTATCTCATCGAAAGAAACAAGTTGATCAGGTTGTTGATAGCTGAAGGGTTTGTTGAACCAATTGATGGGGTCACACCAGAAGAAGTTGCAGAGGGCTATCTTGTGGAACTTATTATTCGTAGCATGCTACAGGTTGAAAAGAATGAAGCTGGAGGACTAAGAACATGTAAAATGCATGATCTTGTGCGTGAGCTTGCTTTGTCGACATCAAAAAAGGAAAAGTTCAATGCTACATATGTTGGCAGGGAAATAGTAGATAAAGCTGAAATCCGCCGATTGTCAATTCAAACAACTGAAAAAGAAATTTATTCTTGCACAGGTATGTCAGAGCTTCGCTCCTTTCTTGTCTTTGGCGCGTTAAAGAAATTGCCTTCTGGATTCAAGTTGTTGAGAGTTCTAGATTTGGAGGATGCTCCAATTGATAGATTTCCAGATGAACTATTGTACTTGTTCAACTTAAGATATTTAAATTTGAAGAGAACTTTAATTGACGAGCTTCCAGAATCCATCGGACGGCTTCGCAGCCTTCAAACCTTGACCATCCATGACAGTAAGACAAAGGCACTTCCGAAAGCAATCTCCAAGTTACTAAACCTACGTCATCTAATCATGTATTGTTACACTGGTGATTGGGAGGCCTTTAGATTTGTCAATGGGACAAAAGTAGCATCCGATCTAAGTAAATTACAGAAACTGCAAGTTTTGCAATGTGTTGAATCAGAAGGAAAGATTATTAAAGTCATCAGGAATATGACCCAACTTACACGCCTCGGTATTACAAATGTGAAAGCATGTGACGAGATGGACCTATGTGACTCCCTTCAAAAGTTAGAGCTCCTTCACTCTTTGTTTTTAATGGCAAGTGATGAAGAGGAGTTTCTTCGGGTTAATGCACTACGTTCGCCTCCTGCAAACCTTCAAATGGTTAATTTGGCCGGAAAACTAGAAAAAGTACCTCTTTGGTTTGGTTCGCTCCATCACCTGACACGCATGTAGCTAAGTTGGTCTAGACTTGAAGAAGATGTACTACCTCACATTCAAGCATTGCCGAATCTTGAAAGGCTTGGGCTAATTAATGCGTATGTTGGCGAAAAACTGTGTTTCTCCAAAGGCTTCATAAAGCTTAAGCATTTGATGTTGCCCATCTTCCCTTTATTGAATAGTATAGCTATAGAGAAAGGGGTGATGCCAAATCTCCAGGTCTTAGACATTGATGACTACATAGAGTTAAAGACATTGCCACAAGGCATTGAGTTCCTTGCTAACGTAGAACGCTTGAATCTGAAGTCTGTTCCAATGCAACTTATAGAGTCCGTAAAAAGGAGGCATGGATCATCCAAAGGTACAACACATTCCTGAAATCAACCTGGATTATGGGTGGTATCGTGAAAGCTTGTCTGGTATTCACTCTCGTAGAAGGTGTGCACGCTTTTATGCATGCATAAAAAATTTCCACAACGTAATCATTTGAACTATTACATTAGAAAGGTTGGTGATTTTCACTCTTATTTTTTCTTAGGAAAACTAATAAAAGGGTTTGAAAACTTTAAAACCTTTTTTCTTATGCAATTTTCCTCTTGTTTTTGTTCGTTAGTATTTTGATTTATTTAATTTTAAGGCTACGAAAAAAGAGGAAGTGGTGCATCGAAGTGTAAAAATCATTTTCCCTTATACTTTGCATGTTCGATCTTATTCACAAGTCTGGCAAAGACATAATGTATGCATGCATTGAGAATTTTTTAGGTAATTGTGTTTCTTTTGTTTTGTAATATCCTTATGTAGAAACAAGCTTCAGAAGCATTTGTCGTGAGACTGCAGTGAGATCTCCTTTTTGGCAATTGATTTTGCGGTGAATCTTAACTTTCGTTATAGTATCAAAGCAGACTATATACGTGTTGAGACATTAGCCTTGCAAGGAAGAATCCATTGTTTGTGTAAAGTTGCAAACATTGATCGATCTTGGTTTCTTCTTTGCCCTTTATGAAATTGAAAAATGCTCAAGATTCTGTTTGTGTAACTGGAACTTATATTACTGATTGCTTGTGTGTGTTTGATGTAATAATATTGTTTATGTAAAGTTGCAAACATTGATCGATCTTGGTTTCTTCTTTGCCCTTTATGAAATTGAAAAATGCCCAAGATTCTGTTTGTGTAATTGGAACTTATATTACTGATTGCTTGCGTGTGTTTGATGTAATAATATTGGTTTGGAATTGAGGAACTTATATTACTGATTGCTTGCGTGTGTTTTGATGTAATAATATTGGTTTGGAATTGAATATGTCACTGATGAGACCAGTCCTAGCTTAATAAATGGTTATGACCTATTTTTCATTTTCAATATATATTGTTTTTTTATCAAGTTCTCAAATATATATTGTATTAGATGAAAAGAAGTGATTTTTGTTAAGTAAATAAATAATAAGAATAATGCTAGGTACACTAAAGTATCGTTTGGTATGCAGACGGGACGAGACAGGACAGAACGGAACAGAACGGAGCGGGAGCAAAGATGCCCTCGGATGGAAACAAGGAGGAAGAAGAAGCAGACGGAGATGTTATAATTTTGTGTTCCACGAATGTGGAACGACTCGTTCCAGGGGGTGAGGTGGAACGAAAATTCACCCAAAACTCGTTCCGTGGAACAGCTCGTTCCACCCGTTTTAGGCGCACCAAACGTGGGAAGGAACGCCTTGTCCCACTCTGTGTCGTCCCGTCCCACGTACCAAACGGTACCTAAATGATGTGGCTAATTACATTTTGATTTTAATTCAAATTGGATTTGATTAATAATTATAACAAAAATTTATACAGTGGAATACATGTGACATTATTTAGTACATAAATTTAGTGCATAAATTTAATGCGTATAACATTGCCCAAATAATAATAATAATGATTGACCAATTTGTGTAAATATATTACTGTATAACAAAAAAACTATATTCATTAAAAACCTACAAACCTCAACATTCCTAAGCAACTTATTTTTATTTTTTTTGAAAAAACGATATTATCTACACTAAGAATGAGAGGGGAGGTAAGCTAAGCCTCACAATGAGCTAGTAATAATGTGGTTCAAATTTGTCTTTGGCAGAATCAAACCTAAGATTTCTCACTTATAAATGAAAAGGAGTACCACTAGACCGTAATATTAAATGGCAGGAACTTATGTACTTACTTAAGAATATTAACAAAGGGCGCATTCTAGAATTTAGAGGTTATCGTGTTCAATCCTACTCTCATAATGTCCTCATTAGTCATAAGATTGTATTATTTTAAATCTAAAGATTTAAAATATTTGACAACTTAATAGAGCAAAACCAACTTAAAATCCATGAACTATTAGAAAAATCATTTTCTTGTTTTGCTTAAGTTGTCAAATATTTTAAGTTTTTGGATCTAAACTAATACAATTTTATAGTTAATATCATTTGGTCCTTATATATCATCAAAATGAAGACCTTACGACAACATGACTCTATGGTGTTTCAAACAAGTTCAGTTGATAATGTTCTCACATGATTAACAACGAGCCCATTCTAGAATTTATCGTCGGCCAACATGGTCGGTCGAGTATAAATGTTTAGAAGACCCTAAATTATATGTGCCTAGAGCTAGATAGACCCCTATTCGGAATGGACACAAGTACAAATGTTTGAGGGCCTTGGGGTGAGATAATGACTTAAGTAATTTAGGTACGTTGTTACGTTTCATGCTAATAATACAACATCGATATGTTTAAGTTTTTCTGTACAAAACAATGTATCACTACAATAAAATGTCATAATAATAATATACTTATGTCATGTAAATTACTCTCGTGTATCATCAAGAGCACACTAAACGGTGACACTACCAATTATTATTTTAAAAGAAAACTAATGAAAATGAATTGAAAATTTTGAATTTTAACGATAAGGATAAAATAAAGGGTAAAGCGAATAGTGACATGATTGACTTTTTAGTATAAAAATATGATTTTTCGTTAAAGTAAACAGTACCGAGAGTTTTTCGTTAAAGTTTTTTTTTTTTAAACACATTAGAGTAGGATTAGAACTAAAACTCAGTAATTACTTAGTGTTGTCGTTAAATCTTGACCGTTCGATCGATCTAAGGGCTGTAATCAAAATCCGCGAGAGAGACGGACGCAATCTCCAACCAGGACTCTGAGTACTTGGCTTCGACATCCTATATATACAACAAGACACACCATTTACATGCATACATACATCATCGACGTTAAAGTTTCAAACCCTAACGTTGGCTCTTTCCGTCTTGTCTCGTCGTCTGTTTTTGTTCCTTCCAGAAAGTGGAATCTGAAGAATCCGACGGTAACGATGTCGATGATAGATAACTTGTTAAGGATGGAAGATAACTTGCAGGACTGGTTTATAACCAAACGCCAAGAGCTTCTGAAATCTGCGAGAGTCGCTATGGAAGCTTTGCTCTGGGAACCCAGAAGTTTCCGGAACGTTTTGAATTTGGCAATCAAATTTACCAAGGCAATCGTTTTGGTGCCCCTTTGTGTGCTGGCCATGTATGCTGTGATGCTGATTAGGGTGGGAATCGCTGGTTTGATCGGCATCCCAGTGCTTTTTATTTTTTTCATCGTCGTTGTCGGTGTCCGTAAGTTACTGACCATCGACTTCGACTTGCAAATTATTGGACTTTGATTTCTAATTGTTTGTTCGTTGCACACCAACTGTTTGTTTAAACGATTCAATGAGTTTTTTGTTTCGTTTCTTTTCTTGCAGGTTACGGTCGGGCACACTATCTGTTCTTCACAAGACGAAACCGCGCGGGGATCTCGTATGACGACTTCCTTGATAAGTTCTGCACGTGGTTGGTAAACAATCCTCTTCCACCTTTCGAATCATTTGGTGAATCCACTCCATATTGGGCACCGTTCATGTGGGGCTTCAAATTGGAAGAAGATTGAGGAAGATCTCAGAGTTACTATGGCATGTATGTAGAGATTGTTAGATTGGATGACCATAAAATTAAAATTGCTGCTTCTGTTTATTTTTCTCTCTCTATTAATTTAATTTTTCTTTCTAAATAACTACGCCATTTATCGGAGAGCGTATTGAACGACCTAGCATCGGTAAGAACGACTTGTGACATTACGATACAAAATAAAATAAAATAAAATATAAAAAAAAAGAGCGGTTTGTGACAAAATATCTAGCATTATGGTTAAAGTATAGCATCTATGTATTATTCTTCTTCACTTGGAAGTAATTTTTTTCAATTAATTACAGGAGCACGACTGTGATTGAAACTTTAACATAGATAATCGAACTATTAGAGTCCAAGAAAATTTATTTGGCAAGGATTTCGAATTGCGTGGGTTAAAAGAGAGGCCATACCCTCACTTTTTGTTAGAATCAGACTCTATGTATGTTGTTCATCTCCTATGAACTCGTTCTACGAAAGTTCCCTTGTTTCTCAAAGTTGTTTACGGTAAATTGCCTATGATATAGTGCTCGCTTAAGCTTGCATTTTTAGCATAAATGTAAGGAGTGGAATTGTTTGGCCAATGATTTTGCTAATTATGGTTAGTCAATTTGGCTAAACTGTTTTGGAAACCATTTTCACACTCTTTTTCATTCTTTTGCGCTTTTTTATTTATTTTTCTAGCGGTTTGATTGAATAAAGTAAAAAAAAAAAAAAAAAAGTCACAAACGAAGAGATAAGCAAGGAAAAGAAAGGGGAGTTTTAAAAATTATTTTTCGACTGGTAAATTCACACATTTTCAACTAATACTCCTTTTATAAAAAAATTCAAAAAAAAAATCATTTTTTGTCAGAATATATATATATATATATATATTTTAGTCAAAATTTAATATTTCACGTCTCCATGGACTCTCATTTTTCTTAATTTTTTAACTCACTAATGCTATCGCTCTATTAAAAAAATGTTAGTTTTTTTGTTGCAATTAATATTTGTTATTTGAACGGACGAAGATGGCCTTCAATTCAATTTTAAGGAGGACTTGACTTGCATGGAACGAATACACCGTCACATGGCGTCATATGCCAATAAAATAATACAAGGACATATGTTAGCTTTTTTCACATATCCTTGTATTTATTGGCACGGGATACCACAATGGCACTAAAGCCATGCAATACAAGTTGTTTTCATTTAATCAACATTTACAATAGAACCTCTATCAATTTAGCAAATATTAAATAATCGATAAGATAATACCAATTTAATTTTAAGGTTAGGGATGATTTTCCGTCCGGTCGGATCGGAAACAAGTAACCAATGCCAATCCGAAAAAGTTTCGGAACAAATATTAGTTCCAAATTAGGAATTTTGTATTTTTCGGAATTTATCGAAATTTCGGAATTGATTTTATCTCAAAAAATTTGGAATATAATTTGAATTTCCTACATTTTGTAAGACTTTGAAATTTTTTGAACTTTTATGTATCTGCTGTTCAATATTTTTTATAATTTTTTTTTTGCAACATTTTGTATAAAATTATAATAGATAAAATAAAGAGTGATTTTGTATAAAATCAATACAAAGTTACCACATTGACAATAGATCATCAATATTTATGTCAATTATAAATAGGTCAATCATGTATTGTGACACTTAAATGCATTTAAACTAAACAAAAATTACATAATCTACCACTACAGCTGGCACCCACTTTAACTAGCACCATCTTTCTCATATTTTTTTATATTTTGGAATAGGTTAATACGGATCAAACATTGCAATGTAGTGTCTGTTTCCTAATTCAGGTTTTTACATTTGGATTCAGATGCTATGTTGCAGTGTCCATTTCATAGTTTTGTTTTTTTCCATCAATCACATGCCTCATACGTGCCCGTTTTTACTTTAGATTCAGACACTGTAATGCAATGTCTGTTTCCTAGTATTGTTTTTATTTTTCGATTCAGACACTACGTTGAAATGTTCGTTTCCTGGTTCTATTTTTTTTCATCACTCACATGCCTTTTATGCTTAACACCTCACGTGACTATTGATTTTTACATTTGGATTCAGACACTGCAACGCAATGTCTGTTTCCTGATCTCTATTTTTAACATTTGGATTCAGAGACTGCACCGCAGTGTCCGTTTCCTAGTTTTCAATTGTTGATCATAGAAGTCTGTGTTTTCTCGTTTGAATTGCTGACCACAATGTCCCTTTTTTTATTTCGCATTGTAGACATGTAAATGGTGGTGGGAAAAACACGAACGTATAAGGAAACAATTTTGTGAAATGGGAGAAATAAAATCCAAACAATTTCAATTGCTTAATTGGCAATCGAAATTGACAAGCTCCAAGAATTTGCGAAACTATTTCCTCTCTGGTACATCAACTCGACTACAAAAGAATAGCTTTTAATCCTACTCAAGTTTCATTTTTGGTATCTAAATGTTTTCCTGATTTAATGAATTCTTCCTTCAAACATTGAGTTTTTAATATCATCACTCCATTGTGCTTTACAGATGTAAAGGCCTTAAGAAGTTACAAAATTTCACAACCTTTCACAAATGAGAAAGCACCTGTCTTTGATCTCCGCAAGTCCCAACTAAACACCGGCAGTCGAACCATTGAGAATCGACGTCATCGATTCCCAATTCTGCTAAGTCCAATTCGATTTCAAAAGCAGAGGAGAGAGAGATGGCGACGAGTCCGACGATACTGAAGGCAGGGCTGGTGATAGCTGGGATGTGCATAGGCAGTTACATAGTGGGCCCACCTCTATACTGGCACATCATGGAGGGCTTAGTCGCCGTCTCCCACTTTTCTTCTTCCTCCTCTTTCGCTTGCCCTTCCTGCACTGGCGATTGCTTTTCTCACCCTCTCCTCCATCCCCATTGAAAATGACATAAAAGCACATGTGACATTCATCATTGACCTGTCTCTAATTAATAAAAATATATCATTGATTAAGTTCAAAACAAAAATATGTCATTGATATATAATTAAATATTGTAAAGTTTTTATCAAATTTTTACTAAATTAGCTTAAAATAAAATAGTATGTATGGTTATACTGTTAAGAATCAATAATTATCTTATTAAATTATAGGGTTAATCTCATTTTACTACCCTAAAATTTCTTGGTCTTCAACATTTGGCACATGAAGTTTTTTTTATCCCAGAGTGGTACATAGAGTTATAATGACAAAAATACATAAAGTTTTTTTCATCCCAGAGTGGTACAAAAAAAATTAATCATTAAACAACACTATTAAAATGACAAAAATACCCCTGCCACATTTGATGCATTATTTGGTTTGTTTTTGAAGTTTTTTGTTTGAGGAGCATTTCTGTCTAATTATTTTTGGTGAAGCTTATAACACCAAAAAACCACTTTATTGGGCCATTGGCTTTATATATAAGATAAATAAATGAATAACTTTTTGATACATAGTACTTATAATCTAGAGTTAATCTCAGTTTACTATCCTAAAGTTTCTTGGTTTTCAACATTTGGTACATGAAGTTTTTTTCATCCCAGTGTGCTGTGTGTTAGAGAGATGTGGGAGGGAAAGAGAGAAATGGAGTGGGTGGAGTCGAAAAGGGAGGGGGAAGGGTGGGTGCATGGGGGATAAGGGAGGGGGGTCGGAAGGGGTGAGGGAGAAGGGTAGGTGCAGACGCCCAAATTTTTATTTTATTTTAATTTTTTTAGTTTTTATTATTTTATTAATTTATTTTCCTTTTTAATATCCACGTGTTGTTAGATCCCATATCGTCCAAGGAAGAGGATCCTCTATACCTTATATGTACATGCCCACCTCCATATAGCGCGAGGCCTTTTGGGAGCTCACTGGCTTCGGGTTCTATCGGAACTCCGAAGTTAAGCAAGTTCACGCGAGAGCAATTTCAGGATGGGTGACCCAGTGGGAAATTCTCGTCTGAGTTCCCAGAAACAAAACCGTGATGGCGTGGTCAGGGCCCAAAACGGATAATATCGTGCTATGGCGGAGTCGAGCCCGAGATGTGGTGGAGCCTGGATTAGGATGTGTGGTGGAGCCTGGATTAGGATGTGACACGTGATGCTTAATCATTGTCCACGTGGATGACACGTCATCAGTTAAAGGAAAACTTAACAGCAACCTTAACAGATGTATGAAAGTGTCCCAAAATTATAACTTTATGTACCACTCTGGAATGAAAAAACCTTCATGTACCAAATGTTGAAAACTAAGAAACTTTAGGATAGTAAACTGAGATTAACTCTAGATTATAAGTACTATGTATCAAAAAGTTATTCATTTATTTATCTTATATATAAAGCCAATGGCCCAATAAAGTGTTTTTTGGTGTTACAAGCTTCACCAAAAATTATTAGACAGAAATGCTCCTCAAACAAAAAACTTCAAAAACAAACCAAATAATGCATCAAATGTTGCAGGGGTATTTTTGTCATTTTAATAGTGTTGTTTAATGATTAATTTTTTTGTACAGGTTTTTTTTTAATAATTAGTACCTCACAATAAGCTAGCAATAATGTAATTCAATCAGTTGTTCATTAAATATTATTTTCTATATTTTTAAACACGTTCAAAACATCTTAAAAGACATGTAATGCTGGCTATAAAAAATGTCTTCCGGACGTGGATAATAATGTAATTAAATTATTTGTCAAATGATTTTTTTTTTTTTTAACAAACGATATTATCTAGACTAAGGGAGAGAGGGGTGAATTTAGCCTCACAATGAGCTAGCAATAATGTGATTCAATTAGTTGTTTATTAAATATTATTTTCTCTATTCTTAATGTAAATTCAATAGAGACTGATTTTATTACGTGGCTTCAGCTGTTTTAATTAGTTTATAAGGGGTTTCTTCATGATCTAAGATTATTCGTTTGCTTCAAATATTTGACTTTCTTTTTGTCAATTTACGCATATAAAATACATTTAAAACGTGTAAGTCGCGCATAGCATGCCGTGATTCAAAAAATGCCTTCTGCACAAGCATGAGCGCGTGCATGAAGGTTAGTACGTTATATGAGAATGAGACCTATATAAATATTTTATAATATATTATCTTACAAATTTAGCCAACTTTTAAATTAGCACGTTATAAACCGGCCAAGAATATTTAATGGATTTATCGGGAATTTTGAAAATAACCGCCTCGTGCCCCATGCACGGCCAGCAGCTCGAATGATCGCGGCTCTGCCTGAGTCAGACTGCGGGGCTCTTCTCCCCAAGCTCCGGGCCAAGCGAACTGCCGTCGGAGCCGTGGAGTCGAAGCCTCACCGGCCGGTGCCCCCACATCGCCACCACCGCGAATATTTTCGTGTACAGCACTCAGTCTTACATTGGATAGAGTCTACTAGCATGCGCGCGCAATTCGGGATAGCTACGGCTTTGGTTAGTTCTTTGGCGCATTTTATCGAACTTTTTTTTTAGGCAATTGAAGTTTTATGTTATTCTTGGTTCGTTTCGAAGTTGAAAGTTTTCGGCTTGATTAATTTGACTGTATGAAAGTGAGAGCTCTGTAATTAAGATATTATTTTTGAAGAAACGTGGTGTTTTAATATAGAATTAGTGGAGTTAATTTGGTTGTTAATTGTCTGGTTTTGCGTTTTTAGATACAACGCATATGAACGGAAGAGATTGGGTCATAATATTGTAGACAAGGTTGTGACTGTTTCTGTATTTCCAACTTCGGATATGCAGTAATATGCATAGTTGTTGCCTTCTTTCGGATATGCTTTAATATGCATAGTCGTTGCCCACAGATTACCGTGATTACAATCTTAGAAATCTGCACGTTGCCCGCGGATTACCATGATTACTTTATTAGGAATCTGCATGATGCGTTATTTGGCCACTGTGGAAGAGGCTGTTGCCTACTCTGTGCACGGTGCTGCTAAATGTATTGGAATGACCGTTAAAAACGTGAGTTTTTAGTTTCATTTTTGAAGATCTTAGTACCCATCTTTGCAGTCATGTATATAAATTGGTTTACACTTCACTAAATTTTAACTTCAGAATCAATTGCGGAGTTAGAAACTTTTTACCTGGGTGGGCTAGCTCAAAAATTTAAATCTTTATAAATAAAGAAACTTGATACCTTATTTTTCATAGTATCAGCTAGCTTAAAAAATTCACAAGGTGAGCCAAAAAATTTTGTAATTAAACAAATACGTGTTAAAATTAAACAAATCCAAACTTGTACACGTACAAGAAGCGATGAGAAAAATAATGTAAGAAAAAGAGATGGTTTGCAAACTGTATTATATAATTTTATATAGTTAAACCTAAAGAATTCGAATTAGTGACTAAATATTTGATGGGCTACATTCGAAAATCAATCAAAATTACATGTAAAATTTTATTTTTCACCGCAAGCTACAGCCCAGGGCAGCCCTTAACTTGGCTCCGCCAGTGTTCAGAATATGTTGTGCTCTCCCTTAACTCAGCTCGAACATTTTATGGAACTCTAGTTGGTTTTGGTTTTACCAATCATCTTCTCTAAGTTCAGACGAGGCTTTGTATGGCAATAATTTTTATGCAAAGCCGATTATACCTAGTACTTTCTGGACTATTTACAATATGCATTTTGCAGTGTGTGCTAGTCGTTCATGTTGATTTACTTTTTTTTTTTTTCCACCCTAATGATTTTACGCATTTCCTCTTGGTTGTCAGACGCATGATGCCTAATCTTCCAAATGAAGGGTTAGGGTGAGACATGGGTAGTATCCCGGGAGTTTGAGAGCCCCTCGTTCAGAGCAGATGGGCTTAAAATTTATCCAACACTCGTGATCCGTGGAACTGGACTCTGTGAGCTTTGGGAACCGGCAGGTATGTTTGTATTGTTGATTCCCTTCTTTTCAGCGATGTTGGTGGTAGTTTATTATCTCCATATTCAGGCATAGAAATAACCCACCTGAGCAACTTGTGGACATTTTGGCACAGATCCTAGCCATGGTGCCCCCTTGGACACGTGTTTACAGAGTTCAGCGAGACATTCCAATGCCTATAGTAACTTCTGGGGTTGAGAAAGGAAATCTTTGGGAGTTACCTTTGGCTCGGATGGAAGACTTGGACCTAACCCTAGAATAAAACATTACCGAACATTCTTGATGGTTCTAGGACAAACATCACAAAATTAGGCCGGAACAAGTGGAGCTTGTTCATTGTGATTATAAGGCATGTGAAGGATGAGAAACATTTCTTTCATATGAAGATACTCGCCACGTATTCCTTTATATATATGTGTGAGAGAGTGCTTCTTCACATGAAATCATCATTCTATTCTTCTTATGTGCAAATGTGTTGCGCTGATAAAAGATGAATACTTGGGGAGATGATGATTGTAACATTGAGTAGAATATCTAATTTTCGCTTCAGCATATAGATGAACTTAGGATCTCACCGTTCCAGAACTTGCTGTTTCTCTGATTTGCATATTGATTTGTGACAGAATCTTATGGCTTGCGTTTTCTCTCATGAGCAGGTTGTGTATACTGATACTTAAGAGGATTTTGTTTTTATTCTATCATTAAACAGGATATTCTCATTGGGTTGCTGCAATTTAGGACATACATCCAAAACCAGACCAAGTGGAGCTTGTGCGGCAAATGAAGGATGGGAAACATTTCTTTCGTATGAAGAAACTCGCCAGGTATTCCTTCTATATATGTGATAGAGTGCTTCTTCACACGAAATGATCATTCTGTTCTTGTCATGTGAAATTTGCGTGTCTCGGATTTGCTTAGTAATTTGTGCACACGTTCTTATGGCTTGAGTTTTTCCAGGTGAGCAGGTTGTGTAACATGATTTTGTTATTATTCTTTTCGTAAACAGGATTCTCTCGTTGGGTTGCTACGATTAAGAAAGTGAGGCCAGAATACTACTTGTCCCAAATGCTTGGCGGGAATACTACTTGTCCCAGATCAATGAGTAGTGCTCTGGTGTTCGTGAGCTCCATGTTTATGGGACTGCTGTTCCAGTTCATGGGTGAATTCTGACAAGCTGCAACACCAGGTAATGTAGCTTCTACATCAACTGTTTTATGTTACCGTTAGTGTTGAGATTAATTTATTGGGTGATAATGTACTCTGATTGATTCAAACAGGATTATGGTACCCTGGAGGAGTCCGAGCGGATTGCTAGCAAGGAGCATCGATAGAAAAAGATTGCCTGAGCTTGAAGGGAAACAATCCAAAAAAAGACTAGTTTATACTTTATACAACAAATGACTAAGACTTTATTGTTAGCACATTGAATTGGACGACGTCCAAAGAAGACAAATTTTCAACAGCAAACTTGAACCAGAAGAACCTCTTAATGAATCTATCTAGCTATTTTTCTTATTACTTTTTTATTCTTCAATCTTGATGCTGATCTTCTGCTTCAGACTGTAATCCTCGAAAGCTATAACGATTGGTTGCAAACTGAATAGTTTCTGTTAGAAACTCTTTCATTGCACACAAATAAGCTCTGACAACTTTGCTGACAAAAATTGTCATCTGTCTTATGAAATTAACCCCCTCAAACAAGTATGGACACAAGAAAGTTGCGGCTTCAACTATGAAGATAATGCACTGGACCCCCTTCGAAATATAGCCAACTAAGTTAATGAAAGCTTTCAGGTCTTGGGCTGGTTTGCTTTCTAAAAGGATCTTCGCAGATTTGAATACTCGTTGAATTACTTTCTTGATGTCACCCACCGAAATCTTGAAGCGTTCCGAAGTTTTCCGCCGCGCAGAGGACCGATATTTTCCGGTGATGGGTTTTCCAGCAATACACTTTGTAACGGTTGCAAACTCTGCGCTCAATAGTGTATCGACTTCTGATCGGGTTGCCCCACATTGATCAATGTCTAAAACCTTGATGAGTTCTTGAAAACATTGCAGGTCTGACCTCTCTTCATCCCCTCGAAGCTTTCCAGCAACTGATTGTTTAACAAACTCAAACTCAGACATCAGTAGAATATCAACTTCTGACTTCATGGATGGATTCTGCTTTGTTCCATTAATCTCGAACGCCATCTTGGTCAGTTCTTGTTCGTCTACTCGGTCTCCTGACATTGTTGTTCTTTCTTTCGACGAATGATCTTTCTGGCGAAAGAATCAGCGTGAGTGTGACAGAGAGAGGGTCTCTGAAGAAAGAAACCGAGAGAGAGAGAGAGAGAGGGAGAAACGATTTTTGATTTTGGTGCGGTGCATGGGTGTGAATTTTGCGAAGAAATTCAATATATACTAAAACTGAAAATCAACTGAAACGCTGTTCATAAGCACAGTGTAGTTCCGATTTTACCCTTGCTTAGTTTGTGTTATTACAAGGTTGCCATTCTTTCCGCTGAGTTCGTAGCTGGCGTTCTCTCTCTTCGACAACACAGTGATAAAACTCTCGAGTCCAACTGGCTGCAGACTCCATCAAACCCTAGAAATCGTTTTACTTTTTTGGGCATCCTCCTTTTTCTCCGTGCTCCTTGCTTTCCCCAACCTCTCCCGGTCCGAGCCATCGCCGAAATCGTCAGCTCCATGGTCAACCTCTCCCGGAAGGGCCAAAACTTCGACCTAAACGCCCTCAAGACCACCAGTGTGCCGCAAGTACGGCCTCTCACGTGCGCCGAAGCTGGTCGAAATGATTGCGGCTCTGCCGGAGTCGGACCGTGAGGCTCTTCTCCCCAAGCTCCGGGCCAAGCCGGTCCGAACCGCCATGGGCATTGCCGTCGTGGCCGTGATGTCGAAGCCTCATCGGTGCCCCCACATCGCCACCACCGGAAATATTTGCGTGTACTGCCCCGGCGGTCCCGATTCGGACTTCGAGTGCAGCACTCAGTCTTACACTGAATACCAGCCTACTAGCATGCGCGCAATTCGGGCAAGGTATGGCTTTCTCCAGTTCATTGACGCATTTTATCGAACACTTGATAGGGAATTCAAGTTTTATGTTATTCGTGATTCGTTTCGTAGTTTAAAGTTTTTGGCTTGATTGATTTTTCCCCATGAAATTGAGAGCTTTGAAATGAAGAGATTATTTGAAGGAATTGGTGTTTAAAATTGGATTAGTGAAGTTAATTTGGTAGTTAATCTTTTGGTTTAGTGTGTTTAGATACAACCCATATGTCCAGGCTAGAAGCAGGATAGACCAGCTGAAGAGATTGGGTCACAGTGTAGACAAGGTTTGCAGATTTCCATGATAGAGTAATATGCATAGTTGTCGCCTTATAACTGGTTGTTGTAAGTGGACCGAAATTCGGGTTGTTGTAAGTGGACCGAGTGGTGAAATCCACGGTTTTAGTTTTGGAATGAATTTGGTTCTGAAGTTGGGAGTTCTTTTGTTTGCTGGTATACACCAGGGGAGTTCCCGTTGCCTTCAGAAACACGGTCAGCTGAGTTCTATAAGATGGCGTCTAGGACGCTTTCGGATGCAGGTTACAACCTCTACGAAATTAGCAGTTACTGCAAGAGTGGATATCACTGCAAACACAATCTAACTTATTGGAAGAACAAGCCTTTCTATGCTTTCGGCCTTAGCTCCGCTAGCTATGTCGGTGGCGTGAGGTTTTTGAGACCAAAGAGGGTGAAAGAGTACACAGGTTATGTGGAGAATATGGAGAATATGGAGAATATGGAGAATTATTTGGTGGAGTGCGGTGAGAGTCCCCTTACGGTGCAGGACATGGCCACGGATGTTGTTATTCTCTCTCTTAGGACTTCAAGATGTTTGGATTTGAAGTATTTCGGAGGAGCATATGTTAGCTCTCTCGTTCTTTCCCTCTGCAAGGCCTATAAACCTTATGTTGAAAGTGGGCATGTGGTTTTCTTCGATGAGCAGGGAAGGGCCATCGCTGCAGATGAATTCAACACCTTGCTAGTAAACGAGGACAAGACTGAAAGAAGTCCTGCCCACATTCGGCTAAGTGATCCAGATGGTTTCCTTTTATCGAATGAATTGATATCGCTTGCATTTGCGGTTGTAGCTCTGTAAGCTAAGTGCAATTCCATGTACCTGCAGCGTCTGGTGGTAGAGTACTAGAGTGGAACACTAGCATTCATGTAGTTTCATGGCATCATCAAAGCTGAAGGCTTTGTATTTTCTACATAGCAGAGCATCAGAAGAGAGATTCTACTCTTGCACCTACCGTTGTCATAGTCGACGAGAAAATGGTGCAGCAGAGAACCATGGTCGGAACATGCGTCATTCAAGTGATAAGCGACCAGCTGAGTATATCAAGAAACCAACAGGTTCAAGTTCCCGGCATTGGGGAGGCATCGCGGAGAAGAAGATGTTGAGGTCGATTGAAACATGAGTAGTAAAAGGAAGGCTTGTAACATTTGTAATCAAATATCATTCGCAAAGGCATTTCGTTCAGTTTTTTGTTCCACAAAACCTACCGACATGAGGCCGAATTACAAGTTTAGACGATGAGCTACAACAAACTATGGACGATGAATTACAGGTGTACGGAAGAAATAGATTGTTCCACAAATCCTTGATGTTCATTTCATCGACTCCAAGTCCCTGAATTGAAACATAGGAAACATATAGAGTTTGAAATCCGAGTCGCATTTTGTGATTTACTTGCACATTTTCCATGGTAGCAAGAACTATCTATGTATGAACTTGTATATAGCTTACAAGTGACTACGAGGGTTTTGTTTTCTGCCCAACTTTTGAGATGCGCCTAAGCTCTTGGGTTCCTTTCCTCATCTCTCTGCAAATTGCAAAGAAACTAGGAAAATCTTGCAACAAATCCAAATGTGAAATCCAAGTGCCCGAAAAACGTGATGCCTTTGGGTGCAAATACACTATCAGATAGAAAATGGGGAGCAGCATCAAAGTCAGTATGGAGATAGCCAGGTAGAATACACTTATATGTTTCTGCAAAAACAAAGCAACGTGACAACATATTCTCCGTGACGCAAAAATCTTCAAAAGAAAGAAAAATACGGATATAAAAAACAACAGACAATCATTGCAAACTGCAAAGGAACATAAGCCAGAAGATTGAAACTGCGGCACAATTCATTCTTTATAGCGAAACCAACTGCAGTAAGTTTCCGTTTCCCCGAGCAAGTATGAGCGTGACAAAATTGGTGCAAGAAAAACTCTACAACAAACCAAAATGTAAGCACAAGTATAATAAAAGCAGAAGTGGTAGAGCTTCGGTTGACAACAAAAAAACTACCATTAAGACGTCGTGTTGAAGGACTTTGATTATTCGGGAAGACTACCGTTAAAAAGTGAGGTTTGGGTGACGGGGAAATTGAACACAGCAGGATTTCGAGGGCATTGGGTGAATGCTGTTAAAAGTTCATTTCATATATCCAAGAATATGTTACTCTACATTCTCACTACTATCTTTCTATGATCTCCAAGCGTATTTTTTTGGCGATTCTCTTTTCAATTTCATATGGTTCCTATCATGTCCCTAAATTTTTGGTTCCTACGTTCTCACAGAAAGATATGGAAACTGAGGGTGGAGTCTAAACATCACCCTATATAGAAGAAACTCTAACATTTCAGCTAAAATCAACAAATTTCGTCGATATTTCAGACATATCGGTTAAATATCGAAGAAACTCTTATATTTCGTTTGAGCCAGTGTTTGATATTCCCTAAAGTTTTATTTTAAATTTTCATAATTTCCATAAAAAAAGAACCGGTATTGATATCAATATCGATATATCCATCGATATTTCTACAAATTTACATATTATTATTTCTTCCAGTAACGATATTTTAAACACTGCTCACTACAACATGCAAACCTAATTAAGTCCAGCTCAATTGTGCCTCGTGTCATGCTCATGCTGGCTCATTTAATAAACAAGATGGCCCGACCCATCCCATATTTGAAACCTTTAGCCCAGTGCAACCCACAACAATAATCTAATTCTGCTTGTGTTGTGCTTGCCATGCTAGATGCTGCTTTTTTTTTCTTTATTTTTAATTGAAAATACATACTTAATATATATCTACTAATTAATAAAACACTTATGGTCAATCAAAATCTTACAAAATTACCAGTTTAACCCTCTAATTAAAATAGAACATGAATAAGAAATATGGGGCAGAAATGTAATTTCACACAACCAAATTTTGCTATTTTTTTTTCAAAGTCTCACCTACATGTAATCATAACATATCTCTAAAAAAAATAAAAAATAAAAAGAGGCTTTTTTTTATTAGCACCCCACATAATGTTGAATGCACCCCACATTAAAATTTAATATTAAATGACTTGTGTAACCTACTATGCAATGACAATTTCGACCTTATGAGGTTTAAAGAAAGTAAGAAATTTCTAAATACACCCCAAATTACTTTTAATGTATTATTTATCTTCTTCAACTATCCAAAACCCCTCTCACCCTCCACTCCATTGTTGAATAAAATTCTAACTATTGAAACTATAAACATGTTGATGGAAAAAAAAAATTAACGAATGGAACACGATATCAATATTTCGGAAGCTTCAAATGAGGTAAAATTTCACATTTGTCATTGTTTTAATTATTCAACGACATCGGTGATTACTTAAGCCTGCTTTTGCTTTCCATACTACCCAATTTCATAGGAGGCCAACCCAGCAACACCTTTTCCGTTATTCATCTTCTGGGGTTTACTTTTGCTCTGTTAGGTTCCTCCTACTTGCCATTTTTTAGCAGACAGACTGGATTGTAGACTTTTCTTTTTAGAGATTGTTAGGGTTTTAATCCTAAGTCAATTTAATTTATAAAAATTGAAAATGAGTATTATAAGATTTGAAGAATGTGGGGTGTATAGAAAGTGTGGGTATATGCGGAAAATATTAGGTGTACGAGAATGTGGGGTGTAAGGGTATTATGAGAAAGTATGTGAGTGTATTAAAATAATTTTTAATTGAAAAAGCAAATGTGGTGTGTATTAAGTATGTGGGGTTTAATCAAGAATATGTGGGATGTTAATAAAATAAGTTCCTCTCTCCTATTTCAAAAACAAAAATAAAATTTTTTTTCACACACTTTGTAGTGTGCCCATATGCTAGTTTATATAATCTAAACCACATATTAATGAAACTTTGAGTCAATTAAAATTCCATAAAATTAACATTCTGTCCCTTTAATCAAAACTGAATATATATATAAAAAAATATGGGCATTAATATAATCAAACAAACCAAATATTGCTATTTTTTGTAAAGCCTCACCCACATACGAATATAGCATATCTCTAAAATTAAAAAGAAAAAAAAAACCTCTCTCCCCTCTCTCTCTACTCCCACGTTCTCTATCTTCCTCCCTCCTTCCATTTTAAAAACAAATGTTCACACGCACATATACTAGTAATATTATTATGCAAAGAGGCTTAATCAACATCTTTCTCAAAATGACAATCATATTCCTATTTTTTCTATTTTAACCTTACTTTTAATATTCAATATTTACAATATAAAGATAAAATAATAATTATTATTATTATACATTAGAAATAAAAAAATGCCCACGTTCGGAGAAATTGCCCAACCATTGTCCGATTTTGTAACTTTGTTTTTTTTTTTTTTAAATTTTAATTTTATTTTAAAAACTAACCTCACTTTTTAATAAAAAAACAAAAAACAAAATAAAATGGCCACCTATGTGATTGAAGACATCTGAAAGAGTGGTCAAGAAATTTGATCAAGGAAGAAAGGAATAGATCCCTAAACGTTTGAATTCCACGAATTAAAGAATTGGTAAAGACGTTGAGCTACTTGGAGTCTAAAATTTGGGAAGGAATAAGAATACCACTTTCGTAGAAGCCTGGAAGTCGAATCATGTTCACAACACAAAAATAAGACATAGCCTTCTTTTCTCAATTGATATTCCTCGAAGAAAATTATTGGTTGGAAATGTTATTTGGATATTGATATAGAATTATTATGAACAATAAATGTGTCATGCATACTAAAATTATTGGAAAAGTATCAATGCAAATGAATAACTATGATATGGCAAATGAAGGATGGGAAACATTTCTTTCACAAAATTAGGCCAGACGAAGTGGAGCTTGTTCGTCGTGATTATATGGCAAATAAAGGATGGGAAACATTTCTTTCATATGAAGATACTTGCCTGGTATTCGTTCTTTATATGTGAGAGAGTGCTTCGTCAAACGAAATGATCATTCTATGCTTGTCATGTGCAGAAGTGTTGTGCTGATGGAAGATAAACACTTAAAAAGATTATGATTGTAATATTGAGTAGAATATCTAATTTAATTTCGCTTCAGCATATATAGATGAACAGAGGATCTCACTTTTCCAGAACTTCTTGTTTCTCTGATTTGCGTAGTAATTTGTGCACAGAATCTTAAGGCTTGGGTTTTACCAATCGAGCAGGTTGTCTGTACTGACACTTACCATGATTTGTTTTTGTTCTTTTTGTAAACAGGATATTCTAGTTGGGTTACTGCGATTAAGAAAGTGTGGCCCGAACACTACTTGTCCCGAACTCATGGGGAAGTATTCTGTTGTTCGTGAACTCCATGTTTATGGGACTGCTGTTCCAGTTCATGGGCGGCATTCTGACAAGCTGCAACACCAGGTAATGTATCTTGTAATCAACTCTTTATGTTACCGTAAGTGTTGAGATGCATATATTGGGGGTAATGTGCTCCATCAAACTTCAGAAAGTCATAGGAGTATGCTCTCTAATAACATGTTCCATTCCCTAATTGTTTCAAACAGGGTTATGGTACCCTTTTGATGGAGGCGGCCGAGCGGATCGCAAGCAGGGAGCATAGATCGAAAAAGATTGCTGTTATTTCAGGAGTAGGAACTCGTCATTACTATAGGAAATTAGGCTACGAGCTCGAAGGGCCTTACATGGTGAAACATCTCGTATGACGAGATAAAGAAAACTAGTTTTCATACAATTTTGTAACATTATCCTAAACAGGTTGTAACTTGCATTGCATAACCAGTCTGCTTGTTTTGAGATTCCAATAGTGTGTGCTATTTACTCTCTCATTTTGGTCACCTCTTTTTAATAGGAAAACTAATGAAAATAACTTGAAAATTTGAGTTTTAATGACAAGGACAAAATAAAGGGTAAAATAAATAGTATCAGGATTGACTTTTTAATTTAAAAATATGATTTTTCGTTAAAGTTCTCAGTTTTAATTCCTTTCTTTGACTTTGGTCTTCCCATTTTACGTAGGGTGGTCGTATTCACACTTCCCCTTGTGTCTTTCTCACTCCTCTTAATTTTCATCTATCAGATCGAATGTATAGAAAAAGATCAAAGGATATAAATTAATAGGAATGTGTAAGAGGTAAAATGAGTGTCAATATCACCAACCTTTTTAGGTTGTTGTAAATGTCATCCATTGATTCACCTGGATGGCTCATGTTCATACATTTTTGTTCGTTTGGTCTACTTTTGAGGACTTACGTGGAACAGTTGAACGTCGCGTAATGTTTTGGTTTAATAATGCACATGATAATGTATTATTAGATGAAATGTCATAGAGATAATGAACTTATTTCATGTAAGTTGTTCTCCTATTTGAGACACAAAATCAAATGTAAAATGGTCAAAATGGATGGAGATATTCACAGAGTAGCTAAAATGAGGCATTGTAATTATAATTAAACTCTCCAAATTCGAAAATGATATTTTCACATCACTGAAACGTCGTCGTCTCGTGTTTCATATGAACCAGCGAAGCCATTTCCAATTTCGGAATAACAAGCTGAAAGCTGTTCGCTCACGCTCCTCGTTCCGACTCCATTAATGCTTAAATCAAGCTTCGCTCCCATTTTCTCAACCTTTCCCGCCAAACGCCTATCGCCGCCGAAGCCACCGCCACGCACTACCTTCACCTGCTTCGCACACACCGCGCCAGCTGTTCGAAAAAAATACCTCAACCATAGCCCCCACCATGATGGAGTTGGGTGTGAATAGGGTGTCGTTGGGAGTTCAGGCGTTTCAAGAAGAGCCGCTGAAAGCTTGTGGGAGAGCTCATGGCGTTCGGGAGGTTTATGAGGCTATGGAGATTGTTGGGGAATGTGGGGTTGAGAATTGGAGCATGGATCTTATCTCTTCTCTGCCTTACCAGACCCCGGAAATGTGGTAGGAGAGCTTTGACGGAAGAAGCTCGTCTTACCCATGTGCCAGTTTATGATTTGGAAGTCTTCCACAATCTAATTTATCACTCAAAATACCCAAAATGAAGAATTAGGGTTTTAGGTTGAGTTTTGTTTACCGAACAAAATAATTCAAAAGATCGAAATTGCTCGATACGTTTTGTGTGCTTCTTAATTTTTTATCAATCGAATCAAATCAACATGCAGTAAAGACGGATTTTCTCTCCTCCTCCTTACGTTCGTGAGCAGTTGATTTTTTTGCTTTTGAGTTTTATTGGATTAATTGATTTAGTTGATTTAATATAGGGGAAATTTGACATGAGTCCAATTTTGTGAGCCTTTATGAGGTATAGTCCAATTTTGCTTGATTATTGACTTAGGTCCAATGACTCATTGTACACATCAACTTATTTTTCTTCTCTTGCCAAATTTATCCCTAAATTGACTAATTAAGTAATTAATATATTATTAATTTTTTTATATTTATGATGATTTTTTATCCTTATTCATAGGATTATCTTATGCTTAATGATCGGATTAAGTATAGGAATTTAATTCTCTTTAAAACATTTCCTATTCTTCCTTCTCTTTCTCCCTCACGATGTCTCCTTCTCATCCCTCACGATATCTTCTTTTTTTCCCTCCTCCCTGCTCCCAAGCGTAGATGATCAAAGATGTCCAACCTCAAGTTTCTATTGTTGGTTTGATTTGTAGAATTTAGCCAATCTTGTATGCTTTAATTCTTCTTCTTTTTTTTTTCATGTTTCTTTGTTCTTTTTTTTTTCTTCTATTCTAAACCTCTTCGTGTTTTACTCCCTCAGCATCATCTTTTTATTCATCATTTTCTATGGATCTTCTTGGTATATATATCACATTTTTTTTCTTATCTACCTCTGTGTGTTTTATACTACTTGTGTCATGGATAAATTGTATTATCTACCTATCACACATTTTAAATATTTTTTCCTTAAATTGTGGCTAGACTGAGGAATTCGAAGATTCAAATTTTGAAATTCAAATTTGAGTAAATAATGCATAAATTAGGAAATTTAAATATATATTTATTTTTACTATAAAGGGCAAAACAGGAATAAGATGAGATCAATTATACCTAAACTAGAAAGAATATCTAACTGGACTCAATCCAAAAGTAGCTGATTTTTTGGACCTGAATCTAAATGCCCCTTTAATATAATTGTCTATTTATTACTTATAATTCACATCATCATCCATGTCATTTAAGGTTTAAAATTTTCAACATTAGTCTTAATTAAGATCATTGAATGTTATAAAATCTAATGGCTAAAAAAGAATGAAAATCTTTGTCCCTTAATCCTATTCTATATGTATTTTTATATATGAATATGAATTATTATTTATTAATTTTTCAATACGGTATGATGATATCGTCGGTAATATTATCAAATACCAATATCGTACCTAAAATTTCAGTTTGCTACAATACTATATCATTATTGATTTACACAAAATTAGTATGGTACAGTTGTCAATCGGTGTCACCATAATTTGACCAAAAAAATTCATCCTAGAGTTAGCAACTCACCCTTGATGAGTGTTGAGTCAGAGACTAAAAATGTAATTGAACTTTACTAGAAGTGTATATAAACTTTTGTAATGTGAATTAAAATTACAGTGTGCTTGAGTGATTTTACAAAATCTTGTGTTTGTTATTTGAAATAAGAGTTTTCTATTATATTTTTAATTTATTCGAAGCTAGTGCAACTTTAATATGACCCCACCTCGCAATTATTGTCGGCCAGCAAAATACGTCCTACGCGGTTTCAGTTCCACGGTTTACAAATTGCCACGTACATCACATTATCATCTTTGTCCAAAGGTTTTGGTCTTCGTCTGAAATTAGTGGTCTTTGACAGAAACTATTCGTAAGACATAAAAAGTATGCTTCAGTTGCAACGGTATCACTGGAGCCCAACAATAACAACATCAAAGCAACTGAAAGCATATCGTTGCAACTCTTCAGTTGCAACTGGAGCCCAACAATAACAACATCAAAGCAACTGAAAGCATATCGCCCAACAATAACAACATCAAAGCAACTGAAAGCATATCGTTGCAACTCTTCAGTTGCAAGTGGAGCCCAACAATAACGACATCAAAGCAACTGAAGCATATCGTTGCAACTCTTTTGTGAGCTTCCCTATGCCCCAGGGTATGTTATTCTGCAATAACGTTGCTTGTGTAAAAAGGGGTAAGTTATTGATTTATACGCCATTAAGTTGAATTTGGTTGGAAGTCTAATCAATATTATTTGGTGTTTTATTTTAGTAATTTAAGCAAGCAAACGAGTTATATTTATCGTGTTTTTGTCGTTTTCGTGTCATATTCATCACTTTAACAGGTAATGTCGTGTCAAATTTGTTATTTTAATGAATTCTTAACAAGTGATCCAATAACGCCTTAATTCCTGGAAGTGTATATAAACTTTACTGGAAGTGTATATAAACTTTCGTAATGTGAATTAAAATTACAGTGTGCTTGAGTGATTTTACAAAATCTTGTGTTTGTTATTTGAAATAAGAGTTTTCTATTATATTTTTAATTTATTCGAAGCTAGCGCAACGTCAATATTGTCGGCGAGCAAAACACATCCACGCGGTTTCAGTTCCACGGTTTACAAATTTCCACGTACATCGCATTATCATCTTTGTCCAAAGGTTTTGGTCTTCGTCTGAAATTATTGGTCTTTGACAGAAACTATTCGTAAGACCCAAAAAGTATTGGTCCTTGTTTCATGACTTCATGACTTCAATCATAACTTGCAATTGTTTCTATTAAAGTGAATTCTCTAATTGCACTTGTTTCTCCGTCGAGTCGAATGAGAATAGATAAGAGGTTTGTGGAATTGACGGGAGAGGGAGAGGTTAGGAATGGCTATATTCTATTAGCGAGCTCCAATCCCTTCATCTCGTATTTGATATTTTTATTTTCATTGACAAAGGAGCCCAACAATAACAACATCAAAGCAACTGAAGCATATCGTTGCAACTCTTTTGTGAGCTTCCCTATGCCCCAGGGTATGTTATTCTGCAGTCTTACTACAGTATCTAATATCTTTCTAGAAATTTTATGGTAGAAAGTATAACGGCTTATGAGCTACATCTGACTTTTGTTTCACTTTTTATTCTTATTATATATGTAATTCAGATTATGAGCATTCATCCTTGAAGACAAGACTTCAAATTCGATTTCTTCTTCAATAACGTTGCTTGTGTAAAAAGGGGTAAGTTATTGATTTATACGCCATTAAGTTGAATTTGGTTGGAAGTCTAATCAATATTATTTGGTGTTTTATTTTAGTAATTTAAGCAAGCAAACGAGTTATATTTATCGTGTTTTTGTTGTTTTCGTGTCATATTTGTCACTTTAACAGGTAATGTCGTGTCAAATTTGTTATCTTAATGAATTCTTAACAAGTGACCCAATAACGCCTTAATTCCTTAACGAATCGTGTCATCTCACGTTCATTTAATAGGTCATGCAAGAAATTAATATACCTACTATTTAGATTTGGAAAACGATATCTCATCAGGTTCTTAATAGGCGACCCGATAATTACCTTAATCATTAACGAATTGCACTAGGCGCTAGTCCGTGGCAGGCAAGAGCTTAGGCGATTTTTTTATTTTTACACGAGCTTCGTAGCTTATCTGGGTTTCATTTGCCCGGAGTGCCATTCCCACGGGTTTCATTTGCCCGTTATTTTGCAGAGTAATAGGTAGTGGTTAGAGAAGAAGATTGCAGGTTATGTAGCTATGTGGGCATCGCATTTGAGAATTGGTTTGCCACCCTTTGTTGTAAGTTATTTCCGCTGAGCTTTGATGTATATTATATGTATGAGTCCCAGTGACTATGTATTTTATATTGTACCGCTACTGATCACATGCGCGTGTCGATTCCGGACGTATCTCAAGATCGGGGCGTGACACTATTACAATATATTGAAAAAATAAAATGCAAAATGAAGTTATCTATTTTCTGTAAAGCCTATAACAATTTATTGAAAAAATGAAAGTATTCAGCAAGTCTATTACAATGTCTAGAAAAAATAAAATGCAACATGAAAGTTATCTAACTTCTATGTAGGCGGCTGCGGGCGCCTAGGTAAGTATAGGTGCTCTTTCGTAATTTTCAAATTCTTAGGCATTAATCTGGACGGTGGCCAACCACTTAGGGTTGTAGGGATTTTTAAAACAGTGGTTAACGTGTTTACCCAAAACCTATTTGTGCATCGTTCAATGTCTAATTAACGGGTCGGGCAAAAAATTGTGTGGCATTTGTGTAGAGTTCAATCTACTATACCCGAAACATTCCGTTCTTCTTTTCGACGTTTGTACTTTCATTTAACAACAATTTTGTGGTACTTAGTCAACTGCCACCTACAAAGAATTGAAACTTTTTGTTATCCTTAACACTGACAAAAATCCATGACATTTGGTGGAAGAATTAGATTGAATGAGTTAGACATTTTCAATCATAGATTTTTGTTCTTGAACCAAATTCTTTAATTCTGTGTTCTTGCAAAAAATTAAGACTCGAGAAATAGTTTTCGAACTTTTGAAGTTTGGCCCTTTGTTAAACTGAATGAAAGTTAAGAACAGAAATTTAAATTTCTTGAGTACCTTATTTATGTCTTGAATTCTTTTGGCTTGTGGTTTCGTTTTGAAAACCAAGCACATAGTTTGTACAATACAAAAATTTATCCATTGCATTCTTTTTTTCTTTTTCTATTGTTTTGAAACTTGTCTATTCTGCAGACAGATTGCATACCAAGTATCGAAGGCCAATATGGAGTCAGCTGCATCACTATTGATTGGGAAAATTGCGGCCATTCTTGAGAACAAAGCATCTTCCATAGCGGCAGTCCATGATGAAGTTGATGAGCTTAAGCTGGAGCTCATAAGCATGAAATCTTTCTTAATAGATGCTGAAGGCAAGGAAGCACAAACAGAAGGAGAGAAAACGTGGGTTACAAGCGTCAGAGATTTGACCTGCGATGCGGAAAATGTCATTGATAAGTTCCTTTATCACATATATGATAAACAAAGTGCGTCTCCATTTGCAAAATTGCTCCACAGAACCATTTACTTTCCAAAGAATCTTTGGTATCGGCATCGAATAGCCAAAAAATTACAGAAAATCACAAAAAAGATCAAAGCCATTCCAGAGAGGAATGAGAGATATGGTGTCTCTACAATAGAAGGAACAAGTTCGGATGGTGTTCCCAGATGGGTGAAGAACAAAGCCGAGTCGTCTCTTTATATTATGGAAGACGAACTAATCGGGATTGAAGACAAGAAGCAAAGGTTAATGGGATTGTTGATGAATGGTGGGGAAAATGAAATGGTTGTTTCTGTGGTCGGGATGGGAGGATCAGGCAAGACAACTCTTGTTGCCAATACCTTCAACAACGAAAATGTAAAGCGGCATTTTGACTGTTATGCATGGATCACTGTTTCTCAAACCTATGTGATCGAAGACTTGTTCAAAAATCTGATCAAGCAATTCCACCGAGGAAGAAAGGAAGAGGTGACTCAACATTTGGATTCCATGAGTTACAAAGAATTGTTAGAGATGTTGTCGACATACTTGAAGTCTAAAAGGTACCTCGTTGTATTGGATGATGTGTGGGATATTAAACTTTGGGAAGAAATAAGGATACCACTTCTTAATAGACACCATGGAAGTCGAATCATGCTTACAACTCGAAAGAAAGACATAGCCTTCTATTCTTTTGAAGTTGAAAGATGTCCTTTTGAAATTGAACCTTTGGAAAACAATGAAGCTTGGGAGCTCTTTAGCAAGAAAGCATTCTCAAGTTACAATAATAAATCTTGTCCACCAGAGCTTGAATCATTAGCATGGAAACTTGTGGAAAAGTGTAAAGGCCTACCTCTGGCAGTGGTAACTTTAGGTAGTCTAATGTCTTCCAAGAAGTCATCTTCGGAATGGAAAACTGTATACAAAAGCTTAAATTGGCACTTGACTAACAATCCTATGCTAGAACCAATGAGCAGCATCTTATTGCTTAGTTTCAACAATTTGCCCAACCGGTTGAAGCCATGTTTCCTATATTGCGCTCTTTTCCCAGAAGATTATCTCATCAAAAGAAAAAGGTTGATCAGGTTATGGATAGCTGAAGGGTTTGTTGAACCAATTGATGGGGTCACACCAGAAGAAGTTGCAGAGGGCTATCTTGTGGAACTTATTGTTCGTAGCATGCTACAAGTTGAAATGAATGAAGCTGGAGGACTAGGAGCATGTAAAATGCATGATCTTGTGCGTGAGCTTGCCTTGTCGACATCAAAAAAGGAAAAGTTTGGTGCTGCATATGTTGGCAGAGAAATAGTAGATAAAGCTGATTTCCGCCGATTGTCAATTCAAACAACTGAAAGAGAAATTAATTCTTGCACAGGTATGTCAGAGCTTCACTCCCTTCTTGTCTTTGGCACGTTAAAGAAATTGCCTTCTGGATTGAAGTTGTTGAGAGTTCTAGATATGCAGGATGCTCCAATTGATAGATTTCCAGGTGAACTAGTGTACTTGTTCAACTTAAGATATTTAAATTTGAAGAGAACCTTAATTGACGAGCTTCCAGAATCTATCGGACGGCTTCGCAACCTTGAAACCTTGAACATATGTCAGAGTAAGATAAGGGCACTTCCAAAAGCAATCTCCAAGTTAGTAAACCTATGCCATCTAATCATGTATTGTTACACTGGTGATTGGGCGGCCTTTAGAAATTTCAATGGGACAAAAACAGCATCGAATCTAAGTAAATTACAGAAATTGCAAGTTTTGCATTCTGTTGAATCAGAAGGAAAGATTATTAAAGTCATCAGGAATATGACCCAACTTACAAGCCTCGGTATTACAAATGTGAAAGCAAGTGACGAGATGGACCTCTGTGACTCCCTTCAAAAGTTAGAGCTCCTTCACACTTTGCTTTTAAAGGCAAGTGATGAAGAGGAGTTTCTTCGAGTTAATGCGCTACGTTCACCTCCTCCAGACCTTCAAAACGTTTTATTGGCCGGAAAACTAGAAAGGTGCCTCTTTGGTTAGGTTCACTCCAAAACCTGACACGTATGCATCTACGTTGGTCTAGACTTGAAGAAGATGTGCTACCTCACATTCAAGCATTGCCGAATCTTGAAAGGCTTGGGCTATTTAATGCATATGTTGGCGAAAAATTGTGTTTCTCCAGAGGCTTCATAAAGCTTAAGCATTTATGCTTGGTCAACTTCCCCTTATTGAATGGTATATTTATAGAGAAAGGGGTGATGCCAAATCTCCGGGGCTTAGACATTGCGTGCTGCCTGGAGTTAAAGGCATTGCCGCAGGGCATTGAGTTCCTTGCTAACGTAGAACGCTTGAATCTGAGTATTGTTCCAATGCAACTTATAGAGTCCGTAAGAGGAGGCATGGATCATCCAAAGGTACAACATATTCCTGAAATCCAGTGTGGTATGAGAGAGAAAATAGGCGGTGTCATGAAAACTTTTTTGGTATACAGAAGGTACGCACACTTTTATCCTTGCATAAAAATTTGATTAATGCTAGACTTATCATATTTTTTTGTATCACATTTGTACCACTTCTTTTATAGAGGTAGAGCCCATCGACATACATGAGTCTCATTTCTATTAGAGTTGTGGTACAAACATGGTAGAAAAAATATGGTAAAAGTAGCATTTTTGTAAAAAAAAAAAAAAAAAAAAAAAAATTCCACAACATAATCATTTGAACTATTACGTTAGAAAGTTAAAAGGTTGGTGATTTTCATACTCCTTTTTTTTTTCTTTTCTTATGCGCTCCTCTTGATTTTGTTCGTTAGTGTTTTGATTTATTAGGCTATGAAAAAGAGGAAGTAGTGCATCGGAGTGTAAAAATCATTTTCCCTTACAATTTGCATGTCCAATCTTAGACAAAGTCTGGCAAAGACATAAAATATGCATGCATTGAGATTTTATTCAGTAACTGTGTTTCTTTTGTTTTGTAATGTCCTTTTTGTAGAATCAAGCCTCATAAGCACTTGTGAGACTGCAGTGAGTTATCCTTTGTGCCAGTTGATTTTGCGGTGAATCTCAACTTTCGTTATAGTAACAGAGCTGACTATATACGTGTTGAGTCATTCGCCCTACAAGGAAGAATCTCCCTGTTGTTTGTGCGTTGTGTGAAGTTGCAAACGTTGATCAATCTAGGTTTCTTATTTGCCCTTTGTGAAATTGAATAATGCCCAAGATTCTATTTGTGTAACTGAAACTTATATTATTGATTGCTTGCTTGTGTTTTGATGTAATAATATTGCTTGGAACTGAATCTGTCAGTGTCACTGATGAGAATAATGCCCAAGATTCTCTTTGTGTAACAAGAACTTATATTATTATTTGCTTGCGTGTATTTTGATGTAATAATATTGGTTTGGAACTAAATATGTCACTGATGAGACCAATTCTAACTAAACCAATGTTTATGACCCATTTTTCATTTTCAATATTTAATTTTTTTATCTAGTTTTCAAATATATATAGTTTTAGAGAAGTAAATTTTGTGGTTGATATTTTAGTTCACTATGGTTTCACCTGAAAAATTATTAGATGGTACGATATTATCACATCGGTGATACTTGTATTCAAATTTTAACATGTGTGCTATCAAGCCAGTATGGATTAAAAAGCCTTTTTAATTTAAAATTAAAGTTTTATTATAGTTTAAACAAAATTAAAAGAACTAAAAATAAGAGGCGTTTTAAAATTTTGAGATAGGCTCTTTTACGGACAAGGATTGTCTACCTTCCCACTTCCATTTTCGATGCCTTCTGTGCCCTTTTGTTTTGTGTGGTCACGGTTAAGTCACGTTAACAAAAATAAATAATAATATAAAATGTTAGCGTGGTTTAACCGTGACCACACAATCAAGAGGGCACCGGAGAGGGCAGACAATCCTTGTCCCTCTTTTACTCCCCTCCCTCTTCCCTCCCATGGCGACTGCAGTGCTGCCAGTATCCGAGCCCGCCAGAAAGCAACCCCAACCTGGTCGGGGCGGATTCGAGGCCCATGGGCTTTCCGAAGAAAAGGCCCGGTCCGAGCCATCGTCGAAATCGTCAGCTCCATGGTCAACCTCTCCCGGAAGGGCCAAAACTTCGACCTAAACGCCCTCAAGACCACCGTGTGCCGCAAGTACGGCCTCTCACGTGCGCCGAAGCTGGTCGAAATGATTGCGGCTCTGCCGGAGTCCGACCGTGAGGCTCTTCTCCCCAAGCTCCGGGCGAAGCCGGTCCGAACCGCCTCGGGCATTGCCGTCGTGGCCGTGATGTCGAAGCCTCATCGGTGCCCCCACATCGCCACCACCGGAAATATTTGCGTGTACTGCCCCGGCGGTCCCGATTCGGACTTCGAGTGCAGCACTCAGTCTTACACTGAATACCAGCCTACTAGCATGCGCGCAATTCGGGCAAGGTATGGCTTTCTCTAGTTCATTGACGCATTTTATCGAACACTTGATAGGGAATTCAAGTTTTATGTTATTCATGATTCGTTTCGAAGTTTTAAGTTTTTGGCTTGATTGATTTTTCAGCATGAAATTGAGAGCTTTGTAATGAAGAGATTCTTTGAAGGAATTGGTGTTTAAAATTGGATTAGGGAAGTTAATTTGGTAGTTAATCTTTTGGTTTTGTGTGTTTAGATACAACCCATATGTCCAGGCTAGAAGCAGGATAGATCAGCTGAAGAGATTGGGTCACAGTGTAGACAAGGTTTGGCCTGTTCTATGTTTAGAGCTTAAAGAATTTATTTTCGGGTTTGCAGATTTCCGTGATAGAGTAATATGCGTAGTTGTCGCCTTATAACTGGTACTGAATTTGTGTCTTCAGGTCGAGTTCATCTTAATGGGCGGTCCTTTCGTGTCGTTGCCCGCGGATTGCCGTGATTACTTTATTAGAAATCTGCACGATGCGTTATCAGGACACACTTCTGCCAATGTTGAAGAGGCAGTTGCCTACTCCGAGCATGGTGCTACTAAATGTATTGGAACTGCGATGGAACATAAGCCAGAAGATTGAAACTGCGGCACAATTCATTCTTTATAGCGAAACCAACTGCAGTAAGAGACTGAGACCTTATCTTTCCTCCTCTAGGAAAAAGTATGAGCGTGACAAATTGGTGCAAGAAAAACTCTACACAAGTAAAATAAACGCACAAGTGGTAGAGCTTCGGTTGACAACGAAGAAATAATACCATTAAGACGGCGTGCTCAAGGACTTTGATTAATCGGAAAACAGCTTTTGGCAAGACCCTGACAAGTGAAAAAAGATCAAACAAGGTGAAGTATAAGAATCAACAATGCAAACAATAAAAGTGCCTTAACGCAACCTCACATAGGTGGTGATTCCGTGCAACAGCTGCAGGATTGCATTTGGTTTTGCTCGACTTGGTATTCATCACAGCATCGCAATGCAAAGCTCCGCATAAATCAGCTAAGCATTGATGTATCATGTAAGTATGCTTGAACCAGATGCTAACGACCCTTCCCAGGAGTACCAAAGGACAAAAGACAGATCTTAAGAGAGGAAAGATGATCACTTGGATGTTTCTTTATCCGGGTTATACAATGCCATCTTGTACAGAAGTTGCTTCTTGCACTAATTGGACAAGTGTTCTAAATCCCAACATATTAAAGCAAGGAAATAGTTTTATGATCTAATTTATTGCATCATGCTACAAGCCTACAACCAAACGCGAAGAGAGCCTACACCTATTTTGGGTGCAGAAGATTTGATCTTTGGAATATGAGGCCTATGGGACTCAAATGCAGTAGTGCTTCGAAGACTACCGTTAAAAAGTGAGGTTTGGGTGACGGGGAAATTGAACGCAGCAGGATTTCGTATATCCAAGAATATGTTACTCTACATTCTCACTACTATCTTTCTATGATCTCCAAGCGTGTTTTTTTTGGCCATTCTCTTTTCAATTTCATATGGTTCCTATCATGTTCCTAAATTTTTGGTTCCTACGTTCTCACAAAAAGATATGGAAACGGAGGGTGGAGTCTAAACATCACCCTAGATAGAAAGAACTCTAACATTTCAGCTAAAATCAACAGATTTCGTCAATATTTCTGACATATCAGTTAAATATCGAAGAAACTCTTATATTTCGTTTGAACCCGTGTTTGATATTCTCCAAAGTTTTATTTTAAATTTTCATAATTTCCATAAAACAAAAAAACTGATATTGATATTAATATCGATATATCCATAGATATTTTCATAAATTTACATATTATTATTTCTACCAGTAACGATATTTTAAACAATGCTCACTACAACATGCACACCTAATTAAGCCCAGCTCAATTGTGCCTCGTGTCGTGCTCATGCTGGCTCATTTAATAAACAAGATGGGCTGACCCATCCCATATTTGAAACCTTTAGCCCAGTGCACCCCACAACAATAATCTAATTCTGCTTGTGTCGTGCTTGCCATGCTAGATGCTGCTTTTTTTTCTTTATTTTTAATTGAAAATGCATACTTTATACATCTCTACTAATTAATAAAACATTTATTGTCAACTAAAATCTTATGAAATTACCAGTTTAATCCTCTAATTAAAACAAAACATGAATAAGAAATATGGGGCATAAATGTAATTTCACACAACCAAATTTTGCTAATTTTTTTTTCAAAATCTCACCTACATGTAATGCTAACATATGTCTAAAAAAAATAAAAAATAAAAAATAAAAAATAAAAACTTCCCACTCACATGTTCTCTATCACTCCCTTCATCTCTCTTATTTCAAAAACAAAAATAAAAAAATTTCTCACACACTTTGTCTGTGCCCATATGCTAGTCTATAAAATCTAAACCACATATTAATGAAACTTTGAATCAATTAAAATCCCATAAAATTAACATTTTGTCCCTTTAATCAAAACTGAATATAAAAAGGAAATATGGGCATTAATATAATCAAACAAACCAAATATTGCTATTTTTTGTAAAGCCTCACCCACATATGAATATAGCATATCTCTAAAATTTAAAAATAAAAAAAATAAAAATAAAAATAAAAATAAAAACCTCTCTCCTCTCTCCCTCCACTTCCACGTTCTCTATCTTCTCCCTCCTTCCATTTTAAAAATAAATGTTCACACGCACATATACTAGTAATATTATTATGCAAAGAGGCTTAATCAACATCTTTCTCAAAATGACAATCATAACCCTATTTTTTCTATTTTAACCTTACTTTTAATACATAATATTTACAATATAAAGATAAAATTATTATTATTATTATACATCAGATATAAAAAAAAAATGCCCACGTTCGGAGAAATTGCCCAACCATTGTCCGATTTTGCAACTTTTTTTTTTTTTTTTTTATAAAACTAACCTCACTTTTTAATAAAAAACAAAAAACAAAATAAAATGACCACCTATGTGATTGAAGACATCTGAAAGAGTGGTCAAGAAATTTGATCAAGGAAGAAAGGAATAGATCCCTAAACGTTTGAATTCCACGAATTAAAGAATTGGTAAAGACGTTGAGCTACTTGGAGTCTAAAATTTGGGAAGGAATAAGAATACCACTTTCGTAGAAGCTTGGAAGTCGAATCATGTTCACAACACGAAAATAAGACATAGCCTTCTTTTCTCAGTTGATATTCGTCGACGAAAATTATTGGTTGGAAATGTTATTTGGATGTTGATATAGAATTATTATGAACGATAAATGTGTCATGCATACTAAAATTATTGGAAAAGTATCAATGCAAATGAATAACTATGATCATGCATTCGTTAGAGTCGACAATTAGGAAAGTATGAGATTCATAGAAACATGAAACTAAAAGCAGTCGAGAGACTCTCGGAGCACCAAGATCTATGTTCAGCCCAAAGTCACGAAATAAGGGAGCGAAGCCCTTTCAGTTAGAGTCCAATAAAATGACCAAATTGTGTTTCAAAATTGCAGACTGAGAGTTTAAAAAAAATGACTAATGAAAAGAGAAATTTAGCTATCTGTTAACTGGATTAACATTATAGAATGAAGAGCAATCATTACATTCATGTACTATTATTGCTTCCGATGAATTAAATGCATTGTGATTATTACCTTATTGAACTAGTAGCTTATCCATGACAGGTATTGACTTAGAGACTTGAAAAGTACTTGATTTTACCGGTGTTGAAGTAGAGACTTGACAAGTAGTTGATTTTTTTTTTTTAAAGTGTAAATTTAAAAATACTAAAGAAACTTTCTTAAAGTAGAATTTCTTATGAACTTTCTGTCACATCATCTTTTTTCATAATATTTTATAATGTAATAAGAGAATTATGCTAAAAACGTAATGTGTTGGATTGTCCCTAAAGAATTCTATTTTTAAAATAGTATCTTTAACATTTATCATAAACTTTTGTAATGTAATTCCAGTGTGCTTGAGTGATTTTCTAAAATCTTGGGATGTAAAATAAGAGCTTTCTTTTTTTTTTTCTTTTTTTTTTTTCGAATCGAATAAATGATTCATGTGGTTATAAGGTATTCGGAAGATAGTCCTGTGCTAAAAAAACTCCGATTTAAACCTTGTGGTGTACTCTGTTAGCAAATTTAATCCAAAAGTGATTTTTCTGTTAATTACTGTTAATACATGGGTAAAATTGTACTTTGACATGTGCACCTTCTTCTTCCTCGTCGTAATATAATCGAAGCTACATTTTTCGGATCTACTCTCCGCCTAGGTAACGATGGCATTTGCAGAGTCTGAGATCGAACCCATGATTAAGAAAACATTTTTCATAATTCATCATACATATAAAGTTAACGAAATAACAAATATTAACATACACAAATGGCAGTGATCATACAAATTACTTATTTATCTCAAAAATTATCAAATGGGCAATCGAACGTAAGAAAGGATTAACTTACGACAACCTTCGCATCTTTTGAGGTAAGAACAGCAAGAACAGCTCCCGGTATCACCTTCCTCTTGTCAGTTCTCAACTGATTAGCCCAAAGCCTGTTATTGAAACTCCCTCTAACCCTCTCCCCCAAAAACCCAGAACCACCATTGCATAAACCACTTGGTCTTCTCAAATGGGTGTTTTTCAAAGCCACACAGTAAGAATCCATTCCTGTTGCTTGCCAACTCTAATAGAATTCTAACCGATCAGAAATTGAAAACTCAGATAGCAGTTAAACCAAAATCCAGTAAAAATGTCAACGTACAATTTTACCCATGTATTAACAGATAGCTACCGAAAAAAATCACTTTTAAACTAAATTTGCTAACGAAGTACACCGCAAGAGTTTAAATCCAAGTTTTTAACTTTAATAGGACCCCACCTCGTTAATTATTGTCAGCTTGCAAAGTACATCCTACAGGACTTGGGACTCAGGAAAGGATCGAAGTCCCATCCTACATGGTTTCAGTTTCACCGTTTCCAAAAGTATTGTTCTTTGTCAAAAAGTATCGGTAATGGTACGAATCATTAGTTTGAGCCTGCTTATTCCTAACTTTAATGTGAGTTTTGGTATTTTTACTTGCTTCTTCGTCGTGGTTATCAGTTTGAGCATGATTATTCTTAACTTTAACGTGAGTTTTTGTATTTTTTTACTTGCTTTTACGTCATGGTCACCAGTTTGAGCTTGATTATTTTTAATTTTAATGTGGGTTTTTGTATTTTACTTGCTTCACCGTCGTGATCAAATGAAAATGAATAAAAGGCTTGTGAGATTGACGTGAAGGGGTACAGACATATTTTTGAGAGTGAACTTCTGTGTCTTCGTCTCATATTTGATATTTTCATTGAGTTCATTGACAAGGGAGTATCATTGCAACTCTTTTTGTGAGCTTCCAAGTGCCCTCAAGTATGTTATTCTGCACTCTTATTGCCATATGCAATATCCTTCTAGAAATTATCTGGAAAAAAGTATTGCTTATGAGCTGTATCTGATTTTTTGTTTCACTTGTTTTTTCTTATTATATATGTCACTTAGGTTCGAGTATTCAGCCTTGAAAACAAGATTTCAAATTCGATTTCGGCTTCAACAATATTTGCTAGCATAAAAAGAGGGGTAAGTTATTGACCGTTAAGTTGAATTTGGTTGCAAGTCTAATCAATATTATTTGGTGTTTTATTTAAATAATTTAAGCAAGCAAATGGGTCATCTTTATCGTGTTTTTATTTTGTTTTTATGTTATATCCATTATCTTAATATGTCGTGTTGTGTCAAACCTGTTGTCTTAACGAATTCTTAGCAGGTGACCTGATAACTATTGAATTCGTTAAACGATTGTGTCGTTTCATATTCAGATAACAGGCCATGCAAGAATTTAATATACCTAATATCTAGATATGGAAACCATATCTTATCAGGTTCTTAACGGACTACCCGATAATGACCCTGCATCGTTAACGAATCACGCTAAACTCTAATCGGGTGGCAAACAAAGACGTCTAGACGGGCTAAGGGAGGGGGGGGCTAGCCTTTGGCCTAGATGGTTTTTTTTTTTTTAATTTTACTTAAATTTAGGGAATTGTTATTGGTAGTAAAAATCTAATTGTACACTCCAGAGTCTAAACTTTCAACAAAAAAAAAAAAAACTGTTATGAAAAGTACACAACTAGATTTTTGGAGTAGCCAATAATATTACCTAAATTTATTATATAACATATAAATAAATGTCTACTTATACTTAAAAACATACATAATTGTATGTACATAAATTGCAAAATAAAATGACATAGATTATAAAATATTAGAACATATTAAAAATATAAGGAACAAGCATGTAATGTGTCACATCCCGTCCCAAATTTAAACATATTTTACTCTATGACATTGGAAAATTACAAAAACTCCCCTTAGGGGCTAAGTAGAAATTTGGGTCCTTGTCACTATTTGTCCCTTTTCACATCTTTCTAGATAGCACGTGTCTTTACAAACACGTGAGCGTGAACAAAGTGTAAATCGAACGATTTACGGACATTTCCCAAATTAGGAGCAAAATAATAATTTTGCACCCTCACGAATCCATGGCTTGTTTATTGAGATAACAATGGATTGTCAGTACTGTAGGCTACAAACTCTAATATTCAGAACCTATTCATTGATTTCTTTAAGCAAGTGAGCAAGTAGGCTCGTCTCCGTTAGTATTTATTTAATTAGGCATCGTGCCTAATTAATTATTTTTTAGGGTTGACCAAAGACGTGCACACACATATTCTCGTAATGCTCGTCGCTACGTTTGAGTTACGACGAAGATTTTACGAAACTCGGAACATCAAGGGCATTATTGTAATACTATTATCTATGCATTACCAATTATTTAAGGGTAAATTACATAATACACCCTCATGTTTGAGGTCTATTACAACTCTATACAACATCTTTAAAACATTTCACTTTCATACATCACCTACTATTTTATTTCAAAATAATACCTCTGTTAGATTTTCTATCCATTGATTTGTTAAATGCTGACATGGCTGCCACATTTGTGCTGATGTGGCTGCCACGTGGCAAAAATATAATTTTTATACATTAAAAATATTATAATATGAACCCTATTAAATGATGTGGCTGCTCTCATTCTCATTCATCCGCCTTGATTCTCTATCTCCCTCACTGTCTCTCTCTCTCTCAAATCTCGTCATCTCTCCCTTCTCCGTGTTTACAGAGAAGCCGAGCACCAGAGAACGGACACCCCACCAGACCACCAAACCTCTCATCTCTCTCTCACACTCTTTCTATGTCATGCTCATTCTCTTAAAACACTCAAACTCTCTCATTCTCATTCATCTGCCTTAATTCTCTATCTCCCTCACTGTCTCTCTCTCTCTCAACTCTCGTCATCGCTCCCTTCTCTGTGTTTACAGAGAAGCCGAGCACCAGAGAACGGCCACCCCACCAGACCACCAAACCTCTCATCTCTCTCTCACACTCTCTTTCGACCTTATCTCTACGCACGCTGCACAGAAACGCAGCAGGAACACCACCATCATTCGACATTTTTTACGGCTGGCGTTACCAACCTCGCCACCATGGAAGGTTTTACTAGCCACCAAGGCCAGAAATGAGAGCAGAGCTCTTAAGCGTGACTTCGACCCGAGTTACTCTGAGCTATATTCGAATCCGAGAATATTCCGGTGAGGGACTGACTTCCCAAGTCGCCGCCCTGTGGCAGTGTGTACAGCAGTGCGTGAAGGAACCCAGGTCCCTCCTTAAGCTTTTCAACGTGCCGAGTTCAAATCGTCCTCCGTTTTCCTAAATTCAATTATTTTAATATATTTTCTTCAATGACCGTACTTTGTACAATATTTGAATTTACGATCGTAATTAATATTTACATAAATGGTTTCGTAATTGGGTGAAGCGTATCTCAAGGACTTCCAAAAACCTGCAAGGTGGTTTTGACTCGACGAATGGACTATGAGTGGGTTTTTTGGTTTTTCTGAGTATTATATATATATATATATATATATATATATATATATATATGGTCTAAGTTTCACAAACATGGGCACGGACATGGACAAGGCGACACGTTATACAACAATACGGCGACACGATAAATCTTAAAAAATAGGACACAGACACGATTAGGACAAAATGTAACACAAAAAGGGTAGATAATCGTAACTTGCTACCAATTGTGCCATTTTAAAAAAAATTAAAAAATAATAAAATAAAATAATTATGTTCATCAGTGAATTCGTCATACATATTAACTAAAATAACACAAACATAATAACAAGTATAATAATTAAAACAAGAAAGATATATTTATGCCCAATAACAAATTTTAAAAATAAGCCTAACATCATTTATAAATAAAGGGCGTGAGTGGAACATCAACCACTCACCTCCAATTAAAATAGAATGCAACTGGAGTAGAGGATGTAGAGAAGGGACAAGGGTCCCTCTTGTGTCATTCTGTTTGTGTGGTCACGGTTAAGTCACGTTAACATTTTATATTACTATTCATTTTTGTCTTATTATCTCTATAAAAGAAATAATATAAAATGTTGACGTGGCTTAACCGTGACCACACAAAACAGAAGGGCACCGGACGTGGGAGGGCAAACAATCCTTGTCCGTAAAGAAGGGGCTGCATAGGTTGCTTCGAAAGAGAGGAAGAGTGGGAGAATCAAGTTAGGTTTGGTCAGGTTGCCTTTAGGCTTTAGTTTTTGTATTTCTAAATTGCCCCAAATGTTTCAATGTTGCCAAAACTCACTCAAACTATTTTTCAAATTTACAAAAATGCCTTTACCGTGTCTTGACCCTGTCAAACCCGTGTTGGGGGCGTGTTGGAGTGTCCCTGCAACCTAGTATATGGTTTTCCTCGATAACTGTTTGTGCATATATGTGACATGTCATGTTTAGTTTTACAAATAGACTTTTCGTATACTTCAATTTTATAATAGTATTCGTAAGCATAAACTTGTGACATGACATCCTTACATCTTATCTGCTCATTATTACATGTTTGCACAGTGTCTCTTAGTTATTTGTATTGTCCTGGGTCTAGGACCAGCTTCACATGTATGTTCATGTGTACCATTGATATTCGCTTTGGATCCAAAGTTAGGTGTTAGCCTATCCCTAGGTTAGATTTTAGACTCGTAGTGATGTGCTTAGCGCCAGCTTTATGTGATGTAGTGCTACAATGTAAAATCTACGCCCAGCCTGTTCCATTGTCAGAATATCTCTACAATAGACTTACGTGCCTACATATTAATGAGTTGTGACTTATGCTTGTTTTACAACGAGGGTGTTGCACGTTTTCAAAACTTTTTATAGTCCTACTCATCCTTCTTTTTTGCCCCTCCAAGATTTTAGTGTCAGAGCTTGTGTGACGACGAGGATTGTTGGCTAGAGTTGACATGTAGGAGGATTTCTCCTTTCGGTATAAATGTTCTTACTCTATCTTTTACTAAATTTAGTTATGCTCTGACATTACTTGTGTGAAAAGGGTTCAACGCCCCTCACATGGACACTCTAGAATTAGTTACTCTATTTTTAAATTAGTCCATACTTTCCACATCACTATCACTTTATGGCTTTGTCACCTTCTAGGAATCGACCTGTATAGCTTGATTTGGTTGTCCAGGTGGACATTTCGGATAGGGGTGTATCATAATGAGTGCTCATCCAAGTATTCAACAAGTCTATTACAATTTATTAAAAAATAAAAATGCAAAATGAAAGTGTTCAACAAGTCTATTACAATTTATTGAAAAAATAAAATGCAACCTAAAAGTTATTTATTTTCTATGTAAGCGAGAGTCATGACTTCGACGGGTCTAGGCGGACGCCTAGGTAGGTCTAGGCGCCCTTTCTTAATTTTCAAATACTTAGGAATTAATATGGGCGGCGGACAACCGCGTAGCTCCTAGACGGTGCTAGGTGGGAATTTTCTGAACTATAGATAACGTGTTGACCCAAAACCTATTATTTTCATATCGTTTCCTATTCAATTAACAGGTCGTGCAAAATATTTTTAGGCCTTTATGTAGAGTTCAATATGCCATCTTCTTTTCGACGTATGCACTTTCACTTAACAACAATTTTGTGGAACTTGTCAACTGCCACCTACAAAGAATTGGGACTTTTTGTTATCCTTGACACTGACAAAAAAACCATGACATTTGGTGGAAGAATTAGATTGAACGAGTTCAAATATTATCAAACATATTCTTGAACCAAATTCTTTAATTCTGTGTTCTTGGAAAAAAGACTCGAGAAAGTAGTTTTTGGACTAAGTTAGGCCCTTCGTTAAACTAAATGAAAGCTAAGAACAGAAATTTAAATTTCTTGAGTACTAGACAATTTCAGGTACCTTATTTAGATCTTGATTTCTTTTGGTTTGTGGTTTCGTTTTGAAAACTAAGCACATAGTTTGTAAAATACAAAATTTTATCCATTGCTTTCTTTTTTCTTTTTCTGTTGTTTTGAAACTTGTCTATTCTATAGATAGATTGCATACCAAGTATCGAAGGTCAAAATGGAGTCAGCTGCATCACTATTGATTGGGAAAATTGCGGCCATTCTTGAGAACGAAGCATCTTCCGTAGTGGCAGTTCGAGATGAAGTTGATGAGCTTAAGCTGGAGCTCATAAGCATGAAATCTTTCTTAATAGATGCTGAAGGCAAGGAACTACGAACAGAAGGAGAGAAAACGTGGGTTACAAGCGTCAGAGATTTGACCTGCGATGCGGAAAATGTCATTGATGAGTTCCTGTATCACATATATGACCAGCAAAGTGCAGCTCCATTTGCAAAATGGCTCCACAAAACCATTTACTTTCCAAAGAATCTTTGGTTTAGGCATAGAATAGCCAAAAAATTACAGAAAATCACAAAAAAGATCAAAGCCATTCCAGAGAGGAATGAGAGATATGGTGTCTCTACAATAGAAGGAACAAGTTCGGATAGTGTTCCCAGATGGGTGAAGAACAAAGCCGAGTCTTCTCTTTATATTATGGAAGACGAACTAATCGGGATTGAAGACAAGAAGCAAACGTTAATGGGATTGTTGATGAATGGAGAGGAAAATGAAATGGTTGTGTCTGTGGTCGGGATGGGAGGATCAGGCAAGACAACTCTTGTTGCCAATACCTTCAACAACGAAAATGTAAAGCGACATTTTGACTGTTATGCATGGATCACTGTTTCTCAAACTTACGTGATCGAAGACTTATTCAAAAATCTGATCAGGCAATTCTACCAAGGAAGAAAGGAAGCGTTGCCTGAACATTTGAATTCCATGACTTATAAAGAATTGTTAGGGATGTTGTCGACATACTTGAAGTCTAAAAGGTACCTCGTTGTATTGGATGATGTGTGGGATATTAAACTTTGGCAAGAAATAAGGATACCACTTATTAATAGACATCATGGAAGTCGAATCATGCTTACAACTCGAAAGAAAGACATAGCTTTCTATTCTTTTGAAGTTGAATGTCGTCCTCTTGAAATTGAGCCCTTGGAAAACAATGAAGCTTGGAATCTCTTTAGCAAGAAAGCATTCCCAACTTACGATAACAAATCTTGTCCGCCAGAGCTTGAATCATTAGCATGGAAACTTGTGGAAAAGTGTGAAGGCCTACCTCTGGCATTAGTAACTCTAGGTGGTCTAATGTCTTCCAAGAGGTCATCTTCGGAATGGAGAAGAGTATACAGCAGCTTAAATTGGCACTTGACTAACCATCCTATGCTAGAACCAATGAGCAGCATCTTGTTGCTTAGTTTCAACAATTTGCCCAACCGGTTGAAGCCCTGTTTTCTATATTGTGCCCTTTTCCCAGAGATTATCTCATCAAAAGAAAAAGGTTGATCAAGTTGTGGATAGCTGAAGGGCTTGTTGAACCAATTGATGGGGTCACACCAGAAGAAGTTGCAGAGGCTATCTTGTGGAACTTATTGTTCGTAGCATGCTACAAGTTGAAATGAATGAAGCTGGAAGACTAAGAGCATGTAAAATGCATGATCTTGTGCGTGAGCTTGCTTTGTCAACAGCAAAAAAGGAAAAGTTTGTTGCTACATATGTTGGCAGAGAAATAGTAGATAAAGCTGAAATCCGCCGATTGTCAATTCAAACAACTGAAAGAGAAATTAATTCTTGCACAGGTATGTCAGAGCTTCGCTCCTTTCTTGTCTTTGGTGCGTTAAAGAAATTGCCTTCTGGATTCAAGTTGTTGAGAGTTCTAGATTTGGAGGATGCTCCAATTGATACATTTCCAGATGAACTAGTGTACTTGTTCAACTTAAGATATTTAAGTTTGAGGGGAACTTTAATTGAGGAGCTTCCAGAATGCATCGGACGGCTTCGCAACCTTCAAACCTTGAACATCCGTGACAGTAAGATAAAGGCACTTCCGAAAGCAATCTCCAAGTTAGTAAACCTACGTCATCTAAACATGGATCATTGCACTGATGATCTTATGGCTTTGTGTATCTCAAAGGGACAAAAGCAACATCTGATCTAAGTAATTTACAGAAACTGCAAGTTTTGTATTCTGTTGAATCAGAAGGAAAGATTATTAAAGGCATCAAGAATATGACCCAACTTACAAGCCTCGGTATTACAAATGTGAAAGCAAGTGATGAGATGGACCTCTGTGACTCCCTTCAAAGTTAGAGCTCCTTCACGATTTGTATTTAATGGCAAGTGATGAAGAGGAGTTTCTTCGAGTTAATGCACTACCTTCGCCTCCTCCAAACCTTCAAACGATTAATTTGACCGGAAAACTAGAAAGGGTACCTCCTTGGTTAAGTTCACTCCATAACGTGACACGTATGCATCTAAGTTGGTCTAGACTTGAAGAAGATGTGCTACCTCACATTCAAGCATTGCCGAATCTTGAAAGGCTTGAGCTATTTAATGCATATGTTGGCGAAAAATTGTGTTTCTCCAGAGGCTTCATAAAGCTTAAGCATTTGGTGTTTGGCAGCTTCCCGGTATTGAATAGTATAGCTATAGAGAAAGGGGCGATGCCAAATCTCCAAGTTTTACACATTGGGAAGTGCCTGGAGTTAAAGGCATTGCCGCAGGGCATTGAGTTCCTTGCTAACGTAGAACGCTTGAATCTGGATTCTGTTCCAATGCAACTTATAGAGTCCGTAAGAGGAGGCATGGATCATCCAAAGGTACAACATATTCCTGAAATCCACCTGTTTTATGAAAGAGAAAATATGTGGTGTCATGAAAGCTTTTATGGTATTCACTCTCGTAAAAGGTATGCACACTTTTATCCTTATATAAAAATTTGATTAATGCTAGACTTACCATATTTTTTGTATCACATTTGTACCACTTCTTTTATAGAGATAGGACTCATTGACATATGTAGATCTCATTTCTATTAGAGATATGGAACAAATGTGATTTGAAAAATATGATAAAAGTAGTATTTTTGTAAAAAAAAAAATTCCACAACATAATCATTTGAAATATTACGTTAGAAAGTTAAAAGGTTGATGATTTTCGTACTCCTTTTTTTTTTTTTTTCTTGTGCACTCCTCTTGTTTTTGTTCGTTAGTGTTTCTTATTTATTCAATTGTTAGGCTACGAAAGAGAGGAAGTAGTGCATCGGAGTGTAAAAATCATTTTCCCTTATAATTTGCATGTCCAATCTTATACAGAAGTCTGCAAAGACATAAAATATGCATGCATTGAGATTTTATTCGGTAACTGTGTTTCTTTTGTTTTGTAATATCTTTTTGTAGAATCAAGCATCAGAAGCACTTGTGAGACTGCAGTGAGTTCTCCTTTGTGTCAGTTGATTTTACGGTGAATGTCAACTTTCGTTATAATAACAGAGCTGACTATATACGTGTTGAGTCATTCACCCTGCAAGGAAGAATCCGTCCGTAGTTTGTGTGTTGTGTGAAGTTGCAAACATTGGTCGATCTTGGTTTCTTATTTGCCCTTTGTGAAATTGAATAATGCCTAAGATTCTATTTGTGTAACTGAAACTTATATTATTGATTGCTTACGTGTGTTTTGATGTAATAATATTGGTTTGAAATTGAATATGTCACTAATAAGAATAATGCCCAGATTCTGTTTGTGTAACAGGAACTTATATGTTTGCTTGCGTGTATTTTGATGTAATAATATTGGTTTGGAACTGAATCTGTCACTGATGAGACCAATTCTAACTAAACCAATGATTATGAACCATTTTTCATTTTCAATATTTATTGTTTTTTTATCAAGTTTTCAAATATATATTGTTTTAGAGAAGCAAATTTTTTATGGATGTTTTAGCTCACTATGATTTTTACCTGAGAAATTATTAGATGGTACGATATTACCACGTCAGCTGGTGATACTTTTATTCAAATTTTAACATATGTGCAGTTTCTTACAGCTGGATTAAAAGCTTTCTGCCAGTATCCGAGCCCACCAAAAGCAACCCCGACGGGGTCGGGGCTGATTTAAGGCCCATGGACTATCCGAAGAAGAGGCCCGGGTCCGAGCCATCATCGAAATCGTCAGCTCCATGGTCGACCTCTCTCGGAAGGGCCAAAACGTCGACCTAAACGCCCTCAAGACCACCGCGTGCCGCAAGTACGGCCTCTCACGTGCGCCGAAGCTGGTCGAAATGATTGCAGCTTTACCGAAGTCGGAACGTGAGGCTCTTCTCCCAAAGTTATGGGCCAAACCAGTCCGAACCGCTTCGAGCATTGCCTTCGTGGCTGTGATGTCGAAGCCTCATCGGTGCCCCCACATCACCACCACTAGAAAAATATTTACGTGTACTACCCCGGCTGTCTCGATTCGGACTTCGAGTACAGCACTCAGTGTTACACTAGATACGAGCCAACTAGCATGCGCGCAATTCGAGGCAAGGTATGGCTTTTCTCGCGTCATGCGCAATTTTAACGATACCACCTTTGATAAGGAATCACGTTTTTATTATCTGTGATTCGTTTTCAAAAGTTCTATTTTCGGCTTGATGATTTTTCCCCATGAATTAAGAGGCGTTGTAATGAAGAGATATTTGAAGGAATTAGTTGTTTAAAATGGATTAGTGAAGTTAATTTGGGTAGTCAATCTTTGGTTTTGTGTGTTTACTAAACCCATATGTCCAAGCTAGAAGCAGGATAGATGAGGCCATCTTCTATGTTTAGAGCTTAAAGAATGTATTTTCGGGTTTGCAGATTTCCATGATAGAGTAATATGCATAGTTGTCGCCTTATAACTAGTACTGAATTTGTGTTTTCAGGTTGAGTTCATCTTAATGGGTGGTACTTGTAAACTTTATGTGGCTATATAATTTAAACACAAACAAGGAGTTAGCTGACCTGATCATGAAGCAATAGTTATTGGATACCAAGCGAATGATGTAGGATGCGGCAACACCAAAGTCTTCTACAAAGCACCTAGCCGGATACAACTACTTTATGGGAAGCGTTTGTTGTATATCTAGGGTTTGCAGGGACCTTAGTATTTATACTGACTAAGGTATTAAGGTTCCGTCCATAAAGGAATCCCAAATCCACCTTTTTATCCTATCAGTTAGGTATCATAATCACATAAAATCAAGGATTCCATCAATCTTACTTGTATTACAAGACACCTAATATAATATTGATATCTTTAAGAAATCAAATCACAATATCTACATTAATCTCCAACATTACATTCCTATTATATGTTGTAGACCATTTAAGGTTGATTTACATCAGAATAAATCCAACATTCTCCCACTGGTCTTCACATATAATATTTATGTTTATACTTGAAATTAGAAATTAATATCACTTTAATGGCCATGTAGTTGTGATAACATCCTATCTTGATACAAGTTTATGTCAAATAAGTCTTTCAACATGGAACTAACAAGGTTGTAAGGTTGACACAACCCAAAACCTTCATAATCACACATGCTAAAATCCTCATCCACATGAAACACCGTCAAATTATGATTGCAGAGATGAACTTTAATTACCTGAATATGTCTCAACTTTTATCATCTCAGGTCCTCTTTAATGCAAACTTCTACTGCAGTTGCAAACAAAACTTCATAAAACATAATTAATTCAACACCTACGAGCAAGATGAATTAACATGTTTTGACATTGATTCATATACCATATCAGTTACTTTCATGAGAAAATTTTCAACACTTATGAGCAAGATGAAAAAACCCTCACAACTAATACAACATATATATCAATTCATGCCATTTTAAGTCGAACCAAAAGAATTAATCCACACTTACAAGCAAGAAGATTAACCATTCATTTATGATTTAAAATGCAATTTGCTTAACTAGATATCAGATATATCGCCATCTGATAATTGACCAACACATAAACATGTGACTCAATGAATCCAACCGGAGATTAAACTCAATAAATGGATTCAAACAACCATACATACCTTATAGGTCATCTGCAAATGTAAGGCATTAATTACATGAAACTTAAGCTCCCACTGATCTGCAACATCGTCACTTAATTTGCAAATCACTACTTAAATCATACTTTTGAAATATCCTTGTGGGAACACCCTTACTTTGTCAATGAACGCATGTCTCAACAAAATTATCTTTCTTTAACCTTTCCTTAACACCTTAAATAACATAATCTCAATGAAAGGTAAAACTCAGACATTCACCGCTTTTTATACAAAATCATGAATTTCACAACCATCTATTTGCATTAATAATTCCATATTTGTGCTAAGTCCCCATGAGCCTCAAAATTCTTTCTAAAGATTAACAAATAATCAATCAAGGCATCCAAATGATTGCAAGTAAAAATATACACATACACCAAGTACTCATTCTGCAACTTAAACATATTATTGTCATTCGAGTCATGGCATAATTCTAATTTCATCAACCAAAACACATATTCATGGAAGATAGAATAACACTTTATGCAGGTCCACTTATGCTCAAAACTTTAGAACAACTCCTACTAAGCTTTTAGAGTTTATACACTTATTGCAAATAAGTTAATGAGTGTGAAGCCCAATTTTCTTTCACTAATTCTCCCACTTGGGCAAACATTCATTCATATATTCTTTCAAGGATGTACCTAAACAAAATTGCTTCATATTTTAGACATAATTAAATAGACATCACAACCAACACAAAGTTATCAAACAGAATTTCAGCAATGAGTTACACTTACTTTAGAATTTATCATAATTAATTTATAAGCTTAGTTGCTACCAAAATTTTGCAGATCAAAATAGACATATTAATCTTCATAAAATAAAAATATAGAGCCGTTTTAGGTCAAAATAATTATCTAAAGTGACGTCTCAAAAGACAAAAACAATCTGCCAGCAAAACTGTCTGTACGAGCATGGGTTACTAGTAAATTCACCGTAATTACACTACATGGAAAAAACTTACGAAAATTTGCAGACACATAGTAGACATATATATGTTGAACATATCAAAAATTCAGGTCATTTTGTGACCATTAAACGTGTCATTCACCTGATTTAAATCAAGACACGCAATCTACCAGAAATAATTATGTGCATCTATCATGAATTTATACATCCATAACAAATTCAATTTCATATCATTTCAATTTCGATGTCCAAAGGAAACTCTAGTAGTCAAATTTCATCCTCTAAAAACAACATCATAGTTCAAATTGAAAAGGTTTACAAGCATAAGACTTAAATAATGCGTACCTTAGCAATCCTTGATTAACCTTCATGGATCCAATACTTTGCGTCAACAAGTCTCATGAAGAGACACAAAATATGTCATGATGCAACCGATTTCCATGCCTTAAAACCACAACCTATTATGGGGCTCATAGTGGGATTTTGTAACTGATGGCATGGAACTTTATCCCCAATCAACTTCATGAAGCTAGATTAATTTATACCTACGGGCAAGCAAATTAATTAGTTTCTAGTACTGGATTATATGTCACAAGAGTTACCTTCAAAAAAAAACTTCAACACCTATGGGCAAGATGAAGTTTTCACAAACTCTTTTGAAATAAAACCCATACTATGCCATCTTAATTAAAACAAAGGAAACAATCCACATCTACGGGCAAGAAGATAATCTCTTTTATTCTAATTAAGATGCCATGTTGATTGAAGTAACTTAAAACCATAGTCCCAGCATCAACTAGCTAAGCCGCTACGGCTTGCTTAGTTGACAAGACCTTGATCACCTCCAGCCTGAAACAATACAAACGTCACATGGATTAATTAGTTGTAAGTGACAAAATTATGATAACCTGATTCAAGCTTCGAGTCTTGCCAACAAATGGCCTTAATTTAATAATCTCCTTCATGACTCCCTTCAATATCCAATTAATCTCAAAAAACCTGACAACATACTTGAAAAGAGATTAATCACATATAGATCAAGTTATATAAGAACTATAATATCAATCTTCCGCCACAAGGATATCAACACGTATGAGAAAACATGATGGAGCTAATAGATTCAAAATGGAAACACTTTAAACAACACAATCGCTTTTAATTCAAAAGCCAAAATTGTGATATCACCTAAATGCTTTCTTAAGTCAAACGGGTTCCTTTCCTTTTGTACCTTTATTTCCGTAGTACAAGACTCCTAACCATTAGCATCAAAATCATGCATTAGCCTTGTAAATACCAAATTAAGTAAAGGAACAACCAAAATTCTTTTCTTCCAAAAGAAAAATCTCCAATACATGCCATACATTAGCCTTGAATAATATCTTTTCTTCTCCCCTGATGGCACATAAAAATTTGACTCATCAAAATATTGTTTAAATTTTTTAGGCATAGGAAAAACTAGCAAACTATATACAAGTTTGAAAACTTATGCTTATCAATTTTAGTCATATGCTTTGAATGAAATACATACATATGTTCACCACTTCTTTATAAACATATATATAATCACATGACCAACCATAATTCTCATATAAATAGATAAAATACAAACGAGAATTGTCACATAATTACTACAAACCTCATTCACTTGTATAATGTTCTTGTTCTTGCCACCAGATGCTTTCTGTCACTCTCAGTCAATCCACAAGTTATGCATCAATTTCATAGTTAACTAGTCATGTACAATTAGGGCATGTTTGTTTGCCCTCCTTAGCCCTCATTGGATTGGACTAGACTAACATCTAGTCTAATTCTGTGTTTGTTAGTATCAGGGATTAGCATTAGTGGGACTAGGAGGGACTCACGTTCACTAAAGCCTTCACTAAAGGGTCTTAGCGAGACCCTCCAAAAACAGCCAGACTGCTAAGACCAGCTTTGTTGGCTCCTCTAATCCTCTGTCGATCTCGCCCTTTCTGCTTTCAGACCCATGGATCTCGTCCTTCGCACATCAATAGCAACAGTGGTCTCGCACTACAGATGCAAGAAGGCAATCTCACACTGCAAAATCAGGACAGCGGTCTCAACCACATGCTCCAACTGTAGACCAAACATCTTAACCTTTCAAAGAATTTAGAAACACGAAAAAATGAAAAGAGAAATTGACGAAGTAAATCAAATCAAGGGCAGATATAGGCTTTCCTAAAGCTCATATATGTTGAAATGGAGATAAAATGCTACTAAAGCAAATGGTTGAATAAAAGAAACATCTCAACATTTCAACAACAACGATTGAAAGAACAAAGCCAGGCAGTAATAAATGGATCAGAGGGAGAAATAACCCATCAGCTTGTTTCTAGGGAATGTGAAATTTTGCAGAAAAATAGTTTTGAAGGATCTGAAATGCAAAAAAAAGATGGAGAAACGAAGAGAATATGACAGGGTCAAAGAGGGAGAAAAACAGAACAGTTTCTAGGGAGAGGGAGAGTTCTTAAGAAAATGAAAAATGTTGCATAATAAAAAAATATTAATAAGTATGTATTAAATAATGTAATATTAAAGTTTATTATTATTTTGATTTTTAGTCCAATATTGCATCAAACGCTTAACTAAGCTAGTCCAGTTGAGTCTAGTCTAAGCCAGTCCAGCTTAGTCCTTGAAGCTAGTCCAGTTCGAGACAGTCCAGTGCAACAAACGCATCCTTACATGACTATACTGAGATAGGAACGCAAACTTGTAGACAAAACTAATTTTGATTAGTCATGCAGATTCCTTATGGAATTAATTAATATGACTAAACATTACTTGAATTAATCCCCAGTACATAGTGTTTATATTCTGGACACAACAATAATTTTACCGCATGATTAGTGCTAATCTGCCAGATTTATCATATATTTATGTCTTTGCATAGGATCATCTCAAGCAATATAGGACAACTCAATCCCCTTAAAAAGAAATATGCCATATGTCATTTTGCTACATGTTTGCAAAACTTAAAATTTTAATCCATATTGATTATTTCCAACAACAACCAATGACATGGCTATTACATTCGGTCTATATATGTTTCCTACACATTATCATGTAACACAACTGATTGAAAATATTTCCATGAATTTATATTACCCATGAAAAACAGAGCAATAGACTTACTCATGTACTAGTGCCGAAACACCCAGACTATTTTGACAGAATATAGTCTCAAAAACAAGTAAAATAATTTATGCATATTTACATATGCTTCTCAGTATGCTTTTCATATGCATATAAAAATTTATCATGTTCAAAGCATATATTTTCTCTTTGTTATAATTATCAAGTTCAAAACTTAATAATCAAAACTAACCATATATGTGATCGACTATTTCGTACTTGACATATATAATGATCAACACCATTTGCTTTGGTAGAGTACTTTACCTAGCTTGCTGAGTTGAGACGCTTCATCAATATTCCTTGGCAAGGTTAGAACAAAAGTATATATTTGCATATGCTTACAAAATTGACGACGACATTAGCCGAAAGTGGTTGTATCTGTCACTAAATTTATTCAACCAAAACCATTAGCATGAAAGTCGAAATAGAAAACTTAAAGCATGCCATATTCTTTCAGTCACGATTAATTTAGTAAAGATGAACAAACTGTACCAATCTTTCTTTATGAGAACTGAATACGAGAAAGAAATCTTTAAGTGCTTGAAAACCTACCATTCAACAATTATTAGTTTACCAATTTAAGAGTGACATATCAAATAGCAGAATATGTGATTCCAAGGAGATGAGATTCCCTGCAAGTCAAGCGCATCTTTCACAAGGAGATGTGTTATGATTCCCTGCAAGGCTGCACGTGCCTTGGTAGGTGATGTCTATGACTTGTTGTCGTCCGTTGGACGATGGTGTCTCTGTGTCTCGGCATGGTTCATTGGTGTTATTAGAGCGACGATGACTTCACTTACTAGCAGCCAGCCCAAGGGGGCAGGCACAATCGTAAGCCCCGTCGGCCTCTGCTCTTTAACCAACCTCCATCTTTGATTTTTAATATTTAACTAACACTTGAATTTAGGATAAAAAAGGAACTGATCATAGAATATGTCTGCACATATCATATGTACGCCAAGGACATGGAATCACACTTGAATTTAAGACCAAGATTCAGTTTATGTACTTTGTAAAACGACTATATGTATAGTCGAACTTAATAGGTTTTAATTATATAACCAGAGGTTCTGATACCACATGTAAACTTTATGTGGTTATATAATTAAAACACAAACAAGGAGTTGGCTGGCATGATCGTGAAGCAACAGCCTTTGGATACCAAGCGGAATGATGTAGGATGCGGCAACACCAAAGTCTTTTACAAAGCACCTAGCCGGATACAACAACTTTATGGGAAGCGTTTGTTGTATATCTAGGGTTTGCAAGGACCTTAGTATTTATACTGGCTAAGGTATTAAGGTTCCGTCCATAAAGGAATCCCAAATCCCACCTTTTTATCCTATCAGTTAGGTATCATAATCACATAAAATCAAGGATTCCATCAATCTTACTTATATTACAAGACACCTAATATAAGATTGATATCTTTAGGAAATCAAATCACAATATATACATTAATGTCTAATATTACATTCCTAATATATATTGTAGATCATTTAAGGTTGATTTACATCAGAATAAATCCAACAGTACTTCCATGTCGTTGCCCGCGGATTACCGTGATTGCTTTATTAGAAATCTGCACGATGCGTTATCGTGACACACTTCTGTCAATGTTGAAGAGGCAGTTGCCTACTCTGAGCATGGTGCTACTAAATGTATTAGAATGACCATTGAAACTTGAGTTTTTAGTTTATTTTCGAAGCTGTTAGTTTCTCATTCTTGTGTTTAACTTGGTTGACACTAATTTTAGTGTACCATCTAGTTTCCAGTTGATCAGAAAGTTAACGAAGGTGATTGTGAATTTTTATTCTGCAGGAGGCCAGATTATTGCCTTGGACCTCCGTTGAGACAAATGCTTTCTTATGGTTGTACAAGACTAGAGATTGGATTTCAGAGTGCATACGAGGATGTGGCTCGGGACACCAATAGAGGTCATACTGTAGCTGCAGTGGCTGATTGTTTTTGCTTGGCAAAGGATGCTGGTTTTAAGGTCAGCCTAGTACCTTGTCATAAAACTCACTTACCTTCACCGTGGGAAAAGAACGGATTTTGGACCTTTTATATCTACAGTGTCAGGAGATTAATCTTTCATCAAAACAATTTGTGAGCCTGGAGTTATTTTTCAAATTATTGTGCTCTCCCATAATTCAGCGAGAATACTTTATCAAAATCTAGTTGGTTTTGGTGTTACCATTCACTTTGTCAAAGTTCAAGACGAAGCATGTGTTTGTATGGCTGTAACCTTTATGAATTGCAATATTAAAAGCCTTGAGGACTGTTTACATGTGCATTTTAGCTGTGTATTCTAGTCGTCCATGTTGATTACTTATGCTCACACTAATAATGTTATGCATTTTCTCTAGGTGGTTGCACACATGATGCCTGATCTTCCAAATGTAGGGGTTGAGAGAGACATGGAGAGTTTCCGGGAGTTCATTGAGAGCCCCTCGTTCAGAGCAGATGGGCTTAAAATTTATCCAACACTCGTGATCCGTGAAACTGGACTCTATGAGCTTTGGAAAACGGGCAGGTATAGAAATTACCCAACTGAGCAACTTGTGGACATTGTTGCTCGGATCCTAGCCATGGTCCCCCCTTGGACGTGTGTTTATAGAGTTCAGCGAGACATTCCAATGCCTTAGTTACTTCTTGGGTTGAGAAAGGAAATCTTCGGGAGTTAGCTTTGGCTCGGATGGAAGACTTGGACTTGAAGTGCCGTGATGTTCGAACACGTGAGGCTGGAATTCAGGTATGCGGGTAGTCATTCTTGTTTGAACATGTTTTATGCTACTGAAGCTACAAACTTAATCCCTCAAATCCCTAGAAAATTCTTTACTGAACATTTGGTGGTTCTAGGACATACATCGCAAAATTAGGCCAGACCAAGTGGAGCTTGTTCGTCGTGGTTTTATGGCAAATGAAGGATGGGAAACATTTCTTTCATATGAAGATACTCGCCAGGTATTCGTTCTTTATATGAGAGAGAGTGCTTCGTCACACGAAATGATCATTCTATTCTTGTCATGTGCAGAAGTGTTGAGCTGATGGAAGATAAACACTTAAAAAGATTATGATTGTAATATTGAGTAGAATATCTAATTTAATTTCGCTTCAGCATATATAGATGAACTGAGGATCTCACTTTTCCAGAACTTCTTGTTTCTCTGATTTGCATAGTAATTTGTGCACAGAATCTTAAGGCTTGGGTTTTCTAGTTGTTTATACTGACACTTACCATGATTTGTTTTTGTTCTTTTGTAAACAGGATATTCTAGTTGGGTTACTGCGATTAAGAAAGTGTGGCCGGAACACTACTTGTCCCGAACTCATGGAGAAGTGTTCTATTGTTCGTGAACTCCATGTTTATGGGACTGCTGTTCCAGTTCATGGGCGGGATTCTGACGAGCTGCAACACCAGGTAATATATCTTGTACATCAACTGTTTTAACTTTTATGTTACCGTAAGTGTTGAGATGAATATATTGGGGGTAATGTGCTCCATCAAACTTCAGAAAATCATGGGAGTATTCTCTCTAATAACATGTTCCCTTTTGATGGAGGAGGCCGAGTGATTGCTAGCAGGGAGCATAGATCGAAAAAGATTGCTTTTATTTCTGGAGTAGGAACTCGTCATTGCTAAAAGAAATTAGGCTACGAGCTCAAGGGCCTTACATGGTCAAACATCTCGTATGACGAGATAAAGAAAACTAGTTTTCATACAATTTTGTAACATTATCCGAAACAGGTTGTAACTTGCATTGCATAACCAGTCTGTCTGTTTTGAGATTCCAATAGTGTGTGCTATTTACTCTCTCATTTTGGTCACCTCTTTTTAATTCCATTCTCTCAACTTTGGTCTTCCCATTTTACGTAGGGTGGTGGCACACTTCACCTTGTATATTTCTCGCTCCTCTTAATTTCCGCCGGTCAGATCGAATGTATAGAAAAATATTAAATGACAGAAATTAACAGGAAGTGTGTAAGAGGTAAAAAGGAGTGTCAATATCACCACCCTTTTTAGATTGTTGTAAATGTCATCCATTGATTCACCTGTTTGGCTCACGTTCATACATGTTTGTTCGTTTGGTCTACTTTTGAGGACTTACATGGAACGGTTGACCGTCGCGTAGTGTTCTGGTGTCAATATTGCACATGAATGTTATAGTGATAATGAACTCATTTCAAAGAAGTTTTCCTCTTATTTGAGACGTAGAATAATCAATTCAAATTTAAAATGGTAAAAATAGATGAAGATATTCACAGGATGACTAAAATGAGACACATTTTGAAATAATAATTAAACTCTTCAAATTTGAGCCACTTAAACAATGTTGGAATGATATTTTCACATCACTTAAACGTCGCCGTCTCGTGTTTCATGTAAACCAGGAAGGCCACTGCCAATTTCGCAATATAAGGTGAAAGCTATTCGCTCCCATTTTCTCAACCTCTCCCGCCAAACGCCTATCGCAGCCGAATCCACCGCCACACGCTACCTTTTGTTGGATATATATCAACAATATGTGATAAAATTATTTATGCTAATAAATAATAAATATAAATAAAAAATTAACAGAGTATGAACAATGAAATAATATTAAATAGAAATATTGAAAATCGAGGCTTGCATACCATAATGTCCTTGAAACAGAAATTTCTTCTCTGCTCAGTGCTTGTAGTTCTACAGACATCTGTTTCATCATGATTCAACGATCAAGTCAGAATTCCAGCACCGGAAAAATTGACTTCTGGCGAATTTCTATGTGGTTCTCTCAGTAAGAATGTTTTGGATTATAGAAGAAGAATTGTTTGTTTTGTATTCTAAATGTCATGCAAATGGATGTATATATAATATGATTATGTCTGTTAGCAACATGTATGAGAAAGGGATGCATCTATTAGGAGACATCTTCTCATAGGAGTGTTTTCTTTTTGCGTTTTTTCACTCCAATCACTTACTATAAGGAATAAAACCTTACAAAGTGAGAAAACCTTTTAAGAATGACCGGGACAAAAAATTTCTACTCAAAATTTCCAACACCTTTCACCTGATTCGCACACACCGCGCCAACCGTTCGACAATATGCCTCAACCAAACCCCCCGCCATTATTCTTCCGTCTCCCACTTCCGCCTACATCCACCTACCTTTCTGCCGGAAGCGCTGTCACTGCTGCGACTTCACAATCGTCGCCCTCGGCGCTGCTTCCGCCCAAACCGAACACGACCCGCGAATGACAAACTACGTCCAGTTACTCTGCCGGGAAATCAACTCCACGAAAGCAGAAAACAAGACCGACCCGCCTCTGGAGAAGGTATTTTTTTGCAGCGGCACGCCATCTCTTGTGCCGCCAAAGCTCGTGAATTCCGTTTTGGAGACGTTGAGGTTGAAATTCGGGTTGAGTTCCCTGGAAATGTAGGAAATGTGTCAGTTTATGAGTTGCAAGTCGAACAAGGCACAAAATCTACGGTTTTAGTTTTGGAATGAATTTGGTCCTGAAGTTGGAGTTTTTTGTTTAAGGTATACACCAGGGTTCCCGTTGCCTTCAGAAACGCGGTCTGCTGAGTTCTATAAGATGGCGTCTAGGACGCTTTCGGATATCACTGCAAACACAATCTAACTTATTGGAAGAACAAGCCTTTCTATGCTCTCGGCCTTGGCTCCGCTAGCCTATGTCGATGGCGTGAGGTTTTCGAGACCAAAGAGGATGAAAGAGTACACAGGTTATGTGGAGAATATGGAGAATGATTTGGTGGAGTGCGGTGAGAGTCCCCGTACGGTGCAGGACATGGCCACGGATCGTCGTTATGATCCCTCTTTGAATGAAGAGAAAACATTACATTTATGTACAATTATTGCTTCGCTGAATTATATTTAACAAATTCGTACTTTGGTGGACTAGGATTCTCTCCCCTTCTCCTTTCATCTTCTTCTATCTCCTGTTCTTACATTCTCTTATTTTATCTTTCTCTTGCTATAAAAATTTAATATAAGTTGTTGACGTGACTTAACCGTAACCGTTCAAATAGGAGAGGAGGGAAGGCGAGGGAAAAAAAGAGGGAAGAGAATCCTACTCCCTCATAATGAGCTACCACTAATGTGATTCAAATTCGTTTTTTATGATAATCGAATTTAAAACATCTCACTTATAAATGAAGAAGAATATCACTAGATCGTATTACTAAGTATTTATTATAATTAGTATTATAAATAATAAATAAAACAAAAAATAATAAAAACTGAAACAAAAAAAAAAGAAGAAAAAACCGTACCGTTCAAACTTCGAAGTTAGGGGGAGGGTAAGAGGGAGACTTCCCTTTCTCTCGCATATCTCCTGGTTTTTTTTTTTGTTTTTTGGTAAAAAAACCTTCCTGATCTGTACTCTCTAGAAACTCATGTGTTATTACCATTTGTCGGACGATATGTTTTCCCGCTTGTTCAGATTGTTCTCACGCTTGGCCAATGAGAGAAAGAATCGTTCTCCACAATCTAATTTATCACTCAAAATACCAAGAATGAAGAATTAGGGTTTTGGGTTTAGTTTTGTTTACCGAACAAAATAATTCAAAAGATCAAGCGATTGTTCGATACGCTTTGTGTGCTTCTTAATTTTGTATCAATCGAATCAAATCAACATGTGATAAAGACAGATTTTCTCTCCTCCTCCTTACGTTCGTGACCAGTTGATTTTTTTTTCCCTTTGAGTTTTATTGGATTAGTTGATTCTTATTTATTTAATATAATTGTTTATTTATTACTTATAATTCGCATCATCATCCATGTCACTTAAGGTTTAAAATTTTCAACATTAGTCTTAATCAAGACCATTGAATGTCATAAAATCTAATTGCTAAAAAAGAGTGTAAAAATATTTGTCCCTTAATCTTATTCTATATGTATTTTTATATATGAATATAAATGATTATCTATTAATTTTTCAATACGGTATGATAATATCGTCGGTAATATTATCGAATACCAATATTGTACCTAAAATTTCAGTTTGCTACAATACTGTGTCATTATCAATTGGCACAAAATTAATATGGTATGGTTGTCAATCGGTGGACACAATAATTTGACAAAAAATATTCACGCTAGAGTTAGTAACTCACTCGTGATAAGTGTTGAATCAGAAACTAAAAAAGTAATTGAATTTTACTGGAAGTGTATATAAACTTTTGTAATGTGAATTAAAATTACAATGTGCTTGAGTGATTTTTCAAAATCTTGTGTATGTTATTTGAAATAAGAGTTTTCGATTATATTTTTAATTTATTCGTGCACCAATTATTTTTCTACCGATTCCAAATTCAAGAGGATTCTCTTTGGATCTTCTTTATGAGGGCTCTGAGTATCCTTAAATCGGAATTATTCATCGTAGATCGTATGGTTAGTTTTGGTCAGGTACTATTCATATTTAATTTAAAATAAAAGTATTAAAATAATTTTTAACTGTACGATATGAGATGAACAAACACGATTTAAGAATTCTCAAGATCTACACAAAAAAAATCCGAAAGAGGTCTCACAAAAAAAATCCGTGTAAGATTCTCAAAGAAGATGCTCCTCATTCCAAATTCGAATCTAGCGCAACTTTGATAGGACCCCACCTCGTAATTAGTGTCGGCGAGCAAAATACATCATACGCGGTTTCAGTTCCACGGTTTACAAATTGCCACGTACATCACATTCTTTGTGCAAAGGTTTTTTGTCTTGGCTGAAATTATTGGTCTTTGTCAGAAGTATTCGTAAGAGCCAAAAAGTATAGGTATTTGTTTCATGACTTCCATCATAACCAGATATGAATCAATGTGATAGGTACACGAAATAGTACATTATGTGTCATTATATAAATAGTGAGATATATATATTAAAAAGTTAATAACTTAAAAAATAAAATTTCTCACCACTTCTATTAAAACACGTGATGTATCACTTGTATTTTCGTCTCAATGCAAAATTTCTTCATCATAACTTGCAATTGTTTCTAATTCTAAAGTGAATTTCTCTAATTTTACTTGTTTCTCCATCAAATCAAATGAGAATAGATAAGAGGTTTGTGGAATTGACGCGAGGGGTTAGGAATGGCTGTATTCTATGAGCAAGCTCCAATCCCTTCGTCGAATAGATAAGAGGCTCGTGGAATTGACATGAGAGGTTAGGAATGGCTATATTCTATGAGCGAGCTGCAGTTCCTTTGTCTCATATTTGATATTTTTATTTTCATTGACAAAGGAGCCCAACAATAACCACGTCAGAGCAACTGAAGCATATCATTGCAACTCTTTTGTGAGCTTCCATATGCCCCAGGGTATGTTATTCTACACTCTTACTACCACATCGAATATCCTTCTAGAAATTTTCTGGAAGAAAGTATAGGGGTTTATGAGCTACATCTGACTTTTGTTTCACCTTTTTTTCTTATTAAATATGTAATTCAGATTCTGAGCGTTCATCCTTCAACACAAGACTTCAAATTTGATTTCTTCTTCAACAACATTGCTGGTATAAAAAAAGGGGTAAGTTATTGATCTATACGCCATTAAGTTGAATTTGGTTGCAAGTCTAATCAATATTATTTGGTGTTTTATTTTAATAATTTAGCAAGCAAACGAGTTATATTCATTGTGCTTTTGTTGTTTTCGTATCATATTCGTCATTTTAACAGGTAATGTTGTGTCAAATCTATTGTCTTAATGAATTCTTAACAAGTGACCCAATAACGACTTAATTCGTTACCGAATCGTGTCGCCTCACTTCCATTTATTAGGTCATGCAAGAAATTAATATACCTAATATTTAAATATGGAAAACGACATCTTATCAGGCTCTTAATGGGCACCCGATAATGACCTTAGTCGTTAACAAATTGCACTAGGCGCTAGTCGGCAACAGGCATGAGCCTAGGCGATTTTTTAATTTTAATTAAATTTAGAGAATTGATATTGCGTATCACTTAGATTGACTGTTGACATTTCCATAGCCTCAATGTTCTCTTCATCAATATCTATCTGCACTAACCATAAACTAATAAACTGTGTAAATGGACAAGAATGTAGTAGCTGAGCAATATTGAGAAATCGATAAATGGAAAATACAATCTGTTTGTGGTTGTTAGTATTGAGTTTTTATAACATTATTAATATTAGCTAAAGCCCTTAAAAAACAAAACAAAACAAAAGGGAAAACCCCCTTGGACAATTAGTTGTCCCGTGCCCAGCAACCTCAAACCTCAACCATTCCTATATTCTATTTTATCTTGTTTCCATCTGACTATTCCCTATTCCTCTCATCTCTTCTAGAAACGAAGAACAAACACAACAGCTAGCCTTCTCAGGTATCCTTAAATTCTTATCCTTATCAAAAAATTTATTCAGAGAGAGTTAAGCGGTGGAATGATGTTTTCCTACTACGAGTTGAAACCTTCTTCCCTTTCTAGTGTAGCTCAGGGTATGTTTACTTAACGGAATGGAAACGAAAATGTTTCACTGGTCTTATGCAATGTAATAACTGTGAAATTAATAGATCAAACAGCAATGTAATAACTGCAGAATATTAGCTAATTTGACTCTAATGAAATGAAAACTGCAATGCAGAGTTGTATCTGCATAACTACAGAAAATTAACTGCAATGCAACGTACGTTTGGACCTTCAAGAAAGTGGTACTTCGAGAAATTATTATGCAGTGCAGGTATAGCAAAGAACCCATTTATTAGCTTGACATTTCAGATACTGAAACACCAAACCAGAAGAACACAAACATCTCTTAATATTCATGAATGCCTTCATTGTTAGAAACTTAGAAGGCCAACCAGCGTATTCCGAAATAAGCATGCACAAAGAACTTGTATCATTGAAACCCAGTTAACCACTATAGCATAAACAGTCCAATTAACGAGAAAAAAAAACACAAAATATGCCGATTAAGTTATGTAATTTAATGATCATCAAGAAATAAAGTAAGGAAATTGAGAGAAATTGAGAGAGCAGCACAATAAAACCCTAGAAAGCCCAAAATCTCCAATCCAATCACACAAAAACCCTAGTAATTGCCATGGAAGAAGAGGTGGAAGGGAATAGGAGCTTACTGAAGAGAGTGGTAATTTCTGAGGAAGAAGATGAGGGAGAGAACGGCAGCCAGAACCAGAAGCAATTTCGTTATCCCGTACTGCAATAGTGCAGTACTGCAGTATTGTGCACGTCGTCGAGTTGAAGAAGACGCCGGAGTGGAAGAAGATAAAGGCACGCGGAGGACTTGGAGGAAGAAGATGAGGGCACGCCGAAGTGGAAGAAGACGCTGGAGAGAGTGGTAATTTATGAGGAAGAAGATGAGGGAGAACTTCTTAGAGATGGCGTGCTTGTACTGCAATAGTGGAATGCGAGACAGAGTGAGGGTTTCATTATTGACTGCTGAAATTACACAAAAACTCTAAATAACGGGTGTTAATGGGTTTCGCAGGTTCACTCAAAATGATCCGTTATTTAACAGGGTGCTTAACGGGTTGACCCATTAACCACCCAACCAGTTAAACATTCACACGAATACTTATTTTAACGGGTCAGGTCAGGTCGGGTTTGAAATGCCAAGTCTACCCACGACGTAGGGTTATTTTGCAGAGTAATGGGTAGCGGTTAGAGAAGAAGGTTGCAGGTTATGTAGCAATGTAGGCATTGCACTCGAGAATAGGATTGCCACCCTTTGTTGTAAGCTATTTCCGCTGAGCTCTAATGTATATTATATGAATGAGTCTCAATGACTCTATGTATTTTATATTGTACCGCTACTGTTCTATCATCGCATGTCGATTCCAGGCGTATCTCGGGATCGGGGCGACACACTATTACAATATATATATATATTGAAAAAATAAAATGCAAAATGAAAGTTATCTATTTTCTGTAAAGCCTATAACAATTTATTGAAAAAAATGAAAGTATGCAACAAGTCTATTACAATATCTTGAAAAATAAAATGCAAAGTGAAAGTTATATATTTTATGTGTAAGCGGGTCTAGACAGGTGCCTAAGTAGGTCTAGGCACCCTTTCTTAATTTTCAAATTCCTAGGCATTAATCGGGCAGTGGCCAACCGCCTAGTGTCGCGGGGATTTTTAGAACAGTGGTTAATGTGTTGACCCAAAACCTATTTCCATGTCATTCAGTGTCTGATTAACAGGGTCTTGCAAAAAATTGTCTAGCATTTGTGTAGAGTTAAATCTACCATACCCAAGACATTCCGTTCTTCTTTTCGACGTGTGTACTTTCATTTAACAACAATTTTGTGGTACTTGTCAACAGCCACCTACAAAGAATTGAAACTTTTTGTTATCCTTAACACTGACAAAAATCCATGACATTTGGTCGAAGAATTAGATTGACTGAGTTCGTCAATCATAGATTTTTGTTCTTGAACCAAATTCTTTAATTCTGTGTTCTTGCAAAAAAGAGTCGAGAAGTAGTTTTCGGACTTTTGAAGTTTGTCCCTTTGTTCGAAAGTTAAGAACAGCAATTTAAATTTCTTAAGTAGGTTATTGAGATCTTGATTTCTTTTGGCTTGTGGTTTCGTTTTGAAAACTAAGCACATAGTTTGTAAAATACAAAAATTTATCCATTGCAATTCTTTTGTTCTTTTTCTGTTGTTTTGAAACTTGTCTATTCTGCAAACAGATTGCATGCCAAGTATCGAAGGCCAAAATGGAGTCAGCTGCATCACTATTGATTGGGAAAATTGCAGCCATTCTTGAGAACGAAGCATCTTCCATAGCGGCAGTCCGTGATGAAGTTGACAAGCTTAAGCTGGAGCTCATAAGCATGAAATCTTTCTTAATAGATGCTGAAGGCAAGGAACCACAAACAGAAGGAGTGAAAACGTGGGTTACAAGCGTCAGAGATTTGACATGCGATGCGGAAAATGCCATTGATGAGTTCCTGTATCACATATATGACAAGCAAAGTGCGACCCCATTTGCAAAATTGCTCCACAGAACCATTTACTTTCCGAAGAATCTTTGGTATAGGCGTCGAATAGCCAAAAAATTACAAAAAATCACAATAAAGATCAAAGCCATTCCAGAGAGGAATGAGAGATATGGTGTCTCTACAATAGAAGGAACAAGTTCGGACAGTGTTTCCAGATGGGTTAAGAACAAAGCCGTGTCTTCTCTTTATATTATGGAAGACGAACTAATCGGGATTGAAGACAAGAAGCAAACGTTAATGGGATTGTTGATGAATGGAGAGGAAAATGAAATGGTTGTGTCTGTGGTCGGGATGGGAGGATCAGGCAAGACAACTCTTGTTGCCAATACCTTCAACAACGAAAATGTAAAGCGACATTTTGACTGTTATGCATGGATCACTGTTTCTCAAACTTACGTGATCGAAGACTTATTCAAAAATCTGATCAGGCAATTCCACCAAGGAAGAAAGGAAGCGTTGCCTGAACATTTGAATTCCATGAGTTATGAAGAATTGTTAGACATGTTGTCGACATACTTGAAGTCTAAAAGGTACCTCGTTGTATTGGATGATGTGTGGGATATTAAACTTTGGCAAGAAATAAGGATACCACTTCTTAATAGACATCATGGAAGTCGAATCATGCTTACAACTCGAAAGAAAGACATAGCTTTCTATTCTTTTGAAGTTGAATGTCGTCCTCTTGAAATTGAGCCCTTGGAAAACAATGAAGCTTGGAATCTCTTTAGCAAGAAAGCATTCTCAACTTACGATAACAAATCTTGTCCGCCAGAGCTTGAATCATTAGCATGGAAACTTGTGGAAAAGTGTGAAGGCCTACCTCTGGCATTAGTAACTCTAGGTGGTCTAATGTCTTCCAAGAGGTCATCTTCGGAATGGAGAAGAGTATACAGCAGCTTAAATTGGCACTTGACTAACCATCCTATGCTAGAACCAATGAGCAGCATCTTGTTGCTTAGTTTCAACAATTTGCCCAACCGGTTGAAGCCCTGTTTCCTATATTGTGCCCTTTTCCCAGAAGATTATCTCATCAAAAGAAAAAGGTTGATCAGGATGTGGATAGCTGAAGGGTTTGTTGAACCAATAGATGGGGTCACACCAGAAGAAGTTGCAGAGGGCTATCTTGTGGAACTTATTGTTCGTAGCATGCTACAACTTGAAAAGGATGAAGCTGGAGACTAGAAGGATACAAGATGCATGATCTTGTGCGTGAGCTTGCTTTGTCGACATCAAAAAAGGAAAAGTTTGGTGCTGCATGTGTTGGCAGAGAAATAGTAAATAAAGCTGAAATCCGCCGATTGTCAATTCAAACGACTGAAAGAGAAATTAATTCTTGCACAGGTATGTCAGAGCTTCGTTCCTTTCTTGTCTTTGGCGCGTTAAAGAAATTGCCTTCTGGATTCAAGTTGTTGAGAGTTCTAGATGTGCAGGATGCCCCAATTGATAGATTTCCAGATGAACTAGTGTACTTGTTCAACTTAAGATACTTAAGTTTGAGGGGAACTTTAATTGAGGAGCTTCCAGAATCCATCGGACGGCTTCGCAACCTTCAAACCTTGAACATCCGTGACAGTAAGATAAAGGCACTTCCGAAAGCAATCTCCAAGTTAGTAAACCTACGCCATCTAATCATGCATTGTTACATTGTTGATTGGGCAGCCTTTAGATATGTCAATGGGACAAAAGCAAGCATCCGATCTAAGTAAATTACAGAAACTGCAAGTTTTGGATTCTGTTGAATCAGAAGGAAAGATTATTAAAGGCATCAGGAATATGACCCAACTTACATGCCTCGGTATTACAAATGTGAAAGCAAGTGACGAGATGGATCTATGTGACTCCCTTCAAAAGTTAGAGCTCCTTTGCTCTTTGTTTTTAATGGCAAGTGACGAAGAGGAGTTTCTTCGAGTTAATGCACTACGTTCGCCTCCTCCAGACCTTCAAAAGGTTTATTTGGCCGGAAAACTAGAAAAGGTACCTCTTTGGTTTGGTTTACTCCATAACCTGACAAATATGCAACTAATTTGGTCTAGACTTGAAGAAGATGTGCTGCCTCACATTAAAGCATTGCCGAATCTTGAAATGCTTGAGCTATTTAATGCATATGTTGGCGAAAAATTGTGTTTCTCCAGAGGTTTCATAAAGCTTAAGCATTTGAGGTTGAGCAACTTCCCCTTACTGAATAGTATAGCTATAGAGAAAGGGGCGATGCCAAATCTCCAGGTCTTACACATTGGGAACTGCCTGGAATTAAAGGCATTCCCGCAGGGCATTGAGTTCCTTGCTAACGTAGAACGCTTGAATCTGGTGTCTGTTCCAATGCAACTTATAGAGTCCGTAAGAGTGGGCATGGATCATCCAAAGGTTCAACATATTACTGAAATCCACCTGGAATATGAGAGAGAAAATATGTGGTGTCATGAAATCTTGCCTGGTATTCACTCTCGTAGAAGGTACGCACACTTTTATCCTTGCATAAAAATTTGATTAATGCTAGACTTATCACATTTTTTTGCATCATATTTGAACCACCTCTTTTATAAAGGTAGGGTCGATCGACATATATAGGTCTCATTTCTATTAAAGAGATGATACAAATATGGTATGAAAAATGTGGTAAAAGTAGCATTTTTGTAAAAAAAAAAAAAAAAAAAAAATTCCATAACATAATCATTTGAACTATTACATTAGAAAGCTAAAAGGTTGGTGATTTTCATACTCCTATTTTTTTCTAATGCCTCATCTTGTTTTTGTTCGTTATTGTTTTGATTTATTCAATTGTTAGGCTACGAAAAAGAGGAAGTAGTGCATCGGAGTGTAAAAATCATTTTTGCTTACAATTTGCATATCCAATCTCATACAGAAGTCTGGCAAAGACATAAAATATGCATGCATTGAGATTTTATTCGGTTACTATGTTTCTTTTATTTTGTAATATCCTTTTTGTAGAATCAAGCCTCAGAAGCACTTGTGAGATTGCAGTGAGTTCTCCTTTGTGCAAGTTGATTTTGAGGTGAATCTCCACTTTCGTTATAGTAACAAAGCTGACTATATACATGTCGAGTCATTTACCTTGAAAGGAAAAATATGTCTGTTGTTTGTGTGTTGTGTAAGTTGCAAACATTGATCGATCTTGGTTTCTTATTTGCCCTTGTGAAATTGAATAATGTCCAAGATTCAAGATTCTATTTGTGTAACTGAAACTTATATTATTGATTGTTTGCGTGTGTTTGGATGTTATAATATTGATTTAGAACTTAATTTGTCACTGATGAGAATAATGTCTAAGATTCTATTTGTGTAACCGAAACTTATATTATTGTTTGCTTGCATGTATTTTGATGTAATAATATTGGTTTGGAAATGAATCTGTCATTGATGAGATCAATACTAACTAAACCAATGATTATGACCCATTTTTCATTTTCAATATTTTTTTTATCAAGTTTCAAATATACATTGTTTTAGAGAGGCAAATTTTATGGCGGATATTTTAGCTCACTATGATTTTACCTGAGAAATTATTAGATGGTATTGTATTACCACGTCAGCCGGTGATACTTCTATTTAAATTTTAACATGTGTGCAGTTTCTTACAGTTGGATTAAAAAGCTTTTTTTAATAAATTTTTTTTTTTCAGTTTAAACAAAATTAAAAGAACTAAAAATAAGAGGCGTTTGGACACAAATGCCTAGCTTTTAAAATTTTGAGATAACCTCTTTCCTCCCCTCCCTCTTCTCTCCCATGGTGAGTGTAGTGCTGCCAGTATCCAAGCCCATCGGAAAGCAACCCCGACAGGGTAAGGGCAAACTCGAGGCCCATGGACTATCCGAAGAAGAGGCCTGGGTCCGAGCCATCGCCGAAATCGTCAGCTCCATGGTCTACCTTTCCCGGAAGGACCAAAACGTCGACATAAACGCCCTCAAGACCACCGCGTGCCGCAAGTACGGCCTCTCACGTGCGCCAAAACTGGTCGAAATGATTGCGGCTCTGTCGGAGTCGGACCGTGAAGCTCTTCTCTCCAATCTCCGGACCAAGCTGGTCTAAACCGCTTCGGGCATCGCCGTCGTGGCTGTGATGTCAAAGCCTCATCGGTGCCCCCACATTGCCACCACTGGAAATATTTGCGTGTACTGCCCCTGCGGTCCCAATTCGAACTTCGAGTACAACACTCAGTCTTACACTGGATACGAGCCTACTAGCATGTGCGCAATTCGGGCAAGGTATGGCTTTCCCTAGTTCATTGACGCATTTTATCGAACACTTAGGGAATTCAAGTTTTATGTTATTTATGATTCGTTTCAAAGTTTAACGTTTTCAGCTTGATTGTGTTCAGGTAGAGTCTTCTGGGTCCAGTCCCTCGCACAGCTCCCCGAGGGAATTGGCACTTGGTTGGTTGTCGGGCTAGTTCTTGTTGCTTGGTGTGTTGCAAGATGAATTTACAGGTAGTTTGAATGGTGTCTTTGTGGGGCCTTTGGTGTAGGCCTTGAGGCTCACAATCAAAACTAACAAAGAGCTAGGCGTGCCACTTTTATCTTTACATAACAGATTGTCGAATAGAAGTGAATTAAGTTGATTATTTGCGTTCCAACTTACTTAAACTTCTTATTATCAAAGGATTGTCACATACAGGTTAAGTCTGCATTAGATTATTTTCTTGCCTTGTAAACAAGACTTTAGTTCATAGTCTTGTATGCCCAAAATGAAGGAGTTCAAGGCCCTCTCAACAACTTTATCGATCACAGTTTGCTTTCAATGAAAACAAGTTGATTAACTTAACCAAATTCGAATACAAATGGGACTCTTAAGTAAAAACCAGTTGAAAATGACTTGAATACATTAGAAAGTGACTCTGCCGCCAAGCGATTTTTAGAACACTGCTTCTTCATGTCATTAGAAAGTGTTTTTTGACTGGTAGTGAGTTGGTCTCTGTCATCCATCACTTCAATCAATGGCTTCAATTTGCTCTAGGCTTGTCGATTGGGCTTCGGGCAAGCTTCCAATTGCTTTGGCATCTTTGGGCCTCATTATCATAAAGCCCAATGTTAAAGATTAATCCCAACAGTGTCCCTTTTAATCATTGTTAAGTCTGCAAACCGAGACATTAATAATGATTAAACAACATGCTTTAACTCTGGACTTGCACCATTTATTCAGCCATTTTCAAATAAACCTTACCCACAATTCTCAATGTTAACTAACTGCTCGTTATATAACCTCCATTTAAATTCCTTGGCTAACACTTCGAGCAATTCTTATTCTCTAAATTTCCGAACTCTCTTGCACTCTCAGCCTTTCCTTGCTTCCTGCTATCAATCTCCTTCCGTTTCTTCTTCAAAAATCAAACAATCAATAGCACCCAAACTTCGCCCTACATGTGAGTTTGGTGAAGGGATCGTTACTATACGCCACCGAAAATGTTGAGGTCGATTCAACATATTCAAGAAACTAACATGTTCAAGTTCCCGGCAATGGGGAGTCATTGCAGAGAAGAATATGTTGAGGTTGACTGAACATGAGTCGTAAAAGGAAGGCTTGTAACATTTTACATTTGTAATCAAATATCATGGCAAAAGCTTTTCCCTCTGTTTTTCTTTTGCTCAACCAACCAGAAACAAAGTACTTGTTCTCTTATAAATTAAGAAAAATCTTCAAATGTAAGATATTCAATGTTCCACAAAACTTCAAAACATGAGGCCGAATTACAAGTTTAGACGATGAACTACAACAAACTATAGACGTTGAATTACAGGTGTATGGAAGAAATAGATTGTTAGCAAATATTTCTACTTTCGTCATCCACCAGTGCCTTTATTAAGGGAATGATACGTCATGTCTGGAGCAACTTTGAAGACGATGATCAAGAATTTGGCTTTCTTGCATCATTCGTGTGCAACATACTCCTCGGTGTGACGTATAGCATGCACATCTACAAGAAAATATGTTGAACGGCAAGCTTGCGCCTGAAATCCTAGACGCTCATTTCAACGACTCCAAGTCTCTGAATTTAACATATGAAACATATAGAATAGAAATTAGAAATTCGAATTGCACTTTGTGATTTACTTACACATTTTTCATGGTGGTATGAACTATCTATAAATGAACTTGTATATAGCTTACCAGCGACTACGAGGGTTTTGTTTTCTAGCCCAACTTTTGAAATGCGCCTAAGCTCTTGGGTTCCTTTCCTCATCTCTCTGCAAATTGCAAACAAATTAGGAAAATCTTGCAACGAATCCAAATGTGAATTTTAAGTGTCCGAAAAAGTGATACCTTTGGTGCAAATACACTATCAGATAGAAAATAGGGAGCAGCATCAAAGTCAGTATGGAGATAGCCAGGTAGAATACACTTATATGTTTCTGCAAAAACAAAACAACGTGACAACATATCCTCCGTGACGCAAAAATCTTCAAAAAAGAAGGAAAAATACAGATAAAAAATGACAGACAATCCTTGCAAAACTGCAATGGAAAATAAGCCAGAAGATTGAAACTATGGCACAGTTCATTCTTTATAGCAAAATCTACTGCAATAAGAGTCTGAGACCTTACCTTTCCTCCCCTAGGAAAAAGTATCCGTTTCCCCGAGCAAGTATGAGCGTGACAAAATTGGTGCAAGAAAAACTCTAACAACAAATCAAAGTGTAAGTACAAGTATAACAAACTATAACCTACCTGAAATTGTATTAACACGAGCAAAAAGAAATACCATTAAGACGGCGGGCTGAAGGACTTTGATTAATCGGAAAACAGCTATTGGCAAGACCCTGCATTATAAAAGGGGAAAAAGTAAAAAGGATTAAACAAGGTAATGTATAAGAATCAACAATACAAACAATTATAGTGCCTTAAAGCAACCTCACATAGGTGGTGATTCCGTGCAACAGCTGCAGGATTGCATTTGGTTTTGCTTGACTTGGTATTCATCACAGCATTGCAATGTAAAGCTCCACATAAATCAGCTAAGCACTTGCTACCACTCTGCATTCATCAAATTTTTTTCAAAGAGCACAAGAGAAACCATATAACGGAAACAAAAATCATACGTACGATTAAACATATAATAGAAAAGATAGAGATCAAATATATTTATAATCATGTATTGATGTATCATGCAAGTATGCACAACTCCAGATGCTAACTACCCTTCCCAGGAGTACCAAGGTACAAAATACAGATCTTAAGAAAGGAAAGATTATCACTTGGATATTTCTTTATCTGTGTTATACAATGTGATCTTTTAGAGAAGTTTAAGCCATGTAATTGTTCTTCGTCATTTTTTAAGAAATAGTTTTATGATCTAATTTATTGCATCATGCTATGATAACTTTAAATTTGCTTAATTATTTTTTCTAAAGCACGTTTATGAAACCCCAACACAACAAGGAACTGATCAACATGGACTAAACGCAAACGCTTTTAAAAGAAAAGTTCTTTCATTTGCAGATAAGCTGAATAGAGATAATTTGAGGTTTATCAACTAGAAGAACAAAATATAAATATAACAGAGGACGCGAAGGGGGCCAGCTGAAAATGAAATTGCTTCTTGCACTAATTGGACAAGTGTTCCTAATTCCTAACATATTAAAGCAAGGAAATACAGTCCACATACTACATTCAGAAGATTGTAGTGTCTGTTGTCAAAATGTTGATCAAGAAACATTTCAGCACGGAAGCTTTTCTTACAGTATCCGCACTGCCACTCGTTTATATCCAAATGAATCTTGTGCTCTTCCTGATCTCTAAATAGATCATTGTCGGGATGAAGTCGACAGTTACTTGGAATCTCATAGTGCTCGTGTTCCACAAATGGCATCAAATACTACAAAACACAAATTAGAAGTAGCCTTAAGTAGACTATTATGCATGACACGATTTTGTAAAAGCACTCAACGTTTTGCCCATACCTTCTCAATAATTTGCCAAGCTGCCCTGCTTCTTTCTCTGGAACAGTGCACTTCATGAGCATGCTCTTGCCCTTGTTCAAGAGTTCTAACATAAAGAAACACGTTCCAAGTATATAACGCGAACCAAAAGAAAGAAATACTACATTCCCACTTGGATATGCAAGGTTGCCAAATTAATCTAAAGATTTAAGCCATATTACCTTGAAGATTCAGATTTTTCAAAATCCTGGATCAAGGGATGAAGAAAATAACATTAGCTTGGAAGGTCCAAGACCAAAATACATAATTAAATTCACAAAAAAAGTAAAATTGAGCATCATATGCACAATTTACGATATGATTCCAATACCACAAGGCATAATTTATTTTGACACAACGATATTTTAAACTATTCTAATCCACAAGGTGGAGGATTCAAACTTGGGTGTGGGGTGAGAACACTGCCGCGACGAACTGGCCTCACACGACCATTCAAAAGTCGAGACGTTTTGAAACTCGAATTAAAGGTAAATTCAAGTTAGGGTGAAGCTCTAAAACCGCTTCTGATCAAAACCTTTGCGTTTTTGTTGAATTTCGAACCTTTTAATCTAAATAAAAACATAATTCGTATATCTTGCTACTCTGCGTAAAGTTCTCACCATCAAAAACCAAACTTTGATCGGATAAAAATTATTACTTTACAAAACCCACAATCCAATACAGAAAATCGAAGCTTCCCAGCAAAACCCAACATCTAAACAAGTAAAAAAATGGATCATATGCATACATACATACATACATACATATATATAAAGATATTGAAGTACCTGGTTTGTCTGCGTAAGGGAGGAGACTTGGAGTATGCTGAAGGATAAGAAGAGAAGGATTGAAACAAACAGGTTGGTTTTCTTCATCTCCTTCAGAAACGAACGAGTTCGATTGATGTGCTTTTTCCTGGGCAAAAGCTATTAACTGGGAAAGCTTCGGGTTGGGGTGGGGGATGAAGCTGAATGAGAATATGGATCGGTTTGGTTTACTATTCTGCTCAAGAATAACCTGCTATCCAAGTTTTGAGTATTTTTACGAATTTGCATAATTAATGACACGTTTTGAGGAAAATTTATGCAAAATAGCTCTCAAATAACAAGTAAACTTTTAATAAAATGAATTACATTTTAATTGTTTTTCCTCTAAGAATAGGCTAACAAGACGAAAAAAATTTGGAATTTCGATCATCTCTGAACTTCATTGTCAAGACCTATGGAGCAAGAAATCCGGATCATTCAACAAAGAAAAAAGGAGAGACATGTCTTAACTTGTGTGAGATGAGTCAGCAGAATGAATTAATAAGGACCGTTGAATTCAATTTGAGTGGTCTGAATTTCCTGCTCTTTAGGCTTCGGACAGTGAGATCCAAAGAGAATCTCTATCCACATTTTTGTACTATATTTGTGTTTCATCTAATGTGGCAAAGTGATGTGTACAGACCATGTAATCTCTCTAGCATCTCTCTTTTTTTTTTTTCTTTTTTTTATTCAACATGAATAATATACTTCTTGATTTGTAGCTGAGTTGGAAGTCGACTACCCTCTTTGAATTTTTTACACTTGTAGTTGCCCCAACTAAGAGAAGTTTGAAAAAAGTCAAAGAAGTGAAGTAGTTTTCACAACTTGTGGTACTTCGTACTTACAAAACCTTATAAGCATACATAAGGATACTGAGAAGACGGTCAAATGCTTCCTCTGGTGTCACTTCTTTCAGAAGCAGTTTGAGCACGGCCATGAAGTTGAAGGAATGGATTAAAATTTAAAACAGAAGAACAAACCCAAACAAACTTGGATAAAATTCATGTGAAAAACATTAACCATGGTAGTTCGCGTCTTTATCATATTCGACAACTGTCTTAAAAATACTCTATATAGCAGTACTGTGCGTACACCATAGCGAACCGCTTATCTTTTCTTCTTGCCTCTTTTTTTTGTACTAGTTTCTGGTTCTTGCTCTTCGGCCTTCTGTTCTGCTTCCAATATGGCCAACTGCACCATTCACAGAAGAATATGAAACAGAAGAAGTCAATTTACTCCGTTTGGTTTCAGAAAGAAGCCTTGTATAAATCTTGAGACACAAAACCAAAACATTACCTCATCGAGAATTGGTTTAAGCTCTCTGTATCGAGCTTCAGCAAGATCAAAACCGTCCTTACGGAGCTCCTGCGATGCCAAGGCCACACCGTGCACATCACATGCACAAGAAAACAAATATCAGAACAGCATGAATAGGAAGTTTCTTCTCCTTCAAAAATGCAGCCTACAGTATAATTGCTTCTTTGTTTTGTCATTCCCTTTTTAAGGGTTTTATCTTTCAAGGAAAAGAAAGAAACGGACCTTTCCAGTGTGTTGAGTATGTTCATGTGCCGCCATTTGCCAGTACATATTTGTACGTTTGTAGAATTCTCTCAAAGTTTCACCAGGCTTCACAAAAGATGTACTACAATATTAGCTGAAAAAGTAATGCGGTGAAGAAAATGTAAAGAATGGTCATAATCAGAAAAACAAGTACAAACTAAACCCGTAGAGTCTCATTCACGCTTCCATTATAGCTTAAAACTTTCAATAGCAATTAAAGAAAGAATGAAGTACCGTTGGGGTTCTTTGCGAATCTGAAAGCCCAAGACTGGCTCTGATCTGCTCAATTCTGGCCCGTTTCTCTTTCCTACGGAGACTCTTTCCCTCCCCTTTGATTAAAGCAACAGCATCCCCCATCTGAATCGATCCATCTTTCCCACTCTACACACAAAAACACTAAGACTGAAGTAAAACAGACAGCTCAACATTTTCCTTCTTTGAAAGTGACAGTACGACAGTTTTCATGGAAAATCAGGAAAATTCAAAGCAGATGGTGAAAGAATCAAAATAAACCTTCACACCTTCAACATGTCTCGTATTATTCAGCAAAAAGTCTTGTAATTGGAGTCATAGTTTCACCAAATTTTTAATAGTGATTAACAAGGATGTGTGCAACACTAATTTTAAAATTCTTTGTTCAAAAATTGAGTTAGCTGTAGATAGAGAAGTAAAAAAAAAAAAAAAAAAAGATCTGACTGATTAACAAGGGGAGATAACTAAAAAAGTATGTAAAAGGGCACGAAAGTGTATGATTACCATTATCTTACCAAACAAAATCAGGATGAATTTAATTACTAAAAATTGAAAAACCCATCTGCACTATGGAATAAGTAAAGAACCTCTTCATCATTATCATCATCAGTCTCATCACTGTTACTATCTTCATCGCCTTCATCTTCACTATCATCATCCTCATCCTCATCCTCATCTTCATCCTCGGAAGCCTCAACCCATTCAGTTTCCGTTGCCTGGGTCAACGGAAAAGCAGATTCATGCTTAAAATGATGAAATTCAACAAAAGAAAAGATGCCCAGTTGTCCCAATTTTTTGATAAAATAAAAAATAAGAAAAAACTTACAACAGTAATATTTATATCTAGTGATGCTAAGGGAATTGAAATAATGAAATAAGACAATACAACAGTTAAAAATATTGAGCAATTATATGTAGAAAATACAAACCGGTATGATGCACTTCCACTCATCGAGTTTGCTAAGATTAAGAGAATACAAATCATCGAGTGTAATTTCTCGATCTTTAATCTCCATCATTCCCCCATAAACATATAATGTATCTCTTCCAACAACCATGCAAGAATTGATACGTCCACAAGGCTTCACTACCTAACAAATTAACCAAATTCATGAATCAAATGAATGAATCCAAAATGTTAGAGAAAGTATAAACAAAAACATAATTATGTTCAGCATAGAAAACCTCTGGCAAATCAGAATCTTGTGAATCCAAATTAGCACTAGATTCATTTATCTTCCCATCAGATTCGTCAGCTAACCCATCATTACCAACAGTAATGGTTTTAGCCATTTGATGTGATATACCATCAACTGTGCTTTCAAAGTCATCTGCTTCTTCATCAATCTCATTGTTCTCATCTTTTTCATTTGTCGCACATTCCTCTGGCTCAATTGAATTTATCTTATCATCATTTTTACGCTTTCGTCCAGAACTCTTTTTAGGCTGCAAAAATGAATGCAAGGGAAGCTATATGTTACTAAAACAATGGGGTTTGAAATGAACTGCTTCCATATTATTTATTAATAAATGTGAAAGTTCTATGGGGAAAATCCCTATACGACATTGAAATCAGTACATATTATAGTTATGAATCTAAATGTTCCGGACCTTATCTTTTGTTGACTTCGCCTTCCGTAGCTCTAATGGGTACCTATACAATTAGAAAACTGATTTCTCAAATGGGAAGGAACTATTGCATGCTTAAAGTTTATTGCCTATATAATTGCTCATAAACAAATTGAGAAAGTAACAATAAATAAAATGGGTCAGGAGGAGAATATTTTGTATCAACTAGAGTGCAGCAAAATACTAACTGATCTTTTGAAAAAATAAAATAAAAAATAGCTTGCAGCTGATTGTACGATAATCTCAAACTGTAAAATGTATAAAACATAAAAATATTTAGGTGGGGCTTACCACCGATGGTTGTCCAATTGGAAGCCATACAGTTCGTCCAAGAACAAGCTCATCATTACATCAGCTGCATGCATCAGAAATAAAAGAAGGAAAATGAATCCACCTACACTCCAAGGGCCAATCGTAGCTTCAAGCCAGGACTATATTGCCTAGTGAAATAAGATAGGTAGAACGAAAAAACTAACCTCCAACTTCCATGTCCACCACACCCCCAAAGAGCAAAGCTCGCTTCTTATGAACACACATAGAGAACCCAGCACGAGGTCCAGGAGGCATCCCACTTTTCTTCACCTATAATATGAGTTTACAGTTATTAAAAAAAATCTCAAACTTACAAGCTGCTAAATGTAAGTTGCTATTCATCATTAAATATGCATGCAAGGAAACTAGAAATAGAGTAATCAGTGTACAAAAGCTTCAGAGTGATCAACACAAAACCACAGCATAGCTTCTACAATGTAAAACCTGCATACATGTTCTTCTACCCAAAAGTAGTATAACAGGTACTTTTACACAGCAGAATATTCAACATCCGAGTATAGGAGGGAAAGTGTCAGACAATCATGTCATGTTCCATTCACAGTAATAAAAGAAAACTGTGGCGAAGTAAGAACCTTGTTCCATTCCCAAGTCCTGGGATCAAGGGACCACAAGTCTGAATGAACAATTCCCTTCTCGGAGCCAGTTTTATCAGATGAAACTTCTTTGGAATAGCCACCATATAAGAAAATCTGTCATGTCAAAAAGAGACCACAAGGTCAAATCTTTGAGGAAGTCAAGACATGATATGCATATAATGAAATTGTTCTGAATCACTCACTTCATCTTGGTACACAAAAAACTGAAAACCACTTCGGGCACTTGGCCACAAGGAACCAGGCCTAGGAGTTATTTCTTGCCACTGAAATGCAACATTGCAGAAGCATTAGTTAAACATATATGTACATAAAGTAACGAACATGAATTAATAATAGTAGATTAACACGACAGAGCCAAGATCTCTACCTTGAACTGATCCAGGTCAAATACAAAGAGATCATTGTGATACCTGCACAACAAAGTATTATGTCAACTCCACATTAGCACCCCAACTCCGATTGTCATGCAACAATACATTATGGCTTGGGGCAGTTAATATGTCAAGAAAACTTCTGAAAGAACAGAGTTACAATAAAACCAACTTCGCAACTAAAAACATAGTGGTTTGCATCTGACCTCGACATAGAAAATCAACACAAAATCTTGAGCTAAATAACTATGAAACTTCAAAATATTATAAAAATCCATTAACAACCTCACTTCTCTAAGCGTGTCATAAAAGCCTCCAAAAACAATAATCTTGTGCTTGTACAGTACCTGTAACATGACCAAAAGTATAGATGTTTATAAAAATTTCTCTTTAAAGATATTCAAAAAATTGTATACAAAAGTAAGAATAGACTAATCTTTTCTTGTTAATGTCTCAACACACATACACACACACACACACACACACACACACACAAAAGCACGTGGAAATTAGACAGTTAAACTCCATAGCCCATTCTAATGAAGTAATGGGAACATCAACCTAAGAAACCTGAATTTACCATTCGATGACCTGAGCGTGGACTTGGACTCCCTTTTAAATTTAGTTGTTCCCATTGATTTGTTTTGAGGTCCAACATCCAAAAGTCCTATAGCAGGAAAACAAGAAGGTAAAATAAACAAGGATGATAGGTAGTTTAAACAGTGAAAGCCAATTTTACAATGAACTATAATGTAAACAGGTTTCACCTTGTAGTGATGGAACCTCTCTTGGTTTGGGGAAGTAAACTCACCACCTGATGACAAACAAATGTGATGATGTTCACGATCTAAAAGAATAAAAAGTGCAAGTGCAACACGTGTGTTTACATATAAATGGAGTGTTCTCAGTATACCAAAGATGTAGAGATAGTTCTTCCAAGTGACCGCCTGGTGCGCACTGCGAGGAGGTGGACTATTGGGGCTCGAAATTAACTTCCAGTCCTGCTTTTCAACATCATAGCGGTAAAGATCACCATACACAAACGTCTGCAGCACCAAAATTAACAAAAAATCAGGTGAGCATTACGTAAAGATAAAATCCATTTAGTTCAAATAAAGCACATAGATTCTCAAAAACGATCAAGACCTAACCTTATTACCATTGTAGAATTCACCCCCATAAAGGATCAACTCTGTCTCTTTCAAGGGATTGATGCTCAGCTACACAAAAATCCGAGATTAACAAAGGATAATGCACATTTACATTCTCAAACAAAACTAAGACTGACCCACTCATCAGAAATTTCTAACAAACACCAGCACAGGCATTACCGTGCAGTTGGACCGTGGAGATGGAGCCGGGACATTTTCCTCTACATGGACTTCCTTCTTCTTAGCTTCTTCCTTTTGTATACTCGACTGTCAAAAAAATGCATATCAAATGACTTAAAAATTGAATCTTTTCTCCATATGTCCATATAAAATGTATAACTTAATCAGATTAACATCAATGTATAAACTCCAAAAGCAAACAATCACTCTTCAACATATTTTTGTCAATACCAGAATACCCTTTTGTTTCTGCACCGACACAAAAACAACATTCCATATAATCTCACACTTTCATCTATCCAATCTTTCCAGAAAAAAACCAAATTCGAAAACTTTAACTATGAATATCGAAAACCCAATAACCCAATTAATCTAAAACTCCCAGAAACTATTTCAGCTGCTCTCAAATGATCCATAACACTAAATAACAAGCACCCAATACACACACACACATATATACATACACAATAACTTAATTGGTTTAAAACTCCCAGAAACTATTCCAGCTATTCTCAAAGGATCCATAACTCCAAATAAAAAGCACCCGAATACACACACACATATATATATATATACACACACACATATACATATATGGAGAGAATGAAATTACCAAAATGGCATCGATGTCGTCCTCGGGAGAGAGCTTCTTGGTCTCTCTGCGAGCTCTCTTCTCATCAGCCTTCGCAGTTTTCTTCTCCGTCTTCTCTTTTCCTTTACCTGGCTTCTTTGTCTTCTTCCCCATTTCTCGGAACGCAGCCAAAGAGACGAAAAGTAGCTCTCACTGTTTCAGGCAACTCACTACAGAGCGGTTCGGCGCGAGGAAGAAGACGAAGGAAAGAAGGTCTTCGGGAACGACACTATGAGTGACAGTGTTTCTTTCGGCGCAATGTCGTTTATTTGGATTGTAATCCGCTGGCAGCTGGGTCGCTGGGTTTCACGCATTCACGCTGTCGTTTTTTAAAGCTGTGAGGCCCAGCCCAGATATGGGGATTTGTTGGGCTGGGCCTTGTTTCGGCCCAACAAATTGGTACGGCTCTGATCCAATGGGATTCGAGAATGTTACATACATAAAATCTTCATTCAATATTTTTCCTCCATGATCAATCAACAACTACTCCCCGCAGAGGTGAAAATTTTCTCGTTTTTTCTCAGATTCCAAACAGAATTTACCGCCCCCGCCTCGTAAAAGCCCTGTTAATCCACCAAAACTGATGTATTTAGACTTTTACCGGTACCACATTATACTTTTCAGATAACAGCACTTAATGTAAATGGGTTCGAAATCATAGTCAACGCCTCACAAGCATGCATTAGAGATAGGTTCAGTGAATTTCCAGGTGAAATTCTCTTTCACATTCTTTCCTTCCTTCCAACAAGGAGTGCCGTACTGACCTGTGTTTTATCACACAGATGGAAACATACGCGGGGTTTTGTTTCGAATTTAGACCTATATATATTTGTGCTCACCAAGATATGATTGGGGTCATACTCCGAGCTTTGTAGATGAAGTACTTCCCGCCTTGAATCGCTCAAACGTTCATAAAGTTCGTCTTTATGGTCGCGGAATAAAGGATTATTTTGATTGATCGTTTGATGCTTGGAATTGAACAGCCATTGGGAGTAATGTTGTTGAACTCAACCACCTACTTTCTGCGGTCCAGATATACCATCCAAGATTCTTGTGTTACCTAGTAGTCTTTTTCTATGCAAGATCGATGTTGGAGGTCCTGAAGCTGAAACTGACATCATATGTTTCCATTGATCCTCCTACCTCCATGTTACAGGACCTTACTATCTTGTCCCAATCAAGGAGCTCTTTTCATGTTACTCTGCACTTGAAGATTTAACGATAGACAGAAATTTTTTGTTGCGTAAAGGTTGTTCAGTCGTAACATAACTGTCAATGCACCTAAACTGCAAGGACTATGTGCACGAAGGACCCTGTGGCAGCCATGGTATGCAGACCGAATACATAGGATTTTTGCAGAAATCATCAATGTCAAATATTTGTCCCTTTCAGTATCATTTTTGGGATTCTCAGATTGAACACTGATGTACTTTGCCTACATTAAATCATTTGAATCGCTTGGCGAGCTACGTCTTTCAGGACGCTACTCTTGGAAATCACTACCAAACGCGCTCAAGGTGTTGCCCAAAAAATTAATTCTACTACGAGCGTTAACCTGAGTTGATAATTAATTAGTGTCCACCCGAGTTTGTGCCTGTCTGTTGTCATGCCTCAAGACTATTTGCGTACGAAGGTTCAAGGGACGACCAGATGGGTTGGATGCAGCAACGTACTTGTTGAAGCATGGTAAGATTTTGAACAAGGCGAAAATTTATACGCGTGATCTTAGTAAAAAATTAGTTATGAAGTTAGGTGGAAAGTTTCAAGGTTGTAGGGAGTTCAAAGAATTGTACAATTGAATGGATCCTTTAAAAGTTGTGGATGTACCTTATCGTATCGGATAGAACATGAATTTTGTGCTACAAAATTTTTCCCTATGAAATCTGTTATACTTCTTAAACACCCTTGTAAGTTTGCTAGACAAAGTTAGTTTTGCTATATTATATGATTTAGAACAACTACTCCATATAACCATATACAAAACCATGTCGGATATATAGTTTTAGTTTCTTTATATCGGTCTCCATACCCAAAAAAAAGCACATTCAAGTTGTCCCCATACGGCTGAGTCGCGTAAAACGAATTTAATTGGTAAAGTTTTCATCGCCAACTAGCTGAGCCATCTAGTCAGTGAATGGGGTTGGCTGAGGGTAAGCTTGTGGCTGGACCAGCATCAAAGTCACACTCTATATGAGAATCAGGCATATCACAACACTAATCTCTGTCCAGAAAATCCTTGCATCTTCCCACTATGTGGCAAGTCGTATTTTAAGTTCCTACTTCCGAAGACTTTGAAGGCCAGAACAACAAAAAAAGACCATGACTTTTGACCTTTTTCTTTTAATTTGGCGTTAGGTAAATGAATTAGCAAATTGGTATTAATTAGTATTAGAAAAATAGTCATCATGCTCTTTGTTTTTAGGAAATGCTAGTAACATTTTTACTTTATCCTTCTCATTTTACTTGTTCCGTTCTTCTTCTCATTCTGCATTGTTTTTTTATGATCGGAACTTATGTATACTAGACTATTTAAAGATCAACTTTGCAAAAGAACAACCAAATTAAAAATCATATAACCGTTTGATTAATGTTGTCAAAATTTTCGTGTTTAAGTGAGAAACATAGTTCGTTTATTTATTGGATAATCATTAGATTACTAAACGATTTTGGATTTAGTTTAATTTTTGTATAGATGATTTCAAAAGGTGACCCAAAAAATAAATAGTTTCTATCATCAGACAATATTGCAAGATGAAAAGAAAAGTCGAAAAAAATCCTCTTTTTATTGATTCATTTAATAAATAAATAAAGCGCTATCATTAAATTTTTGCATAGATGATCATTAAAAGTGATCTAAAAAGTAAACAATTTCAATCATCAAATAAGATTGCAGGATGAACAAAAAGTCGAAAAAACTCCTCTTTTTATTGATTCATTTAAAGAAAAACGCGTGATAATTAACTTTTATAACGCGTCAATAACAGCTCTACTAAATTATCATCTTTAAGCAAGTACATCTTTTTCTATATTGACAAAAAAAAAAAAAAAAAAATTGTTAAGATATATACCCTCTTAAGTAGTGCTTCTTCCACCTACGCGGAGGCCTTGCTTTTGCTCCTCCCCTTCCATTTGGGTTTTGGTTCTTAACCTTTTTTTTAGTAATGCCAAACCCCAACACTAATCTCTCAGTGTTTCTCCTTTTAAAAAGTATCTAAAGTTTAATCTTCACTTTCCTCCTCTTTCTTGTCTCTCAAAAGGAGAACCCACTGGGCCACTGCTGTTTCAAGTTTCCACACACTATATAAAATTTCAGTTTCTACGCATGCGATTAAGAAAAAGTAGGAGTTGTATACATGTATTAGGGTTCATGGTTTTTGAGTTGTAGCTCCTCCAAAACGGTTTCGAAGTTATCGACCAAAAAATGCCACCCCCCCCCCCCCCAAAAAATGCCCCCGATGGAGAAAACTTATATGAAACCATTGATGTGTACTCTTTTCTAATAGTACTGGAAGAATAGTAAATAACTTAGGTATTTGATGTGTACTCTTTTCTAATAGTACTGGAAGAATAGTAAATAACTTAGGTATTTGTCGATTTTTTTCTAAATTTGAAATAAGGAGCTACTAATTTTTCTTGTGTTTAATTTTAACCAACTAACTCTGTGAACTTAATTGGCCAGTTTTCCTTTGAACTTAGTTTTAACCAATTACTTTTAAACTTTTATAATTAGCTAATTATTTTCAGAACTTTAATTTTATAATTGCAAAAGGTAAATTTATTTCTAAGTAATGTGAAACATATTGTTTTTTCTTCTTTTTCTTTTCTGCTAGTTTACTCCGTAAACTTTTTGTTTGAATTTTAAGGTTTAGAGTTTAGGGGGACTTAAAGTCCAAGGGAGATTGACTAATTATAAAAGTTCAAGAGATAATGGGCTAAAATTAAAATTCAAGAAGAAAATTGACCAAATATAAAAGTTTAGAAGGATAATTGGTTAAAATTAAACTTCAATGAGGAAATTAACAGCTCCTTATAAATTCAAAGAGAGAAATCGGTCAATACCACTAAATATAATTAGCAATTGCATGAGGAGGATCGCCTCTGCTCGAAAGCCTTGAGTCTTCTGATGTATAAGGTTTTTAACGATAGTGTGTATATTTCAACTCTTGACAACACTATTTCTCTCCTCCAAAAAACATTAATACTAATTAATTAATTGAAGTTAAAGATTAATTAAGCTGCTAATTTTGAGTACAACATTTGAACCTTTGATGGCTACCTAGATTCTTTTAACTAGTGGACAACAGAGTGACAATGGTTTGGCACCTTTTGTTAATATTATTTATTTTTTTCATTTCTTTAATTGCATGCGTTACTCACATCTTTTAATGTATCATATACTTTAGCTTTTCTTAATTTTATTATTATTGGCTTCTATATACGTATTAATAATTCATGGTCCTCCGCATTACTTTTTAAAGGCTACTGCCCACTAGTTACTTCATATTTTTTTGTTGCTAATGTACTTCAAATATTGTCGCTTAGTACTATAATCTTGTGATATTCTTTTTCATTTGTAAGTGAAAGGTTTTAGGTTCGATTCTCGTCAAAGACGAATTTGAACCACATTATTGCTAACTCATTATAAGGCTAAGCTCACCCTCCTCTCCCTTAATGTAAATAATATCGTTTGTTCAAAAAAAAAATGTACGTCAGATATTTGGTCTCGTACACTACATTTTAAGCACACTAAACCTACATTAATTTTAAGATTAGGAAGGTCTTGAGTACGAATTGAAGTTTTTGTTTTGGCTTTATAGCCAAAATGATTTATGAGATTGTTGTAACTCTTTATTTTGATATTTGAGATTTGAAATCGATAAAAGTAGTCTGATCCTTGAGTTTGTACATCATCAATCATTTTGATCATAAAACATCTTAAGCTAAAAAGCCTTTTTTTTACACATAGTACAAATTTTAGTTTAAGATTAGGAAATCCCCACCACTAAGGGTCCACAAGACACAAGATTCTTCCTTACTCTTAAAATTATAAATATAAAAACATTTTCAGATCTTTAAAAGATTTTGATTTTGGAGTTCTCAACCTAGTCATCAACAAAAGAGAACTATATAAATAAATAAGTAAAAAAAATTAAGCAAAAACTAACTCAAAATCAATATGTTTTCTTGTTGGGGCCCAAGTTAGTGTACAGATAAGAGACTTAGGTACAAGATTTATATTAATTTGGCCGGTCTCTCATCGTTTAGTCATCAAGGAGTCATATCTCTTCAAAACCCCAAAAATCTATGAGGACGAAACCAGATCATATCAAATTTAAAGGAGATTTGATAGATTATAGGTGGATGAGACATAAGAAGAAAGATATATATATATATATATATATATATATATATATATAAAAGTTGATGCATATATATGCATCTCCTGCATGGTTGCATGTCATGTGCAATGTTATTAAAGATATATAGTTAGGTGGGCACGAAGACGAACTTGCTTCGTTGCTGAATAATTAGTAGGAATTTCTGATAAATAACATGTTGCTACTTATGGTATATTTAATACTGCATAATTAAAAAAAAAAAAAGTAAAAAGTGAATATGTGTCAAACTGCTGAGCAGCCAACATGACTATTTAGTAGGAGCTCTTGCTAATTATTCAGTAGCTAAGCAAGGTTCTACAAAGACGACGTACGTGGTTAAGATCAAAGTTTTGTTATCGTATGTATTCAAGTTGCAAATATATTTTGTTATATAAGAAAATTTATAATTAAAATTAATGCATGAATAAACATTACGTGCTACTTCAACAGAAAATAAATTTCTCAAGTTATTGATATCAAACTCGCACGATTGATTATAACGCATGCCTATAATTAGTGTATTTAGTTGCAATACTCCCTTTTATTACCCAGCTTTGAATGAATTTGGGTTTACTGAATAAAAATACATTTTGTCAACCATTTATGTTTTACAAATTTCCCACATTATACCTCTACAAGCATTGACTTTTATAAAATATCCAATATAAAATAGTACTTAACAATTCTTTAAGAAACAAAAAACAAAATCCTGTCATGTTTTCTCTCCCACCACTCAATCGAACTTTTCTTCTCTTCCTCCAGCAAAGATTGTCATCCCAAATACAGAGCATATTTAGCTTTTCGAATATGTCTTCGTTCAAGTTGTTCAGAATTTAAGTTGAATAATTTCCAAAACTCTAGTGGCCACAAAATACTGGATCAGCACATGTATAATAATGTAAGAGGAGAGCCATCAAAAGCCTCTTCTCTTTTTTTAGCCTGGAATATTAGGAGAGTCAACTGCCAAAACTTATTGCACATCTTTTACAATTTTAGAGCTCGTTTGGAAGTATTTTTAAAATGACTGAAAGTGCAAGTGAATCTTGAAAAAGTATTTGAAATGCTTTCTGGAAGAATCACTTCAAGTGCTTTTAGAACCCAAAAGGTATTTTTCTAAAAGCAATTTTAGTTATTTTAAAAGCACTTCCAAACTAGCCTTTAAACAATAATTATTGTATATTTTATTTTATCAATAATAAATATGTAACCACTTATAGCTTTTTTTTTTTTTTTAACAAACCATATTAGCCTCACATCTCGCAATAATGTGGTTCAAATTCGTCTTTAGCAAGAATCAAACATCAAACCTCTCACTTACAAGTGAAGAGGAATATCACTAGACCATAGTACTAAGTAGGGTAACTACGTATAGTTTGACTTGCCTTTTGAATCCAAAATCAGGCAGGTTGCTTCCATAATATATAGTTATTCTTTGTATTAACTATTTATTTTTATTTTTTGTTTATTAACTATTTAATTTCAATTTGCCCTAATTATTATTAGAATCTCCCTCCAAAAACCAAACCACATCAATCTTTCCGAAAAAAAATACAGTGTGATTGTCTCATATGGTAAATCATTTTATTAATATTCTAGTACATGAACCTATGTTGATGTTATACCATGTTAGGTTATACATGAACCTATATTAATACTCTACCATGTTAATCTAATTACAATAGGAAACAAATCATATTTAGTATTTACAACTAAATACCATAACTCAGGCCAGCATACCATAAGCTTAATTACGTTGTCTGTCTATCCATATTATAATATATGAATTAATAATGTAACATGTACCAATGTAACGCTCAAAAAAAAGTTTATCCAATTCTTATCCTAAAAGCTTGTGACACCATGTGATGAAACGCTTGGAATGCCCTACTACTTCCTAAATTTCAGGTTTTCACACTTTCTGCCCTGCATGGTGCCCATTTGTCCTTAAAATATATCCAAGAAGATTCCCTTCCTAGCCAACTCAAGCATCTTGATACAAATATATATAACTCTAACCACCACCCTAGCATAAGACACAATTTCACACCAAAGAAAGAGAGAGACAGAAAGAGAAAGAGAGGGGAGAGATAGGAGAGAGAGAGAGAGAGAGAGAGAGAGAGAGATGGGGGGAGAGTTCTGTGTAGCAATGGGAAATGGAGTTCTCACAAAGATAGGCAAGTCATGGAGCAAACTAGAGAAAGGCTTAAACGATGGAGTTTCAAAGAGCAAAGTTGGCAAATACTTCAAGTTAGAAGCAAGGAGGAGTTGCTTCACCAAGGAGCTACGTGCCGGCCTAGCCACGTTCCTCACCATGGCCTACATCATCTCCGTTAACGCCACCATCCTCGCCGACTCAGGCGGCACATGCTCCATCGCCGACTGCTCTGTCCCGGTGAACCAAACCGCCACCCCGGATTGCATGATCCTCCCCAACGAAGGATACCAAAACTGCCTTGCAAAGATCAAGAGTGACCTCATTGTTGGCACAATTTTATCAGCCATGATCGGGTCGATTGCCATGGGCGTTTTAGCCAATCTACCCCTGGGGCTAGCCCCAGGGATGGGACCAAACGCCTACTTGGCTTATAATTTGGTGGGTTTTCATGGCAGTGGGAAACTGTCTTACCAAACTGCCCTAGCTGTGGTGCTACTCGAAGGAATTGCTTTTCTTGCAATTGCTGCTTTTGGGCTTAGAGAAAAGCTGGCCAGGCTCATCCCTCATCCTGTTAGACTTGCTTGTGCAGCAGGGATTGGGCTTTTTATAGCTTTTGTGGGCCTTCAAGTCCACCAAGGCGTGGGCCTAGTGGGCCCAGACCCATCCACATTGGTTACAATCACTGCTTGTGCTAACACAAACCCAGCAACTGGTGAGTGCCTTGGTGGGAAAATGCACAGCCCAAAGTTCTGGCTGGGTGCAGCTGGGTTTATAATCACATGTTACGGCCTAATGAAGGAGATTAAGGGCAGCATGATATACGGCATCGTTTTTGTCACATTCATTTCATGGTTTAGGGGCACAAGTGTGACGGTGTTTCCCAACACACAAATCGGTGACGCGGATTTCAGTTATTTCAAAAAAGTCGTCGACTTTCACAAGATTCAATCCACGGCCGGGGCTATAAGCTTCACCAACTTCAACAGGTCTGAGGTTTGGGTGGCTCTGGCAACCTTGCTCTACGTTGATGTTCTTGCCACCACAGGCACATTGTACACCATGGCCGAAATGGGCGGTTTCGTGAACGACGAAGGCGGGTTCGAAGGCGAGTACTCGGCGTACTTGGTTGATGCGGGGTCAACGGTCTTGGGAGCCGCACTGGGGGTGACCCCCATCGCGACGTACGTAGAATCTTCAGCGGGTTTGAGAGAAGGCGGGCGGACAGGGCTGACTGCAGTGACCATCGGTCTCTGTTTTTTCGTGTCGTTGTTTTTCGTTCCTCTTTTGTCTAGTGTGCCCCCGTGGGCTATAGGGCCTTCACTTGTGATGGTTGGGGTGATGACGATGAAGGTTGTGAAGGACATAGATTGGGGGAATATGAAGGCGGCTGCGCCTGCTTTCATGACTATGATTTTAATGCCTCTCACATATTCCATAGCAAATGGGATTATTGGTGGCATTGGGCTCTACGTTGCTCTTAATCTGTATGATTATTTGGTAATCATGATTAAGTGGTTGATTAAGATGAAAAGAATGGTGGGAAGAGAACATAATCAAGTGTCTGCAACAGCTCCTGTAGACTCGGCAATTGAAATTATTTGAAGCCGTTTTTTGGTTAAATTGTTGTTTTGGGGTGATTATAGGAGGACCCTTTTGTAATAAGTAGCTTTTATTTTTTTTGTTTTTTTCTCTTATTTATACCAGTGATATTACGAAGGGACGGACTCGAATATAGAACTTCGAATGCATAGTAAATACTAACCTCTTAATCAATCAATTTTTTATATTTTTAATATTTCAGGACCAACATCCTTGCTGCTGTAATTTACGCAATTTATGATTGAAGACCAGCATCCTCTCTACTTACGACAATTACACATCATGGACAAAGATTATGTTCCAGAATTAGCATATTTTAACAGACAAAAGCCAACAGTCAGGATCCAGGGCTTCTTGCTCCTGAATCCTGATGGAACTAAAACTAGGTCAAACTTTGTTAGACTACAACCTAATACGTGGTTCCTGCGTGCTGGTTTTGAAGCTCTACAGAAAGAGTAGAGCTATTTCAACCATCTGAACTGACCATTTTGCGTATTACTTCTCTGGTAGAGGTTAAATCCACATGTGTGGACCCCACCTCTATTAGAGTTACGTAAGGTGGTTTGTTCAAGATGATATAAATAACAATACTCCCACGGTACATACAAAAAAATCACAAAAAAGTGTTGTATCATCTTAGGTTCTAATTATATGGACGCTGCATATGCGTTCGGATGCATCTTCGATCCCAATAGCACACGTATCTCCCGGTTGAATGTTGTTTGCCTTGCTGAAAGCTTCCCAACCACCTGACAAAATTTTGGAGAAACAATTATCAATGTAGAGGACTGGCCACAATCTCATTGTTGTGTCTCGAAGGAAAATCACCCTCCTATCCGGTGTATGCCTTCCCCTGATGGTCATGCGTATTGGCAAGCGCACTGGCAGCTCCTGAACAAGAATCGAAGGGAGGTAAGATAAGTCAAGCAAAACCTAAAGAATGCTCGGTATCCAGTAAAAAATGATCACATATGCAAGGCGAATGCAGGGCTAGGACCTCGATCAAACAGGGCATATCCATTATAACAATCAGCTTGCTCTGATGAACATCTCCATAATTAGAAGTGTATAATTATCAGATGCACCGTTCTGTGAAAATGAAACGCTAGTGCATGTGTTCAAGTTTCCACATTGATTTCTCTATTTTTGCCCCAATGTCCATATATTGATCGAAAGTAGCTCTCAATGATCGATTGATTGACTCTACAAGATTGTGTCAAACTAACAGAACTCTGAATAGATAATATCAATATGTCAGCCTGTTCGGGCCAACAGAAAAACTTCCTATAGAAGCGCATGATTATCAGATGCATCCTTCTCAAAAATGAATTGACAGCATTTGGAAAGAGCTAACAAGGTTAACAAAAGAAAAGCATGTGTAAACATAAAGTAAAAGGAGGTAGCAGTACCAAGAATCAGTCAGTCCATAAATTTATCTTGTCGAAACAGAGTAAAAGTGAATGCTATGAAGGTGCAAAGAAAAGACATAAAATATATAAGGGGATTAACTAACGTACTAGAAACGATTGACTGCCCACTGCCACCAAGCAGGAGAACGATGAGCTTGGAAAGGTTTCAACTTGATCGACAGGTTCAGATTTTACCACAGGCATGGGAAACGCAATGTCCTTTTCTCTTTTAATCATATTAGAAATCTGACTGCACACTGCATCGACAGGCTCGAATGATTTCCCTGCATTTAGATGTATTGTAATTAATTTGGAGTGAGATATCCTACAGCAACACACACTCAGCATTTTTCTGCACAAACACAAATAGAGCTTCCCTTAATTAAATGATTTTTATAATAATATCATACCATCTATTTCTGGTATGATTTTCTGAAAGCATGGATCTGAAGTCAAATCTACAGACTCTTTTTTAACGGCCTTCATCATCATATCTGTTCACATCAGATATTCTTTTGGTATTAATAAATGACATTTTTCCGGAAACGGAGAGGTTCTCTAACAATTATGCAGGGACATATAGCATTTGGAAGAAATCAGTAGAATGACAAAAAAAATTTGGAATCCAAATGTAACAGGAATACCAAAAGACTCCAGAGGAGTTCCAGTAAAGTTCTCTTTAGCTCTTTGAAAACTGTCATCGATCAAATCATGCTCCTTTTTGGATGCTGCCACCTTATTGCCTGCCAATGAAATTGAGAATACATAACAAACAAAATTAAGATATTGAACACAAAGAAAACCGTGTATACTACAGACATTATACACTCAGGAAACCGACAATCAAACAGTTAGGAGCAAGGAATTAACTGCGTCTTACCTGATCCGCCATCATTCAGCAATTCTATTATATTGTTTACAGAGACGCTACCTGTATCATTAGGATTCACAGCAGCTGTTGGGAAGAGATGATGAGAGGTCTTGTTGGTGGTTCTTGAATCATCACCAGAAGGTGATACCTTTTTCACTATGGCTTCAGAAGAGTTATTTTTCTCAGTCCCATCAAACTTATATGCATCAAATGGAATTGCTATAGTCACTGCTTCTCTAGCCACTGGAGCTTTATCAACTAAACTAGCCTCACCTGTCAATCTTAGTGATGAATCATCATGACATGAGCATGTTTCATCCATCGGAATTGCTGCAGTCACATGCCTCTTTAGCCACTGGACTTTTATCAACTGAGCCAGCCTCGTTTCTCAATCTTAGTGATGAATCATCATGAGGTGAGTAGGTTTCATCCATTGGAAATGCTGCAGCCACTGCTTCTTTAGCCACGGGATTTTTATCAACCGAGCCAGCCTCGTTTCTCAATCTTACAGATGAATCATCATGATGTGAGCATGTTTCATCCCAAACAACTACTTCATTGCTTCCACCAGTGCCAGACTTCAGTTCGAATAGTTCAAAATTCAGTGAATCATAAATACAGCTTCTGTTGTCTTCTTGTTTGTCTCCCAGTTCTCTATCGATCATACAGATCATATCTTCAATGTATTCTTCTTTTGGCTTGAGCTTTGGCATTTCATTACTATCATCATAGTTTGAAGCATTTTCTGTTGCAATTGTACATTCCCCCTTGTCATTCATATCATACAGGTGTTGATCTATATCTCCATCTGATTCTTTCAGCTTAAGCTTTGACCCTTTATGACTATTATCACAGTTTGAAGCATTTTTGGTGACCACAGGTGCTTTCGTCTTAGCATTCATACCATACAGATCTTGACTTATATCTCCATCTGGTTCTTTCAGCTTATACTTTGACCTTTCATGACTATTATCACACAAAGCATTTCCGGTGACCACAGGTGCTTTCCTCTTGGCATTCATACCACAAACGTGTTGACCTATATCTCCATCCGGTTCTTTTAGCTTAAGCTTTGACCTTTCATGACTATTATCACAGTTTGAAGCATTTCCAGTGACCACGGGTGCTTTCGTCTTGGCATTCATACCATACAGATCTTGACCTACATCTCCATCTGGTTTTTTCCGCTTAAGCTTTGACCTTTCATGACTATTATCACGGTTTGAAGCATTTCCCATGACCATAGGTGCTTTCCTCTTGGAATTCATATCATACAGGTGTTGACCTATATCTCTATCTGGTTCTTTCAGCTTAAGCTTTGACCTGTCATGACTATTATCACACTTTGAAGCATTTCCCATGACCATAGGTGCTTTCCTCTTGGCATTCATCGGATCCAGATCTTGACCTATATCTTCATCTGCGTCAGACATAAGAGAGGTGCTTGAATCCTGTTTGTCCATCAAACTGTTATCAACTGTGTGGCAAGGACCATCTTTGACAGAGGAATTTTGGTTATCCCACGTCCATTTCTTCTGATTCATGGCCTCAGGAAACTTGAGCTTCTCACACCCTGACTTGTCATAAATCTTAACATCAAAATGTGAATCTGTAACATAATTGAAGATAAGAAATTCTCCGACTTGTAGGTCATTGTATAATGCAAATGCATTCCATCCTTGTTGAAAAGCAAGGGAGCCATCAACTCTAGATATCGTAACTTTCCACTGCCGCCCTCGTGAATCTTCAAGAACAGCTTTTTTATTGACCAATGCTGACACAGTAGGAGCAAACTTAGGAGGCAAGAACTGCAATGGGATGACTTGGTAAGCTTAGAAGGGACAATCTCTACCATCATAGTGCCAAAAGGAAGTAGCGGAAATTATATATTACTAAGTAATATATACTTATCAAACTCACAAGATAATGAAAAATTAGTTAAACCTTTTGCGTGAATCTCTCTACAGTATACATCACATTGTTTACATAATTCTAGAAAGAACGATACAAAGTAATTTTCGATGTTTAAAATAAGTACTTCCTACGGGAATGTTATCCCCAGATAAGAAGAGATACTGTTGAATTTGTTTATCAGTTTGATGCACATACTAAAAAAAGAGAGCTACAATCTACATAGAACATGGGAATAAAAATTAAATAGATTACAATTTAGTAGGGCAGGGGGAAGATGGAAAATTTATCATACCAAAACTTTAGAAAGCTGATCTCCGATCATGATTTTGAAAAAAGAGGCGACAACAGTTGAGGCTTTTTTCTTGTTCCCATGATCCTGCAAACAGTTCAGAGTACATTCTGCACAAGCTTCAAGCTTACTACCCATTACTTCTTTCGCTCTGTTGAATACTTTACCACTACAACAAGGAAAAAAGATAAATGAATACAGTATTCTAATGAGATAGTAATGTCATATAAAATAAGCTTTGTAGAAACATCATAAACTTCAAACTGATGTCAGCAGTTCTTCTGAGAGACCGCGCTAATATGATTTATGACCATGACTACACATGCAGCTTCGATCTAACAGGCACAAGTAACATAAATTAACTGCCATGGCAGAGCGCCAAACTAATGGGAACATATTGCACCAAATTACAAGTGAAAAAGAAATAAAGGTAACACCTTTCAAGTATGGCACAATTATGTAACAAGTTAACAACTACAATAACAAAAGTTCAACTACCGTTTTTTAGGGAAGCGTTGAACTACCTAACAGATGCTCTAACAATTACGGTAGCAGGAAACACTATGGAAGCACAATCAATTTCCAATTACTCTTGATACAAACAACGCCAACTAAACGAGTGACTAGACTTGTGAACTCTAATCCTAAAAAAAAAAATATTCGTGAGTACGTTTGTTCATCTGCAGTAGACAACTTCCTACGCTTCGAAAATCCGAAAAACATTATAAATGGTTTGAAGGGGTTGCCTCACTGTAACTAAGTGTGAACCCAACACATCATTCCATAATTTTACGAAAGGCCTGAACCCGAGCCATGTACAAACATGAGTTCCTCTTTAACCCCGAGGCACGCACAATGTGTGCCACCAAATCAAAAGCTAGTTATTGCCCACAAGCACCCGAAAATCGGACATAATGCGACATTCTTTTGCAGGAGTAACTTAAATTAAACAATGTACTTTCAAAGCTTCACGATCATGGCTTAAACAGGCACCCATGAGACCCGAACAAACAAACAATAAGCTTTCTTTCGCTGAAACAAGAGACCCTTTCACTACATAATCATGCTTCTAAAAGGAAAAGCTAAAAACCCTGTATTAATATACAAAAATTTAAAAAAAAAATTACAAGAACAAATTAAACAATTTACCATAAAATCTTCACGATCAAGGCTTAAACAAAAACCCATGAGTGCAAAAGGTGAAAAAAAGCAGCTGTCTTTCGCTGAAAGGTGAGAGCTTTTTCACTAAACATACATGATCCCCACATAAAAACTTAAATTAAAAAACCCTTTATTTTAATAAAAGGGCGACCCTAGGCTTCCTTTGCGAGAGTTGGACAAACGTCTATCGTATTCAGTCTTACTATTTCTTTACAAAAAGGCCGTTTTCAAGACTCGAAAAAACATAAATTCATGGAAAAATAATATTTACAAGAACAAAATAAGCTAAATTGCGAAGGAAGGCTTCCTACCAGTGAGTGAGAAGCTCTTAGGGGTGAGTTTTTGGGTTGAAAATCCTCTGAAAAAAACCTTTGTCTTTGAAGAGGAAGAGAGCTTTTTTGGCACTCAACAATCACCCCAGCTGAGTCGTACTACTCGTTGAACGGTGTCGCAGAAAAAGGGACCTTTTTAGTGATGGTCAAATCAGGATGCCCACGTGTACTGCTGATGGGGACACGTGTCATGTGGGCCCTTAATTTGCATGTTGGTACAAAACTCAACGGGATTGGGTTTTGTTGAGAAGTCATGAAACTGGCCCAGTCCAGAGAGAAAATGAGCATTAGTGGTGATATCCCGTCACACGGTCCAACTCAATTTCTTATTGTCGGCTTAAATGAATTAAAAAAAAAAATTAGGGAATAAAAATTAATAAGGAATGTGCATGTGCGGGAAGTAAAAATGAGTTGTGTAAATACACCACCCCAAAAACATAAGCTAAACTGAAAATTGTGGTAGTATCCTTAAATTTAGGGTTTAGGCTAGACCAATTATGAAGAAATCATATATTCATACAAGCAAGTCACTTAGTACTACGGTCTAATGGTATTCTTCTTCACTTGTAAGTGAGAGATCTTAGGTTCGATTTTTACTAAAAGCTAGTTTGAACCACATTATTATTATCTCATTGTGAAGCTAAACTCATCCTCCGGTCCAATAAATGATGAATCAGTAAAAAGTCTTGTGACAGCACCCTCATTGCTTTGCTCCTCATTTCTTCTATCCTAACCATCATGTTGCTTTAAAAGAACTTTGTAAGGTCTGCGGGAATCAGGAAGGTGATCAGGTTCGAATTGCTCCAACATCGCCCTTGGGTTGGGAGAACCGGGCAAAGTTCTTCATTACCTTTTTACAAGTTTTTTATTTTTAATCTTATTTCTATTTAAAAAAATATTTTTTTGAATGACAAGAAAGTCTCTAAAAATCCATAAGAATCTTTAATCAAAATCTTTAAGAATCCTTGAAAATTCATTTGAAAGTTGTAAGGATTCTAGAATCCTATCGAATTCATCACTTTGAAAAGTCTTTTGAAGTCCTTCTAAATCTCTCATTTGAGTACACCCCTACAAGTATTTGTTGGAATTAAATAAGTATTTGATAAATGCATTTCTCTCAAATGTAGTTAAAAGCATTTTTAATTGCAAAGCACTTTCGAGATCCATAAAAAATCCTAAGCAGACTCTTAGTACGATTTTCTAGTTCACCACATAGACTTTCAATTTTGTTATGAGTTTTTTTTAAAACGTGTCAATTCGTCCATAACCATCAACCTTATCATATTTTTGTTAATATTTTTTACTTGAATGAACAAAAATCACCTTTCAAATTGACCACGTAGACTTTCAATTTGGTTATGTGCTCTTTTTATAACATGTCAATTCGTCCATAACCATCAACCTTATCATATTTTTGTTAATATTTTGGACTTGAATAGACAAAAATAACCTTTCAAATTGACGAAGCAGATGTGTGACAAGAGAGGGCGAATTGGTGCGTTCACAGAATCACAAGGGTCAAATCAAAAGTGCAGGGGACGAATCATAGTAAGATGCTAAATTAAGGGGCCAATTGTTAAAAATCCCCAACAAAATTAAAATCGAGTTGTCCTGTAAGTTCTGCAACTCCTGTCCGCAATGTACCTTTCCCATTATTCTGAGCAAAATGAACGGTTCCCATTGGAAGCAGAGAAAGCAGAGAAAACCTACTCAGAACCACTCAACCATCAACCAAACCAAATTAAAAGCAGTCAAACCGCAAGTTTTAAGAAAGTCAACAACTTGCAAACTTAAAATTTAGTGGATAATCAAAACAAACAATCACCAAATCAAATTTAAAAATCACCAAGAGGAGGAAAAAAAGACCAAGTCCCTCTTCCTCTCTCTCTCTCTCTCTCTCTCTCTCTCTTTCTCTCTCTTATTATATTGTGTTAGATGAAAGATTAGGTTGTTTAGTTTTGGTCCCCACTGGCCTCTCACAGCTGCTTCCAGTCCCCAAAAGTCCAGTCTTTGGCAAAGACCCATGATTTTTCTTTGGGTTTTGTGTATAATTTGACCACCAAAATCTTGGGGTTTCTTCATTTTCTCTACTTTTTGATCATCTCTCTTCCAAATTTCCAATATTTTCTTCAAAGCTAGAAACTTTGAGTGGAAAGGATTGAGAGATGTTGGATTACTATGAGCAGCTTGCTTCCAGGCCTTTTTACCATGATTCTCTCAAGGTTGTTGAGTCAGATATTCAGCATGCCAACATGCTGTGAGTACAACATTACAAGTTCACAACCCACTTTTTTTTTTAAGAATTTTTTTTTTGGGTTGAATTTCCATATGAGTTTTGGTTTTGATTTTGATTTACTGTTTCTCTGTGTGTGTATGTGAGAGAGAGAGAGAGAGAGAGAGAGAGAGAGCTGTGTTTTCGTTTCAGCAAAAGTTTTGGTACTAATATCCATTTGGGTACGCATAGAATATCTAATGCCTATTGTTTCTGGTGCCATTGTTGTTTCATCTGAAATCGGATACATTGTCGTATTGAAACCCAGCTTGCAAACTTTAACCTAAATGTAAACAATAATCCATGCTTCTGAGAAAGTTTTCAATTTCTGTAATCTGTGCCTAATCTTTGGATATGCTGCTGGCTTTTTACTATTATTTTTCATCAGATTCTAGTTGCTGGTTAGAGTTGAAATAATGTTGGGGGTTGCCGAATGTGGACAAGGGTTTGCAGAATAAGTTTTAAGGGCACACCATCAGCTTTTGTCCTTGATTACTTTTTTTTTTTTAATTTGGATTGCTGACTCTTAGGATGTTTTTCACCGAGTTCATAGACCCATTTTTTATTTATTTTTATTTATTTTTTGGTGGTTGATCAAGTTAAGTGACTTTTGATGTTACTTGAATAAAAATGCAGGGCAGCTTCTATCCCCCGAAGCAAGGGTGGTACGGTTCTTCAAATGAAATTGGTTTACAATGACTTGGCACACATTATCCTGTTTTTGCTTCAATGGATTGATTGCTCCTCTTCGTGTTTACTTTCAAGTTACTTAAATCTTTTCCACGTAATTGTTTATAAGGTTGGTTTCTTCCCTGCCTGCGCATGTGTTTCTAAATTAAATTTACAGTTTAATCTTTTCCACAAATGGAATTCGAGTTCTTGAATGTTTCTGTGGTTGTTGGTTTCGTATTTCTTCAGGTACACTCGGATGGGAGATCAAATATCTCTTCATGTGGAAGGAAAGCGACCATCAGCGAATTCTACAGTACGTAAACTTCTACTCTTTTTTGTAGTTAGTTTAACATCTGTTTAAGAATGTGATTTGGACCTTATATAGAGAATGGATATTTGCACGTGTTTTACTGAAAACCTCAAAGTGAGTCCATCTGGTGCATAACTTAACTTTAGGATTTCGAAAATTAATGACTAATTCTTTAAATGAATCTCATTTGTCCTGCTGTAATTCCAATTTTAAGGACGCGTTTAATTCTGGTCTGCTTTTGAATTTCAAAACACGTTAAACTTCGTGTATGTTTGTGGTATTTAGCAGTGTTGTTTCTGCAATTCATCATTATTCATGTCTTCCCCAACCTAAAACTGCAGATGTTATATTACCGTCCCTTCAGCGTCTCCATGGTGATTCATTGGAGATGGATCTCACCCAAGAGGAATCTCTAGAGATGGCTGCTAGAAAAAGATACAATGATAAGATAAAGCTTTTGGATGTGGACTTGGAGAGAGAAGATGAATGTGGGATCTGCTTGGTACCTTGCACCAAAATGGTTTTGCCGAACTGCTGCCATGCCATGTGCATTAATTGCTACCGTGAATGGTACGAATATACGCAGTTCTTCCCTAATTTCCAAAAACATTTGTTCTTCCTTTTCTCACTTTAGTTTCACCCGGTGTTATGCTGTTTCGATAGCACTTTAGTCTCATCCGGTGTTATGCTGTTTCCATATGACGATGATGGGGTCGTCATTTATAAACCATTGTCACATCTTTGCATCTTTGTATATTACAGGAACACAAGATCAGAATCTTGCCCATTTTGCCGGGGAAGTATAAAAAGAGTAAACTCAGGGGACCTGTGGGTTCTGACCTGCGGTAGCGATGTGGTTGACACTCAAACCGTGTTGAAGGAAGATATGTTGCGGTTCTACCTTTTTATCAATAGATTACCCAAAGATCTCCCGGACGCTCTGTTCTTAATGTACTACGAGTACTTAATTTGATCAAACGTGCTATAAAAATGGTGTATAGAGGCAATTGCCAACCATCACATGTACAGAGGCGAGGTTTTCACGTCGAAATTTCTTTTCCACTTCCGGCTGTGCAAATAATGTACGTGCTTTGTGTAAGAGACAGAAATATATATATCAGAAGAGTCACCTCTTTTCTCATTTTGATTTTCTGATGGAAGGCAATCTGATTCGACGAAATCTGGTCTGAATTTGTGAACTGATTTGAAAAAAGGCCACCTTTTGCACGAGTTTATAAACAGTAAATAGTACAAGAAGTAAAATTTTCAGAATTATTCAGACTTAGATGTAATCTCAAACATAATTTCATCATAGAAATGTCTACTCTGTTGAGATCACGGCAACACAGAAACGTATTAAAAGATGGATCACATCATCCGAAGGCAGGCAGTTCATCCATTACGCAGTTTCCTGTCCAACAAGTAACTGAAAGGAGGGTGAGTGGCATTGCCTTTTAGGAACGTGTCAGAAAGCACCTTGTACATAGCTTCAGTGAGATGAACTCCATCCCAATTTATGTACTGAGACGGGCTTTTACAGACGGTGGCAGAAGGCGTGCCGCATGTGGCAGACACGTCAAAGTTGTAGGGGTCACCGCTCCCGCAGCAGGCCTTGAATCTCTCCTTGAAACCGTACTGGCTCGGACTCTTCATTACTGTGAAGTATGCATTCCAGTAGTCAGCATAGGCTATGACAGCATGGGGAAACTGTGTCCGGAGTTCGTGCAACTTTGCTTGGAGCACAAGGTTGTGGCTGTAGGTTTGGTTGTTGACGCTCTTGACACATCCGATGCGGTCTCTGTCGTCTTCCTGCGCCAACGACATTGCCAACGGCAAGCACCCTGAAAGTGGCAGACCTTGGACGACAACGTATTTCGCACCCTTCTTTAACAATGCCTGCAAACCAATGTTTTTTTTATTTATTATTATTTATTTATTTATATTAGAATTAAGCTCTCTAGCTTTAGAATTCAGAGTTATGTTCTAAATAAAAGGGACCAAATTCGATGCAAATGAAAAAATAAGGTAAAAAAAAAAAAAGTTTTTAGCGCTTGTAGTTTTCATCTTTTCATAAAATTTCACTTTCGTTCATGTATATTCAACTACATCGAATTCTTGTAATTTGCAAACAGTCCAAATTTGTTGTCGTTGGAATTGAACATAGAGGACGAAAGTGGAACTTTGTAAAAAGTATGGGGGTTGAAAATGTGATTTAGCCAAAAGAAAACGAGACTCAAAATAGGACTTTAATACTCATAAGCCATAACCAGCACACCTAGAAGATTTAATGATATGTAAATTATGCTTTTTGACTTTAGGATATGTTAGAAAAATAATAAAGAAAATTAATAAAAAGGACTTGAAAACTTTGAGTTTTAATGATAAGGACAAAATAAAGAGTAAAGTGAATAGTACTAGGATTGATTTTTTAATGTAAAAATATGTTTTTTTGTTAAAGTAAACAGTACTGTGAGCTTTTCGTTAAAACTTCCAAAATAATATACCTGAAACCACATCATATAGCATATGAAAACATAATTAATAAAAGCCTCGGTCCAATTTAGTCAAACTCTACCATTTTAGTCAAACTTTAGCTAGGTGTAGCTTGGCAAACGGATTGTGTTTGTCATGTTCGTGTTATGTTCATTATCCTAGTGAGTCATGTTGTGTTAAACTCGTTATCTTAACAGATAACCTGATAATAACTCGAATCGTTAATAAGTCGTGTCAAGCTAATGGTCATGCAAAAAATTGTCATGCATAATGTATAGATCTGGCAAGCGATATCTTATCGGGTTCTTAATGGAGAACCTGATAAAAACCCGACTCTCTAACGGATTCTTAATGGGTTGACTCGAAACTTGTTATTTTCGTGTCATTTTATGCCAGGTTTATGGGTCGCGTAAAGAATTGTCAAACCTAGCTATGTGATAAAAAAAAAAAAAAAAAAAAGGAAAATTAATTTTCATGCACTACTTATTACGTTTCTTCTTCTGCACGCTCATATTCATTTCATTCCTTAATTCTGAACTCTTCAATCCAAAAGCCAAAAATAAAAATGGACGTTTAATGGGAGAAGATGGTTCGTGAAAATCACTTTCTAAAATTAAATTAAAAACATATAATTTTCAGACCATTTTATTTTGCCCATAAAAATCAACAAAATTAAAAATAGAGAAATTCTTATATTGCATTGATTAAAACCATATTTCTTTTTACTTTTTGATCAAGGTCCTTAGCTTTTAATGAATATCATTATTTCAGTTATAAATTATTTACATCTTGACACACCCCAACCGAGATCAGGGCATGCTGGCCGTCACGTGGAACCCGGGCCCGATCCACCACCGTAGCACGATATTGTCCGCTTTGGGCCCCGACCACGCCCTCACGGTTTTGTTTCTGGGAACTCACACGAGAACTCCCCGATGGGTCACGAACTCACACGAGAACTCCCAGGATGGGTGACCCATCGGGAAGTTCTCGTGTGAGTTCCCATAAACAAAACCGTGAGGGCGTGGTCGGGGCCCAAAGCGGACAATATCGTGCTACGGTGGTGGATCGGGCCCGGGTTGTGGTGGGGGCCCGGGCCGGGATGTGACACATCTCAACATAATTGAATTTTATTTTTCATATGTATTCATTTAGTGTTAGAAATGTTACATTTGGTGTATTTATATTTATCGTTAAACTTTGTATTATATATTTCTATTTTTAGTTTGTACCATTTTTAATTTGCAGCCTTTTTATTTAATTTGTACCAATTTTCTTTTAGTTTGTACCCATATATTAATTTCATTTTGTGCCCATATTTTTAAAATTTTTATTTATACTCATAATTGATTTATAATGTACCCATTTATCTTTATAAATGTACCACTTTGTTATATGTAACATATACCAATTATTTTTTTGTAAATGTACCATTTTTTATGTAAAAAGTATTTATTTTTTAATGTAAAATTTATTTATTTTTTATTTATAATGTATATATATTCTATAATAAAATGTATCCATTTTTTAATTTTTTTGAACACTATGGGTACATTCATTTGATATTTATTATTTCAAAGTTATATTGTTACATGTTTTTATCTATTTATTCAATCAAATTTTTTTTAGTTTTTTTTTTTGTTCATATAATATGAGATTTTAAATCCCATAATATGTCAAATAATTAATATCAAACATGTGAAAATACATATCAATAGCAATAATAAAGTGTAAAAAGTAAATGAACTTTGATAAAAAATTGAATACCATTAAGATTTTAATAAGAAAATATTAGTAACTCGGGATCCGATTTAAAATCATCCACTAAAAATGGTACCTGGAGAAAACTAGTAACTCTACTGACCCCAAGCTTCTGAATTGTATCACCAGTCACATCAGATCCAAGTGTATAAGCATAATCATTGACCCCAATTTCTCCAACCCAAAAAAGTGCATCATCAAATTTGCAACTTGGTCCTCCAACTTTGCAACCTTTACTTTCCAATAACTTGTTGAACCAAAGCAGCTGAGTCTGGATAGACTGAGGAGTAATGTCAAGGCTGAGGTTGTTCTTCACAAAGAACTCGTGCTCTATGGCGGTGGAGCCGGCGACGGCGAAGTTAACTCCGTGAGTTGAGTCTGCTGTGGCATTGCTCGAAACGGCGCGGTAGGGTTGCAAGTAGGGCAAGGAGAGTGACTCGGCGACGAAATCAATGACTAGGCGTCCGTCGGAGTAGCGGTTTGTGGGGCGATGAAAGTAGGTGATGCCGTAGGGAGCGTTTGAGACGTGGCCGAAGCCGCTAGGGCCTGAGATGGACCTTGTGTTGCCTGTGTCTGTGAATGAGTCACCAAAGGCGTAGATTTTCTTGAAGGGCAAGGTAGGGTTTTGTTTTGTTGCGTCCGTGGAGGCGGAGGCGGAGATAGAGGAGGAGAGGAGGGAGGAGATAAAGATGGTGAGGGTAACGAGGGTAATTTGCCCAGATGTGGGGAATGAAGAAGAAGAGGAAGCCATGTCTAAAGCTCTGTCACTACCAGTTAGCAACCTTTTTACATTGCATGTATAGTTTGCCCTTATATACTTTTTATCTTGTTCAAAAAGGGTAGATATGTCTTTTTACGTCGAGCAGTCTTTTTTTTTTTTTTTTTTTTTTTTTTCCCCCTTTCCTTCTTAAAGTACAGTATTGGAAACAAATTAAAGACAAGCTTGAGGAAATTATTGTTATATGCTACTAGTAGCAACATGATATAATTGATTGATTCATTGATTTGGAAGTAAAAGCAAGATTGTAAAACAATTAGAATTGTAAAACGACATGAAGTTAGGCAAATGTTGGAACTTAGAATCTCTTGCAATCTTTTTCTCCAACATTTATGCACTTCATTGTCGGAATGAAAATGGGAGAAAGAAAATTAAGGGATCCACGAATATTGGCAAAACAAGCGTTAATCTAGGAAAACTATTGATTTACGTAATTGGAAGTATAAGATTGTTCTGCTATAACGAAATGCAAATAAGATTGTTTTGCTATGTCAGTTCCTTGTAGCTCGTTGGTTTTGTGATGCAATTAAAAATCAACATAAGTTATTAGTTCAATTGACACTCGAATAGATCATCGTATTATAATGACAAGAAAATGTCAAATAGTCAAAGTAAAAACTAGAAAGTTACTCTTTTAAGGTCCCATTTGGTGTAATAGATGATATTGGATTTTCGAGATGTGATTGGATTGGTATGGACACATAAGATAGGACTTGTAACCTGTATATAAGGATATATTAGATAACTCATTCAATTGTGGATTCATAACTCTTCTTGTCTAGTCATATCCATCGTATATTTTAAAATAATAAATTATAAACTAGATTCAAATCTATTTTAATTGATCACAATCTATCCCAACCGACCCACTGAACATATCCTAAAGGCTGTGGTGACTCAAGTGGGAGTTATAAATTTGGATCTAAAAAGATCTTTGAAGTACTTGAATGAAAAATAGATGGGTCTTAAATGATCATCTGTCACTCGCCACTCCCTCCCAAGTTCCCAACTGATTTCCTGCTGATTCTTTAGAAAATTGAAAAGAAAAAGGAATTAATTTAGATTTGAAAGTTTGCGGCTTGGGCGGCGCTTTGATGTGCGTCCTTAAATTTTGCACCCACCGCTGTGAGCGTACAGATATAAACCAAATCTTGCAGAATGCCATTTAATTTGGTCTCTTTTGCAGATGGCTGTGTTAAATGATGTGTATACGCGTCATTCACGACTATGGTCTAATAGTATATTTTTTTACTTGTAAGTTAGAGATTTTAGATTCAAATCTCGTGGATGGTAAATTCAACACCAAATTAAATTGTTCATTGTGTGGCTTAATCGAACTCTCCCTCTCTGAATGTAAATATATCTTGTACTAAAAAGAAAATGATGTGTACACGTATGCACGGATGCAACCAACGCCACAAGAATATGTCACTGTTGGACTCATGCGAGTCTTCTTTTGTTTATGTGAAAACTAAATACGTATGCTCGCAACTGCTTTTCGCCTATGTAAGGCAGCATATCTATAAATCATATAGTCTGTTTATGTCTGTTCGCCTGCTGTATTTTCTTACTCATCATATATCTAAAAGATAAATAATTATGTCAGTTCATTTGTATTTTCTCACTCATCGTATAACTAAAAGATAGACAATAAACCAATAAAATATGAGTGAAAAAGTAGGTCAGTGGGCATAGGATCACACATTTCTTATTAGAAGGTAGAAATCCAAAGCGCACTTGGAAGTTCTTCACTTGCTTATTTAGTAAGTACTTATAAAATTTTCAATCAAACACTATTAATAGAGCTTTTGATTGTTCATAAAGCGCTTTTGACAATTTCAAAAGCAATCCGAAACAATTAAGTATTTTTGTTAGCAGTCAATAAATGTAAACAACAGATGTGGTCCAACTATGAAATCCACACTCATGAAGGACTAATAGTCACTGACGCGGACAAACAGTACCTTCACACAAGATCAATCTCATGTCTACATCACTCACTAGAACCAATTGCGGATAATATAAGACTCAAAGGGACATTATTCAAGCATAAATCACAATCCAGAACCAATTGCATTGGGACATGGATAACTTCTTCTGAGATTAGAACCAAATGATGAGCCGAATCCAATTCAACTCCTATAAATTCTAGATGTATAATTAGCCTGGTTCACAAACCAAATCACAAAATGCACCTAAGACAAGATCAAAGAACCTGCAACGACAATTCTAGAATGTTAAGGATGCCAAACCAGATTCTGTCATCGGGCCTCAAGTCAAATTCTGTCGTCGAATCTCAACATGGCAGCTTTACGATTATACTGATTGCTGAATGATATTACCACTCTGTTGAACTCGTGACTCGAAAAAGAGCCTTATGGTGGAATAAATCACAGAAGGTTCTGCCATTGCTCCATTCCCATAATCTCCACAAGCCAGCCTCTTCGTCACAGGTGGGATGAGTGAAACTCCAAGTTCATCAATCGACATGATATGTTGCTCCGTGAAGGGATTCTTCCACATCAAAGTGTTCATGGCTGGTGCAACAAAGAAAGGCTTGCTGTAGTCCCATGCTCGTACAATGCACGTCAGTAGATTGTCACACAATCCCCCAGCAATCTACAAGAACAACATGGGACATTAGTTCCATCTCTCATTCTTCCAACGAAACACAAACAGAAGCAATAAAAAATAATAGTTTGAGTGACATGCTGATGTGACGCGGTTTCTAGTAAAACAAATTCTCACCCATCTCATCTCATACCAAAAACAACTTTATAAAGTCACAATATTTCCAGACTGCGAATATTACCTTGCCTAGTGTGTTTGCTGACAACGGGGCGATAACCAAGATATCAGCCCAACTGCGGAGCTCAATGTGAAGCACACTATCACCAACTTTGTTCCAGGTGGACCATTCATCCTCTTCAGTGTACAGGATTAAATCCTTGGGAAGTGATGCCCTATCAATGAAATGCAAAGATGCTCTTGTGGCAACTGCTTTTACTTCTGCCCATTCCGAAAAACCATGGCATAGGTTGCCAAACCTTATGGCAGCTACACTTCCGCTAGCAGCAAGTAGAATCCGAGGCCTCCTTGGGGCAGGATTGGCTTGTTGCTCAATTTCTGGACTCGCAGGTTCAGAGCTCGTCATACCCTATTCAAAAGATATCAACGAGTTCATAAACATCCTTGATTTCCGATTGATCAAAACAATTTAAAACAAGAAAAACTGGGAAGGTGCCTCAATTTCTTTGAAAAATAGAAGTGACGAATCTGTAATGAATTCAAACCCCTGATCTACATACCCAAAGTACTAAAAGAAAAGGCAGCCATGACGGAAAACACCAAAAGATTTACTGCACCATAAACTTCCTCAAGAAAAACATATTCATTTATGTTCTTTACATGATCTTTAATCCCCTTGAGTTCATTGAAGGCCAATTCAACAAAACACCAAAAGATTTTAAATTTCAATCTCCACAAGACAGCTTCTTAATTACTCCAATACAAGAAATAATTCAATGGGGTGACCAAGAACAGCTTTTTTCCCAGAAAAATATCAATCCAAATGAATACACAAAGCATACAAGAAGTGCCTTCATAGGTTACACCAACACAAAGCACTCAGTCTGAAAGAACAAAACTGGACTGTTTCACATCCACCCATTCAAGAAAGTGGCAATCTGAGATAAGCAATGCAAGAAACCTATAGAAATCGCTAGTTCGACAAATCCACAACATGGCAATCAACAAATACGAACATTTTCAAAAAAAAAAAAAAAAAAAAAGCTTGTGAGAAAATCGTAAGATGTCAACAGAAGAATTAAGGCTCCAAAACATAACGAACATACCCAAAAGTGTCCTCCGGACTGACGAAGGTGATCATTCATGATCTCAAATCGTGATCAAAGATGATCTTGAATGATCGCAACAAAAATAATAACAAATGGGATTTCTTGCTGCAGGGAAAGCCTCTGAAAAAACTTAAATATAACTTCCTTTTCTTTCTCAGAGACTTAAAACCAAACACCTTTGCTGCATTTATAAGAGAATGCTCTCTCCCTTTTCCCGCCCAAACCCAGTAACGAACTAACTAACAGCTGCAAACCCACACTCCTAACTAACTTTGCTGACTTTGCCAGTTCAATAAAACAGTAAAAATGAAAATTTTCCAAAAGTTTCATAACAATATGCGAGGGCGAGCCTTGGCGACGGAAAGATTGCTCGTTCGTGACCAAAATGTCACGGGTTTGAGTTGTAAAAAAACCTATTTGCAAAAGAAAGGTAAAGTTGCATACGATAGACGTTACTCCCTGAAGTTGCGTACGATAGACGTTCTTTTCTGACCTTGCAAGGCGGAGAGCCTTGTTGGCTTGAGTTCAGACTCTTTTTCTCAAAGTATATTAAAGGCAGAGCATTCTCCATTGTACCGAGGATCGATTCCCAACAATAATGATGAAAAATACAGCTACAAAAGGAAAAATATTTTCCCTAATTGTCTACTCAGACAAACAGATTAAACAATAAACAAAATTAGCATCAATTAAAGTGTAATTGGAATTTAATCGCGTGTGATTTAGTACTAAAACGAAATACTCCATCAATTGAGCGAGAAATTGTTACTGACTTGGACCGGTCAGTTCCCTCTGGGCGTGGTTTGAGGCGGTTTAGGGTTTTTCAATCGATGGGCCAAAGCGGAATGCGAGCAGAAGAAACGGAATCAGAATTTATTTCCCCAGTGATTCCGGCGTTGACTAAATTTAGGTGGGGCCCGCCCGGCATCAGTAATCAGAATCTCAGATCCCTGATTTGCCAGGAGTCCAAACCGCTAGACAGAGGGGAGGGTATTTGGACTCCGGAGGAACGGCTGCATCCGGACTCAGAATTTTCGGTCCAAAGTACCCTTGTACTTTTAATGGATCCTGAAAAGCCATTGAACCTTTAACCTCTTCTTCCTGCCTCCCTCTACCCAACCATCGCCCACCCTAACTCGGCGGAGACCACCGAACCCGCCTTCCACGAGAGGGAGATTTTTTTTTTTTTTTTTTTCTGTTGGTATGTGTGGTTGATATTGGGGAACAAAGGGCACTGGATTTTTTACAATTTTAAAAAATCTTTTACTTTATTAGCTATAGTTTGAAAATGCGTTTAAAATAAACATTTTTAGATAATATTTTTCTAGTTTCTAAAGTAAAAGTGTTTTCTGTAATAAGCGCTAGTTATGCGATTTTTATAAGAAGTATTTCAAGTTCTTTTTCTAGAATTCGCTTGCGTTTTTACTAAAAATTAGTTCCAAAACCTTTTACATTAAAAGTGGTTTCAATAATTTTAAAAAACACTTCTAAACGAATTAGTATGATGAAAAAATTTTAGCTACCCACATAAACAAAATTGAAAGAGAAAATGGGTGGCCTTCGGATCCTATGACCAACTAAAGATTCAATAAACTGAAACTTAATTTGCAAAGTAGCTACATACATGTCCTCATTTGGTTTGTGGATTGATCCCAGTGCTGCCTACCTAAGAAATTGGGCACGTCATCACCAGCCTCCAACACGGGGGGACGTGCCTCCTGGGGATGGTCAAGTTTATTGGTGGGTCGTGACATTCATCTCCGGCGTGCCCACTGGTAAATTATGGATGGGGCTATAATGTTAGTGGTTGGCAAGACAGATGGCTTCCTTCTCTCCCTCTCGGGCACCCTATTCCTCAAGGTAATGTGCAGGTGTCTAGGAACTTGTGTGTCGGGGACTTGGGATATTGATTTTCGTAAGACTGCTGTGGCCGCACATGAGGAATGGGGTCTATACCGTGAGATCGGGCTATTATTGAGTGCATTCTCATGCGGTGCCAGTAGTGACTAGGGTTACGTCCTCTTCGTATATGATTCCCTCTAAAGTTTGGCAAGTTATTTGGAAGGTGAGGACACCCCCGAAAATCCGCTGCTTTCTTGGAGGTTCTAGTAAACCTGTGGGTATCTCTCTGCCTCGGCAGGCTTCCCCTTTGGGTTTGGTTCGTTGGTCTCCGTCCTGCCCTATGTTTACCAAGCTAAACGTTAATGCGAGCTGGGATGTTATTATGACATATGGCTGTGTGGGAATTGTTGCCAGATGCGCTGAGGAAAGGTTTGTAGGGGCGAGGAAGCTGATGATTTATGCTCCGTGTATTGTTGTGGTTGAGGCTCTTGCCATTTTGTTTGGGTGTGAGTTTGCCTGTTCTTTGGGCTTGCACATAATTATTGTTGAATCCGACTCAAAAAAAGAATATATCTGCTTTGGTTAATGATTTATCCTCTGGCAGCTAGGAGGCTTATCCTACGTTGACTAGAATCTTAAGGCTTCAGGATACCTTTCGGATGTGCCGTTGGTCTTGGGTTCTGAGATCGGCCAATACGGCGGTAGACCGTTTGGCGTCAAGAAGTAACACGAAGATATGCGATTCTACTTGGGTTAACCATCCCCCATCTTCGTTGGTGCATATTTTGAATAAGGATGGCCTCCTGTGTCCTCCGTAATTGTTTTTGGGTAATGTAGGGGGTGACGCTTTGCGCTTGGTGCCGCATCTTTAGCCTTTGTTCCCCTCTTCATTGCTTTCTGTTTGTTTTCTTTGGTTGTTGCCTTCTGGTAGGTCTCCCTGTGTTTTTGGCTATGGCTCTGGTTATGAATATTTCCAGTTTCCAAAAAAAAAAAAAAAAAAAAAAAAGAGAGAAAAAGAAAAAGGAAATTAGGCACGTCATCTCCTTCACCTCTCATCCTAACCATTGACATTGAGTTTCAGTTGAAGTTCAGGTTTTTTAAATCCAATTTTAGTTGAACTCTAATTAACTACTAAGGAAGACTAAGGAAAGTTTAGTTGAATTCAAATTTTACTCCCCTTATTTAACGGAAGACTAAGTTTGAGATTGAATGCGAATTACAAATGGAGGCTCACCACGGAAGTTTAACTATCAATTTTTTTATTTGTTTTTTTTTATTTTTTTTATCATGAGAGTACGTTAAAGATATTGTATAATTATAGAAATTGCGCAAACAAATTTGACCCTTGTAAATTGAAGTCCAATGCTCGACAAAGGGATATAATTATTATTACAAGCGATATTATCACTTTGCAATAGAATTAAAGTGAGGGACAGAATTTAAATCCAAGGCACATGGGATGAAGAGAAAAATAATCAACCACTTGCAATTTTTTTTTTACGATGCATTAATTTTTAATACGAATGAGAATAAATACTTTTACACCATAGTAGTAGTGGCAAAAATATGCATTCTATAGGGGTAAATTTGTCCTCATAAAATTATGTGAGAATGAATTATCACCTCGGAAGTGTTCGTGTAATTGCTCAAATTGAGGAGATTTAGCAATGATCATAATAATTTTCATGAGACAATAGTAAAATTAACCCTATTCTAAACTAATAATTGAGTTATGGTTGATTTGGTATTGCTGTACTTTGAAAAAAAACTACTTCGGCTGTACTGTAAGAATAATCAGCTGTGAAATAAAGCAATAGAGTGTTTGGTAAACTTTTTTGTAAAAGCGCTTTTGAAAAAAACAAAAAAAATAGTATTATAGTGTTTGGTAAACTTTTATGTAAAATAGATGTGAAAAAAGTCGATTTTTCAAAGCTGAGTTTTGTAGCTTCTTGTTTTTGGCTTTTTTTCACCCAAAACTGTGAAAAAAAGCTGAAGCTGAATGTCTACCAAACACAAAAACAACTCCCAGCTTTTTTTTATACTAGCTTTTTTCAGAATCACCTCAGTACTAAACCAGACCTTATTCTTGTCACTCTTGTCCTTTCATTTGGGCTCGAACCTTAGGACTAAAAGTACGCTATCACCTCATATAGTAACAGAGCTGTGTAGAAAGAAAAATTAGCGTGTCACTAATGCATGTACCTCTTCATCTTAAAAAATTTAATAAGAGAATGATAAGATCTAATTCCCTCGAGAGCTTTTTTATATTTATTTTTTCTTTTATCAATTCTCTCAAGAGCTTGTTGAAATTGCTTTAAAATAAATGAAAGCGGTTTTAGAAAAAATGTTTTTGGGCTCCAAAAGTATTTAAAATTAGGGGTGGTTTGATATGGGATCCCAAACTGAAAATTTTTGGGATGAGGAATTGAACACTAATCCCGAACTGAAATTTCGATATTCTCAATTTTCGGAATATTTTCGGTATTTCTGTATTTCCAATTCAATTTTAACTGTATCTAAAAATTGATTAAGAAGATGATGGCACCATATTAGCTAAAGCCTGTTCAGTGACATACTCGAAGCATTTCTAACCTCATTATAGTCGTATCGGTCAAACAGAACTAAGGTTAACTCAAAGATTGCAACACTTGCAAAGGCAAAACAGTCCAAGACCACTTTCTTCCTTTGCTTCCTTTGTTTAAAACAAACTTGATAAATCCTTTACTCCCTTCGAACAACCCCAATATGTTCATAACATCATTACCAAAACTATCGAAGTATAAACACACAATTATTATTATTCTTTTTTTTTTTGAAACAAGGACAATAATTATCATACTTAACCAAAATAAATGTATATATATTTGGTTTGCTTTGGGATTCTCGAACCATTGAACATGTAATTCCGATTCTCATACCAAAAGGTTTGGAATTGGTTCGATATGGATCCCAAAAATTTTGGCCTTATCGGTTTGGAAATTTTTCGGTATGGGATAGGGATCCTTTTGGTTTGGTTTGGGATTTTCGGAAAAAATTTCCAGCCCTATTGAAAATGCATCTTGCAAGAAGCACCGATTACGTGCTTCTTGTATGAAATAATAAAGTGCCATTTCAAGTCCCATTTGCATTTTTACTTAGAATTTATTCAAAAAATAATTTTACAAAAAATACTTTCAACCATTATAAAAACATTTCCAAACAAGGCTTAATCCTCAATTTTCAACTTTTGGTACTACTTTTTCTTTATATTTACACATCTTCAAGCAACTTGTTTATTTCTCATCTTATTTATTTATTTTATTGAATTTATTTTCTTCTTGTTAAAATTTTGTATCTTATTTGGGCTCGACTATAAATCCCATCTAGTAAACACGCGGTCCACCTCTTCGACAACTCGCGGAAAAAAAGCTCGACTTTTCGTTACGCGCTTCGCAGACGCTTTCGTGCCTTAGCGGTTTAAATCTAAGAGGGCATTTAGGTAATTTAAAGTCCATCTTCCCCATCTCCCCTTTTCTCTCTTCGCACTTTCCCTCGCATCACCTTTCCTTCCTCGTTAAACCTTTCAAGCAACCAGATCCAAACCCCCCCTTCCCCGTTTCAAAAATCGTCAACCCATCCGACTCGACTCAGTCTCCCCGAGTCGGACCGCTCAACTCGGACCTAGTCAACATCTAGAGAGCGCGCAGCCGATTTGCATTGATATCTGCAAGCTCCAATTCCATTTGAGCCGGGCTCGCATGCCATGGCTAGGGTTTACGACAATTGGAAGCGGCTGGTGCGGGCCACGCTAAAGCGGGAGCAGCTCAGGAGCTCCGGCCAGGGCCATGAGAGGGTTCCTAGTGGAATCGCCGGCGCCGTCCCGCCGTCGCTCGGGAAGACCACCAATATCGATGCGATCTTACAAGCTGCCGACGCTATTCAAGCTGAGGACCCCAACGTCTCCAGAATTTGTAAGCCTCTTTCTCTTATTTTCTTGAACATTTTAAATTAATGCTGATTTTTTCAGTGCTCAATTCGATATTTGGTGCCGTTGTAATTGTTACTATTTCTGTATGTACGTATAATTTCGTTTATGATTTAGTTTTAAGCGAGCTAAGTTTAGCTAATCTTGGTATCGAACTTAGTATTTGCGTATAAGGATTGGAATTCAACAATATGCTGCTGGTTTTAGTAGCATTTGCTTTGATGTGAAGATGTTTCCAATGTGCTATCGAATCGAAGTGGTTTACAGACTATCTTTTGTTTCCGAGCTGGAATATATGGTCTGGTGGTGTTATGATCCTTGTATTTTGTTGGAGTATTTATGTAGTCACGAGAGTTGTATTGTTTGGATGTTAGTGTGTGAGCAGGCATATAGTATGGCGCAAAATCTGGATCCGAAAAGTGATGGCAGAGGCGTTCTTCAGTTTAAGACTGGATTGATGTCTGTAATCAAGGTATCACTTAAGCTATAATCGTGACTGGTAATTTTTTGAATGGCTGATACTAGTGTAAGTCTGCTGTATTTTCTTTTCATTTCTTACGGTTAAAATTCTAAGATATGAGTATTTGAAATTTTCTTTCAGCAAAAACTTGCAAAAAAAGATGGGGGTCAAATAGATCGGAATCGTGATATTGAGCACCTCTGGGATTTTTACCAGCGATACAAGCGACGACATAGAGTCGATGATATCCAGAAACAGGAACAAAGATGGCGTGAATCTGGAACTTTTAGTGCTGACTTTGGCGAGTATGGCCTCCGTTTTTTGCTTTAGTTGGATACGTTTTTTTTTTAACCGAAAAAATTGTTGGGTTTTCTGTCCAAATTTTTGCGTGTTTGTGTTCTACATTAATGAGCTGCAGCATTCTTACGGAGACTAGAATACGCATATTGAAACTCATGAATGTAAACCACTTTGGGCGTTATGTGCTGGAATGCATAACAGAACTAGGTTTCTGCTCCATGTGTCAAAGCTGTAATTTAATAAGTTCATAATTATTAATAAGGGGGAAAATGAGATTATTTTTTCTTTTCTTAACATATCAGTTCTTAAGGAAAATTCCTCCAAAATAGTTTATATTCTGTGAGTGGATATACTGCTGCGTTATGGCATGAAGTTTTGTTTGTTATTTTTCTTTTAAATCCAAAGAATTGGTTTTCTTTTCCACTTCTTCAAACATATTGAAAATGGATAGAGCTTTCCCTTCCTCCTTTATGGTATGATTTGTTTAAATATGTTGTTTGTTTATTCTTTTTTGTCTCGTATTGGAGCTCAGTTATTTAGAAATGAAAAAGACAATTGCTACCTTGAGAGCTTTAGTTGAGGTGATGGAGGCACTTAGCAAAGATGCCGATCCTAATGGAGTTGGAAGACTTATTACAGAGGAGGTATTTGTCATTTCATTTTCTTGTTCTTGCCTCTTAATTCCTTTGCATTTAGCAAATTTCACCTTATATTGACTTATTTGTGTTGGTTTGGGTGATCAACGATAATGATGAAAAAAAACAAGGCATTATTTACAAATTTCTGTTGCCAATTATTTTCGCCATTGTTGTTTTTGCTTCAATATATGTGATTTTTTTGATCTGCGGGTTTCCAGTTGCGAAAAGTTAAAAACACCGGTGCAACATTATCTGGGGAGCTTACAGCCTACAACATTGTCCCTCTAGAAGCACCATCATTGACCAATGCAATTGGAGTTTTCCCAGAAGTAAGTTTGACCTGAATTATCTATGTCTTGCCATCTGCCTTCATGCCCTTCAAGAGTTCCATTACATTCACCGTATTTTTTCTCTCATATCATTGAAGTTACCCCTGAAATGTTTGGTTGTCTCACCAGGTTAGAGGTGCAATATCTGCACTTAGGTATACTGAGGAATTCCCCAGACTTCCTGCTGATTTTGAGATATCTGGACAACGAGCTGCGGACATGTTTGATCTTCTGGAATGTGTGTTTGGTTTTCAGGTTTGGGTTTTCTTATATTTTCCCTAAGCTTAATTTTATTTGTGGTATGGTATCTTCCTAAAATATGCATATGTTTTCAATTACAATTGCTGTTCTTATGCATCCCCTATGTGATAACTATTCTAGTTAAATTTTTCAGAAAGACAATGTAAGGAACCAGAGAGAGAATGTTGTTCTAACAATTGCAAATGCACAATCTCGGCTTGGTATACCCGGTTTGGCTGATCCAGTGAGTGTTTCGGATGATCTAACTCATTATCCTTCTTGTTCTCATGTGGATGAACTTGTCATCAATTATTATACCTATTACATTCCTATTTGCTTATCTAAATTTTCATGTGAATTCATTTCTGCATTTAAGGCCTTACTAGCCGCCTCTATATGGCTTGTGAAGCAGATAGTTCCAAAAATTAAATTTGAAGCATCGTCAGTTTCTGAAGTATGTGATCCTATATCCTAGGTATTTTATATGCTTGTCTATATTTATAAAATTTAAGTTGTGATTTCAAGAAATTTTAAAATATAAGATTTGAAAGATATATTTACATGAGAAACTTATGTCACCTCATGTGGTTGATATTTGTTTTTGTTAAACGAAACAACCTGTTTGTAAGCGGGGCTAAGACTGTATACACCTGATCCTACCTAGACTAAGATCACCCAATGGCAGGAGCCTTGTATGCTACCCTGCTTTTTATTTGAGTCTATGGTTTCTTCTTTGCAACTTGGAGAGCTCAGGTTTGAAGTGGGAAAGAGCCTCACTATGATGGGGTAAGACTGTGTTCACCTGATCCTCTCTAGACTCTGCAATGGTAGGGTCTTGTGTGTTTTACTGTTTTGGACTTCCCTTTTTACTTGAGTTACTAATGCTCACATTCGTCTTATAAGATGTATGTCATTTTGAGATTCATTTTCCTTTAGAGGTGTAATAATTAAATTGCTTATAATTGCTTCTTGGCATGGTCATGTTTCGTTTTATGTTCTATGAGACCTATGGGCATGGAAATAGTCTTCTAGATGTGAAGTTTATTGATATATTTATGTCTTGGTGTGTACAGAAAATAGACGAGAAAGCAATAAATGAGGTATTTCTGAAAGTTCTGGATAATTATATAAAATGGTGCAGATACCTGCGGATACGCCTTGCATGGAATAGGTAGTCTCAACTCTAATGCTTTCTTTAATACTTAATTCTTATTTTAACAGCCCTTTAAAAATTTCTTATGTACACTGCTAAGTGCATATATATTCTTTCACAGTTTACAAGCAATTGATCGGGACAGGAAACTTTTTCTGGTTTCCTTGTACTTTCTGATATGGGGTGAAGCTGCAAATGTCCGCTTTCTTCCTGAATGTATTTGCTACATATTTCACCATGTAAGCCTCAAAGCATTGTGCAGTTTGCAGATCACTCTTCTCAGTTTATCTAGATAACCTTCACTTATTTGTTTATTTATTTTAAAAAATTGTTGGTTTTTTATTAATTTTTAATGTTTTAGTTGTGTTATGGAGATTGAGTTGTGCAAACTTTTAATCTTGGTTTCTATACTGTACGACTGTTTGATATCTGTGAACATAAATTTCTTCGCACTTCTCACATTCTTCGAATCTGTCTGCTACTTTAAAAAATAGAATTTTAATCTTTCTCTTTTGTGTATGAATTGTATTCAAGTTCAAGTGAAGTATATAGTGTTTGCACTTTTGAATTTTTTTGTTCATATTGTAAGTGCAAGATAACTGCATGGAAAATTTTAAATAAATATTTTGGATGCCATTTCTCCAGTATTGTAAATTGTTTGTGTTTGTTTGGTGATGCTAGGAGTCTTTGCATATAAAACATAGCATAAATTGTTTGATTGTTTATTTTATATATATTATTACAAATGACTGGTGACATCATCTTACTATTCTACAGATGGCTAAAGAGTTAGATGCCATATTAGATCATGGAGAAGCTAATCCCGCTGCCAGCTGCAGAACAGAGTCTGGATCTGTGTCCTTCCTTGATCAAATCATTTTGCCAATATATGAAACATTGGCTGCGGTCAGTGGACCTCTATTTCAGATTTGTTTGTTGTATTTTTTAAGTATCTCACTTTGTTTTGTTCTTGATTTTGGAATTGGATTTGTTGTTATCTCAATCATGGTATGTATGTTATTGGAAATTTATGTAAAGATTGTCGGATTTAAATACTCTAGAATTGCATTAATTAATTAATAATAATATGGTGAAGCAGGTTATACATCAAAACATTATAGCTCTAAAACCCTTTTCACTAATTATAAACTAAAACTACTTTTGCCAACTTTATCAGATGGCTTCTCAATAACTTTCAAAAGTTTGTGTATTATTTTTTATTTTCAATCAAGATCGCACTTCTTTCAATGGCATGCCAATAGCTTACTGAGTTTACTTTATTTGTTTGAATTAAGAGTGCAATGCTGCAGATAATTGTATTCTCCTTAGGAGAAAGTCTCATCAGATTCTTTTACTTAATAGCCTAAAGTTGACTAGTGTTGTAGATGATAAAAGTTCTGGCTTCTAAAAAAATCAACATAACCGATTTATCCAAAAAATTTAACGGAAAAGAGGTAGAAACAAGAATAGCAATTGTTACTTTAGGTTCTTGTAGAAGCCCTTTAGGTGACAATTCTCTTTGTGCGTTTCCATGGCCCTTTATTATCTAAAATTGCTGATAATGTTTTATGAATGTATGGAGTCTGTTTATGTGGTACATCTAGTTCTGAGATGTTGAAACTTCGCATGTGTGAATTAAATTGTTAGTTCTCTAGTATGTTGCATCTGATGGGGGATTGGGGTATTACATTTCTTTGCTGGTATGGAGATGGTAGTTTCATAGCTGGCTTTACTGATATGGTGGTTTCTTCCTGATGATGCTTCTTGAAAAGTTTCTAGGGTCATATTGTGCCTGATACATTCTCCATTTAGTCTTGCCAATAACTTCTGCTTTGTTTTATTTTTCGCATGCAGGAAGCTGCCAGAAACAATAATGGGAAAGCTGCACATTCAGCATGGAGGAATTATGATGACTTTAATGAATACTTTTGGTTTGTTTGTTTGCCGTTTCTATTTCAGATGAATGATATGATTCTTTCTTTTTGGCAATGTGACATTTCCTATTCAATCTGTAGGTCACCTGCTTGTTTTGGATTGAGCTGGCCTATGAGGAGGGATTCACCATTTTTGTTGAAACCTAAAAAGGGAAAAAGGGTTAGTTATATCTCTACCTTGTGGCCAAATTTATTCATGCTTTTGATGGGAAAAAGGGTTATATCTATAGTTTTCTGCTCCTTATTGGGGCTGCGGTGTTTGGGGTGGTCTGCTAGACCACCCTTTCGGTTTACCTTTTCTTTCTTCGAATAAAATTGTCTCCTTATAAAAAATAAGTTGATTCATGCTTTTGTATATTCGATCCTTCTGAAGGTATTAAACTTAAACTTGACACTACATATTTTCATTTGGCACCTTTCTGCTAAAAAATCTCAATGAGTAAGAGTTGTTTAAAACTCTGAAGGTGTCCATATTTACCCTCCTAATCTCATCATATACGGATGTTCCACATTCAGTTGTCTCAAACTTACAAGTTGTATATTATTTTTTTCAAATTTAACAACTAGAATTGTATATTATTTTTTTCAAATTTAACAACTAGAATTGTATAGCTGTATGTTCACTCTATTCTTATTTGCAACTGTTCTTTCTACCTTTCTTCTTCAATTATTTATTTTTAAGCATCACTGATTTGATTAAGCATGATGTAACTGGTTTGCGTAAGCATGATGAAATTATGGTACATGAATTTTTTCTGAAAGTCTTGGTCAGTTGGTCCAAAATTTTCAATTGATTGTTGACATGTCGAATCTCTTTGGTGATTAACATATGTATTTCAGATTGACTGGGTGGTAAATTCTGATCAATTACATATGTTGGTGAAGTAATAATTAAGGTGTTAACAATTTACTAGTATGTACAAAGATAATACTGGGGTGTAATTTTCTGTTTTAGTCTCACTTATTATTGCTTGTAAGTTGTATCATATAGGTGGAAAAACATCCTTTCGCTTAAACCATTTGTTTCCTCCTCCCTTTGATTATTGCTTTGGATTGGCAGACTGGAAAAAGCACTTTCGTTGAGCATCGGACCTTTTTTCACCTGTATCGAAGTTTCCATCGCCTGTGGATCTTTTTAGCTTTGATGTTCCAGGTTAAGTTTGCATTTCCACATGTGGTTTCTGAGATAGTTCGGCTTAAATGCCTACATTTTATTTATTTATATAATTTGTGTTTTCTACATTTTATTTATTTATATAATTTGCATTTCCACTTAATTGGATAAGGCCTTGTTGTTGTTGTTGTTGTATATAATTTGTATTTTCTATTGTGAAGGCTTTGGCAATTATAGCCTTTAATAAAGGACGCATCAATTTGGATACTATTAAGACAGTCCTTAGCATTGGGCCAACTTTTGCCATCATGAACTTCATAGAGAGTAAGTTTTATTTATTTATTTATTTTTGCGTATTCCAAATAATATGCAGATTGATCCTTGCAAATAAGTCTAAAAAACTTATTCCATTTTTGCTATTTTTTTTTTCCTGTTTTGTTCGTTGGCTGATGTCCTATATGTGTAGGTTTTTTGGATGTGGTGCTCATGTTTGGAGCTTACACCACAGCCAGAGGCATGGCTATCTCTAGACTTGTGATTAGATTTTTCTGGTTTGGCTTGAGCTCTGTTGCTGTGACATATATCTACCTGTGAGTCTTTTTTCCTTTAGACAGTTACCCAAACAACATTTTTACCTGATATCTGTTTAATACATTTACAATTTATAAATTTGCAGGAAAGTTCTGCAGGAAAGAAATGACAGAAACTCCGATTCATTTTACTTTCGGATATATATTCTTGTATTGGGTGTTTATGCAGCTTTGCGCATGGGCCTTGCGCTATTGCTTAAGTTTCCGGGATGTCATAAAATTTCTGAGATGTCTGATCAATCCTTCTTCCAATTTTTTAAGTGGATTTATCAGGCAGGTCCTATTTTTCTTGGTTTGAAATGATGACCAAATAATTTTAAATTGCTATGGCCAAAATGGTGATGACTTTATTTTTTGCTTTTATTTGCATTTTCAGGAGCGTTACTTTGTTGGACGTGGTCTTTATGAGAAGATGAGCGATTATTGCAGGTGTGAGGACAAATGGAACGTTGTATTTTTTACCATCTGTTCAGTTTTGAGCCTCGTTTCTTTTGTTGTCATGATTAACAATGTGATCCTGTTAATCAGAATCTGATGTAGTTGAGTTGAGCCGACGCTAATTATTTTGGGATACAGTCTCAAGTGACCCTTGAAACTTGGGAAAAAAAAGGGCTCATTCAATGAACACAAATTCTATTCAGAATCTGATGTAGTTGAGTTGAGCTGACACTAATTGTTTTGGAATAGTCTCAAGTGACTCTTGGAACTTGGAAAAAAAAAAAAAGGCTCATTCAATTAACACAAATTCTTTAGATAAAGGCTTAGTAGAGTATACTTTAATATTTTTTTGTTCTTGCCTTATCCTTTTTTTGTTCACATTACAAATAGACTAGTATGTGTTAAATGGAACTTGTTGATTATTTGTTATTCGATTGGACTTAGTATGATTGAGTTGTCCAGATTATTTTAGGTTTAGATATGCTTTTGCTTTTCAGATGATATATCAGATATTCTGGCATATTGATAGAATCTCTGTCGCTAGGCTACTCTTGTCATCACTCAAGGGAGACTAACCTCTTAACTTTTTATATGTAAGTTATGGTGTCATTCCCTGTCATGTTCTGAGAGTCTACTGATATATTTGTAGCAACCCTAAGCTATTTTGAGTTCGTTATTGTGTTCTTTTTCACTTTATCATTGTCTCTTGGTATTTGGAGTTCTCAAGTTTGTACAGATCTTTGTGATGAAGATTTCTGTCGGTACTCCGGCCAGTATAATTTGACAGCCTGGTTCAATTTAATTTTCTTGTTTGTCTATATCTGCCTGTCAAAACAAGTGTTGACCTCCATGCTGGTTGATTACCTTTTATTTCTTCAAGAGACCACATATGTAAAAGAGCCTTGTATGTTGTGTAAAAAAATTCTAATTTTTGCAGATATGTGCTCTTTTGGTTGGTGATTTTCATCTGCAAGTTCACCTTTACCTACTTTCTACAGGCAAGGCTACTCTTACTCATCCTTGAGTTTTACCGATCAATGATTATAATTTTTAGTTGATCAACAAGTCTAGTGTTTGGTTAAAGAATTATGTGAGAATTTAGTCAATACAAGCTGTAGGTTTGGTTGAATTGGAAATTGGTTTTTTTTTTTTATTTTTATTTTTTATTTTTTATAATTTTTTTTATAATTTTTATGGAGAGGGGGAATGGAATTGTAGTGGTGGGATAGAATTAAATTTTTAATCTCTCTTTGGGCATCTTGGTTCAAATATTTAAAGATATTCATTTCCAAGTGTAGTTCTCCTAGTTTGGGATGAGTTTGAGTTGAATGCAATATATGATTTTGCTTTATAGTGTAACATGAACTTTAGGACGTATTGTATTTGTCTTCTATTTTTTAATATATCGAGTCACTGTATCGTGTGAAGATAACAAGTTTACATGCCAATCATTTCATTTACTGAGTCTTCATTTATACTGCAGATTAAACCTCTTGTTGAACCCACAAAAATTATTGTCAATCTTCCATCTCTGCAATACGCATGGCATGATTTGATGTCAAAGAGTGAGTTTCTCAACATTATTTTACTCTGTGTTCTTGTTTATGCTCATTGCTTACTAATACTTAGTTGCTTGAATCAGCAGTCAATCCAAAGCATATTTTATGTTTTCTAGTAGAAAGGGACAAAAAACTCAGATATTGCTGTCTTTAGGCCCCATAAATTTAGTGAACTGCAATAATTGGTCTAACATTAAATGGGATAACATTATGTCGAGAAGCTACTTCTACATTCAGGATGACTACTTTATCAACATCCTCTGATTCACATTAAAATCATGTTGAACCGCCTTTCTCACTGTTCCTCTTTTTGCACATGGCCCACAAAGCACTGCATCTTCCCTACTGGTCTCCAACAATCGTCTCATGGAAGGTCCTTGTTATGTCTTGAAGCTCTTGGTATTTCAAGAGATTGCACTTTAAAACTTGACGTGTTAGTGCTCGGCATCTTTATATTTGTGTCATTCATGCAAATTTAAAAAAACGTAAGCAAACTGAATAAAGCTTTACTGGCTACATGGCTTTGGGAGAAAGGAATCAAATTCTTTCTGGCACAAGGTGATAAGGAGCAAGTACGAGATGGAGGCTAATGGGTGGGACGCAAACCCTTCGCTGCGTGGTTGAGTAGTTGTCCTTGGTTAGATATTTCATCTGGTCTTTCTTCTTTCCTAGAGCGTTGCAACTTTGAGGTGGGCATCGGGGGAGGGTGAGGTTTTGGGAGGATGGTTGGTTGGAGGGTGGACCATTGAAAGAGCAGTATACTAGATTATTTTGTTATCGAGAAAGCACGACCAGAGCATTTCAAGTTTTGTGGATTCTTCTCTTCAGCCATTGAATTGGAATTTCGATTTCAGAAGAAATTTGAATGAGCTGGAGTTAGCAGAGGTGGCTAGGTTATTAGAGGAGGAAGATGTTTGTTCAATTCAATCAAGAACGGATAATGAAGGTGGAAGCTAAACGGGTCAGGATCGTTCACTTGCAATTTCTATAGCTTCTCCTTGTGCAACAATGGAACTGTGCAACATTTTCCACCTTTCCAAAGGTCAAAGTTCTTGTGTGGTTAGTGGCTATTGGGAAGGTCAACACATGTGATCAAGTTCAAAAGCAAAGGCCTTTTATATGCATTTCTCCACTGTGGTGCCGTTTGTGTAAATCTGAGGAGAGTGTTAATCATGTTTTTCTCCATTGTTCTTACTCGATACAGCCGTGGTGGAAATTGTTCAAGGAAGTTAGAGCTAGTTGGGTGATTTCAAGGGGATGTTTCGAGCTTCTAAGCACCAAGTTTGAGCCTTTAGGAAAGGGGAAGAAAGCTAAAGCTTTGTGGGTCTGTTTGGTGTTGGCAGTTTTTTGGAACATTTGGTTGGAGCGTAATAGAAGAATTTTTGAAGATTATAAGGGAGTGGGGTAGAGATAGATACTGGGCAGCCCTCTGGGCATCAGTTTCAAATGAGTTCAGGGATTATACTCTTTCTCATATAGTGATGCATGTGTTAGCAGCCGTAAAATGGATATCAGTCAGTTTAGTTACTAGTGAAGTAGTCCTACTTGAAAGGTCTTAGCTAATTTTTCTAGTTGGCAGATTTCTTATCCAGTTGTTGTAATTTCTTCTAGTGGTTTAATAATATTCTACCGTTTCTTCTAGGGAAAAAAAAAAAAATATTTAAAAATGTACCGTTTGGGTGGATATCTTTGTACTAATTCTCTCTCTCTCTTCATTCTTTGCGAATTATCTGATTATATGTTTAAGGCTGTATTGTATCATGATACGTTTGTAGTGATATGGCGTCTCTTATATAAAACTGAATATCATGTTGATTCTCAATAGCAATTATGTCTTAAATCATTAAATTTGTGTAAATTTGTAAGCTTAAGTGTAACTTTTTTCATTTTATATGAACGTACTTTTTTCTTTTTTTGTAAAAAATTAATGATTCCATGGTTCTTGACGTTTCTTTAGTGGATTGATTTTTCTTAGAATAGAATGCTGCTACATGTTATTGATCTATACCTGTGTTTTTGCAGACAACCATAACGCATTGACTGTAGCTTGCCTATGGGCTCCTGTTGTGGGTGTGAGTATCTTCTTTCTTTAGCTTCAGAGTTCTTCTAAATGAGAGGATTAACTTTATTTCATGGAGATGTATTGTGTTAGACAATGTTGAGTTCGGTTAAGTATGACCTCGGGAATGTTTTAAAATAGCGTTAAGAATCTGTTGTGCTTCAAGTGAGGTCCTCACCTTCATGTTTTTCTCAGATCAAGGGCTTTCTCCCTTGTTACCTTTTGAATTGAAACAGCTTGTTGTGGCTTAGAATGTGCATGTTGCATCCACATAGGATGCTCTGTTCTAATGTATGTTCTACGGTCCAGATCTATCTAATGGATTTTTACATATGGTACACCCTCCTGTCAGCCATAATTGGTGGTGTGATCGGTGCAAGAGCTCGGTTGGGCGAGGTATTATCTACTCTGAATAGCTGCAATTTCTCTCTCTACCACATATGTGTAATTCCTGCTCTTTGTTTGTATTGTTCATTATTAAACATATTGTTACTTTGAGTTTATAGTTGTTATGGAAAACGGTTTGAAAATGTAGGATAACATACGTCATTCTATCATCTCATCTGGTCTCATGTTTTCTGTTTTCCTTACACTTGTTTCGTCATGGAATTCATCACAATTTCTTACAGGGTTAGTTGTTTGTTTGTGGCAGATACGTTCGATTGAAATGGTGCATAAACGCTTTGAGAGTTTTCCCGAAGCTTTTGACAAGAATCTTGTCTCACAAAATAAAAGGTGGTTATTTTTTAATTTTCGTATACTTCTGAATTTTTTGGTCTGAGGCGTACAGGTCTAGTGAAACGGCAACCTTAAAAACTAAACAGATTGCGTGGTATATTAATATGGCCTTGCTGATATTATGGTATAATAAGATGCTTGATTGCCTAGTATACTAATACGGTGGTGCTGTCCACACTCACACCTTTTTACTGCCCACCCACCCCCTGGTAGTTTCTGTCCTTTGATCCTCTTCAATTCTGCCCACCCACCCCCTGGTAGTTTCTGTCCTTTGATCCTCTTCAATTCATTTCGATCCGACGACCAAAACTTGACAGGTGTGCGTGGAAGGTAAAAAGGGGTGTGTGGATAGCACTACCCTACTAATATGTGACTTGATAGCCATTGATGAAACTGGATCTTGGTCAGTGTCATTTTCAAATGGTTTGTAATCAAAATTACGTTTTCCTTTGTCATTTTTTTGTTAATAACTCGCATCTCAATTCACCTTTTCAGGTTGCCGTTTAACACTCAGTCATCCCAGGTGATTTTCTTAAGTTGATTTCTTTCCCTTACTGAAGTTTTTGAGGAAGGCATCACATACCCTGCAGTTATTTTATTAGGTCATTCATATTTCATGTTAGCACAAAGCAATGCTGCAAGTTTTTGCTTTATGAAAGTAATCTAGGATGTCAAGAGTTATTTTGAGTTACATATTAGTTTTTAGGCTTCACTGTAAGTCTCTATTTGTGCAAGATAGTGGGACACAAGTTGAAAGCATCTATGCATGTTAATTGCTCACTCCATCGAATAGGATGTGCCAGCTGCATCTGGGACACTTCATTTTGTTCTTGGATTGTTGGATGGATCTAACATGACACTATCTAGCTTCCATCCTGTTAAAATCCATTTGCAGTGAAATTACTTGACTACTTCCGAAAATGTCTGTATCTTAAAATTCATTGTCCTCTTGTGATTTGCTTTATTTTTTGTGGTTATTTTGCAAGTTTGACTTTGCATTTTTCTCTGTTCTTGTTACTGCTACCACTTTTGTGTTTTCTTCCTGCTATGAAATTTTTGTCACTGAGGTTTGAGTTTGTTCATTCAGGATTCTCAAGATCCAAACAAGATGTATGCAGCCACCTTTTCCCCATTTTGGAATGAGATAATCAAAAGCTTGCGAGAGGAGGATTTTATTAGTAATAGGTAATATGATGAGGCTTGCTACTTGCCAATGAAAAGAAAAATCTCAATTGCTATGCTTCTACCACTCCAGTGTTTTTTTGTCCTATGGTTCGTATGCCTTGAACCTTCATTTTTTTTATCCTACAGGGAGATGGATTTGCTATGTATACCTAGCAACACAGGAAGTCTAAAATTAGTTCAATGGCCCTTGTTTCTTCTGAGTAGTAAGGTACGACCTTTTGATTTTATTTGGAAAATAGATTTAGCCAGTAGAAGTTAGTAGTATAAAACCTCTTTCTTTCTTTATTTATTTTTATATTTTACAGATTTTGCTGGCAATTGATTTGGCTTTGGACTGCAAAGATACACAGGCAGATCTTTGGAATAGAATCTGCAGGGATGAGTACATGGCATATGCAGTTCAGGAAGTCTACTACAGTATTGAAAAGATATTATATTCTCTGGTTGATGGTGAAGGGAAACTTTGGTATGAATTCTCTTATATTTACAATGTTATTCTTCTTTTTCAAATGTGTCAGATTGTTATATATCATGATTGTCATGTTGTTGTGTTGCTGTGCAACCTTCTTTATGGTAGGGTTGAAAGGATCTACCGGGAGATCAACAACAGTATTATGGAGGGTTCTCTTGTCATAACTTTAACCCTTAAGAAGCTTCCGCAAGTGTTACAGAAACTTACAGCTTTAACTGGGCTGCTGGTATATTCTTTGACCATTTGCATAAAGTTTCATGTTGTTTAAATTAATAGTTTAGAACTCTTATTCTAGTGCTTGTCATTGTAAATTTGTCGTCACTCGTTGTATACGGTTGGTTTATGTAAAGTCCTGGTTCCATTTGTTTTTCTCTTACACCTGGCTACTACAGAACATGTAGCTACAGTTTATATATGATTTAATTCTTTTTATGGTTTATACACAGCTTGTTGAATATTTTTAGGTTTATTATTAGATATCATGTCATTTTATCCTTGTAATATGGTTTTGTAATGTCTTATTGTTCACATGGATGGTTTATGTCAGATACGCAATGAAACTGATGTACTTGCAAAAGGTGCTGCTAAATCTGTATTTGATCTGTATGAGGTTGTTACTCATGATCTTTTGTCATCTGATTTGAGGTATGTGAATTGTTTCTCTTTAATTTTACACAGTATTTTTTTATTTTCTTGTGATGTTTATAATTATCTTTTCTTTTCTCTCCCTTCACACTCCAGGGAGCAGCTTGACACTTGGAGCCTTTTAGCAAAAGCAAGAAATGAAGGGCGCCTGTTTTCCAGGATAAAGTGGCCCAATGATCCAGAAACTGTAAGCATCATCGAATAGAAGACAAAAAGGGACAAATTCATGCCTTTTATATTATGTCTTCAAAATTTCAGGGGTTTTAATTATGTATAAATTTTTGGGTATGTTGCCGCAGAAAGAGCTGGTTAAGCGGTTACACCTTCTTGTCACCGTAAAGGATTCTGCAGCAAATATTCCAAAAAATCTTGAAGCAAGGAGAAGATTAGAGTTTTTTACAAATTCATTGTTTATGGACATGCCTTCAGCAAAGCCAGTTAGTGAAATGGTTCCTTTCTGGTAAACGATTTTCTTCATGTGAGCTGAAATTTCATTACCTGTCAGTTTTATTTATTTTATTTTGAAATTCTGTTGTTTGTTTGAGAACAGTGTCTTCACCCCGTACTACAGTGAGACGGTACTTTATAGTTCCTCCGAACTGCGAGTTGAAAATGAGGATGGAATATCAATTCTTTTTTATCTTCAGAAAATTTTTCCAGGTATGTTATCATGCATTTATGTTTATATTCACAAGAACATAATCGTTATCCACATTAATATTCTGGCTTTATGTCATGTGATTGAGTTAGGTACAAGTGCAGATAATATATTAGATATAGTAAGCTTATACATATGCGGCCCAGTTTTGTACGACCTGTATATGAGCTGATAGGAGCCAAATTCTAGAATTCTTGTGCTTGGATTAATTAAATCTAAACAGATTGCGAGCATGAACACTGCTTCTTCTACAAGGGCATTTTATCTTGGGTGGCCTAGTTATTATCCAGCTGAAGATGGACATGACTTTGACCTTTAGTCACTTGACAACCTCTAAATGAATTAAACCTTGAACAAATATGTGACTGCTTGTTTCAGCTTAACTTGCTTCTTTGAGATGGATCCCTGTTCTCCATGACTGTAGTTTATGCCTGCCTCATTGATTTATTAGTTGGTTTCTCTGTTTATTTTACATTAAATGGCTAGGAATTTGTCTTTCATTTTAGATGAATGGGACAACTTTTTGGAACGGATTGGTCGGGGTGAGTCTACTGGGGATGCTGAGCTGCAAGAAAATTCAAGTGATTCTTTGGAGCTTCGGTTTTGGGTATCTTATCGCGGGCAGACGTTAGCCAGGACAGGTTAGTTTCACTTGCTATCATAGCTGGCATTTGTTTCAAAAACTTAACGTCTCTGGTAGTTCATTTACATTTATAATCATATTTCAGTTAGGTCGGTTTACTATTTGACTTGTACCTAATGATTTAATGTTCTTGAATTGCAGTGCGTGGTATGATGTATTATAGAAGGGCTTTAATGCTACAGAGTTTTCTGGAAAGAAGATCACCTGGAGGTATTTGCTTGTGGGAATTTGAATTGCTTTCAAGTTTCTTTGGGCGAGCTTTTGAACTATGTGTGTAACTTAAACGTTTCTTCCTGCACTGTTAGTGGATGATTATCCTCAAAATGATGTCTTCACAAGTCAAGGCTACGAGTTGTCACGTGAATCACGAGCACAAGCAGATTTGAAATTTACTTACGTGGTGTCATGCCAAATTTATGGGCAACAAAAGCAGAGGAAGGCACCAGAGGCTGCTGATATATCCCTTTTGTTGCAGAGGTATGATCTTTTAATGTACATCACTCAACTTTTGAATTATGTTGACCCTTTCATATGCGATTGTAAACAATGAGATTCTTTATTTTCTTATTAGTAATTCTGCGTTTAAGACAAGGCCCTTTTATTCCTTAATGTGGACGGTAGACTAGTACCACCTGTAATGGTAAGTTAGGTCTGTGTCAAGTATATAAACCTTCCTATTGTGTTCATATCTTGTTCAAAATACCCTCACCTAGATGATCGAGTGTGATTGTAAAGCATTGCTTCTTGTTGAGATGAGCTTAAATTGCACAGTTAATGATACCTCCTAGCCATCCGTAGCCTAGGTTATATGCTTGCTGTTCTGTTCCAATCATATATCAGATTTCTGCATACAGTTTCTTCAACTCTTTTGAGGATGCCAAGTTATATATTTACAGTAAGATAACCTTAGTTTTCCTGATCCTAACTTTTTTTGAAACTGGATGGTGGTGTAGGTATTTTATTTTTACTTTTATGATACTATTTTCAATTCATATTTGGTTACTAGGAATGAGGCCCTTCGGGTTGCATATATACATGTGGAGGAGAGTGGTGCAATTGAAGGAAAGACCACAAAGGAATTTTATTCAAAGCTTGTAAAAGCCGATATAAATGGAAAGGATCAGGTACTCAGAAGTTTTGTTTCCTGTCTTTTTCTTCCATCAAGTTTAAGGTCTTCTGTAGTAGACTCTAGAATAAATTTTCTTTTGTATCATTTTGACCTTTTTGTTATCCTATATGACTAATGACATATTGAAGCATCCCATCTGAAAACTCAAATTATTTGGTTGAGAGTGTCGACAGTTATAAGTTGACTATATTAGGTGAATGGTACAGTCTGGGAATAATGCTTAATATCGTCACTGTAACTTCTATGCACTGTTAATTCATCTCTTAAGTGTACCTATTGATCTCATTATGAGCTTGTGTGTTTTTCTTGTCTAATATGAATTTACAGGAAATATACTCCATTAAACTACCTGGTGATCCAAAGCTGGGTGAAGGGAAGCCTGAAAATCAAAACCATGCCATAATCTTCACTCGTGGGGAAGCTGTTCAGACTATTGACATGAACCAGGTGACTAGTCTATCATCGGGTGTTTGTTTGTGCCTGAGTGCATTTCTGCTTGGTTTGTTATCTTCATTTTTTTTTCAAACTCTCATTGGCTCCCTATATGGCTGTTTAACTTAATGGATTGTTACTTTATTTGTAAATATTGAATTTATGCACCCTAAAAATGCCATCTCTTTCTCTCTCTCTCTCTCTCTCTCTCTCTCTCTCTCTCTCTCTCTCTCTCTCTTTAATTTTTTTTTTTTTTTTTTAATCACATGTATTTTGACACAAGGCTAATTTTACATGAGATTTGGAACTTTGCCACAATTGAGGATGATATAACAGCTGATTTATATTTGCTCTTATTCTGTTCTTTAGGACAACTACCTTGAAGAGGCAATGAAAATGAGAAATCTTCTTGAGGAATTTCGCAGAAATCATGGTCTTCGACATCCAACTATTCTTGGTGTGAGAGAGCATGTATTTACTGGAAGGTTTGGCCAGCTTTTTTTTTTTTTTTTTTTTTTTTTTTTTTCCAGATTTTATTTGTTTGTCAACCTTTTATTATGGCTAGCATAACTGATTACATGCGTGTTATAATTATCCATGCAGTGTTTCATCTTTAGCATGGTTCATGTCCAATCAAGAGACTAGCTTTGTGACTTTAGCCCAACGAATTTTAGCATATCCTCTCAAGTGAGTATTCTGTAACTTGACCCTGCTTGTGCCTAACATTTTGAATATATGGTTAGAAATGTTGTGTTTGTCTTCCCCTAATTACTATTTTCTGGCATGCGTTTGAGTTTTGTTTTCTCTAATTGTAGAGTTCGCATGCACTATGGACACCCAGATGTGTTTGACCGAATTTTCCACACTACCCGAGGTGGGATTAGTAAATCGTCACGTGTTATCAATATAAGTGAAGATATTTTTGGAGGTAAGCATATAAGATGCTGGTGATTTGTTTCTTATATCCCCCCGGCCCCCCGCGCCTCTCCACTTTTCCTAAATGGCTTTGAAATCAGAATATCTGTCTTTCTGTATCAAAACATGTTATTCAGGAAAAGAATATTTGATTAGACTAAATTAGCAAACATAGTAAAACGGAGGAGTTAAATTGGCCAAAATGAGTACAACACGGATCATTTTGACATTTAAGCATAAATTAAGACAGCAAGTGAGGAATTCCTTAATTTTTCATGGTTGTACATAAAAGACAATAATCTAAATTTGGGTGTTATTTTTCTAACATAGACGGTGGAAAAAAGTTTTCCCTTGTAAGTTTTTCCAAGTTTATTTCTTTTTTTACTATATTTATACTGTGAAGTGTAAAGACTGTCTGCATTTTAATGCAGCTTAGTTGATAACCTTAATAATTTGACGGTTCACTGAAGAAAGTAGTTCCAATGAATTTTTAATTTTAATTTTAATTTTTGTTGGAGTTCCAAATTTTGAGTTTTAATCTTTTTCTTTTGGATACTTCTATATATCTTTTGGGTTTATAACTTAGTATGCTTCCTCTTGTGTCTTATCAACTTATTTAAAACAAACTCTGCAGGGTTCAACTCCACACTGAGGCAGGGTAACATTACACATCACGAATACATTCAGGTTCCATACTTAAGCAAATGTTGTTGTCCATTTAAGTGAAGAATACCTTTCTGGTGTCTTGATAGTGTGCTTCTTTGTGTAGGTTGGAAAAGGAAGGGACGTTGGGTTAAACCAGATTGCATTGTTTGAAGGGAAAGTAGCAGGTGGAAATGGGGAGCAAGTCCTCAGTAGAGATGTGTACAGGATTGGGCAACTTTTTGATTTTTTCAGAATGTTCTCTTTCTTTTACACCACCGTTGGTTTCTACGTGTGTACAATGGTATTTTGCTTTGGACTCCTGCATAGTCCTATTTTGTTATTTTTGTTCTTCATATTTGTTTCATGATAAAAATTGGTTCGTAATGCAGATGACTGTCCTTGTAGTATACATATTCTTATACGGAAGGGCCTATCTGGTAAGTGGTAACTTAATCCATAATGGAGAAAATATAATTTTGCAAGTGGACGGGCAAATTTAGGTGAACCATCTCAGTTTTTATAAATGCAATGTAAAGGATACCTTTTTGTTTAATATTATAGGCGTTCTCCGGACTTGATCGTGCCATTGCGAGGCAAGCAAAATTGTCGGGTAACGTAGCATTGGATGCTGTTCTCAATACACAATTTTTGGTCCAGATTGGAATTTTTACCGCAGTTCCAATGATTATGGGTTTTATACTTGAGTTGGGATTGCTGAAGGTTAGTCTATTTAATTCTCATCAGTGTATGTCCATATATAATATCCCTATCTGATGACTGATGGTGATGCAGAATAATATCTAGGACATTTTAAGTTTTTTCCCTATATGATTTAGTTTGCTGTTTGTAACAAGATTAAGATTACTTTCTTATTTCTAGTAGATTTAGGATATAAAGGGATTCCATAAGAGAACGCGAATTAGGGTTCAAGATGCAAGAAATAGAAGTTTAGAATTAGAACACAGAAGAAATAGACAGACAAGGAGTGATCTAGAACAGGAGGAGATTTGGGTTTAGAAGGAGGCAAGAGATAAGCAAGGGGAGATAATTTCATTTATCAAACAAGTCTGCCAGTATTGAATTACGGACCACCTATTTATAATAACCTAATCCTACAACAAACAAGAAAGAATCTTAAATCTTTATATGGAAATATCTTGCGTTTAAAATTCTACGAGGCATTAGGATGAACAATTTTTTCAATGCTCTAGAGAATGTTAAAATAAGACTGGAAAAGAAACTTTGTTTTCTTTATATGCCAATGAAGCATTGTTTTCTTAATATGGAAATATGCGGTTAAAATTCTAGTGTTTCAGCTTTTGCAATTAAAAACCTTTTGTGTTACAGGCGGTTTTCAGTTTTATCACAATGCAGCTTCAGTTATGTTCTGTGTTCTTCACGTTCTCATTGGGAACTAAAACTCACTATTTTGGGCGCACCATTCTCCATGGAGGCGCAAAAGTATGAATTTGGTTTATCCTTTTCTTAAAAGTTCTGTTTTTGTCTATCCTTGTCTTTTTGCATGGAATTAATGGATTATATTTGTATTTTCATTTCACCAAAAGTACCGAGCAACTGGTAGAGGCTTTGTTGTCAAGCACATAAAGTTTGCTGAGAATTACAGGCTCTACTCAAGGAGTCATTTTGTCAAAGCGTGAGTGATATTTTCCAGTTATATTATTTCATTTCCGTTTTGTACAATTTTTGGATGAGGGGTTGTTCTTATATTCGTGCAGTTCTTTAAACTTTTTTTTTTCTTTTGTCAAGCTCTTATAAATCATGTCTTAATTTTTCAGGTTTGAAGTGGCTCTACTTCTCATAGTTTACGTTGCATATGGTTACGTAGATGGTGGTGCTGTTTCTTACATTTTGCTAACTCTCAGCAGTTGGTTCCTTGTCATCTCCTGGTTGTTTGCTCCCTATATCTTTAATCCGTCTGGTTTTGAGTGGCAAAAGTATGTTTATTTTTGGTTGACTTTCTATTTGTATGATACATATATGTGCAGCTGTTATTCTTTTGTAACATCTGAGATGTTCTCTTACTAATTAAACAGGACAGTGGAGGATTTTGATGATTGGACCGGTTGGCTTCTTTACAGAGGTGGGGTAGGAGTTAAGGGAGAGCATAGTTGGGAATCCTGGTGGGATGAGGAACAGGTTTGTAACTGTAATAATAGTAGAATTTCAACAAAAGTGGTGTTTCTGTCTTTCGAAATTTTTTAATTGGTTTATTAATATTAAAATATCTGTTGTTACCTGTTATCGTGTACATAAGTTTTCATGTTGCGGTTATCTGTATAGGTTGAATTAAAGTCCTATTATTTTGGACTCAGGCTTTTGTATGTTAATTCTTTAATCTAGCTTTGTTTAGGATTGTGGGTCGCTTGGCTGTAGATCTGTGTTGGTATTCTTGAGGTTATCTCTGTTGTAAACACATTGTCATGTTTTTTTTATCTACAAATCTCAAGGAAACCGCACCCGGCTGTGGAGCTAAATTTTGTGTGGCTTTTTGTTTCTATTTCTTTTTGCCTTTAGACTGGTGTCAAGGGGAGGGGCACTAGCATAGAGCTAGCCATATTTCGACATTAAGTATTTCTTCACTGATGAGTAGCAAGAATATCTGTTTTGCAGCATTGCCTCTGCCTTAAATCTTCTTTCGGTTTTCTAATCTAGGAATATTGTTTTTCAATTTTCTAACCTAGGAATATTTTTTTCAGCCATAATTAATGTTTATCATTGTTTGTTTGTTTTAATGATGCATGTGATTGTTATATATATATATATATATTTTTTTTTTTTTTTGGTGAAGAATGGTCATCTCATTTGTTTTTGTTGTGTTCAGGATTGTTTTTTTCATTTTTGCCCTTGTTTTATTTATTTCATGTGTTTAAGTTGATTTTATGCTTATGCAGATGCATATTCAAACGCTGAGAGGTCGTATATTGGAAACAATTTTGAGCTTGAGATTCTTCATGTTTCAATATGGCGTTGTCTACAAACTCCAGATCACTGCAAAGGACACATCACTTGCGGTACACTTCATACTCTCTCTTTTATATATTTTTCAACTTTCAAACGAATCATATATGAGTGCAAAGTCAACCAAAGTATTTCCTCGTACCGTGCATCTTGCCAACCGAATCTTGCCTCTAGGAAATCCTAGGGGAAATTTGCGTTCATTAGGTTGTGGACTTGCGCTTAGATCATTTTTTGTTAAATTGTGGGACGATTATTGCTGTGGGTTGTACTTTCCTTGTATATATGCCTTGCACTCCCACAATTTGAAAAGATAAATAAAAAGAGGAAAAGAAGTATAGGAGAATTCTGTCTGGTAGATTGTGTGTGCTCTGCAGATGGGTGTTATTATCATGGCACAGAAGCTACTTCTTGTGAATTTGAGTATGTTGTGATTTCATGTAGAATTCTGTTGTGATTTCGTAATAACGAGATTAGTATAGAATTTTGTTGCGGTTTCATTTTGATTTGTCCTTGAGAAAGATGATTACGACTCTGCTAGTTCGAACTGATACTACAGTGCATAGTTGAACGTGTGCATACAGCTTTAGCATATGATGTTTAGTTTGCCCTTTTGTGATTTTGTATTGGACATGTTCTTTTGATTGTTAGCGTTGTTCGCTCTTTATTTTGACAGTTCTCTCTTTTGGTTTTGATCCAGATTTACGGATTCTCTTGGGTTGTGTTGGTGACCATTGTCCTGATTTTCAAGGTTTGTGCCAAGAAAGTTATCATCGCCCCTTTTGAGTATGCTCGATAAATTTTAATTAAATTCTTACTCTACGTGACTGAATTTATTTTGCATTCCAGGTTTTCAGTTACAGTCCCAAAAAGTCGGCCAACTTCCAGCTAGTGATGAGATTTGCACAGGGTGTGGCGTCCTTAGGACTTGTTGCGGTTATTGCTCTTCTTGTAATATTTACTGAACTCTCAATAACTGACCTGTTCGCAAGCCTGCTCGCAATCATTCCTACCGGATGGGCAATATTATGCGTAAGTTATACTTTACATCATTGCACGTGTTAATCTATAAACACGATCATTTTGCAAAGTTATTTAAGCTGTTTCAATTGTGCGTAAAACAGCTAGCGGTCACTTGGAAGAGGATCGTGAGGAGTCTAGGTTTATGGGACTCGGTGAGGGAGTTTGCCAGGATGTATGATGCTGGTATGGGGATGTTCATTTTCGCTCCTATAGCGTTCTTGTCCTGGTTCCCCTTCATCTCCACCTTCCAGTCTCGACTTCTCTTTAACCAAGCATTTAGCCGTGGGTTGGAAATATCACTCATCCTCGCCGGAAACAAAGCCAACGTTGACGTCTAATCTGACTCTCTCCTGAAAAGTTTTGGCTGCCGCAAGTGTTTGACATCGCTTGTATGATATTGTACTTTTTGTGTGCGTGGGGCAAGGGTAGAACGGTTGTTTCTGTAGATAGATGGTTGTAAAAAATTGTAGCTGTGATTGAGAATTGTTATACTGAATTCGTTGACGGGTGAGGGCGACGGTTTAGGTTTATATCTCTGCTTATTGAATTGCTGCCCCATTTTGGTAAAATGACAAGATAGCCCTTGCGACGTTTTTGTGCCAATTCCCCATTGTTTCGTTAATTCCCAATATAATTAAGGGATTGCCATTCAGTATAATCCTTGGTCATAACTTTTTTAGAGGAATTTGTCAATTATTTTTTTTCTGAATTTTAATTTTAGCCGATTGTTGCTGGTTTCAAAAGGATAATTGGCTCAAATTAAAATTCAGCAGGAAATTGACCAATTATTGGCCATTTCTTACAAGTTCGGTAAGGTAGGGGTGAAATTGGCAAATAAATAACTCCACTTTATTTTACTTGGGGAGGGAAGACTCAAACTCGGGACCTCGAGGGAAAAGATTGTTACTTGGGGAGGTACGACTCGAATTTGGGACCTCGAGGGGAAAGAATATACGCTCCTCAATACTTTGTTTCATCCGTTGAGACTTACGTAGTAAGACCTTCAATTTTTATGGCGCTGAAATGAGCGGCAGGAACCATCAACTCGATTAGAACTACAAATTATAAAATCATGCAAATTTCCGGAAATCGGAGAATGCAACTATTCATCCAAACATCCAAAATACTATGATGAATAAGAAAAATAATGTCACACAAGTTTGAGATGTGATCCTTCCAGTCCTAAGACCGCATGACAAAACTACTTTGTATCAAATTCATCTGGAATTTGAAGCTCCAATGAATCCATGAGACTTGCAAGAAAACACATCATTCACCGCTATCGGTAGTGGGATTCAAACAGAAGCAAAGTTCAAATATATACGATCCATAGAACCAAACACGACCTAAAGGATACAGCACAAAGAACATACATTCAAGAAAAATCTATGGCCACAAACCAAAGCTACTAGCCTTATAACAGTTATAAGGCGGTGTATATATGAAGAATGAAAGCCACACGTATCACAGTTCAATATCACTAAATTGACAACGAACGATACAAATCAGTCAATGATCAGTACGAGAACTTCACAATTTCAAACCACGACACTCAGTACATTTAGTTCAGCAAACAGAAATTCCAAAACAAGTTCTCAATCATAATGTGGAAGAACAAATGCACCTAAAAAAACTCCGAAACGAATTCGAAGGGGCTATACTAGGATGCAAATTCAGCTCTTCTCATATAAATCACAACAAGCCAAGCAGACAATCACCCTGTTAAACCCATACGTAATCCTCAAATCTCCCTAGAAATACAACAAACTAAAACAAATCACCAATACGAGAAGAAAAGGCCAAACAAGCAATACTCCAGAAAATGTAATCCAAATGCGATTAACAGGACCGATATTACTTCCAGATTCAGAGAAAATATAGTGAAAGTAATCAACAACCCATTCATTTCGAAATAAACTTCAAATCTTTCGGTAATAAAATGAATTATACTGCAATACACAACCAAAATATAGTGAAAAAATATTGCCAAGAACTTCAAAATATAATATATCTTATCAAAAACAGCACAAATCCGTTCATGTCTCAAATCGAAGATCAGATTAAACGCCAAATCCATTAAAGCATAATCAAAATTAAAGTGCTTAACTTGACAGTCGCTAATTTCATTTCAATAACAAAAACACGAACCCAAATGAAATCGATCGAAATCAATCGACGTTCTGCATGATATCCTCTGCGGTGAACTTGGTGCCCTTGTCCTTGTCAGCGGCGGCTCGGCCCTTGGCCTTGCGGTCGAGCAGAGACTTGCGGTCCTTGTCGAGGCGGAGCTTGGTGATGACGACCTTGGAGGGGTTGATGCCAACATTGACGGTGGACCCGTTCACCTTCTCCCGGGTGATCCGCTCGATGTGGATGACCCACTTGCGGCGGTACACCTGCACGACCTTGCCCTCGCGGCCCTTATAGGTCCCACGCACGACCTGGACCTCGTCGTCCTTGCGCACCGGCATCGATCGGACGTTGTACTTGGAGCGGAGGTCGGTGGAGAGAGGCGCACTCATCAGCACGCGGCGCACGCTAGACGGCGCCGTGAAGTGAGCCTTGCGGTTCTTCCGGCGGGAGCTGGTGACGCGGGGATTATACTTCATTTTTGCTTGTTTTAGCTCGCTCCTGCTCTGCTCCTAGGGTTTTCGGCTAGGGTTTGAGATTCTGGCTGGTCTTTTAAGTTTGGGTTTATATAGGGAAGCGTTTGAATTGCAGGCTCGCTTTCGGATGCGGAAATTTTTTTATGTACCTTGCTTTGGGCCCAAACAGTGATAGAGATACGACTCTCGTCAAATAAGAATTTGAACTACATTATTACTATTTTATTATGAGACTTAATTCACTTTTATACCCTCTTAATGTAGATAATATCATTTATTAAAAAAAAATTGATTGATACGAACATCTCTTAATCTAACGGCTGAAAAATCCGAACACAAAAGGATTCCTTTGAGGACATGTATGTCGGATTTTGAAATATTATGGCTTGGATGATTAAGTGGATTGGAAAAGAAATGATATTTATCAATTTAATCATCTCGAGTTCACGTGAGATTTTTTAGTATGCCGATAACATAGTCTGGTATAACATATGTCATAATACAATTGTTTAGAAATTTAATTTTTCAAGTTTCTAACCAATTGTATTTTCACACTTGAAGTATTGGACTGTATTCCTAACACACTGAAAAATCTTTCAAGTTCACATAGTGATTTGGAAGCCATACGATGAAAGGTTATTAGCAATTTTTGAAATGATATTAAAGTCCATTAGGAAAAAGATTGGAAAATTTAGAAAAATAATCAAAATTTGGCCCCATATAGAATTATAGCCACATTTTTATGGTTATGCTAATTATAACCAAAAGTTAATGATATCGTCTTCTTTTAAAAAAAAAAAAATATATATATATATATATATAACCAAAAGTTTATAAAAAAATACTAATATACCCTTAAAAGTACCATACACAAATTCGCCACTTTCAATAATTAGTTATGCTTGCTAGTGGCGTAGCCAGGAATTTACCTTAATGGGGTCACGAACAAGAAGCTTCCGAAAAATAATATACTTTCGTTTCATTTATAATTGGTAACTACGTGTTCTCATATTTTAGAATGTCATATCATAACATCATTATCAATAGAATCAAATACATTTTTATTGAATATGGCTAAGTAATCAATAAACCATTCATTTTTCATTGTATACAACCATTGATTTTCCATATGATGTGAATTATTTACGATATTGATCACTGACAAACCTCTCTCTATTTTGGAAAGGTTGTTTTGGTATGTTTTAATTAAAAAATATTAATAAATGGTCTATCTATTTTGTTTGCCTTAGCTATTATAGGGGTTATATAAAAATTCAAAGGGGAGACATTTGAAGTTATTGGGGGTCAGTGGCAGCCGATGCCTCCCTTTTGGCTCCGCCACTGATGCTTGCAATGAGGAAGACTTATGAGTCCAAAGTGAATAGATCGACTAAGGATCGTTTAGAAGTTAGATGTGTGAATGATAGTTGTAAATGATAGCTTCATATCAACTTTCAATCTATCCACTTTGAACTCATAATTTTAAAGATATTATATTAACACTCCACATATTGTTGAATAAACCTCACATACTTAATACACCCCGCATTTTCTTTTTTCAACTAAAAATTATCTTAACACACCTCACATACTTCTCCACAATACCCCCTCTCACCCCACATTCTCAACATACACCTTACATTTCACATACAGCCCACATTCTACCAATACTGATTTAGCCATGAAGATCATTTTTTACCAGAGCTCATAATTTATTAATCTATCTAAATTTTAAATCCGAATAGTTCGTGCCTGCAACCAATATTTTAGCCATGATGTTCATTTTTTACTAGAGCTCATAATTTTTCCAGATTTATTTTTCTCGTAAGTTTTTCAAAGTTGGTCGAATTAAAATTTAATTATTGAATTCTCAGTCCCTTTATTAGTTCCATCTTCCTCCCATAAATTTAATCAGATCAGGCTCAAAATATGCAGGGAACAGTATTTATGTACCCCTCTTTAATTTCTTACATCTCTTTCTTTAATTTGGGGTGGCTGGTCCGTGGTTACATTTGAGATCCTGGATTCGACTTTTTTTTTCTCCGATATCATTTGTATATATTTATGATAAGAAAGTCATATAATACGTAGTTAACCATTAAATGGTTCAATATATATATATATATATATATATATGTGAGACACTCATTATCTATGATTATAGAAAACAAAAACGGTTTAACAGGATTAACAAAATGGCTAGCTCTTCATTTTGTTTCCTAAAATTGCCTAACAAATCGCACGTTTCTCTCTCTTTCGATCTCCCCCCCCTCTCTCTCTCTCTCTCTCTCTCTCTCTCGCTCTCGATCTCTCTCTCTCTCTCAAGTCTGTCTGCACCATTCCCCTTTCTATTATCTTTTCCTGTAAAACTTCCTCCTCCAAACCATCAGGTCGGGCAGATCCTGCCTTCCTCCATCATGGCTTCGGTAAACATTTTCTCCATTTCTCCGCTTTTTTTCATTATTTTCCCTCATTTTTCTGTACAAACATGTATAAATTTCGGGTTATAGATGGCGATATAATTTCCGTACGTTGACCAATTAAAATTCTGTTCTTTTCTTTTTTGTTATGTGAATTCGTGACGGTTTATTAGGACAGAAAATATCAAAGAAAGATTGAATTTTATTAGGTTGTGCAATGCTCTAGATTTTAGTTTTGTTAGGAATTCAAGGTTTTCAATTCTAATGACCTAGAGACAATTGTTTTCCCATCATTCCTAGCATGGAAACTTATCATGCATTTCTGGAAAGATACGTATGCATGGAGGATCTTCCTTCGAGCCCTTCTTTTCGTTTTTCCTTTTTGGTGCAAATTCATTGCCTCTCATAGGGATTCGACATAATAACAGAGTGCCGGCTGTCGACTACCTAACCCCCTCACCCTCCTCCTTTATTCGGGCTTGGGATCGGCAGTATAAGCTAAACTTACACAGACGGAGTTTGCAAATTCATTGCCCCTAATCAATCAAATTGTTACCCATCTTAATGTGAAATTCTTTTCTTGTTTTCATTACAATGGTTAGAGAGCACAATATAGTGTCATGCATGATTCTTTTGCTTAAGTTTATTAAAAAGTAAATTCTAAGTCCCGATGCAGTTGCTTAACGACACACATACATGTCGCTGTGTAAGAAACGCAGAAGATTGATGTGGAGGTAAGGTGAAGGTTAGATGAACAAGGACGTGAAAAATGGAGGCAGATGTGTGGAAATATAATTTGGTTTGATTTCATTAAGTCTTCGGTGTTACAGACCGAGTAGGATCAAGACGATTGATGACCTAGCCAGTTTAGTGTATCTGCAGATACTAATCGGAGCTTGTTTTTACAATATTTCAGCAGGATAAAGGTCGACCGTTGCCGAAATTCGGGGAATGGGATGTAAACAACCCAGCTTCAGCTGAAGGATTTACTGTTATATTCAACAAGGCCAGAGATGACAAGAAGACCAGTGCGGCTCAAGTGAAGATCGTCACCCCACGAAAAAATGACGGCAGCACACGAAGAAATGGTGCTGGATACAACACTGTCAATGAGCATTATCCTAAGTATCCTCCCCCAAAGGTAACAAACACTATAGAAGTTGCTCATGAAATTTGATGTTTGCGTTGTGTCCGTATATATGGGCTGTTTGGAGTGCCTTAAGAAGGCTAAAATCGCTTTTAGACAAGCAACAACGCTTCTAATAACCTTTGGCAGGAAATGTTAAACTTACTTCATGAAGCGCGTGTTGTTAATGAAAATTTTCACGAGCTTCTCTCAAAAAAGTTATGATAAGTATAAGTGTTTTCTAGATTAGCATTTTCAAACGGCGCTTCCATAAAAGAAGCACATGGCAGGTGCTTTCTGTAATTTTTTTCCTCCAAGTATATGGTTAGAAAGCGCTTTTAGTGATCTAAAAGTGTTTTTAGTTATTTTGAAAGCACTTCTAAATAGGTCACAAATCTTCTCATAGCTTTGTTACTAATCTTCTAACTGAATATTTGCAGAATAAATGGTTTTGCTGTGGTTAAACGAATCAACAACTGCTCACGAGGGCGAGGTGATGATGCAAAAATATTAGGGTGGGACTGGGAGGAGTTACTACAAACGAATTAAAGAAATTTTTTTCTTGTGCCTGGGAAATATATGTGGAACAGCAAATCTCTCATATATATAAAAAAAGTTCTTTTTGTTCCTTCTTTTTTTTCTTTTCACTTCTGCTTTTATTGATTTTGGCTTCTTTTGCACTTCTATGCCTGTATATATATGTTGTGCGGTCCTCAGTTAAATAATTGGGCACAAGAACGTCACTTTATTTAGGTTTGCAGCAGTTGATTCTTGCTTGTTACAGGACCTTGTATCAATCTGATCATCCCACTCCCCAAGTCCGAGAGCTCGCTTGGTGCCTAAGATTGGATATAACACAGTAAATTCAAGCATGTTGAAGGATAGAAGAAACAAAGAAGTTTTGTCCAAGTTAAAAGGTAGAAGATGAAGTGCAGAGTGAAGAAAACATATCATTTTCAACCCCCCACAAAATGGCAGGATACCAACATCTCTTATAACTTATCCCTTCTAATCCTGTCCCCAGATGAAGAATCATTCACAACTATCTCCATTTCTTACTTCACCATATCTTAAAATAGCAAATTATGAAATCTAATTCCACGCACCAAATGAGAAGGTTTGACAAATTCACTTCAGGAGGAGGCACGTACACAAGTATTTTTTTGTCAAACCTCGTAAATTCTTGATGCGCTCTCGTTTGTTTTGCTCACTGTCGTCGAGGATCATCAAAAATTTTTTGTCCCGTCGAATTATTCTTCGCAATGAGAGGATCAAATAATCTCTATGTAGACACTAACTTGGTTCAAAAAACAAAATGTTTTGAGTTCATCCAGCAATTCTTCCCCATTGTTGGGGTTTGTTTGGTTTGGAGATCAATAGTTAACACAATCACTTCTGTAGGTAGGATTATCCAACAAGCAAATCAAAGATTATTGGGAAGTGAGCATAACCACAAAGCAAAGTTGAGAGTATACTCCCCAAATTTAACCTGTATTTTCTAGTCAAATCACATCAAATACGAAATAATTTACATTTTCCGGCTTCAATTAAGTTCTTACATCCGAAAGACCGCTGGCAGCCGGGTGACAAGGTTTGACACATTTCCAAGTTAAAAATAACAAAACGATTCACTGCTCTAGCTGGCGTTTCATGCAAAACTTATAACTCAGGCTGTTGCGGAATTGTAGCATCAGTCCCAGCTCTACTTCCAGATGTTCAAAGGGCATGAGAAGGAAAAGAAAGAAGTCAAAACACGAAAACATCCGACTATTATCCCTAAAACAATGGTAATTCATACATCAAAATCATGAGAGGTAAATAAACCCAAGACTATAATACCGGAGTGATGAATTCTGTAGTTTCGGAATGAATCCCATGAGATTCATAAGCGGATTGTGGGTGAGATTCTTCTGCAGGTGTAGGATCAGGGTGATTAAACAAGCAGTTGTTTTCATGCTTGCAAGTGCCATTTCGCATATAGTGCCAACAATCTTTCTTCCCCTGTAGTACGTTAAAATAATTATTCAGCAAACATATGGACACTTGATAGTAAGCTCCAACAGACTAAGAAAATAGCAAAGACAAAATCTCAAATCTTAAGCACCATGAATAGATAGATATTCATTCCTCATATTTTTGCAGATCAAACCGAGAGTTTATACCGGACGAATTGGCAGGCCCAAAAAGTTAAGTTCCAGAGCTGGAGCTACAGAGGGTTCCCCTTTACGTCGTCCTGGGCAATGCTGCAACAAGCTCAAGTGTTATATTAACATCATGAAACTGTTTCTAGGCTGCCATGCACATTGCACAGATTTGAATAAGAGGGTACAAAGGGAAAGAAATGCCATTCACAACTTAAAAATTAATTGTAATCCTGTATAAAAAGGAATATGTGATTGTAATGTAACACCATACAATTGTCATGAAAACACATCAACTATAAGTTGATCATGTTCAAGACCCTCAACGTTCTATAGTTAGCTACGAGATAGAAGGTTTAAGATAACCATGTTGCCTATGAGTTGATCACGTTCAGTTGTGCATGCTAACCTACTAGCTTTCAGATAACCGTATGAGAAGCCCCATTGTCACTCAAAACAGAAAGAGTTAAGATATTACGCGAAACCAAATACGCAAAGTAAAACAAACTTAATGATCTAAAACATGAAAACCAAGCAGTTGCAGTGAAAACAAGAACTTCGGATAGATAGTAACCTTGCTTTCAGTCCGGTCTTGCTTCTCTGCCAACTCTTCCTTCTGCTTTGCCTTGTTCTTAGACACCTTCTTCTTATATATATGATAAAGTTCAAAACACCAAGAAACACAATGTGAGCACCAATAACACAAATATTTCCGGAATCATACAAGGCCAGATGCATTAATGTTTCAAACGCTAAATGCAGGCACAAAGTCTCCCTTTTTTTTTTGTTAATCAAAAGTCCCAATTTTTCACGTACAAATTTCATCGCAAAGATGCATGTGAAAGAAAAACATCATCTCTAACAAATATGATATGTGCCTCCATTTCGAGTCAATTCTGCTAACAAAGATCATCGCGGCACAATAACCTAACCGATGAACACATTCTATACACGATGAGAGCTGAGGCCGAGAAATCATGAAAAGTCTCAATCTTTCAATCATAAAAACACATATGCAAATACTAAAAACAAAAAAGTTATGATACTACTTGCAACCAAATATGCAAAGTAAAACAAACGTAATGATGTAAAACATGAAAACCAAGCAGTTGCAGTCAAAACCAGAATTTCGGACAGATAATAACCTTGCTTTGGGTCTGGTCTTGCTTCTCTTCCAACTCTACCCTCTGTTTTGCTTTGTGCTTACACACCTTACAAAGTTCAAAACACCAAGAAACACAAAGTGAGCACCAACACCACAAATATTTCCTGCAATTACAAGGCCAGATGCATTAATGTGTCAAACACTAAATGCAGGTCAAAGTTTTTTACTCTATAATACATGCATACATGCATTTCTAGGCTGAAACAATGGGAGCCAAGCCCGCGAAAACATGAAAATACTCAATATTTCAACCATAAACATACATATGTAAATGCTAAATGCGAAAGATGAGTGATATACCTGCTTGTTTTTCCTTCCCCGAGGGTGATTAAACTTGCAATTCGATCCAAACTTACAACTGCCAGTCTTCAGATACAACAAACAGTCTCCAGCTTTCGGCCTCAATGGGTACTGATTCCTTCTGCTACTCTCCGCAACAACCTCGTTCTCCACGTCACCACCATTCTGATTCCCTCCTCTAATGCCGCTGCTTTTGCCCTCTCTCTCCATCTCATTTTCCTTTTCAGACTCTCTCTCCTTCTCTTCTTCTTCTTTTTTCTCCCATTCCTTCAAACTCAACTCCCAAATCTCGTCAACGATGGCAGGATTGAAGTTCCAATTCTCAAAGGCGGGGTCGAATTGCTGAAATTTATCGAAGATGGCATAGGTCCTATCGAGCTCAGTGGGGTCAGGTCCCTGAATCCATTCAAGGATTTCAGGATTGAGATCGGATGGCAAAGGAGACTGACTAAACAGCGGATGATCACTTTGATCATCGATGCAGTTACACACCTTATAAAGTAGAAAACGGCAAGCATGAAAACCAAGCAGTTGCAATAGAAAGTTAAAAACCAGAACTTTGGATAGATAATAACCTTGCTTTCGGTCTGGTCTTGCTTCTCTGCCAAATCTTCCCTCTGCTTTGCCTTGTCCTTAGACACCTTCTTCTAATAAGTATGATAAAAGTTCAAAACACCAAGAAACACAAAGTGAGCACCAACAACACAAATATTTCCTGCAATCATACACGGCCAAATGCATTAAGGTCTCAAACGCTAAATGCAGGTCCAACGTTCCCATTTTTTTTGTTAATACGAAGTCCCGATTTTTCATGTACAAATTTCATCGCAAATATGCATGTGAAAGAATACATCATCTCTAACAAATATGATATCTGCAGCCATTTCGAGTCAATTCCGCTGACAAAGATCATCATCGCAGCATAATAAACTAACCGATTAACACATTCTTACACTATAACACATGCATACATGTCTTTCTAAGCTGAAACAATTAGAGCTGAGCCCGGGAAAACACGAAAATCCTCAATCTTTCAACCATAAACATGCACATGCAAATGCTAAATGCGAAAGACAAAGTGATATACCTGCTTGTTTTTCCTTCTCCGAGGGTGATTAAACTTGCAATTCGATCCAAACTTACAATTGCCAGTCTTCAGATACCACCAACAGTCTCCAGGTTCCGGCCTCAATGGGTACTGATTCCTTGTGCTACTCTCCTCAACACCCTCCTTCTCCACCTCACCACCATTCTGATTCTCTCCTCCAATGCCGCTGCTTTCATTCTCTCTCTCCTTCTCGTTTTCCATTTCAGTCTCTCTCCTCTTCTCTTCTTCTTTTTTATTCTTTTCCTTCAAACTCAACCCCAAAATCTCGGCGGGGTCGAATTGCTGAATTTTATCGAGGATGGCGTAGATCCTTTCGAGCTCGGCGGGGTCAAGTGTCCGAATCCAATCAAGGATTTCAGGATTGAGATCTGATGGCAGAGGAGACGGAATAGACGGTGGACGACCACTTCGATCATCACTTCGATCATCGATGCGGTTGTTGTTAATGGGATTTAGGGGAACGGCGACGCTTTCATAGAGTTCCGATAGCCGTCCGGATCGAAAGTGCCTATTAATTACGGGTCACATTGAAAGTGACACCTGAAGCAGGAAACTCGCTGCCGGAAACATTGGTAGTTTTTGTGCTGGTGGCGGCGGTGGCGACGGTGGCTGAAACGGGGTTGCTGGGTTTGCAGTAAACTTGCAACCAGCAGCTACGCTATCGTTTATGGATGAAATTGAGTTTAAGTTGGTTGATTAATTCAAAGCCGTCTGCTTTTTCTAGCGGAGGCATATTTGGATTGCATTTCAATTCCAAAGCTGCTTTAGCAAAAGTAGACACGGAAATAGATGGACTGGGTACAGTGCCTCTTACTTCGATGCAACGGAATCATAATGTTTCAAAATATCAGAAAAGGATGTATCTTTATGTAAAGATCCTACTCAGCCGTGTATCATGCATCAGAAATCATTTAACTTTTATTATTTTAAATTAAACACAAATAATATCTGACAAAAATTAATTGTATAATACATAATGAATAGGATATGGGGATCCGATCCTCACACAATGGATTTGAAGAGGATCATTTTCCCAAAATATCAACTGAATACACTGCTTACTCTCCCATTTTGATTATCCTAGATTTTTTGTTTTTATTTTGAGTCAAAAGTTGACTTATATGATATTGGTTGACTTATTTTACCTGGGTTCACCATCCCTTCTCTTCACTTGGGTCAAAGATTGACTTATATGACCTGAATTCACCATCACCGTCACCTTCATAGGTCCCCCTCCAGTGCCGTGACCTACAAGCATGTTAATTTGTAATATGGGTATGCATTCTTCATTGGTGTTTTACATGCAAGTTTGATCAATGTTACATGCAAGATACACAATGCATGCAACCCCGCAACAAGTTCGATACACAACAGAAGATGCCAGCAGAACTTATGGAGCGAGATCCACAACCAAGCCATTTGAAGATGCTCGGAGAATAGGCAATGACGACGAAATTGAAAACCTGTATCTTCCGGGAAAATGACATAGATAAGAAATAATTTACACGTTCCATTTCCCTTGAGTTCTCACAACCAAAAAGTTTGTCATTCGGGTGGAAAAAGAGATTACACATGTCCAGATGACCTCAGTGATGCGAATCCTGTGCTCTAGGCAAGCATTTCATGCATAGCTCATTGCACGGGCTGCGGCTGACTTGTACCATCAGTTCCTTCCAGTTCTTCGTACCCCATTTGCAGTTTCCGAGTCACAGAAAGGAATCTGACAAAGACGGATGGTCAAATCTGCACGTTGCCCCAGAACAGCTAACGCCAGAGCGACTGCTGTGGCCTGTGTGCAAACGTTCTGACCCTGGATTGGAAACAAATTTAGGATCAAAACTTATGTAATTGATGACATGCAATAACAAAGCACAATAAGTGATCAAACCGAGTCTTGCATATAGGAAACCAAAGTACTTTCCTTGGTACTTGTATCACAAAGTGAAAATACTTCTGAGATCATAATCCATAGTTACGAATTCTCTATAAAAAGAACATTTTGAAAAAGAGTGAACTTACTGGTCTTAAAGGGAGATCCTCGTAGATGCAAACCGGTTGCCCAGGTCGTTCTGGTAATTCTTCAACTTGCTTCAGCTGTGCATATTGTCCGTCGAAGTTGATTTCAGTCACTGCGTTGTTCATAACATATGGTGGAGGTACAGGATACTATTAGGGAACCCAATTAAAAGGTTTAGATGTACCGAAGTGAAAACGTAAGCATGTTACTACAACTGATGCCGACAACAGTTTGCTCAAAATATTGGAAATTTAAAGTCCTTAATGGAGGACCATATTACTAGTTTTATGAGCCAAAACATGAATAAAAAAGGGCATGAGAAGGAAAAGAAAGAGGTCAAAACACGAAAAATCCGGACTCTTATCCCTTAAAAGATGGTAATTCGTCATGAGAGGTAAATAATCCGAAGACTATAATACCGGCGTGATGACAAAAGTACCTGATAATCATTCCATTCTCTAGTTTCGGAATGAATCCCATGAGATTCATCAGCGGATTGTGGGCAATGCTGCAACAAGCTCCAGAGCTAGAGCTACAGAGGGTTCCCCTCTACGTCGTCCTGGGCAATGCTGCAACAAGCTCGATCGTTATATTAACATCTTGAAACTGTTAATAGGCCACCATGCACATTGCAGAGACTTGAATAGGAGGGTAAGAAGGGAAAGAAATGTCATTCACAATTCAAAATTCAATGTAACAGCGTACTACTGTCATGAAAACACATCGGCTATAAGTTGATCACGTTCAAGACCCTCATCATTCTATAGTCAGCTGCAGGATAAAAGGCTTAAGATAACCACATCGACTATAAGTTGATCACGTTCAGTTGTGCATGCTAACCTACTAGCTTTCAGATAACCATATGAGAAGTCCCATCGTCACTCAAAGCAGAGAGAGTTAAGATATTACGCGAAACCAACTATGCCAAGTAAAAGAAAACTTAAGGATGTAAAACATGAAAACCAAGCAATTGCAGTAAAAACCAGAACTTCGAATAGATAATAACCTTGCTTACCTTGTATCAATCTGATCATCCCACTCCCCAAGTCTGAGAGCTCGCTTGGTGCCTAAGATTGGATTTGATTTGATAACACAGTAAATTCAAGCATGTTGATTCCAAGTTAAAAGGTATAAGATGAAGTGTAGAGTGAAGAAAACATCATTTTCAACCCCCCCCCCCCCCCAACAAAATGGTAGGATACCAACATCTCTCATAACTTATCCCTTCTAAACCCGTCCCCATATGAAGAATCATTCACAACGACTGTGAAGGTTTGACAAATTCACTTCAAGAGGAGGCACATACACGAGTTTTTTTTTTTGTCAAACCTCGTAATTTCTTGGTGCACTCTCATTTGTTTTGCTCATTGTCATCGAGGATCATCAAATTTTTTTGTCCCGTCGAATTATTCATCGCGATGAGAGGATCAAATAATCTCTATGTAGACACTAACTTGGCTCAAAAAACAAAATGTTCGAGTTCATCCAGCAATTCTTCCCCATTGTTGGGGTTTGTTTGGTTGGTTTGGAGGTCAATAGTTAACACAATCACTTCTGTAGGTAGGATTATCCACAAGCAAATCAAAGATAATTGGGAAGAGACCATAACCACAAGGCAAAGTTGAGAGGATACTCCCCAAATTTAACCTGTATTTTCTAGTAAAATCACTTCAACTACGAAATGATTTACATTTTCCGGCTTCAATTAACTTCTTACATCCGAAAGACCGCTGGCAGCTGGGTGACAAGGTTTGATACATTTCCAAGTCAAAAATAAGAAAACGATTAACTCCTCTAGCCCGCGTTTCATGCAAAACTTATAACTCAGGCTGTTGCGGAATTGTAGCATCAGTCCCAGCCATACTTCCAGATGTTCAAAGGGCATGAAAAGGAAAAGAAAGAAGTCAAAACACGAAAACAAATGGTAATTCGTACATCAAAATCATGAGAGGTAAATAAACGGTAAACCCAAGACTATAATACCGGAGTGATGACATCATTCCATTCTGTAGTTTCGGAATGAATCCCATGAGATTCATAAGCGGATTGTGGGCGAGATTCCTTGGCAGGTGTAGGATCAGGGTGATTAAACAAGCAGCTGTTTCCATACTTGCAAGTGACAGTTCGCATATAGTGCCGACAATCTTTCTTCCCCTGTAATACGTTAAAATAATTATTCAGCAAACATATGGACACTTGATAGTAGCTCCAACAGACTAAGGTTTGATTTGGTATTGCTGTGCTTTGAAAAAAAGCTGCTTCTGCTGTGCTTTGAGAATAAGCTGCAGAGTGTTTGGTAAACTTTTTTGTAAAAATGCTTTTGAAAAAAAAAAAGCAGTATTATAGTGTTTGGTAAACTTGTTTGGTAAACTTTTATGTAAAAGTACTTTTGAAAAATAAAAGCAGTATTATAGTGTTTGGTAAACTTTTATGTAAAACAGACGTGAAAAAAAGCCGGTTTTTCAAAGCTGGGTTTTGCAACTTCTTGTTTTTGGCTTTTTTTCACCCAAAACTGTGAAAAAAAGTTGAAGCTGAATGTTTACCAAACACAAAAACAGCTCCCAGCTTTTTTTGATACCAGCTTTTTTCAGAATCACCTCAGTACCAAACCAGACCTAAAAAAATAGCAAAGACAAAATCTTAGATATTCATTCCTCATATTTTTGCAGATCAAAAGAGTTTATACCGGACGAATTGGCAGGCCCACAAAGTTAAGTTCCAGAGCCGGAGCTACGGAGGGTTCCCCTTTACGTCGTCCTGGGCAATACTGCAACAAGCTCAAGTGTTATATTAACATCATGAAACTGTTACTAGGCCGCCGTGCACATTGCACAGATTTGAATAGGAGGGTACAAAGGGAAAGAAATGTCATTCACAATTTAAAAATTAATCGTAATCCCGTATAAAAAGGAATGTGTGATTGTAATGTAACACCATACAATTGTCATGACAACACATCGACTATAAGTTGATCGCATTCAAGACCCTCATCGTTCTATAGTTAGCTACAAGATAAAAGGTTTAAGATACGTCGCCTATGAGTTGATCATGTTCAGTTGTGCACGCTAACCTACTAGCTTTCAGATAAACCATATGAGAAGCCCCATCGTCACTCAAAACAGAAAGAGTTAAGATATTAAATGAAACCAAATATGCAAAGTAAAACAAAACTTAAGGATGTAAAGCATGAAAACCAAGCAATTGAAGTAAAAACCAGAACTTCGGATAAACAAAAATCTTGCTTCCGGTCTGGTCTTGCTTCTCTGTCAACTCTTCACTCTGCTTTGCCTTGTACGTAGACACCTTCTAAACAATATGATAAAGTTGAAAACACCAAGAAACACAAAGTGAGCACCAACAGCACAAATATTTCATCCAGTCATACAAGGCCAGATGCATTAATGTTTCAAACACTAAATGCAGGTCCAAAGTCGCGATTTTTCAGTTAATCCGAAGTACCAATTTTCACGTACAAATGTCACCACAAAGATGCGTGCGAAAGAAAAACATCATCTCTAACAAATATGACAAGTGCTTCATTTCGAGTCAATTCCACTGACAAAGATCATCATCATCATGGCATAATAAACTAACCGATTAACACATTCTTTACACTATAACACATGCAGACATGCATTTTTCAGCTAAAGCATGAAAAGAAGAGAGCTAAACACGAAAAGTCTCAATCTTTCAACCATAAACATACATATGCAAATGCTAAATACAAAAAGTTAAGATACTAATTGAAACCAAATATGCAAAGTAAAACAAACTTGATGATGTAAGCATGAAAACCAAGCAATTGCAGTAAAAAGTTCAAAACCAGAACTTCAGATAGATACTAACCTTGTTTTTGGTCTGGCCTTGCTTCTCTGCCAACTCTCTCCTCTGTTTTGCCTTGTCCTTAGACACCTTCTAATAAATATTTTAAAGTTCAAAGCACCAAGAAACACAAAGTGAGCACCAACAACACAAATATTTCATCCAGTCATACAAGGCCAGATGCATTAATGTTTCAAACACTAAATGCAGGTCCAAAGTTGCCATTTTTCATGTACAAATTTCACCATAAAGATACATGTGAAAGAAAACGTCATCTCTAACAAATATGATAAGTGCCTCCATTTCGATTTTTCGAGTCAATTGCACTGACAAAGATCATCATCACGGCATAATAAACAAACCAATCAACACATTCTTTACACTATAACACATGCATACATGCATTTCTCAGCTAAAGCCTGAAAAATTGAGAGCTGAGGCCGGGAAAACACAAAAAGTCTCAATCTTTCAACCATAAACATAGATATGCAAATGCTAAATACAAAAAGTTAAGATACCACTTGAAACAAAATATGCGAAGTAAAACGATCTGAATGATGTAAAACACGAAAACCAAACAGTTGCAGTTAAAAGTTCAAAACCAGAACTTCGGATAGATAATGACCTTGCTTTTGGTCTGGTCTTGCTTCTCTGCCAACTCTTCCCTCTGCTTTGCCTTGTCCTTAGACACCTTCGTCTAATAAATATGATAAAGTTCAAAATACCAAGCAACACAAAATGAGCACCAAAAACACAAATATTTCATGCAATCATAGAAGGCCATAAGCATTAATGTCTCAAACGCTAAATGCAGGCCCAAGGTTCCTATCTTTTTTGTTAATCCAAAGTCCAAAGTTTTCATGTACAAATTTCACCAAGCATGTGAAAGGAAAAAAAATCATCTCTAACAAATATGATATGTGCCTCCATTTCGAGCCAATTCCGCTGACAAAAATCATCATTGCGGCATAACAAACTAACGATTAACAAATTCTTTAATTACACTATAGCACATGCATACATGCATTTCTCAGTTGAAACAATGAGAGCTGAAGTCGGGAAAATAAGAAAAGTCTCAATCTTTCAACAATAAACATACATACGAAAATGCTAAATACAACAAGTTAAGATACTACTTGAAATCATATATGCAAAGTCAAACAAACTTAATGATGTAAAACATTTAAAGTAGTTGCATTGAAAACCAGAACTACGGATAGATAATAACCTTGCTTTCGGTCTGGTCTTGCTTCACTGCCAACTCTTCCCTCTGCTTTGCCTTGTCCTTAGACACCTTCTTCTAATAAATTTGACAAAGTTCAAAACACCAAGAAACACAAAGTGAGCATCAACAACACAACTATAGTATTAAAAGCGCGAGGCGTGGGTGAGGCGTCCGAGGGATAGCCCAGCCTAGGCATGAGGCGAAGCCTCACGAGACCTAAATTTTTTAATATATACACTGAGCATACACATATATTATATTAAAAAAGAAGAAGATTATTAATCAATAATCACCCTGAGCACACACATATATTATAAATACATATACACACATATATATACATATATTATATATATAAGATAGAGGATGAAAAGCACAATGAGCACACATATAACAATGCACGTAGACGGCATACACATCCTTTATATAAAAAATAAAAATCAGAGAACAAGGCAGAGAGATGATAGTGCAAGGAAGAGGTATGAGGCAGTTAAAACCCTACCCAAAATTTGGGTTTGGGAGTATTAAAAAATAAAAATAAAAAATAAAAAATAAAAAATCCCCTGAGGTGCGCCTAGCGGCTCCGGCGACACCTTCCAGCGCCTTCCGCCCACTCCCTCAAAACAGAGGCGTCAACCCTCAAGCCCAGCCTCACAGGGCGCCTAGATGCGCCCTGAGGTGAGCCTTTTAAAACATTATTTCCTGCAATCATATAAGGCCGGATGCATTAATGTCTCAAACACTAAATGCAGGCTCAAAGTCTCAATTTTTTTGTTAATAAAAAATCCCCATTTTTTCACGTACAAACTTCACCACGAAGATGCATGTTAAAGAGAAATATCATCTCCAAAAAATATGATATGCGCCTCCATTTTAAGTCAATGCCGCTGGAAAAATCATCATCGCGGCATAATAAACGAACCGATTAACACATTCTTTACGCTATAACAGATGCATACATGCATTTCTTAGCTGAACCAATCAGAGCTGAGGCCGGGTAAACACGAATAGTCTCAATCTTTCAACCATAAACATACATATGCAAATGCTAAATACAAAATGTTAAGATAGTACATGAAACCAAATATGCAAAGTAAAACAATCTTAATGATGTAAAGCAGGAAAACCAAGTAGTTGCAGCAAAAAGTTAAAAACCAGAACTTCGGATTGATATTAACCTTGCTTTCGGTCTGGACTTGCTTCTCTACCAACTCTTCCCGCTGCTTTGCCTTGTCCTTAGACACCTTCTTCTAATAAATATGATAAAGTTGAAAACACCAAGAAACACAAAGTGAGCACAAAAAAAAAAAAAAAAAACAAATATTTCCTGCAATCATACAAGGCCATATGCATTAACGTCTCAAACGCTAAATGTACGTCCAAAGTCCCCATTTTTTTTGTTAATTCAAAGTCCCGATTTTTAACGTACAAATTTCAGAACAAATATGCACGTGAAAGAAAACATCAGCTCCAACAAATATGATATTTGCCTACATTTCAAGTCAATTCTACTAACAAAGATCATCATCGCAGCGAAATAAACTGACTATAACACATGCATACATGCATTTCTCAGCTGAAACAATGAAAAGCTGAGGCCTGGAAAACACGGAAAGTCTCGATCTTTCAACCATAAACATGCATATGCAAATGCTAATTACAAAAAGTTAAGATACTACTTGAAACCAAATATGCAAAGTAAAACATGAAAACCAAGCAATTGTTGTAAAATCATAACTTCGAATAGATAATAACCTTGTTTTCGGTCTGGTCTTGCTTTTCTGCCAACCCTTCCCTCGGCTTTGCCTTGTCCTTAGACACCTCCAACACAAGGTGATCACCAACAAATATTTCCTGCTATCATACAAGGCCAGATGCATTAATGTTTCAAACACTAAATGCAGGCCCAAAGTCCTAATTTTTTTTTTGTTAATCCAAAATCCTGATGTTTCACGTACAAATTTCACCACAAAGATGCATGTGAAAGAAAAACTTCATCTCTAACAATTATGATAAATGCCTCTATTTTGAGTCAACGGCAGCATAATAAACTAACCGATTAACACATACTTTACACTATAACATATGCATGCATGCATTTCTCAGCTGAAACAATGAGAGCTGAGGCCGGGAAAGCACGGAAAGTCTCAATCTTCCAACCATAAACATAGATATGCAAATGCTAAATACAAAAAGTTAAGATACTACTTGAAACCAAATATGCAAAGTAAAAACAAACATAATGACGTAAAACATGAAAACCAAGCAATTTGTTGTAAAATCATAACCTCGGATAGATAATAACCTTGCTTTCGGTCTGGTCTTGCTTTTCTGCCAACTTTTCCCTCGGCTTTGCCTTGTCCTTAGACACCTTCAACAAAAAGTGATCACCAACAAATATTTCCTGCTATCATACAAGGCCAGATGCATTAATGTTACAAACACTAAATGCAGGCCCAAAGTCCCAATTTTTTTTGTTAATCCAAAGTCCTGATGTTTCGCGGACAAATTTCACCATGAAGAATCATGTGAAAGAAAAACTTCATCTCTAACAATTCTGATAAATGCCTCCATTTCAAGTCAACGGCAGCATAATAAACTAACCAATTAACACATACTTTACACTATAACATATGCATGCATGCATTTCTCAGCTGAAACAATGAGAGCTGGGGCCTAGAAAACATGAAATGTCTCTCTTTCAACCATAAACAGACATGCAAATGCTATATACAAAATGTTAAGATACTACTTGAAACCAAATATGCAAAGCAAAACAAACTTATTGACGTAAAATATGAAAACCAAGCACTTGCTGTGAAATCATAACTTCGGAATTCGGATAAATAATAACCTTGCTTTCAGTCTGGTCTTGCTTCTCTGCCAACTCTTCCCCCTGCATTGCCTTGTCCTTGGACACCTTCATCTAATAAATATGATATAGTTCAAAACACCAAGAAACACAAAGTGAGCACCAACAACACAAATACTTAATGCAATCATACAAGGCCAGATGCATTAATGTCTCAAACACTAAATGCAGGCCCAAAGTCCCGATTTTTCAAGTACAAATTTCACTGCAAAGAAGCATGTGAAAGAAAATCTTCATCTTTAACAAATATGATGTGTCTCCATTTCGAGTCAATCGCGCTGACAAACATCATCGTCACGGCATAATAAACTAACCGATTAACACATTCTTAATGCTATAACACATGCAGACATGCATTTCTCAGCTCAAACAATGACAGGTGAGGCCGGAAAACACGAAAAGCCTCAATCTTTCTACCCTAAACATACATATGCAATTGCTAAATGCGAAAGACGAGTGATATACCAGCTTGTTATTCCTTCTCCAAGAGTGATTCCTTGTGCTACTCTCCTCAACAACCTCCTTCACCACCTCACCACCGCTCTCATTCCCTCCTCCTCCGCTGCCGCTTTCGCTCTTTTCGCTCTGTCTCTCCTTCTCAGATTCCTCTTGAGTCTCTCTCTCCTTGCCTTCTTCTTTTTCCTCCTTTTCCTTCAAACTCAATTCCTGAATCTTCCGAATCTCATCAAGGAAGGCAGGGTCGAGATTCCTCATCCATTCGATCACGGCGGGGTTGAGTGTCCGAATCAATTCAAGGCTTTTAGGATCGAGATAGGACGGCGCAGGAGACGGAATAGACGGTGGATGATCACTTTGATCATCGATGCGGTTGTTGTCCATGGGATTTAGGGAAACGGCGACGCCTTCAGGGAGTTCCGATTGCCGTCCGGTTCGAAAGTACCTATAAAGTTCGACCAGCCGTTGGCAACATTGATAGTTTTTGTGCTGGCAGGGACGGCGGGGTCGGCGGCTGAAACTGGGATGCTGGGTTTGCTGTGAACTTGCAACTAGCAGCTACATTATCATTACGGATTAAATTGAGTTTTAGTTGGTTGCTTAATTGTAGAAACTGGGTTTTGACTGGTTAAATCAAAGTCGTCGGCTTTATCTAGCAGAGGCATGTTTGGATTGCTTTTCGATTCCAACGCTACTTTGGAAAAGCGGACATTCTTGTACTTAGACCCACTAGCTACAGTGCCTCTACCTAAACACCTCTTACTTCGATACGAAGGAATCATAAACCGATAAAGCTTTGCGCTACTTTACAACTTTCAAAATGTTTCAAAATCTCAACTGAATCTTAAACTTATGAAGCTTTGAGATATTTTATAACTCTTAAAATGTTTCAAAATCTCAAAGAAAGATTACATAATTTTATTTTTATAAGAAAAAGCCTAATTACTCTAATCAAATACTAATAAACTTACTAACTATATTACTGACTTATACTTGTACAATCATTTTAACTAATCATCTAACTAATGGTGTGGAGCTCTTAATAAGAACTAATAGCAAAAATGTTCTAATCATACAGTCTAAGCCACTCGAAATAAAAGAGGTATACCTGGTTGGTTTTCATTCTAACAGGGTGATTAAACTTGCAATTGGATCCAAACTTGCAATCATCGAGTTTGTTCTTAACAAAATCATTAGATGTAACCACTTGATCAAACTTTAAGTATCATTGTTTGGAAGCTTACTTGAGACCATAGATTGATTTCTTTAATTTACAGACCATATTCTCCTTCCCCCTTTCAATAAATCCAGGGGGTTGTACTATGTAAATGTCTTCTTGAAGATCACCATTGAGGAATGCTGTTTTTACATCCATCTGATGTAACTCAAGATCAAAGTGGGCAGTGATTGCCATAATAATTCGCATTGAATCTTTGGAAGACACTAGTGAAAATGTATCATTATAGTCAATACCTTCTCTCTGAGCAAACCCTTTAGCAACCAACCGAGCTTTATACCTCTCAATTTGTCCATGTGCATCCCTCTTAGTCTTGTACACCCATTTACACCTTATAGACTAGTCCTTGGCTCCACTAACACCCAAACCTGATTCTTGTACAATGAGTCCAGCTCCTCCTTCATTGCATTGTTCCGCAAACTTGACTGTGAACTCTTTATGGCCTATGAATAAGTTATTAGATCATCAATGTCTCCAATATTATAGTCAGTTTCTTGAAGATAATAAAAAAAAATCACTTGTAATTGCAAGTTTTCTTGTTCTTGTTAGGGGTGGAAAATTTTTCCATAAACTGATTTACTGACCGAACCATACCGGTCGGCTCATAATGGTATGGTATAGTTTTGGTATTTTTTCATAATCGGTTGGCATTTTACGGAACCGATAATTAATGGCATGACTTTGGTAATTAATTTTGTATGCCAGCGGTATGCCATACCTACCAATATATATATATATATATATATATATATTTTTTTTTTTTCTATTTAGATATTTTAGGTATTTTTTACATGCTTGACTGTTGACTCCTTAGTTTTAGGATTTAAAAAATATATGTATATGCATATGATTCATGCCATAATAAATATAGAAAATATTGTTAACAAAATTGATAGCATGATGATTACTGATACTATATATACACGTACATATATATATATATATATATATATGATTTTGAATGTATATGCGTTGCTTATGTTTAGGATGATGGAGTTTAGCCCATCAACTGTTGGTGCACAACATGGATTAACCCAAAATGAACCACACAATGCAACCGAACAACCACGCCAATTTGAAAATCAAAATAAGCCATTGGAACAGGAAGATAGCGAGGAAGAAGTGGAAACCATCGGTTGTGCCATTTACCAACCGAACCAGCCAATAATTTAGGCTAAATCGATTTTTGGCAACTACAAGAAGACAGTTGGCTAGCAGTAAACTGATTTTCGGTAATTATGTATATGTGGCTGGTATGGGGCACAAGGAATTTGGCACGGTTTGCCAAACGAACCCAGCCCTAGTTCTTGTGGATCTTCTGATTTCAGGTTGAACTTGAATATTGTCAATTTGTTGTGCAACTTGTTGAAGCATTATCAACCAATTCAATAGCTTGCTGACTCGATTCATGCCTGATTTCAGTTACTTCTTATTGCTCCATCACTTCAACTATTTCATTAGAATGATCAGACTCAATGTGTTGATCATTGGCTTGAGAGTACACCAAAATTGGGCAATGTTCACTTGAAGATGCTTCAATTGATGGTTGTTCAAGTTCCTCAAATATAAAGTTCTCAACGGTAAAATCTAAGACATCTTGATCTTCAAAAAACCTTGCATTATGGGTTTCCTTGATTCTGGTGTGAGCCAATGCACAATAGAACTTAAACCCCTTTGATTTTTCTAAGTAACCTATGAAATAACAAGACTTAGTCCTTAGATCTAGTTTCCTTTCCTCCGAATTATAGAACCTAGCCTCTACCTTACATCCCTAAATATGGAAGTGACCAAAACTTGGCATTCTACCATACTAGACTTCAAAAGGAGTGGTTGATACTAATTTGCTAGGGACTCGATTTAGTATATAGTTAGCAGTCTTCAGAGTCTCACCCCATAAGAAACTAGGCAACTTAGACCTTAACTTCATGCTTCTCACCATGCCAATCAATGTCCCGTTTCTTCTTTTTGATACTCCATTTTGTTGTGGTGTGCCAGGAATTGTGTATTGAGCCACAATTCCTTGTGATTCAGGGTAAAGTGCAAAAGGACCCTTCTGTTGTCCAAACTCTGTGTACCTACCAAAATATTATCCACCCCTATCCAATCTAACAATAGGATTTGTTTAACTGCTTTTCTACCTCAGTCTTAAAGATTGTGAAACATTTAAGAACATATGACTTTTCACTCATTAAAAATGTATAAACGAAAAATCATCAATGAAATTAACAAAGTAACCGTTTCCACAAATTGTTTTAGTTGGGAAAGGACCACAAACACCAGTGTGAATAATCTTAAGTAAATTTTTACTTCTTTTGGCTTCAGAATTTCGAAAATTAGTTAGCTTTCCTTTAAAACAATCCACACATTCAGTTGTAGTTTCGAAATCAAGTGAATGAATCAAGTTTGCTTTTGATAGTTTAGTGATTCTTTTGATATATGACCTAATCTCTTGTGCCAAAGAATGTAAGAAGTGCCAATGTTTAACATTCTCTTAATGCTTGTATTTAGTGCATGATGTTCATTAAAGACCACACTACACTCCAACTGCCATAAGATTTCAACTAAGCTAGCTGTCCCTAAAGTGGAATTAAGATGGTTCTTTTGAAAAAGTTGTAAACATTCATCATCACCTAGGAAGGAAAAACCATTTTTCACAAGTTTAGAGGCTGAGATCAAATTTCTTCTCATCTTTGGAACATAAAGCACATCATTCAATTGCAAAATAAACCTAGAATTTAGTTTTAACCAATTGTTCCAACAACTTTAACTGTAACATTTGTCCCTTCCCCCACAAAACATTAAAATAGTTAAAACTAGCATCCTTTTGTTTTTCAAAACCATGCAGTGAATTATTTATGTGAATTGTGCCGTCAGTATCAAACCACCATAAGTTAAAAGGAATCTCAATTAAGTTCGACTCTACACATACATTAACTATTTATTTCCCATTAGCTTTCAAATAGTCCTTAAATAATTCACAATCTTTTCTTAAATGACCTCGAGTTTTGCAAGAAAAAAAAACATTAAGCTTAACTTTAGGTTTAAGATTGTTAAACCCTTTGGAAGATTCAAATATTTTAGCAGAAATACCAATCTTATCAGAATTCCTAGAGTTCTTGAAGTTCTTACCTGAATTATTTCCAGCATGGTATGATTTCTTCCCTTTTCCTCCTTGCACAAAGTTCCTGCCTTTTTGCCTTTTTATTGCCTTTGGCAAGTCTCTTCTTGAACACACTGTGCAATTAACTCATCTACATCCTAACTCTTGTCTTGTGTATTATAAGACACCTCTAGTTGAGAGTACTTGAATGGGAGAGCTTGAAGAATCATGAAAACCAACTGCTTTTCTCCAATGCTAACATCCATTGAATTCAACTTCTTTGCAGCGTCAATCATTTTCATACTATGGTCCATGATTGAACCAGAATTATCAATTTTGTAAGTTGTTAGCAGTGACATATATTGGTTGATCTTTGCTTTCTATGCCTCTTTGAATTTTTTCTCAATAGCCTTCAAGTAATTAGTTGCTAAATCATGCTTCTTAATGCCTCCACGAACTGTATCAGTCATACCACTCTCCAGGATAGAAAGTGCCACTTTGTCAGCTCTTGTCCACCTTCCATGATCAGTCTTCTCAGCTCTAGTACTCTGATATGTGATCATTGGTCTTGGAGTATCAATGACAATGTCATACTCATTGATTGTCAATAATAATCCAATTTCTCTCCTCCATTTTCTGTAGTTACTCCCTCCAATGATAATTGGGATATTTGCCAAGTTCAAAGTCTTCAAGGATATTGCAGACACTGCAGATGAAATCACAATCATGAACCAACTAGGTTCGTGATTTCCTTTTGCAGTTCGCATATCAAAACTTATATCAATGATTCATACATACAGACTTATCAACACATAGTTGACAATCATACATAGAATGACTGATTCATCGAGAACTTAGAAGATCACAATAAGATATGCTACAATAGTCAGTTCTCAAGTGTCTCATGCATGCTGCAGATGAGAATTTTGCAGGATATGAAGATAATAGTAATCTTAATTGCGAGTAGTTAGTCCTTTACAAAGAAACTTCAATCAATAATATCACATAATGTTAAATTTCCTTGAACTAATTTGGATCTTTTTTTTTTTTTTTTTTTTTTTTTATTTATTTTTTTTAACTTACGAACCACTCAATTTCAAGACTGAATTCATAGCATGTAGTCTAGGCTCTGATACCACATGTTAACATAAACATATTCCCATAAACATATAATATGAATCACAGAAGTTCAAACACAAAACCACGTTCATAAACCTTTGAACATATAACAAACACATTACCTGTAGATGAATTCGAAGAGCCTGCCATGACTTGTTTCTGCAGCAAACCAGAAGTGCACCTTCTTCTCTCTTCAGTAATGAGTTTGCTCGTTACTAATAATAGGTCTTATTTCAAAAGAATAGAGCACGGTAACTGTGAGAGCAAAGGTCACTTTATATATATATATATATATATATATATATATATATATATATATATATATGTATGTATATATATATGTATGTATGTATATCATAATCCTAGCCAAGTCCTACAAATGATTCCCCTATTAAAATCCATATAGACAACCAATTCAACACACAGTGTTTCAGCATGACATGGATTACAAATGCACTCCCAATAAGGACTTCATATTTAATCTTGAATCAAATAACTTAATTCACATATTCATACTCATACTCATGCTCATATTCCCCTATGTCTGTCTATATATATATATATATATATATATATATATATATATATATATATATATGTATGTATGTATGTATGTATGTATATATATATATATTGTGCGGTTCTCAGTTAAATAATTGGGCACAAGTATGTCACTTTATTTAGGTTTGCAGCAGTTGCTTCTGGCTTGTTACAGGACCTTACCTTGTATCAATCTGATCATCCCACTCCCCAAGTCCGAGAGCTCACTTGGTGCCTAAGATTGGATTTGATTTGGTAACACAGTAAATTCCAGCATGTTGAAGGACGGAAGAAACAAAGAAGTTTTGTCCAAGTTAAAAGGTAGAAGATGAAGTGCAGAGTGAAGAAAACATATCATTTTCGACCCCCCACAAAATGGTAGGATACCAACATCTCTTATAACTTATCCCTTCTAATCCCGTCCCCAGATGAAGAATCATTCACAACGACCTTCATTTCTTACTTCACCATATCTTAAAATAGCAAATTATCAAATCTAATTCTCCACATCAAATGAGAAGGTTTGACAAATTCACTTCAGGAGGAGGCACATGCACAAGTTTTTTTTTTCAAACCTCATAAATTCTTCGTGCACTCTCGTTTGTTTTGCTCATTGTCGTCGAGGATCATCAAATTTTTTTGTCCCGTCGAATTATTCGTCGCGATGAGAGGATCAAATAATCTCTATGTAGACACTAACTTGGTTCAAAAAACAAAATGTTTGAATTCGTCCAGCAATTCTACCCCTTTGTTGGGGTTTGTTTGGTTTGGAGGTCAATAGTTAACACAATCACTTCTGTAGGTAGGATTATCCAACAAGCAAATCAAAGATTATTGGGAAGAGACCATAACCACAAAGCAAAGTTGAGAGGATACTCCCCAAATTTAACCTGTATATTCTAGTAAAATCACTTCAAATACGAAATGATTTACATTTTCCGGCTTCAATTAAGTTCTTACATCCGAAAGACCGCTGGCAGCTGGGTGACAAGGTTTGAACATTTCCAAGTTAAAAATAACAAAACGATTAACTCCTCTAGCTGGCGTTTCATGCAAAACTTATAACTCATGCTGTTGCGGAATTGTAGCATCAGTCCCAGCCATACTTCCAGATGTTCAAAGGGCATGAGAAGGAAAAGAAAGAAGTCAAAACACGAAAAATCCGACTATTATCCCTAAAAAAATGGTAATTCGAACATCAAAATCATGAGAGGTAAATAAACATAAGACTATAATACCGGAGTGATGACATCATTCCATTCTGCAGTTTCGGAATGAATCCCATGAGATTCATAAGTGGATTGTGGGCGAGATTCTTCTAAAGGTGTAGGATCAGGGTGATTAAACAAGCAGCTGTTTTCATACCTGCAAGTGCCAGTTTGCATATAGTGCAAACAATCTGCCATCCCCTGTAATACGTTAAAATAATTATTCAGCGAATACATGGACACTTGATAGTAGCTCCAACAGACTAAGAAAATAGCAAAGACAAAATCTTAGATATTCATTCCTCATATTTTTGCAGATAAAACCGAGAGTTTATACCGGACGAATTGGCAGGCCCAAAAAGTTAAGTTCCAGAGCTGGAGCTACAGAGGGTTCCCCTTTACATTGTCCTGGGCAATACTGCAACAAGCTCAAGTGTTATATAAACATCATGAAACTGTTACTAGGCCGCCATGCACATTGCACAGATTTGAATAGTAGGGTACAAAGGGAAAGAAATGTCATTCACAATTTAAAAATTAATTGTAATCCTGTATAAAAAGGAATATGTGATTGTAATGTAACACCATAAAATTGTCATGAAAACACATTGACTATAAGTTGATCACGTTCAAGACCCTCATCGTTCTATAGTCAGCTACAAGATAAAAGGTTTAAGATACGTCGCCTATGAGTTGATCATGTTCAGTTGTGCATGCTAACCTACTAGCTTTCAGATAAACCATATGAGAAGCCCCATCGTCACTCAAAACAGAAAGAGTTAAGATACTACGTGAGACCAAATATGCAAAGTAAAAGAAAACTTAAGGATGTAAGGCATGAAAACCAAGCAATTGAAGTTCAAAACCAGAACTTCGGACAGATAATAATCTTGCTTCCGGTCTGGTCTTGCTTCTCTGTCAACTCTTCACTCTGCTTTGCCTTGTCCGTAGACACCATCTAAACAAATATAATATAGTTGAAAACACCAAGAAACACAAAGTGAGCACCAACAACACAAATCTTTCATCCAGTCATACAAGGCCCGATGCATTAATGTTCCAAACACTAAATGCAGGTCCAAAGTCACCATTTTTCAGTTAATCCAAAGTACCAATATTCACGTACAAATTTCACCACAGAGATGCATGTGAAAGAAAAACATCAGCTCTAACAAATATGACTAGTGCTTCATTTCGAGTAAATTCCACTGACAAAGATCATCATCACGGCATAATAAATTAACCGATTAACACATTCTTTACACTATAACACATGCATACATGCATTTTTCTGCTAAAGCATCAAACAAAGAGAGATAAACACGAAAAGTCTCAATCTTTCAACCATAAACATGCATATGCAAATGCTAAGTACAAAAAGTTAAGACACTACTTGAAACCAAATATGCAAAGTAAAATAAACTTAATGATGTAAACATGAAAACCAAGCAATTGCAGTAAAAAGTTCAAAACCAGAACTTCGGATAGATAATAACCTTGTTTTTGGTCTGGCCTTGCTTCTCTGCCAACTCTCCCCTTTGCTTTGCCTTGTCCTTAGACACCTTCTAAACAATATGATAAAGTTGAAAACACCCAGAAACACAAAGTGAGCACCAACAACACAAATACTTCATCCAGTCATACAAGGCCAGATGCATTAATGTTTCAAAAACTAAATGCAGGTCCAAAGTTGCCATTTTTCAGTTAATCCGAAGTACCAATTTTCACGAACAAATTTCACCACAAAGATGCATGTGAAACAAAAACATCATCTCTAACAAATATGACAGTTGCTTCATTTCGAGTCAATTCCACTGACAAAGATCATCATCACGGCATAATAAACTAACCAATTAACACATTCTTTACACTATAACACATGCATACATGCATTTTTCAGCTAAAGCACGAAACAAAGAGAGCTAAACACGAAAAGTCTCAATCCTTCAACCATAAACATACTTATGCAAATGCTAAATACAAAAAGTTAAGATACTACTTGAAACCAAATATGCAAAGTAAAACAAACTTAATGATGTAAACATGAAAACCAAGCAATTGCAGTAAAAAGTTCAAAACCAGAACTTCGGATAGATAATAACCTTGTTTTTGGTCTGGCCTTGCTTCTCTGCCAACTCTCCCCTCTGCTTTGCCTCGTCCTTAGACACCTTCTTCTAATAAATATGATAAAGTTCAAAACAGCAAGAAACACAAAGTGAGCACCAACAATACAAATATTTCCTACAATCATACAAGGCCATATGCATTAATGTCTAAAACGTTAAATGCAGACCCAAAGTACTGATTTTTCAAGTACAAATTTCACCACAAAGATGCATGTGAAAGAAAATGTCATCTCTAACCAATATGATAAGTGCCTCCATTTCAATTTTTTGAGTCAATTGCACTGACAAAGATCATCAACACAGCGTAATAAACAAACCAATCAACACATTCTTTACACTATAACACATGCATACATGCATTTCTCAGCTAAAGACTGAAAAATTGAGAGTTGAGGCCGGGAAAACACTAAAAATCTCAATCTTTCAACCACAAACATAGATATGCAAATGCTAAATACAAAAAGTTAAGAAACCACTTGAAACAAAATAGGCGAAGTAAAACGATCTTAATGATGTAAAACATGAACACCAAACAGTTGCAGTTAAAAGTTCAAAACCAGAACTTCGGATAGATAATTACCTTGCTTTCAGTCTGGTCTTGCTTCTCTGCCAACTCTTCCCTTTGCTTTGCCTTGTCCTTAGACACCTTCATCTAATAAATATGATAAAGTTCAAAATGCCAAGAAACGCAAAATGAGCACTGAAAACACAAATATTTCATGCAATCATAGAAGGCCATAAGCATTAATGTCTCAAACACTAAATGCAGGCCCAAAGTCCCCATTTTTTTTTTTAATCCAAGGTCCGAAGTTTTCATGTACAAATTTCACCAAGCATGTGAAAGGAAAAAAAATCATCTCTTAACAAATATGATATGTGCCTCCATTTCGAGCCAATTCCGCTAACAAAAATCATCATCGCGGCATAACAAACTAACGATTAACACATTCTTTAATTACACTATAGCACATGCATACATGCATTTCTCAGCTGAGACAATGAGAATTGAAGCCCAGAAAACACGGAAAGTCTCAATCATTCAACCATAAACATACATACGGTTAAATACAAAAATTTAAGATACAACTTGAAACCAAATATGCAAAGTAAAACTAACTTAATGATGTTAAACATGAAAACCAAGTAGTTGCAGTAAAAAACCAGAACATCAGATAGATAAGAACCTTGCTTTCGGTCTGGTCTTGCCTCTCTGCCAACTCTTCCTTCTGCTTTGCCTTGTCCTTGGACAGCTTCTTCTAATAAATATGATAAAGTTCAAAACACAAAGAAACACAAAGTGAGCACCAACAACACAAATATTTCCTGCAATCATACAAGGCCAGATGCATTAATTTCGCAAACGCTAAATGCAGGCCCAAAGTCCCCATTTTTTTTGTTAATCCAAAGTCCCGAATTTTCAAGTACAAATTTCACGACAAAGATGCATGTAAAAGAAAAACTTCATCTCTAACAAAAAATAGTGCCTCCATTTTGAGTCAATTTCGCTGACAAAGATCATCATCACGGCATAATAGACTAACTGATCAACACATTCTTTACACTATAACACATGCATACATGCACTTTTCAGCTAAAGCATGAAACAAAGAGAGCTACACACGAAAAGTCTCAATCTTTCAACCATAAACATACATATGCAAATGCTAAATACAAAAAGTTAAGATACTACTTGAAACAAAATATGCGAAGTAAAACAAACTCAATGATGTAGAACATGAAAACCAAGCAGTTGCAGTAAAAAGTTCAAAACCAGAACTTTGGATAGATAATGACCTTGCTTTCGGTCTGGTCTTGCTTCTCTGCCAACTCTTCCGTCTGCTTTGCCTTGTCCTTAGACACCTTCGTCCAAAAAATATGATAAAGTTCAAAATACCAAGAAACACAAAATGCGCACCAAAAACACAAATAATTTATGCAATCATAGAAGGCCATAAGCATTAATGTCTCAAACGCTAAATGCAGGCCCAAAGTCCCGATTCTTTTTGTTAATCCAAAGTCCAAATTTTTCATGTACAAATTTCACCAAAAAAGTTGCATGTGAATAAAAAACATCATCTCTACAAATATGATATGTGCCTCCATTTTGAGTCAATTCCTGCTGACAAATATCATCAATCGGTGCATAATAAACCAACCAATTAACACATTCTTTACACTATAACACATGCATTCATGCATTCCTCAGCTAAAACAATGAGAGCTGAGGGCGGGAAAACACGAATAAGTCTCAATCTTTCAACCATAAACATACATATGCAAGTGCTAAATGCACAAAGTTAAGATACTACTTGAAACCATATAAGTAAAGTAAAACTAACTTAATGATGTTAAACATGAAAACCAAGCAGTTGCAGTAAAAAAGAACTTCGGATAGATAATAACCTTGATTTCGGTCTGGTCTTGCTTCTCTGCAAACTCTTCCCTCTGCTTTGCTTTCTCCTTAGACACCTTCTATTAAATAGATAAAGTTCAAAACACCAAGAAACACAAGGGGAGCATCAACAAAATAAATATTTCGCGCAATCATAAAGGCCAAATGTATTAAATCTCAAATACTAAATCGTGGCCCAAAGTCCAAATTTTTTTGTTATTCCAAAGTCCCAAATTTTCACATACAATTTTCACCAAAAAGATGCATATGAAATTATGAATGAAAACATCATCTCTAACAAATATGACATGTGCCTCCATTTCAAGTCAATTCTGCTGACAAAGATCATGATCGCAGCTTAATAAACTAACCGGTTATAACATTCTTTACACCATAACACATGCATACATGCATTTCTCAGTTGAAACAATGAGAGCTGAAGTTGGGAAAACAAGAAAAGTCTCAATCTTTCAACAATAAACATACATATGAAAATGCTAAATACAAAAAGTTAAGATACTACTTGAAATCATATATGCAAAGTAAAACAAACTTAATGATGCAAAACATTAAAAGCAGTTGCATTGAAAACCAGAACTATGGATAGATAATAACCTTGCTTTCGGTCTGGTCTTGCTTCACTGACAACTCTTCCCTCTGCTTTGCCTTGTCCTTTGACACCTTCTTCTAATAAATTAGATAAAGTTCAAAACACCAAGAAACACAAAGTGAGCATCAACAACACAAATATTTCCTGCAATCATAATAGGCCGGATGCATTAATGTCTCAAACACTAAATGCGGGCTCAAAGTCTCAATTTTTTTTGTTTATCAAAAATCCCAATCTTTTCACGTACAAACTTCACCATGAAGATGCATGGGAAAGAGAAATATCATCTCCAAAAAATATGATATGCGCCTCCATTTTGAGTCAATGCCGCTGGAAAAATCATCATCGTGGCATAATAAACGAACCGATTAACACATTCTTTTCGCTATAACAGATGCGTACATGCATTTCTTAGCTGAACCAATCAGAGCTGAGGCTGGGTAAACACGAATAGTCTCAATCTTTCAACCATAAACATACATATGCAAATGCTAAATACAAAATGTTAAGATAGTACATGAAACCAAATACGCAAAGTAAAACAATCTTAATGATGTAAAGCAGGAAAACCAAGTAGTTGCAGCAAAAAGTTAAAAACCAGAACTTCGGATTGATATTAACCTTGCTTTCGGTCTGGACTTGCTTCTCCACCAACTCTTCCCGCTGCTTTGCCTTGTCCTTAGACACCTCCTGATAAATATGATAAAACACCAAGAAACACAAAGTGAGCACAAAAAAAAATACAAATATTTCCTGCAATCATACAAGGCCATATGCATTAAAGTCTCAAACGCTAAATGCATACCCAAAGTCCCCATTTTTTTTTGTTAATTCAAAGTCCCCATTTTTAACGTACAAATTTCAGAACAAATATGCACATGAAAGAAAACATCACCTCTAACAAATATGATATGTGCCTACATTTCAAGTCAATTCTGCTAACAAAGATCATCATCGCAGCATATTAAACGAACTGACTATAACATATGCATGCATTCATTTCTCAACTGAAACAATGAAAGCTAAGGCCGGGAAAACACGGAAAGTCTCAATCTTCCAACCATAAATATGCATATGCAAATGCTAAATAGAAAAAGTTAAGATACTACTTGAAACCAAATATGCAGAGTAAAAACAAACATAATGACAGAAAACATGAAAACCAAGCAATTTGCTGTCAAATCATAACCTCAAATAGATAATAACCTTGCTTTCAGTCTGGTCTTGCTTTTCTGCCAACTCTTCCCTCGGCTTTGCCTTGTCCTTAGACACCTTCAACACAAAGTCACCAACAAACATTTCCTGCTATCATACAAGGCCAGATGCATTAACGTTTCAAACACTAAATGCAGGCCCAAAGTCCCAATTTTTTTTGTTAATCCAAAGTCCTGATGTTTCGCGGACAAATTTCACCATAAAGATGCATGTGAAAGAAAAACTTCATCTCTAACAATTCTGATAAATGCCTCCATTTCGAGTCAACGGCAGCACAATAAACTAACCAATTAACATATACTTTACACTATAACATATGCATGCATGCATTTCTCAGCTGAAACAATGAGAGCTGGGGCCTAGAAAACATGAAATGTCTGTATTCAACCATAAACACACATGCAAATGCTATATACAAAAAGTGAAGATACTATTTGAGACCAAATATGCAAAGCAAAACAAACTTAATGATGTAAAACATGAAAACCAAGCACTTGCTGTGAAAACCAGAACTTCGGAATTCGGATAGATAATAACCTTGCTTTCGGTCTGGTCTTGCTTCTCTGCCAACTCTTCCCCCTGCATTGCCTTGTCCTCGGACACCTTCATCTAATAAATATGATATAGTTCAAAACACCAAGAAACACAAAGTGAGCACCAACAACACAAATACTTAATGCAATCATACAAGGCCAGATGCATTACTGTCTCAAACACTAAATGCAGGCCCAAGGTCCCCATTTTTCACGTACAAATTTCACTACAAAGATGCATGTGAAAGAAAATCTTCATCTTTAACAAATATGATGTGTCTCCATTTCGAGTCAATCCCGCTGACAAACATCATCGTCACGGCATAATAAACTAACCGATTAACACATTCTTTATACTATAACACATGCATACATGCATTTCTCAGCTCAAACAATGAGAGGTGAGGCCGGAAAACACGAAAAGCCTCAATCTTTCAACCCTAAACATACATATGCAATTGCTAAATGCGAAAGACGAGTGATATACCAGCCTTTTTTTCCTTCTCCGAGAGCGCTTACTTGTGCTACTCTGCTCAACAACCTCCTTCACCACCTCACCACCGTTCTCATTCCCTCCTCCCCCGCTGCCGCTTTCGCTCTTTTCGCTCTCTCTCTCCTTCTCAGTTTCCTCTTGAGTCTCTCTCTCCTTGCCTTCTTCTTTTTCCTCCTTTTCCTTCAACCTCAATTCCCGACTCTTCCGAATCTCATCGAGGAAGGCAGGGTCGGGATTCCTAATCCATTCGATCACGGCGGGATCGAGTGTCCGAATCAAATCAACTATTTCAGGATCGAGATCGGACGGCGCAGGAGACGGAATAGACTGTGGATGACCACCTTGATCATCGACGGGGTTGTTGTTAATGGGATTTATGGGAACGGCGACGCCTTCAAGGAGTTCCGATTGCAGTCCGGATCGATAGTACCTATAAATTTCGACCAACTCTGTAAATGACACCGGTTGCTGAACACCCGTTGGCAACATTGGTAGTTTTTGTGCTGGCGGGGACGGCGGCTGAAACTGTGTTGCTGGGTTTGCTCTGAACCTGCAACTAGCAGCTACATTATCATTACGGATTAAATTGAGTTTTAGTTGGTTGATTAATTGTAGAAACTGGGTTTTGACTGGTTAAATCACAGTCGTCGGCTTTTTCTAGCAGAGGCATGTTTGGATTGCTTTTCGATTCCAAACCTACTGTGGAAAAGCGGATACTCATGTACTTGGATGCGTTGGCTACAGTGTCTATACGGTCCTAAACAACTCATACTTCGATACGACGGAATTATGAACGGACAAAGCTTTGAGCTACTTCACAACTTTCAAAATGTATCAAAATCCCAACTGAATCATAAACCAATAAACTTTGAGCTATTTTATAACTCTCAAAATATTTCAAAATTTCAACTGAATACACCGCTTACTCTATCATTTTGATTATCCTAGGTTTTTATTTTGGGGCAAAATTTGACTAATATGACCTCAATGGACGTATTCATTAACTTATATGGCCTGAGTTCACCATTAACTTCACAGGTCCCCTCTGGTGGTGCTGTGACCTACAAACATGTTATTTTGTACTATGGGATCGTCTTTTTCGCTGGTGTTTTATATGCAAGTTTAATCAATGTTACATGAAACAGACAACGCAAATGCCGCAACAAGTTCGATACACAACAGAGGATGCCAGCAGAAATTCATGGAGTGACATCAACAACCAAGCCATTTGAAGATGCTCGGGGAATGGGCAACGACGACGAAATTGAAAGGATATTCCCCGACTAAACTTGTATTTTCCGGTGAAGTGACATGGATAAGAAATCATTTACACGTTTCATTCACAACTAAAAAGTTCGTGTCATCCGCGTGAAAAGGTTTGATACATTTCTAAGATTAAATTTACCGAAAGAGAGATTACACATGTCCTCGGTGATGCGAATCCTGTGCTCTAGGAAAGCATTCATGCATAACTTATTGCACGGGCTGCGGCTGACTTGAACCATCAGTTCCACGTCTGCTCCCAGCTATTCCCACCCCATTAGTAGTCGCCCAGTCACCGAAAGGAAGTTGATGATCAGGACCAGATGTAGTTGAAGATGATATACGTGTCGGGTGGTCAAATTTACAAGCTGGCCCAAATTTGCAAATGCCAAAGCGACTGTAATGTGTGCAAATGTTCTGATCCTGGATTTTGAAACAAATTTTGTGTGATCAATGACATGCAATCATGTAACATGTAATCAAACAGAGGCCCTCATCATCGAGGGAAGGCGAGACAACAATTAGTCAATAATCTTTATGATTCAGGAACAAAGTGAAAAAAAACCCTTTCTAAGGTCATATTCCGAAATCAGGAACTCATTACCAAACACGGTCAAAAGAAGAGCTTACTGGTCTCAACGGTAGGCCTTTGTCACTGAGTTCAGTGAATAGGGGGGCTACGGCGGTCTGAGTTTTTGGATGGTGATATTTGCAATTAGATTTAAACTTGCAATCTCCCGTTCTTAAGAAATAACTGCAATCAGGTTGGCCAGGTCTTTCTGGGAACTCTTCAACTTGATTCTGGTGTGGATAGTGTTTGTAGACGTTGGTTTCAGTCACTGAGTTGTTCATCATATATAGTGGACGTGCAGGCATGCTCCTTTCTGGTACATATGCTGGAGCCTAAAGGTGCAAACAGAAAAACAATTAGCATGACAATTAATATTAGGGATATCAGAAACTAATACGGATGCCAATTAACAAGCTTCGTACGCAGCAATATCAACTAAACAAATTACTACAACTATTGCAGACAGCAATTTGTCAAACTATTTGGAACTTTAAGTCCTGATCATAGGATAAAATTCATAGCATCTGTGCATGAGCAAATTATTAGTTGGGTTTTTATGACAAATGGTCCCTGAAATTGATCCATCCTATCAAGATGGTCCCTGAAATTGAAAATCAATCAATGTAGTCCCTGAAATTGGGATGTCTCAAATCAATGTGGTCTTTCCGCCTAAATTCCTTTAAAAATTATGTTATGTGTTGATGTGACACATAACTGGGTCCCACAAATCTAATTAAATATTAGCATGTGAATATAAAAATATTTAAATAATAGAAAACAAGTTTTAGTTTTATATAATTAAAAAATTTTAAATGAAAAAGAAAAAAGAAGAAAAAGATGAACAATTCTTCTTCTTCCCGTCCCACTCGAGCAATCACTACAGTCCCACCCCACCCCACCCCACTCTGTCCTGTCGCACATGTAACCGCAGTGGACAATATCCTTGCAGGTGCCAGTGTGGTCGAGCTGGAACCGGGTCCGGGTCTAGTCGGGCTAGGTCGAGTCCACGTCCTGGAGTGATTGGAGAATGGATTTCAGGAAGGCGACAAGGAGGTGCGAATCGTCGTCACTTTCTGAGTCGGAGTCTGAAACGAACTAAAGTATAAGAAGCCATTCTTATATTGCGATAAGATTCTGCTTGTTCATCAAATGATTGGCCAATCCAACAGGCAAAGCTCTTCGCAGATCTTCGAGTCAAAAAAAAACATAAACAGAAAGATAGAACGAAGAAGGAAAAACAGTCTTGGAAAACTTGGGATTCCATAAACTACCCAATCCCATACCAGCGAACGCCTCAAAACCAAGCCAATTTGAAGCCACACAATTCAACACGATTAGAAATTATAGAAAATTAAATAAATAAATAATATTTTTCCATTTCAATCGAATCCAGCACGAACAACAAGCCAGAAAGCTACAAGCTTGAAGCTTGAATCCCAATTTATTCATTTACTTCATCATCTTCTTCTTTTTTTCTTTTTCATTTTTAAATTTTTAATTATATAACACTAAAAACTTGTTTTCTATTAGTTAAATATTTTTATATTATTTAATTAGATTGGTGGGACCCAATTATGTGCCACATCAGCACATAACAGAATTTTTAACGGAATTGTGACGGAAGGACCACATTGATTTGAGACGCCCAAATAAAGGGACTACATTGATCGATTTTCAATTTCAGGAACCATTTGAGATAAAAACCCTTATTAGATTTATGAGCCAAAAATGAATAAAAAGCATGGCCAAAAAGTATAAGCAAGTTAAACATACAAAAAGATCTTGATCTCTTATCCCTCATAAACTGTTAACTAGTATACCAAAGTGATCACAGTTATTCAAACATGAGACTGTAAAAAAGGAGTGCTAAGTAAAAGTACCGGATAACCATTCCATTCTGAATTTTGAGAAGAAATCCCTTGAGGTGGTGGAATCATCATTGGTGTGTAAATTGGAGCCTCATTCAATGGCCGTGGTGCAGACCACGGTGCCACTGTTGATTGTGATGCAATTTGTAACAATGCAGGACCATCTTTGCCAAATCCAGATGGGGGCTCAGATCCTCCTATAGCTGTAGGATCAGGGTGGTTAAACCTGCAGTTTGATGCATACTTGCAGGAGCCATTTCGCATGTAGTAGGGACACTCTCTCTCACCCTGTAATAAGTAAACATAAATATTCACAGAAACTGACCAAGACATGATAATAGCTTTATAAAACCAAAAATAAAAAATAAAAAGCTAAGACAAAACCTTGAAAATGGTGATTACATATTAATTTCTCAAAACTTAGAAATTTAGGTATAAAGTGTATACCGGTCGAATTGGCAGGCCCAAAAAATTAAGCTCAAGAACTGGAGCTACAGAAGGTTTCAATTTGCTGTGGCTGTATCTGCAATCTGTCCCATACTTGCATCCCCCTGACCTCAAGTAATACTGCAACAAGCTCAAGTGTTGTAACATCATGAAACTGTTACCAGTCCACCACCATACACATTGCAGATATTTGAATATAAGGCACAAAGGGAAGAACTGTTACTGACATCTGAAAGCATATTTGTAATTACTTTATAAACGAAATAAGAGAACGTCGTGAAAAAAGCATACAATTTGATGAAAACCCATCCGGTGGAGATTTGCTGACTAGTTACCAACTTGCTATAGTTTGATCAAAACAGATCACTTGCCTCCCCATACGATATAGGCAAATAAAGTTCAAGATTTCAGGATTCTGTACTAGTTACAAGATAGAAGATTTTAGCTTTTTTATTCGGTTATGCATACCAACCTAATATTTTAGACAAACGGACTCAGAAAAAAACCCATCATCATAACAATGACCACTAGGATAACAAATACACGAACTAAAACATAATATACTGATTTGTGACATTTTGATCAAATAATTTCAGTAAAAACCATAACTTCAATTATAAAAATTTCAGAGAATCACAACAATAATAACCTTGCATTCCGTCTGGCTTGGATTCTCTGCCAACTCATCCTTATCCTTGACCCTTTCCCTAGGCACCTTCAATATGAACAAATCAAAACACCAGTAAACCGAAAGTGAGAACCAATAGCAGAAATGTTCTAATCATACAGTCTAAGCCACTCAGAGTTCGCCATCACCATTCTTTAACGCAAAATCTCATTGAAAATGTATGTAAACAAAAAGAACACCATTTTCAGCTACAGCCGTACAAATGCAAACACATAAATGGCTTTGCTGCAGAATTTCAGCTGAAACTAACAGAGGCTGGGCAAATATAAACAAAAAAATCCAATCTTTCAACTGAATAATCGAAAGAAAAGAGGTATACCTGGTTGGTTTTCCTACTAACAGGGTGATTAAACTTGCAATTGGATCCAAATTTGCAAGACCCGGTCTTTAGATAATACGAACAGTCTTCAGCTTCCGGCCTCACCGGGTACTGATATCTTCTGTTACTTTCCTGAGTTTCCTCCGCCTTCTTCTCCTCCACCTCACCTCCATCCTCCTCCCACCCCTGATTTCCTCCCCATCCTTCTCCTCCGCCTCCTCCGTCGCTATGACAACTCTGCTCACTCTGCCTCTCATTTTCCTCTCCGTTTAAAATCTCAACCTCTCTCTCACCGGAACTCTTCTCTTCTTCTTCCACTCCCTCCCCGCCCTCCTCCTCCTTCAAATCCAGCTTCTGCAACTCACCAGCTCCGTCCTCCTCCTCCTTCAAATCCACCTTCTGCAACTCACCAACTCCGTCCTCCTCCACCTTCTCTGTCGAATCCAGCTTCTGCAACTCATCAGGTTCTCCATCCCCCTCCTCCACCGGCTCTTTCAAATCCAGTTTCTGAAGCTCATCGAGGACCGCATGATCTAGATCAGATGGTGTGGGATCGGGATCCGGGGAGGAAGGCAGAGACCCCTGGTCGGAATGAGTGTGGTTGGTGCAGGGGTTTTCGGGATTTGGGGGAACAACAGAGGTTGCTTCAGAGAGTTCCATTCTCCCTCCACATTTCAAAACCCTAAATTTTTCAGATATGAAAATGAACTGACTATCTTTGACCGAGAGGAACGTAAAAATGGAGTTGGTCCGTTGGTGCGTGAAAAACGCTTTTGGAGGATTTTTTTTTTTCTTTCTTTTTTTAATAAGTTTTTAATGTGCATACAGAATAATTGACGTCATCTAGTGTATAATTTTACGTATTATAATAATAATGAATAATATGATTGATTATTTTTATTTGAGAGAAATTTACACGATATTGGCATATATTGGTATTGTGGCTTCTTGTGCCAATATACAAAGATGTGCGTAAGTTTTTTTTACTTAGTATTGTATTATCAGCACAGTTGTCAAAATGTCAATATACTCATGTCATATAAATTAGCACAATATGACTTGGTGGTGTATAACTGATATCTTATTTGTGTTATGTGATTTGATCCATAATTTTAAGTATTCAACTAACTAAGTACATGATTAAAAAACGAAAAACAGACAATTTTCACTTGTAGAAAAGGCCTTGTTATGCAAATAAAGAAAATAATACACATATTATAATATAAATAAAATAGAAAATTCTACAGCATGTATTTCTCTTATGTTAATACTATACTAGCATATGAGCACACACAAAGTATGTGAGAATTTATTTTTTATTTTTTTTATTTTTTAGAGATATGTCAGGATTACATGTAAGTGATGCTTTGAAAAAAAAATAGCAAAATTTGGTTTTGTGAAATTACATTTCTGCCCCATATTTCTTATTCATATTCTGTTTTAATTAGAGAGTTAAACTGGTAATTTCATAGAATTTTGATTAACAATGAATGTTTTATTAATTAGTAAAGATGTAACTGTATTCTGAATACACCGACAAAATTTTTAATATAAAGGGTTTTTTGTTGGTGGGTGGGAACACCCAAATGCAATGAATGGTACGTTATTGTTTAAGGTGTGTGAGAGTGTACAATACATTAAGTAATACGTTTTTTTTTCTTTTTTTTTAATTTTAATTTTTGGCTTTTTGTTCATATGCTGGCCGACCTGACATGTTGTTTATCAGGGGATTAGACTGTTATCCACGGTAAACGTCTCGTTATCAATAGATGATTCAATATCACACGTCGCATAAGATAAGATTCTTCAATTGACATGAAATGAAATGATCTGTTTTGGTTTGTCCTACACAGACAATTTATGAAAAGATTTTTTCCACCCGCCAACTGCAATCGTGTGCGGGTGATCAATTGATGTTCGTATATGCATTGTAAAGAACGTACTTACATTTAGATCAACGATCAGTCAATCGTGTAAATGAGTACGGCTGAACAAAATTGTTGACCGTAGATGCACCGTTGAGTCCACTTAGATCTACAATCAGTAATCGATCATACACCCACCTACGACTGAAAGAAGGGAAACAAAGCAGCTGAACTACTAGTACAGAGTAGCATGCATGTTATATCCACGAACCGTGGATCGGTCTAACAAGGAATCATGAAATGTACCATGATTTATATCTAGTAGTCTAACAACGTAACATGGAATTGCACCAGAAGTCTAACAACGTAACATGTCATGTTCGATTATTCGGAAATACATGGGCAGTAACTGCAAAGAAGCAAGTCTAACAAGATCCAAATGAATGACATTAGCATTTGAAAATTCAACTAAAACAGGATTAGCATGTGACCCTCTTCAGAGAAGATGTGCTTAATCTCCAAGCGTCTTTGTTGAAGCAAATGGATGGGCCAAATGAAGGCCCAAGGGAAATCAGAATCAATGGTTACTCTGAATTGCAATTACACTGGAAACCCTAGCCCTATCCTTCTCTCCTACCAACCCTAATTTGTCAATAGAAACAACAGATTCACTAGTCAAGTTACATCATTACATCTGTTTTCCATCATCAAGTCACTTCTTACTCTTCTTCGCCGAATGCCCGGTCTTGCGCTTATGACGGCTGAAATCTGACACAAATCGGAAGGTCTGTGCACACCCTGGTTCAGCGCATACATAGGGACGAGCACCTGTGTGAACTCTAATGTGCTCAGTGCGAGACCATGCCCACTTGAATGTCATTTTGCAACCCTTCCAAGGACACCGAAGGGGACGATCATCTGTGTGAACTCGGCGATGTTGCACCAGATACTTGTGCGAGAAGAATTTCTTTCCGCACCCCTTGACTGGACATATGTTTCTTTTGTGGAGGGAAAGCTCATGCCTCGAGGCAAAACTCATGGTACACCCCTCAAGATCACACACGAATTCTCCATCCTCTTCCCTCTTTGTTTCATTTCGGCCAGCCTGAGTCTTCCCTGCTGAAGCATTCTTTGCCTTTTTCCTAGCGGTTTGTTGCTGCTCTTTTGATTTGGTTCCAGGGACTTTTGAGGGCTTAGGAGCTCTTTTTCTAAGGCGCGTGCTAGGCCCACCTTCTGTCTCATCTTCAGCATATAAATCAAAGCTGTTCTGCTCAGACTGATTATTCTGCTCAGATTGATTATTTCGGAGCCTAGGTGTCTGCTTCTTCGTTTGCAGAGGGGTTTGTTGATTTCTCAGAGTGCGAGTGCCTTGTTTCAAAAGAGGAGCAGTTCCTTGTTTCACTTGGCGAGAGGTTTCTTGTCTCATTTTCCCACGGGTCTCTGGTTTGGTTTGCTTGTTTCGAAGATTTCTCTTATGCTGCTGAGAATTATCTTCCGGTGTTTCATCCAGAGAGGTATCTTCTCTCTCCATGAATCTGGCTCTGGCCTGCTTGCTTCTAGAAATGCTCCTTCGTTGCTGATGAGAACTAAACCCGCGAACATCCTCCGAAATCAAATTTTCTCTCCCAGTGCATTTAGTTGTCTTGCTTCTAAGGACCCTCCGCGGCTGATGAGAACTACCCTCAAACGAATCATCTGAAACCACATCTGTTTCCACTGGTTTGAATTGCTTACTTTTAGCAGTCCTCCTATGCTGCTGATGAGAATCAATTCCCACAGAATCATCTGAAACATCACTTCTCCCAATATACTCAACTTGCTCGCTGTGAAGAATCCTCCCATTTTGCTGATGAGAATCATCCTCTTGCATTGAATCATCTGAAAATGCATCATGTGTCTCAATACACTTGGCTTTCTTGGTTCGACCTCTCTCAATATATTTGGCTTGCTTGCTCTTAGGAAGCCTCCTTTGCTGCTGATGAGAGTTGTCATCTAATGAATAATCTGAAACTGCATCCTCTTTCTCAAAACATTTGGCTTTCTTGGCTGTCCGAGTATCTGCAGTCATTTTCCTCTTCCTAGCATACTTCTTAACTGTCTTCTCAGTTCTGCGTGTGATTTCTGATTTTACCTCATCATCCTCTTCTGGCATTGCCCAAGCACGGAAGGACCGCTCTTCTTCATCTTCTGCTACTTCTACTTCTTCCTCAGGATCCCTTTTTACTAGAAAAGAATGAACTTGATTCGACATCCATACTTTACCACACCATTTCCCTGCCACTACCTTTTTTGGCTTGCCACCTCTCCTCCCATAGACATCAATTCTTGTTGGTGAACTAGCAGGAGAGCTCCGGCCAAATGCTTTGTATATAACAGAATTGTATGGCATCTGCTTACTATAAAGATGAGAGCGGCTAAGGCTGGCACTGTAGAAGAGATTGATCCCCAACTTTACAGCCCAGTCCCCGTTCCCAGCAATGGCATCCTCGCTATCCAGAGCTAACTGAATCCTCGTCTCATCTTCCTTGGTGGCATTCATGAATGCCATATCATTCCAGAGATAACTTATTCCCAGCTCTTCTGCCATTGATTTGGCTTCCTCCTCTATCCTTGGGTAGTCTGCAAATGTTTTTATTGATAATCAGAGAGATGATTGGAGGACAAATGCTTCCCCATAGCCATAGCCATAAAAATGGTTGGCTACTTAAAAGTTTGAAATGTTCCAGACAAGTAAATAAAACAAGCCAGCCGAAGAACTTCTTGGTGTAAACAAGACTGTAAATAGCATGTATCTAAGTTTCCTTTCCATAGCAGTTCTATTTTTTTGTAAAACAAATTCCACCAAGCAAAGGAAATAGTATGGATTCATAGTGGCCGACATACGAATATGAAGTCAGTACCATCTTGACACATCAGTGATACAGTACTTAACAAAACCTTTTCGTTAGTGACTGATAAACTGATAACGGTATAAATTAGAAAAGTAACTCTACCCATCTCGTATATATTCGTGTTTAACGGAATTTGCTAAACAGGTCAAAGTGCACAGAATCGAGGTGAACAGTAAATAAAAGAAATAAGCGAAGAAAACTATTATTATACAAACTTTCTAGGGCAACAGCGCACCTGGATGACAAAGGAGCAAAATATGGACACCTCCAATTGAACGAAGCTGCTGCTGAACCTCTACAGCATGCTCAAGGCAGAAGACATGCATTCTAGAAGAGTCTTCATCGCATCCTGGATGACATGACGTGTTTGTTTTCTGTATTGGTACGATAGCCTTACCAAAACCTGTTGCTGTGGAAGCATAATTATTAGTTCCGAAATCAGCAGAGCTGTCAATGTCTTGATGGCTGGTATCCTTGAAATTTGCTATTTTACGTCCATCTGTAGCATGGTGATCAAAATTTTGGAGACAAAGTTCTTTCTCACAATCAGATCCTGCTGACGAGGGACTGTGAACCCCACTTGTACCACCATAAGGAAGACTAGCACTTTGGTCCCTATATCTACTTTCCAAAGAACAGTTTGTCACCTTCGGTTCATCAGAACAGACAGGAGCATCTATTTCAACCTGATCTTCCTCCAAGTCAGATGAATTTCCATAATTCAAAGCTAATAGACCAAGAGCTGAAGTCTCTCTCGGCATTTCAGTATTTGAAACCACTTCATTTCTTTTATCAACCACCTGGATTTGATAATTACCAGAGTGAACAGGCACATCATATAAACCATTAGGGGCATTGTTTTCCTCCAATCCTGTTTTTGACAAATAAACAAATTAACATTCAACACATAGAATTCTATTAAAAGGCAAAGTAGAACCATTATATATACAGAAAGACATCTCCAGAGGAGACAGAATAATATGCAGGTCAAGTGTATACAGGAACTCGAACAACACTGATTGTACTCAGATATAGATACAACATAACAAATATGGCTGCCTTAGTGTAATTCAACTTAAGAGTATAATAGTTGGTGCATCTTTCGAAGAGTTATGGGGGAAAGGATAAATAAGGGGTGCCTAGTTGTGTACAGTAACAAATGTAAGTTGGGCATTTCATCCCAGAGATTGCATAAACTATTGGAAAAGCCAGGCTTTACTCTTAACTGCGAATCAACACTAATTTTCAACTAACAGAAATTTATTGAAAACTACAACTTACGGATAAGCTTGCCTTAGTTCACATGGAACAGTAGGTACAATAAAAATGATTACTTAAGCGAATTGTGCCCTACTTTCAGGTCATATTTTAGACGATCAATAAAAGAAGAATATCCAAATGGAACCAACCTGTGCAAGGAGCATTATTTGAAGTAACTGGATCCCCAGTTACACCCGAGAACGCCTTACTACCCAATCCAGATCCAACAACCCAATCATTGAAAAAGCTACAATCTGCTGACATAAGATATCTGGCTGCTTCTTCTGTTGGTTGAATAATAGCAACACAAGCAAAGCTCAAAATTCCACATGTAACACAAGAAAACAGTCTCTGATCTGACAACCCCTCCCCTTCGACATGACTTTCTCTTTCACAGCTCAAGTTCGACCTCTTTAAATGCAGGCCGCATACATTGTTACATCCACTTAAAGAGTGAAGACTATTACTTTCACTTAGAGATGCAAGTTTTCCTCTCACGGAATAGAAACCTTTAACCTGCTGCCCTTCTATCATGAGACCATCAGAAACTGAACCTGAGGATTTCATTTCTTCCTTCAGATTGTATGAGCCCGGCGAAAAGCCAGGGTTTACTCTTGACTGTGAACCAACACGTAATTTTGAACAAACAGAAAGGTCTGAAGAACTTTGGGGTAGAAGGACAATTGGTGACCCCTTTCCAAGAACATGAAGCAGGTCATTATTCTGAATGACATCCTGTACAAATAACTCTTTAACTACTATGTCTCCTTCACCCTTTCTCTTATCTTTCAGTCGAGAACTCCGTGGTTCAGAACTTATGCGTGCAGGCATTCTGCAAGGAGAGCATTAGATAATTGAGGGATCTATACACTTAACCACCCGGTTTATCTTTTGAATCTACAACACATCTAAGTTCATTTAATAAATTATAATAACTTTGTGGCATGTTTTTCAACCAATTTATATTCTTAAACGTGCTTTTTCCTGAAATATAGAAATCCCTATTTTCAAACTCAATAAATTGGTCAACTAATGTGTGTGTGTGTGTGTGTGTGTGTCTGACTATATAATTATGTAATTAGGTAGAAGGGATGTCATAAAGGTCATGGACAAACCTTGAACACAATGCTAAAGCAAGATCATAAAGTAACTGAAAATGAGACACCATTGGTGGATAATTGATTGAAGCTCGTCGAATAGCAGCATCTTTTGCAACCCTCAACCACTCAGGAGTTGCAATGTTAGCTGCCTCCGCAAAATTAAATCCTACGTAAAATTTCAAACAAATGATACAGTTATCTTCATTTATATAAAAACAAAGACAAGAACAATGATTACTTAATTCTAATAAATTAAAGACTACTGCTCTCTCACCATGACTGAATCCAGTGTGATACGCTCTTGGGAAAGTCACAACAAAGTCCCCAGCATTTTGCACAAGCCTGATTAAAACAAATTAAAGATGTAAGAGATACATGGAAGCATTGACACCACAACACCGAGGTACTCTAGGAATGCTACAGGCGACTTCTACGAAGAACAACTTGGCAATTTGCATACATAACTTTCCAGGGAAGAAAAAATTCCTATTCTTATATCAAACAGCAAAGGTAAATATGAGCTGGCATAAATCAAACAGGTTCACGTTGATGATTCTTTCAAAAATTAAATCAAAGCATAACTGATAGCATCACTGGCATTAAAGGCAACAAGAGGACATTCAGAAGTAGACAGAACAACGATGAAAGAGTTACCTGCAGCATGGAACTCCTGAACTGACAAATACTTCAGGCGCCATCACAGTCGTCTTCTCGCCAAGGGTTGAAAAGGTAACTGATGGAAGACATATTCTAATAAGGGTTAGTCGCTCAAAGCGTATCCAAAACCAATCCAAGTCTACAATGACAAGTCACGGCTTTACATTGCAATTCTTAGCGTACAAAGAAAATGAAGTAAGAACAAACACTGCAAATTTGTAAAAAGGAATGCAAAACGAGGGCAGCACTGACTCTCAAAACTATGCATCAAATTTCAAAAAAATACTCAAAATCAACCACTCTTAGTTTTCTAGCAATCCTTAATTAATATCCTGATACTGTACTTGCAAGTCGAAAGGTCAGTTCAGGCATAACAGACCACCAACCCTAACTAAGAATGCACTCTCGTCGGCGTAAAAGTCATCCATTTTAACAAGTAATACTTCCCACTCTTTGCTTCCTAACAAAGGCAACTTAAATGAACAACATCCCATAGATTCAGCACCATTTCATAACAACATCAAACAAACAGTGTAATGAAAGTTTCAGAAAAAAGTTCAAACAAAACAAAACACAATTAGAAACAGAGGATCAGCCAGTTTCACAGTCCACTGTTTCAGTCCTGTAAATATTCAACATTGCCCTGAACTCACCAAGAGGATTGATCTCTCCCGCATAGCCCTGTACCCTAACAACCTCCTCGAATGCAACCGCAGCGTCCCTCGGCACACCATACCACGTCTTCCCTGCTCCCATATGCAGATAATTCAAGCTGTGCAAATCATGGTCCTCCACATGCCAAGCAAACCAGCTGAACAACATAGCTATATACACCATCGGCGAAGTAACCCCCGGAATCTCCTCCTTCATAAACCTCAATAACGACCCTTTTGACCTCGACACCCCCCTCATATTCCAAGCAGTATCACCAAGAGTCACATTGTCCCCTGCATCTTTACTAGTACTACTACTTTTCCTCGCACTCACTGGCACAAAAGCTGAACCGGGCATGTCATTCGCATACTCCACCGAAAAGGGTTTATCCACAGTCGCCTTCCAGTAAAGGGTTTCAATTTCCAGCGGCGAAAGCCCTCCCTTCTTGCTACATTTTCTCAAGTAACTCTTCTCAAAGCTCTTAGCCTTCGCTTCAAATTCCTGGAAAGTGTAGTGCTCGCCACTCTGCCACACGGGTCGGTGCACGGGCCGTGGCCTCCGAGGGCAGAACCCGATCTGCTGCTGCCGGGTAGTGAATGTGGGCTGGGATTTCGGGCCCGAAGACCCCAAAACCCCCGCCCGAGCAGCCAGTGACCGGTTCAAGTTCCCAATTGTGGTCTTCTTTGAGGAAGGCGGCACCGGCGGCACGATTTTGCAGATTCCGTACTGGGAAGCCTCCTTCTCGATTTTAAAAATGTAGGCAATCGGATCTTGGAACTCCGCCCAAGTGGGGTGGTACTCGGGAGCTACGGGTAGGGTTTTGAGCCATGGAAACACTTCCGGGTTCGCCTCTGCAACCAACCCAGAAGAAGCGGCCATTGAAACAAGCAACCAAGCAATCCGTGTGAATTTCTGAGATTTGGGTTTGATTCAAAACCCCATTTCGGGTAGGGAATTGGGAAGCGGAAGGAAAAGGAGTTCAGATTCTTCGGTGCTTCATTTGGTTGTTTTTCTTGGTATTTTCCTCTGTTTTTCTATATTATTCGACAGAGGAGAAATGAGAAGAAAAAATAGTGAAAATTTGGGGCAGGGGAAGAGGCAACTGAGGACAGTGAGTAGTGTGTGAGGGAGACGTGTGAGTGGTGTTGTATTCTGGGTTGGTACCCACTTTCCCAAATGACATTGTTTCTCAATCTTTTTACATTTGTACCAATTTTTTAAAATTTTCTTTTTGGTTTTTAGTTTGAGAATTGGTCACTTGGAGTCAAAATAACAAATTTCTTTAGTTGTTGTAATTTCTAGGATGACCTTTGTGACTTTTTCGTTTGGATAATTTGAAAAGAAAATAGAATCGCTTTTTTGCATTTACATTTCATTCTTACCCTATAATGGGTGGTTGGATTGGATGTGACGACTCGTCCTTAATTTTCTATGTAATTTCTTCTCAAGCGTGTAAATTGACATTTATGCTCAGGTTGGCAAAGTGACGTGGACATGTTTAGGCAGCTTTAAATTATTTTTCTCGTTATTGTAATTAATTAGTATTCGTTGTTACAATCGCGTGAGCGCGAGTTAGACCCGAATCGGATTCACAATGAAAAAAGTTACGTTACGTTAAAGTACGTAAATGACGGGTAGAATTGTACACAAATGCGTGTTAATTCATTAGTGTTAGAAACACTGTTTTGGATAGATTTCATCTGATTACTTTTCTACAAACCCTATCCTTTTTCTTCTTTAAAACAGGACCCGTGCCTTACTCACTTTCACCAACCAATCAGCTTTTTTCCCCAAATCTCTCCCCCAATCAAATTTCCCTCCTCTCTATCCAATCAGAACTCGGCATCGGTCTCTCTTTCATCTCCTTTTTTTTCTCCCTCACCGTAACTCTATCTTCTCTGTGATCACCAAGAACGCATATCAAAACTCATAGATCGAACCTCCAACTAGCACCATCGTGTTCCTCTCGAACTCACGAACACAACCATACCAACCGATTCTTGAATAGTTAAGTTTTGAATGGTCAACGTAAAGCAACTCGGAAGATTCGACTTGGACGAGTTTACTCCGACATGATCCCGGTTGAGTCACGACGTTTTGAAGGTTGTAGGAGCTTCCATTCAACTCCTTGAGGCCTTTAGTCAAGGTTTGAAGAAGCTTTAACATCGGAACAAGTGAGTTTGAGGAGTTGAGTTTTAGGCCAAGACTTTCGAACCATTTTCAAGCCATTTCCCGTCCATTTTTTTGACTCCCAAAAGTTATAACCTTGTTCATCTCCTCAAGATCTTCATTTCCATATAAAGTTGGTCAAAAATGGTTAAGAATTGAGTAAGTTATGCAAGTTTGAATTTTCCCCAGAAACCGGCCACTTTTTTCAGATTCTGGTGAAACTAGACGACGGCCAGCGGTGACCCATCGGAGAAGACGACAAATATTCCATCAAACTTTACGGAATATTCTAACGGCGTCAAGTTCCGTTAACTGTTTAACGGAATATTTTGTCAACTCTAACGAAATATTCCTGTCTTATGTCATATTCTGCCAGGTGCGTGTGGCCGTGGGTTGGGCAACGCGTGACAGCGTGTCCGGCCTCCGGCCGACAAGTGGTTGATACGTGTGGGTCCGTGACTTCAAGTTGAACATTTTCATATATTCAAACCTTTCATTTGAGCAAATTATGGGGAGTTTTTCCTAGTTTTTTCGTTTATGTGTTAGTTAAGTAATTATTATTAGTTGTTTCGCATATAGGGGAAACTTACCTTGAGGACGTACGTGGACAAACGAGACTAGGGGACTACAATCCATCGACATACCAGTGAGTGGGCATTTTTATTATATATATATATATATATAAACTTTATAGTTTCCACAAATACTTTTAAATTGATTTATCCATATTATCCCACGATTTACTTAATTTTAAAATGTTGTTATGTGGTTGAGATTTATCTCGTCATGGCATATTCATAGGCATTTTACCTGCTCATAACTATTGTACTATTGTGAAATGCTAAAGAAATTCTACAAGACGTGGAAATAAGTTTAGGTAAGTTTATTGTGTTGATTGCAATCATTGAATCATTATGGCATGCATATATTCATGTAGTACTCATCATTGTTGCACCCCGGTGTTAGTGCTCCCATCTCGGGTTAGGGCCAGTCATTCACGTGTATGTTCACCTCCCGCACTGCACGCTCACCTTGGATCCAAGTAGGTGTTAGCCCTGTCGTATAAGTCGCATTAGGCGACTCCGACTCGTAGGTGACCGCACATAGCTCTAGTCTTCACGTGATCGTAGCACTATAGCGTATATTATTACACCTAGCCATGTCGTACGGGTCACATTAGACAACTCTGACTTGTGTGCTAGCATAAACTGATGAGCAATAGGTGCAATCGTACAAGCCATATTAGGTGACTCAGACTTGTGTGCTAGTATAGATTATTGAACACATAATTATATTTATATTGCGGATGAGACATTGAGCTGTGGCATACTTCTGGTTTTAATGTTAGCATGCATTTGATTTAATATTTATACGTAATATGATTTTATGGAAACTATACATGTTTTACAACGAATGGTTAGTATGTTTAGAAAATAAATGGATTTTACAAATCTTGATTTTTGTGCCCACTCAACCTTCTGTTTTTCGCTCATCCAGGTCCTAGATAGCTGAATCACTCTGTGGTGTGCAAGGATTTGACAGCGATTCTAACATATCTCCATTTTAACATAGGAACTTATTCCCAGTTGTGTAATAAGTGCTTCTTTAGTTTGACTGCTTTACCCTTATGTTATCTATGCTTTGAACATTTGTAGTTTATGGGTTCTACCCTCTACTACAAACTCACTTTAGTAGTTTAAATAAGTTCTATTTTCGGTTTTAATTTATCCACATTTTTCTTACATCACTTACACTTTTGGTTACATCACATTTGGGTGACAGCCAACATGCCTCAACTCCGGTCGGAGTGTGTCATTGGAACCGTGTGATGGTTCGAGAACGGTTTCATATATTCTTCGCATTCATCTTCATCCTTTTGTTACCTACAAAACTGAGAAAGTGGTAAATATCCATCCAACCCATGGTTAATGGGAGAAATTTTTCAGTGTGCCATGTACATAGCCCATACACTAAGTGTAATAATACAAAAAATGGAAATGTGAATAAAAAAATTTACCGCCAATAGTATTATAACACTTTGTATACTTGGGCATATTCTCATTACAGTGAAAAATTTCTCGTCTATTGGAGTACAAATTTTGGAAGGTTGATAGATTGTCAATTATTGGGTAAGCAATTACATGAACTTTTTCACTTGCATTATTATAGTCAGTCTCTTCGTTCGTTCATTTGAATTTATATTTTGTATATAGGCACGGAGTCAAAAATTTAAGTAACAGAAGGAACCTTAAAGAGCTTATGAGCACTTAAAAGCTTAACATAAGTTGTCACTCAGTACTACAGTCTGGTGGTATTCCTCTTCACTTAGAAGTGAAAGATCTTAGGTTTGAATCTCGTTGACGATGAATTCGATATCAAATTAGGTTGCACATTATGTGACTTAGTTGAACTCCCCCTCCCTCTAGTGTAAAAATATTGATATACTAAAAAAAGACCTTAATTAATAATTTACAAACAAAATGTTAGAGCAAGGCTCTGCCTACGGACTTATGCTCTCAACGCCACTGTTTCTAATGTTTGTAGTTTGGTGGTCTGACCTATTTGACTTTTACGTTTCTCTAAAAAATCATTCTAAAAGATCGCCAAAATCAAACAATAACATGTTATCCTAGTTCGGGCTACAAACGCTTTAGATTAGGTTACAAGTCGTAATTAAAACCCATCTTTTTGTTGCAAATATAGGCGCATTCACATTAATAACTTGCCTAAAATGATACATCTTCTTGTTCATGATTTTATTTGTTATATAAAAAATAAAAAATAAAAAAAAAGTTGCATTAATTGTTATTCTCAAATTGTCCATGTATTTATATGAAAAATAAATAAATTGTTATTCGTAAAACTAGCCTAATTTTTTTTTCCTTATGTTAGGTATGATTGTTTTTTTTATTAAAATATATATTAGAAAATAATGAACGTAACAACATACAGTCTCATCAAGCCGCTTTTTCGTAAATTTGGTTTTAAAATTATAAAGGGAGTAGGGTAGTTTTGGTATCATAAAAGCTTCATTATTTTTGTTTTCTTCCTTTATATATTTAGATATAAACTTTCAAAAATATTCGAACATTTCTATATTCCACAGCACCCTAAAACGAAATGGGAATGAAACTTTTTCAAAATTTATTCCGTTTTTTTTTTTTTTTTTTTTTTTTTTTTTGTCAAAGAAAAATTTATTCCGTTAATTACAAGTCAATTTGTTTGCATCGCAGCTTGCACTGGAGGGTTCAAATCCAGGTTCCGTTTGGCTGTGGGCCACGTTTCCATATCTCATTGGATTGCATTGCTATGATGGTAGGCCGCATAATACTGTAACGTATGCAAATATATTATTTTGAGTCTTTGACAAAAAATGCACTTATATCACGTCATAAAAAGGAGAATGAAATAGGTTTTTATATTAAAGAAATTATATAACACAATATTCGACTTTTAAGTGGACATGTTTGAGTACTTAGAATGTGAATGAGCATGAATTGGATTATGAAGAATTCAGGGTGAACATAAATTAGAAAGAATTATTCTTGTTAAGGTGACTACTAACTATCATGAATCAAAATTCAAAAAAAGAAGATGAACTCAATAAATTGTTTACTAACGCAGATGACAACTATAGTGGCGGAAAATAATTATGCATATATACCATGATGCAAGTTTGATTCCAACCGATCTCACACTCCCTAAAAATTGATAATTCAACTTATTAACGCTATTGTTTATAAAAAAAAAATGTATTTACTAACGATTCGTAATCAGAATAAAAACTAGTATGATTACTTAAATACTTCTTGTACAAAATAAAAATTATGCTCTTGAATCTCATTCCTAATTTTGTGGAATTCATGTAGATTTTGATTCTCGTACTTATGGTAAACAATGAGATAATCTGCAAGGGTGAGGATTGTCTGCCATCTCACTTTCGATGCCCTTCCGTGCCCTCCTGTTTATGTGGTCACGGTTAAACCAACGTCAACATTTTATATTATTATTCATTTTTATCTTATTATCTCTAAAAAAAACAATATAAAATGTTAACGTGGCTTAACCGTGACCACACAAAACAAAAGGGCATCGAAAGTGGAAGAGCAAACAATGAATCATTCCTTGCATTTATTTTTCGACTTAATGAGCATGGCATCAATAAAGAAATAATTGAGTTTCGGACACTTGGATCTAGTAAGTCATGCGACACTACCCGAAAATCAACAAAACACCTTTGTTTTGATCCTACCCACTCGAATCTGATGTTTGATGTCGTATGACGGCGTCCACAAAATATCTTCTCATACCAATTAGGTGAATCATTTACATAAGGGTCTCCCATTGTGTCTTTGATGATGCATGCACTTACTCAAATAGAAAATCTTCTATAAACGAATATAGAAAATCTTCTATAAATGAAAGGATAGTCTCCCACACTATTTAATGCAAAATCTTAATTTATGTATGTCGAACCTATGTCTATACGATCACAATCACATCATGTAATGAGGCTTTTGATTTGGCAAAATGCTCTGTTGTTATCAATTCACCACGTAACAAACATGTATTTAGATGAGAACATACGAAAAAACATAAGTGCAGCAAGAAGCATTCGTATCTTTGTATATAAAGCCAAGGGCCCAATGAACAGTGTTTTTTGGTGTCACAAGTTTCACCGAAAAGAATTGGACAAAAACATCCCTCAAACAAAAAACCTCAAAAGCAACCCAAAATAATGCATCAAATGTAGCAGGGGTATTTTCGTTATTTTAACAGTATTTTTTTAATAATTTTTTTTGGCAGTTTTTTTTTTTTTAATAATTAGTACCTCACAATATGTTAGTAATAATGTGATTCAATCAGTTGTTCATTAAATATTATTTTCTCTATTTTTAAATATGTTCAAAACATCCTAAGAGGCGTGTAATGTCAGTTATAAAAAAAAGGTCTTTCGCATGCGGATAATAATGTGATTAAATTAGTCATCAAATGATTTTTTTTTGTGAACAAACGATATTATCTACACTAAGGAGGAGGGGTGAGCTTAGCCTCACAATGGACTAGCAATAATATGATTCAATCAGTTGTTTATAAAATATTATTTTCTCTATTCTTAATATAAATTCAATAGAGACTAATTTTATTATGTAGATTTAGCACTTTAATTGGTTTATGAGGGGTTTCTTCTAGCATAATTTAAGATTATTCATTTACTTCAAATATTTAAATTTTCTTTTGTCAATTTACGTATATAAATACATTTAAAACGTGTAAGTTGAGAGTGCATGAAAACTAGTCATCAATAAAATAACCATTGACATTTTTGACTTGGCTGAAATGGAAAACAAGACCGGCTTCTTCTAGTAGTACATCTTTTTCAATTGAACACTTGAAAAGTGAAAACCTATGTCAATTTTTCTAGAGGCCAATAGTCAATCTCTCAGTTGTATTGATATTCATTATTGTTGAGCTTAAGAATGGCTGCTGGTGGGGGAGGTCAGATTTTTCTTTTCACTTCTGATCCCCACTATAGGACTTGTTTGGTGTGTGGATCTATTTGGATCTTTGATCTATGTTTTGTAAATTCCTTTTGTTTCTATTCGTGAACCTTTCTTCGTGAATATTTTAAAATTTTCATGTGGTATCAGTTGCTTTTGGATCTATTTTGTTGGAATTGGTATCTTCGCTGATAGTGTTAAGCACAAAATTCATATTGGTATGGAGATTAGTTGGTTCATTGTCAGTTCCTCTTTGGAGTCGGTCCTGCTCATTGTCAAAGAGTATCATCATGCTCGTTATATCAAGATTTTGTGCGTAGAAGTTCTCAAATGCTAATTCACGATGTGCTTGACCTTTTCATCAAGAATAAGTTAAACTAAATATGGTAGATACCAAAAATATATATGATAATATTTGAATTTTTTTTGTCTATTCATTAATCTCTGAAGTGAAGTATTTATAGGAGTTACAATTGGTATTACATATGCACTTCTCGATGTAGGACAACATACTACTATTTACACATTAACTAATATACAACTCGCAACACTCCCCCTCAAGTTGGAGCAAAGATGTCACACATGCCCAACTTATCAAGTGAGTTGGAAAACACACTATTAGACACAACCTTAGTAAGCACATCAGCGAGTTGATCTTCAGATCCCATAAGTAGAAACATAATAATTCCAGTATCCAATTTTTCCTTGATGAAATGTTGATCGATCTCCACATGTTTTGTTCGATCATATGGTACACTGGGTTATGAGCAATCTCAATAGCAGCTTTGTTATCACAATGGAGTTTCATAGCACCATTGGGTTTAAATCCAACATCTCTCAATAATTTTTCCAAGCACGACAACTCACATTCACCATGAGACATACCACAAAACTCAGCTTCAGCACATGACCTAGCCACCCTTTTTGGTTTCTTGCTTCTCCAAGTAACTAGATTACCACCCACAAACGTAAAGTATCCAGATGTAGATCGCCGATCAATGATAGAACTTGCCCAATCGGCATTTGTATACCCTTCGACATTCAAATGATCATTCTGGAGAAAACCAAGCCTCTGCCAGGGGCCATCTTCAAGTACCTCAAAATACAGATTACTGCATCTATATGAGCTTCACTAGGTGAGTGCATAAACTGACTTCCCACACTAACTGCATAAGCAATGTCAAGGTGACTGTGAGACAAATAAATTAATTTCCCCATAAGCCTTTGATACCGCTCCTTATAAGTAGAAACTTGATCCGAAAATAAGCCCAGACAATGATTCTGCTCAATCAAAGTATCAACAGATTTACAATCTAACATACCTGTTTCAGCTAACAAATATATCAAATGATCACTTTCCTTTCCATGGCTCTTCATTTAATTCAGACATCAAAAGTGTCAAACCCACCAACAACTATAGTCGACATCACATACAGGTAGAGCCAAGCAGTTGTTGAGTGTCTTCTTTCCATTTAGTTCACCTTGTTGTTTAATGTCCTCCACCATTGCCTTCCATTGAAGCTCAACCACTTGCCCGAAATTTCCAGTGATTTAAATAGCCTATGATGTAATGTGGAAGCAAACCGTCGGCCTCAATGTTGGACTTGTCAGCTTTCACCCCCGCTAAATACTTCTCAACTACTACAATATATACTATCACCGGCGGAGGAAAAACCGACGAGAAATCAAATTTCTGTCGGAAATTTGGCACAAATCCGACATTAAACAATGTAATGTCGCATTGGAATAGCGACACTATTGCTAGCGTCGCGAAAGGGCTTCAGTGTCGCTTTTTGGGCTTAATCCGCCACTACACAGCGTCGGTTTAAAGCGACACTAACATAGCGTCGGTTTAAAGCGACGCATACTCAATAAAATTAAATAAATAAAATATCCCTGCTGTCGCTTTTAATCGACATTATAATAAAATTAAATAAATAAAATATCCCTTAAACCGACGTTAGATAACAATTAAATAAATAAAATATAAAATCTAGTGACAGTCTTAACCGACACTATATTTGTTTATAATAATAAAAAACATACGGCCAACTGCATGCAATTTCAATTAATTCCAACTTAAATAAATTATATAATCAAAATAATAAATTTTAAGATCTAAATAAACATTAATAAAAATAAATAACAAGAACAATAGTGTCAAACTGTACATCTAACATTCCACATAAAATACAAAAATTCTTCCGTCGTAACAAACACCAAATCCGACATTACAAACATAACATAAAAAAACAAAAAAATAGAACGATTATAGTGTCATATTTAACCGACAAGAAAATGAACCAAATAAACTACCCAACCAAATTTGCACCAGAACGTCGTCCAGACCCTTCTGCTTGAGAACCTTTTCCTTGAGATCCTCCATCTGATCCAAAAATCCTCGACAAGTCCACATCAAATCCAACACCTGCAAGCATTCCAGAAAACCCTCCAGCTGGAACTTCAGGAAAAAATCCACTAGGAGCAGCCATCTCAGGTCGATATATTGGCACTTGATAAGGTGGCTGCTGCATGTATGGCATGGGCGGCTGCTGCATGTATGGCATGGGCTGCGCAGGCATCGGATACACAGGATATGAAGGTTGCTAATTATGGCCAGCATATGGATATGCAGGGGGAGGCTGACTTTGGCCCAACTGTTGAGGAGGTTAACTCTGACCTGATTGTTGGGTTCCCGGGCTATACGGTGGTTGTGGCTGAAATCTTTGAAAAAACCATGCAAACAACTGATTTTGCTTGTTCTCTAGATCCGAAATCCGTTTATTATTATTTTCGTCCCTCATTTTCAACTCATTATTTTGAGTCATCAGCAACGCCATTGCACTCTTAGATGATCTCCTGGAGGAAATTGATGTAGAAGATGAAGAAGATGCATAAGACACCATATCAGGAGTCACACCATGACCGTATCCTCTGACTCTATTATGCCTCTCAGGACCCATAGTATCAACTTAAACTTGGGTCCTAAGATCTTCATTATCCTCCTGGCCCGACTCAATCAATGTTTGCAGATTGCTCTCCATTGTTGACTTGCATTACAATTTTTAAAAACAAAAATTCAATCGTAAAACAGAAAAATAAGCTATAGATAATAAATACTAATAAAAACAAATACTAACACGAAAAAATCAATTACCCCTGTACGCTCCGATGTTTCATCAATCCATGTTTTATCTTTTCGTGTATGACATTCACGAAAAAAGGTTACAGGATCTGCTTCTTTCCCATGCTTCTTCCGCTTTATCAAAAATAAAATTTCATACAAACAACTTAAGCAAACCTCATACTAAAAATAAATATAATTATTTAAAATTAATCATCTCTTCAAAATGTACAATCCATACATATTCTTCCCGCACTCTTGCAAAGGATTTTGTACCAATAGTATGGTTCATTGATTTCAATCCCCGATTAATCTTTTTTTTTTTCAGCAACCTCCTGAAAAAAAACGAACGAAAAAAAAAAAAAGATTATATTAGGCAACTTTAAAGTTATAACGAAATAAATCGTGTAAGGTTTACCTTTGTTTTGTCTCTATTCCAATATGCCAACAAATCATCCCACTGGGCAGGAATCACATCAGGAGGAGGCTCGCTGCGCACCTCTTCTGCTCTTTTAGTATAATATATTTTTTTTAACTTATTTCTAAACTCTTTGTGCGCATGCTCCGCAATCTTAAGCGTCATATGACGGATCAAAGGCATTTTTACCATATCTGCATCTTCAAAAAAAATATTTCCCTACATACATAAAAACAAAAAACAAAAAAAATCACGCTAGTCAATTATTATTACAATCATTGACCTATTCTTCTATTTTCAACTAAAAATAAAAACATATATACCTTTATTCTATTCCAGAAAGCTTCCTTATCTTCTTCCGTAACCTTATGCCAATCTTTCTCCAACGGCAAATTTCTATAGTCCCTAACCTCCGCTGCTACATGTTTTGAAAAAGCACTAGCATTATCGCTAATGCATTTTCCGGACGAATCAAACGAACAAAGTTGTTTCGTCCATTTAGGAATTGAGGGTCCACGCCTCCGTTGAGATGTACCTTGTTAATACAAACACACAATTAAAAATAAGGAAACAAATGTATATTTTCAGATTAGCAATAATAATAGTTCAAACACAAAAAAAAAAAAAAAAAAAAAAAACTGAGACTAATAACAATTCAAAAAAGAACCAGCATCCCCCTCGTCCTCTTCCAAATGAAGTTCCTCAGAACGTTGATCTTCACGGGAATTATCCATTGCAAAACTTAATGGAAGGAGAAGGAATATGGCTGAAATGGGGGAAAGAGGAAGCCAGAAATGGGGGATAGAGACGAGAGACAGAAGTGGACTCACGGAAGTGAAGGGAGACAAAGAAGATTAATATGGATAACAACTTCGCGTCGAAAGAAGAGTAAATATGAACACATTACGTCGCTTAAAACCAACACAGTCACTGACTAAACCTCCCCACACGTAACCTCACATACTTTTGACAGAAAGCCTGCACTTTTGACAGAAAGCCTGCCTGCACTTTTGACAGAAACCCTGCTATTGCGTCGCTTTTAACCAACGTTATCTAGCATAACGTCGAAATAAGGGCCTAGTGCGTCGTTTAAAACCGACGTTAGTTTGCATGGCGTCGAAGTAAGCACAGGTTTGTGTCGCTTAAAACCGCCACTATATCTGATTCGACCTATATCATAGCCTGACATAGTTTTGACTGAAAGTCTGACATAGTTTTCATAGGTCACTTTGCGTCGAAATAAGGTGACATTGCGTCGGTTTTAACCGACGTTAGCCTGACAGGTTTTCTTAACGTCGAAATAAGAGCAAGTTTGTGTCGAAATAGGAAAACATTTGCGTCGAAATAGGAATTGTGTCCGACAGAAAATTAGTCTCGAAAGTATAATTTTGCATCGCTTAAAACCAGTCCAAGCATGAGTTGACATGCCACTGACAAAATCTTCCAACCCATTCCCCTGCAAAAAAACCGGGAAACCTCCCGCCCAACATAAAAATAAAATTTTAACTTACAAACAAAAAAAGGAACAAGGATAAAAACAAAAACAAAAAAAAATAAAAAAGTTTAACCCAAAATTAAAAAATAATTAGTTATGTTATCTCATATAATATTTTAATAAATAAATTTATTAAGTTGAATCAATTTTTTTTGCACGGTAATTGTTATTTTAATTTGTTGTTATTTTGATAATTTTTTGTTGTTATTTACTAGAATGGATTAGATGAACATAATTTGAGTTGTTATGAGAAAATGGAATGAATAATATTTATAAGCATTTATGTTAAATTAACAATATTAAATATAACGTAAACTTATAATATTTAGGAATATAAGAATATATTATGTTAAATTAATTTTTTTTGCACTCTAATTGTTATTTTAATTTGTTGTTATTTTGATAACTTTGATAACATTTGGTTGTTATTTACTAGAATGGATTAAGCACCATTGAACCCAAATCAAAGTTGGAAGTGTGGTGATATGTAGAGTTGCTCCACATCGGAAAGTTAATTACCCTAGAAAGCTTAAAAGAGTTGAGTCACTCTCTTGTTACTTATCGCTTCAACTTTATTCATAATATTAGAGCATAATAGTGACTTGGCGTACAAGTAAACTAAGTTCATAGGGAATACGAAAAATCTAACCCAAGAAGACTTGGAATCCTATCAGATTCTCCTATGTACACTAACACATGTGCTTCATGTTATCTTGTTAAATTGTCAAGGTCTTAAGCTTGAATATTCGGCACAAATGAAATAGTGTGTTTGATAATCTAAAGAATTGTCCCTAGTATTAGAAAGTTAAAAAAAAAAAAAAAAAAAAACCTTGCAAAGACGTATATAACGTTGATCAATTGCTTTTGGAGCTTGCCAAAGAAACCTCCTATTTAAATTACGGTTGCCATTGTAATTAATATAGTTGATAATAACTACTATATATATATATAGTGGTTGTTGAAGCCTTGATCGAAATTGGAAGGTAGCACATGCAATGAGGAAATGTACTTGATCATGACTAATTAAAGAGGGCAAATGAAACATACTCGGAGTGGGTGATGCATGGAACATTATAAAATCAGTTTAATCGTTGTCTGCATATCTCGAGACATATTATTACATGCATGTTATAAAGGCGTGCGTATATTGATCACGTGCAATGTAACATTCAGGAAACGCAGCCTATTCATTTGTACTAAATATGTTATTGTTAATTATTTTATAAGATATATGTAAGATAAGATGTCTACCTAAAGCACATGTTTACCTTATAGAACTCCACTGATCATAAAATACTTGTTGTATCAATTTTTAATCAAGTCAATTAATTAACTCAAAGATTGTCAGGGTCATGAACTTGTAACATTTTGACCACATACGTATATATAATTGTGTGCGACCGAATTAATTATAAGATGAGGACCTCAGGACATGAACGCAAAGGTGGAAGACAGAAATGTTGTTATCTTATATATAAAAACGCACTATTTTTGTCCAAAAATGGAGATAGTAAGCCAGTTTGCATTGTCATGGCTGACAATGATATCATAGTAGAGATTCTGCGACCAAGTTAAATGTATTTAGAGAATTTCTCAATATTTACATAAGTAACTACAGAAAATTTAGTTATAGTGGGACTACATAACCGTCGAAATTTTTTGTCCCGTTATTTCATAAGAAAAACTTACTGTTGTGAAGAGGAACAAATGAAGAGGAACAAATGAAGTTTGAAGCTGAAAGAGAGAGAACACGGGAGACTTTGTAAAAATTGGAAGAATGAGTAAGAAAAGTGCAAGAGAAGAAAAAGAAAACACGGGGGAGAGGATATAAAGACCATCAATGTGTCGCTTACAACCGACACTGGTTTTCAAAATATATGTCGCTCAAAACCGACGCAGGATTTAAAATATTAAAAACAAGAATTAGTGTCGCCTAGAAGCGACACCCATAGTTTATGTCGCTTAAAAGCGACACTATTTTATTTAAAGCGACGCCAGTACTTAAAAATATTAAAATATATGTCGGTTATAAGCGACACTAAATTTTTACGTCGGTTTAAAAGCGACATAGAAATTTTATGACGCTTATAAGCGACAGTAAATACGACATCATCTTCAGTGAGTGTCGCAAATCTCTTTTTCGCCACTATATAATATTAAACCGACGCAACAACTGACACTATTAGGTCCTTTTGTAGTAGACCGGCCAGCCTTGAGATTTGCTTGCCTTGTCTAAGGGCAGCAAAACCTCCTTTCTCAGCCGATCTACGATAGTGTGTGTAGTTGGCCTCCTTAAGTACACCTCGGTATTCCGGGCATGATTCTCGCGGGAAAACTTTCTTCGCTATGCTCTCGAGAAGCAGAGTCGGGTCACTAGAGTTGATGGCCATGGAAAGGCAACTGACTGCAGCATCGGTTATCTCAGTCCAGTAGTACTCATCGTGATCAAGATCATTGATATTAGATTGCTTCAAGGCTTGAAGCTTTCGGCGAAAAGGTCAGAAATAAACTCGTGTAAGAAACGATAATCCGGGTCTTTCTGTACCTCTGGACGACCTTTTGCTTCAAGTCTTGGCCTTCTACATCTTGGTCTTCTATGTCATCCTGTTTACCCATTATAATCAAGCTACTTCCTCGATAATCTACCGGCGTTCCTCTTTCAAAACTAGATGAGCACTCAGAAGATTGAAAATTTGATAAAAACTCACGAACAACCGGGCAATAGACCCCATGTTGCACCTCGCTAGGGTTTTGGGGTGGTTTGGATGGAGCTAAAACATCACGGTGCAGAATCTTTCGTCACTGTAATATTTGCCATGGGACCAGTCCTGTATTATTCGACAAATGATCTTGAGCGTGGTTAAGGGACTGCGTGACCAGGCCAGCGGCAGCAGTTCCTCTATACGCATACCACATGCCTCCGCAGTGTCCTTGTGGAGAAATAGGTCAAGGAAGGGGTTACCATTACTAAAACTTCCATCGACGGAGGAGGGCTCGGAGGTCTTGGCCGCGAGTACTTGCATCGAATCTAATTGATTCCTAGTAATCAACCCCATAACTGGGATTAGATTTAGAGGTTTCATCATATTAATCCTTGTCATGAGACTCATGACTGTGGCCTTCTTGAAATCGGGATCGACGAAAGGGTGTCTGGATAGTTTGAGCTCTGGGGGACGAACAAAAGTTGCATAAGGAGCCATAACTGATCTTACTGAGAGCATATTTGCCATGTCCACTGATCTCATCCTCTGATAATATTTATTTAGTTATTTTATATAGAAGGTGATCACTTGATCTCCGAGGACTCCTTAATTGATTTAATACCCTTATAAGTACGCATGGATAAATACCTTAGTTGGCATTTTGTATTCCCAAAATTCCGGAATCATTCAACAATCTAAATAAAAGGAAAGAGATTTAGAATATCGAACCCTAAATGTGTAGCAATCAAGTTTTTTGTTCTTTAAGTGACTCTATGAAATTCAAAGTGTATTCAATGAGGATTTTAAGATAGTTTATTAAAATTATTCAATTAGGAATTGATTTTAAAGAATTTTAAAAAGTTGAAGAATTTGATACAATTGATCAGATTTTGTAATGTATTTTAAGCATTTTCAAATCTCACCTCTCATATGAGATTTCAAGGGAATTAGATCAAAATTTCCCATGAAATCTCTACAAATTAATTAAACTACATCGAAATTCATGGAATTATAAATTCATTAAAATTCCTCAAAATCCCAATTGATTACACCAAAACTTGGTTTAGTGAAGAGTATTTTCTTCCCATTCCTTAACTCTGGTGAATTCCTTAAAGTGACGACTTGTTTATCTTCTCCCTTTAAGATTAAGCTCCTCACCACAGCTATACTTCGCCAGCAAAAGGAAGCCGTTAATTTTAGTATTTGTTATGCAGGCTAAAATAGGAACAACAACATCCAAAGCAGTTTTCGACCAAAAAAACATCAAAAGCACTAAAATTGCATAATTTTCCCGAAGGATCTTCCAAATAAACACCACCACAATCTGCTATAAGAATCCTTTTTTAACCAGAGAATTTGGACCCCTTTTAGCATCTCTGCAGATATAGCTCAATCAGTCACATCAATGTACTGAAGAACTTATATGAAGGTTCAAATTCTTGTTCAGTCTGCATACTAAAATTGAAGTGTTCAACTCCATTTACAGAATCCGATGCACGGAAAGTTAATACAACGATACCTACGGTCAAAACCATTTATTAATGATCACGTTAAACCGCTGAACTTGCACTAGTTGAAGACAGAGACATGAGAGTGACTGCTGATCATCTGTGTGTTCCATGGAGGTCTTATAGAACCTACAAGGTTACTATGTCTACCAGACGTTCATAAAAAATTTAATCTGCCAAAGCATAAACACGTACTGTTGTGCTCGGATAGCACCAAAAATTTTGGAACCAACTCAAGCTAGCCCACATGAAATTTATCAAATGAAAATGCAAGAACAAAATATAAAAGACACAAAGATTTTAACAAGGTTCCTCCACAGTCAGTGTAACTGGAGTACGTTCTCGGAGCAGTAGGAGCTCACCCAATAATCCATTATCAACCAAATGGGAGTTTACAAAGTGTTGGCAATCTCACAGCCCAAATAACCCAATACACCCAAAAGCTCTCACACACCAAAGAAACAAATAGAGGAAGAAATATAATGAATAATTTCTTCTCTATACATATAGCTCAAAGCTATTACAACAACAACAACTACTTTGGTAGATGATTACTAACCGAATGAAGCAGCAGCTTCTCTTCTCTACTTGCAGCTTCTTTCTTTTTCTCAGCAGAGTATTGAGCTCTCTCCTTTCTTCTCTATTTTCTTCAAAACCGAAATGAGCTATCTCCCCCTCACTCTATACATAGCTGCAAGGGCAAAACTTTTCTATTAAATGGAACCAACACCCACGGGTGTTGAAGGGAACAAAAACAAAAATGCTTTTCCTTTTTTTTCTCCCCAAAACAAGGAAAGGTGTTGTCCACCTTCTTTCTTTATAATTTTTTATAGTCAAAAGTTGTTTGGATTTTTGTCTAGCCGAAAGCATTTTTGGCCACTATCCAACACGTACAATCAATTCGCAAATGATAGAACACACATTTTTTTCATTGAGCTAAACAAAGAACATGGAATTTTAATTTACTGATGTTAAAGCTGATTGTAATTCACCATAATTTTTTGTTAACGAAAAAAAATACTGAACAAAGAACATGGAATTTTAATTTACTGATGTTAAAGCTGATTGTAATTCACCATAATTTTTTGTTAACGAAAAAAATACTGTAAAAGTTTAGGCCTCTCTCGTACCATCACCCTACAAAATGTAGTAGATCAGTCAACTACAGCCAGTTCTGGTACTCTTCATCAGATATGGCGGCTTCTATAACCTGGTCCGGGCCAATTTCCCCATCATTTTCCAAGAAAATTTTGAGCAAATTTATGGAAAAATCGCACACTATCGTCACCCCTGGATGTGTATAAGGGAGTAGGCCTTCCGTCATTATGAAAGTATTTATCTGCCAAGTTCCAGTACACTAATTGTGGCACCACATCTCCATATCCTTTCTCTGTAAACTTCCCTTGTATTGCCTTATAATCTGTCTTCGAGCAGCAGTCACCATAGGGATAATCCTCCCTTTTAAAGACTTGGTGACTGAACACAAACACCTTCTTGATCATCTGATCCGGCTCCAAATTCTCATTCACAGCCACCTCGAGCATCAAATCAAACACCTTCTTGATATTAGTCAAGCTGTTGCTGTCCATCCTTTTAACAAAATCGCACTTGCACTCACTGTTGCTGTCCATCCTTTTAACAAACTCGCACTTGTACCTAAAATCATCCCCTTGTATCCGATGCAGCTCAGGCGACTTACTGAAACTGATCACTTTTCCTTTCCATGGCTCTTCACTCAATTCAGCCACCAAAATTCCCAATGCAGATGACACATCCTCCTTGAGCCCCCTTATGCGTGTCTTGCCAGGTTCACATACAGCCAAGCAGTTTTTGAATTTGCCTTGCTTTAAGTAGATGTCCTCCACCATCGCCTTCCAATGAAGCTCAGCCGCTTGCCTAAAATTCGAATGATTCCCATACCGTAGGACCTCATGTGGAAGTAAAGCTTGGCTGCAATCTTGGACTTGTCGGCTTTCACCTCCTCCAAATACTTTTCAACATTAAAGGGCATCCTTCCAAATCCCATATGGGTGCGAGTAGAGCGGTTGTACTTGTCTTAGGGCTCCAAAACTCCTTCTGAAGCCGGTCGGTGACTCTTCCCGTGTAATGGTCCTCCTTAACACCTTGGTATTCTGGATAGTTTCCTTCGGGAAAACCTTCCTTGCAGTGTTTTCACGCAGAAAAGTGGTGCGGATTGGGACCGCGCTATTGGGGTGATCGGAACGACAACTGTCTGCAGCATCGCTTACCTTCTCACAGTTACCATCATCTTCGTCATCATCAGTATCATCAAAATAACCACCATGATATTCACGCTTAAGATTTTGCTTCTTCAATTTTTCAAGATCAGACTTCAAGCACTCTGCATACACATCGGTGACCTGGTCATATAACAACTTATAATCCGGGTCACGCTTGTACCTCTCAATAGCTTTCCTGGCCATGGCGAGGCTCTTCTCTCTCCCCCTTCTCCCGTCTCGGTCTTCTAGAAGGCTGTACGGAATCTCCGGAAGTCCATGCAACTTCCCTGTCGACTTGGCAAACGTTGCGTAGCTCAATAGGGTCTTGGGGTGGTTGTGGTGGAGCCAATACACCGCCGTGTAGAACGCTTCCCAGAAGAATCTGCCGTGTAGTAGGTTAGCAATGAGCTTGAGGGTGGTCAAGGGATCATGGGACCAAGCCAGCGGCAGTAGTTGCTTCAGATATGCACACGAGGCGTCCACCTCGGCCTCTGCCTCCGGGTTTTTTCTTTGTTCGGTATTGGTACTTGTATGGTTTGACAACCTTGTAAAAGAGATCATGGCAGGGGTTACCAGCGGAAGGTGCGACGGGTGAATCCTTGTTCGGAATCTGATCACTGGTAGTACTCAAACCCCTCATTTGGATCGAATTTGGGGGTCTCATGTTGATTCTTGTATTCGCTGTGGCTCTAGAAATGGCTCTCTCGTTCTTGAAATTCGGAAACGCTAACGGTGGTTGGAGCGGTGGAGGAGGAGCAAGAGCTGTATAATTTGGAGCCGCCATGGATCTTGTTCTTGTGAGATGTGGAATGTGGTAGACTGACAGGATTTTCTCCATTTGATAACAACGAGTGGGCATGTATTTGGTTTTTAAATAGAAACTAATTAATGACTTGGTCGCCAAGCAATTGCCTGCTCCGTTTATTCCTCATTATCTTTTATTTTTTGAGTGTGTAAAAAGGTAATTATCTCCATAATGTTGAAAATAAAGTAGGGAGTAACAGAGATCAAAAGAGATAAAGAGAATCTGAGAGAGAGATTGAAGGAGAAATTATATAGAAAATGTGTTGGGATTTATATAGAAAATATGTCTCAACTAATTACATATTACAGATTGACTCAAAAATGAACAATCACATACTAAATAATATTTACAGCACTTCCTTTTGGATGTTGACCAATCAATGATAGTTATCTCGATAAAACCTTGTTTGGAAAACCCAGTGGGACAAAACCAAAGTAAAGGAGAAAAATCGAGCAAAATTTAAGACACATTGATAAGTTGTTGAACACGAATAATGTTGTCTCGCTAAAACCTTGCTAGAAAAACCTAATGCAATAAAAATCTGGTCGAAGGAAAAACTACACAACACGCTTATATGTCCATTAAAGCATATTGTTGAAGACTCTCCGTGATGATTAACTTTGCTAGATAAGTGACTGTCCCTTATGATAGTAAGTCTTGAATCGACTGATCGTCACTGTCAAGTTCGAAGTAATGTGACTTCAGCCTTCAAGAAATTGAACTTAAGTAGAACTTGACTATGAAAAGTGGGGAAGTTTATTGAGAGTTGATAATAGCTTGTTTGTATTTCTACAAAGGTTGAAATACCAAAAGAAAAATATACTTCAAAATATACACTCTAAAAAAAAAAATTACTAAAGCTCATGGTGAATATAAGCCATGTATACATATAGCTAGAATGATGTGAACTCCCTCATCTTAATGTAAAAATATCAATGTACTAAAATTGAACTAACAAAATAACTCATTAAGACAATTTATACCAAATTTATTTAGAATACAATGTACTGGTATTGAGTATATATTTTGAGCTTTAAGATCTTTATTTGAAATATTTAATAAAGGACTTCATGGTTTTTTCATACTTTAAGAAATTGCTTAAACTAATTCGGTTTAGTCTAAAGTAAAGATTATTGTTTAAAGTTGTGTTATTAAATGTTATACGCTTAAACATTAAGTCCAAAAAATATATAATTAAGAGAATGTAATTTAAAGAAGTTAGATTCATGATAAACATGCTTCGAGATTTATTTCGCACAACTTCATCAAAGATTAAGAACAAGGGATTGAAGAGAAGGTTTGTTAATTTTTCCGGAGAAGATGAAGATTGCATTGGGTTATCCAAATAAATAATATTTTATTGATTGTGTGTATAATTTTTTTTATATACATGGGAAGTATTTTGGGCGGAAACATTTGCTCACACCATAACAATTGAATTAAAATATAAAATTTTTAACCGAGAAAATTTATGTTTTAACCTAAAAATAGTTTTTCTGCTTCAATTTTTATGGGTTAAATTTTTAGCCCAAGATTATTAAAAAATGAATTTAGGATAATTTTTGGTAAAATAAAAAATTATGTAGACTATCCTAATTTAATTTTATAAACTTTTTAACCGAAAATATTTAGATTCCGATAAATATTGAAAAACCACTAAACGACACCATGATACTCTGAAAAAATATGAAACACATGAATTTGTTTTTTTTAATAATTTTAGCGGTTGGATTTAAATTTGGATTGTTAAATCTTTTTTTTACCATTGAATTTGGTCATATTAGATCTTAGCCGTTAGATTTAATGAATTTATAAATATAAAACTAAGAGAATACATATATATGGTCGGACAGCCCACTAACTCACGAGAGAATTTTGGCCAAAATTTGTCCCAAAAATGAGCTTTGGATTAAGACTCATATTTGACCTAAGAGTTGAAGCAAGTTGGGATAGGTTTAGAACTTAAAATTTTAAGTTTTACTTCAACCTAGGTTGGGTCAGGTCTTAAAATGGTTGAAAAAAAAATTATTCGTTGAATATTTTCATATAAGACTTTCCAAAGTGGCAGATAGACCAATAGGTGCAAAAATTTGACGCCATTCGTCCCTAATAACGCGTAGAGATCTTCTCCGGTTCATTTATATGCGTATCCTGGGGATAAACTAATTATACTCGTCCGAGAAACATTTTACGGCCACAAATTTTCTCTATTTTTCATGCAAAACAAAGACTCACTCCTTCACTCTTTCACATCTTCTGTTATTCTCCCATTCTCGCCGGCGGTGGTTTCCAACGTGAGGATTGCCTCCACCAACCAAGTACGCAGTGGCAAGGATTCGACGACCAAGTTGGGCTCATCATCAACCTCTTCCTCACCAAAAAAACACTACGATGTAGCAGACTTTCTCCTACAATTTCACATCTTCACCACTCACCAGTCACCCACCGCCATGATTGCCGTTATCCTACCCTCACCCTTCCTCTCCCAACGCCTGCACCCTTAGCTTCATGGCCGCACGACTAAATTTAATAGCCAGGATTAATGGGTATCTCAGCTCCCGAGGCAAAGATCTGGAGATGATCTTAGTCTCCTAATAGCAATATAGCAATAGCGACACTACTTTGATGCGAATATATATTTCTACTGCTCCTTAGGGACCTTTTTCAAGATATTTGCCTTTTAAAAATACTTTAAACAACAAGTCGCACCTTCTCCTTTGAGATTTTGAGAGAATTGCATCAAAAGTTTTCATGAAACCTCTACAAATTAATTAAATTAGATCAAAATCTATGGAATTATAAATCTATTAAAATTCCTCAAAATCCAAACTAATTACACCATAACTTGGTTTAGTAAATAGTATTTTCTTCCTATCACCTAAACTCTAATTTATTTGGTGGATTCCTTTGGAATGACGAGTTGTTCTTCTCCCTTTAAGAATTAAGCTCCTCTATACTTCGCCAGCAAAAGGAAGCCGTTAATTTTTTTTCCGAAAAAAAAAAGGAAGCTGTTAATTTTAGTATTTGTTATGCAGGCTAAAATAGGAACAACAACAACATCCAAAGCAGTATTCGACCAAAAAAAATCAAAAGCAGTCAAATTGCATAATTTGATTCACTACTTTTTAAGAGTTGGCTCCCTAATTCTCTATGTGCACGTCTTGGTGTCTTTGGGTTTATGTAGAACCCATTGCACTGTTTGATGAGAAGATGTGACCTATCAGAAATATACAATATTTCAAACCAAAAGCGTTAGTTCTTCACTACTTGGCATCATGTTTGCATGTGGAACAATGCAACTATTCATACAAATCATAATGTGTAATTTCCAACACAAGTCCCTCTTTCTGCCCGACATTCATATAAAATGTAATCTGCCAAAACATAAACACGTATAAGCAATTCGCAAATGATACAACTCGAAAAAATTTCATTCAGCTAAACAAAGAACATGGAATTATAATTTACTGAGGTTAAAGCTGATATGATTCACCATAATTTATTGTCAAAGAAAAAAATACGTAAAATTTAAGCCTCTCTCATACTATCCCACTAAAAATTACAGTAGATCAGTCAATTACAGCCAGCTGCTGGTACTCTTCATCGGATATGGCGGCTTCCATGACCTTGTCCGGGCCAATTTCCCCATCATTTTCCAAGAAAGTTTTGAGCAATTTTTTGGAAAAATCGCACACTGTCGTCACCCCTGGTTGTGTATAAGGGATCAATGGCCTTCCGTCATCATGAAAGAATTTACCTGCCAAGTTCCAGTACACTAATTGTGGCACCACATCTCCATATCCTTTCTCTGTAAACTTCCTTTGTATTGCCTTATAATCCGACTTCGAGCAGCAGTCACCATAGGGATAATCCTCTTTTTTAAAGACTTGGTGACTGAACACAAACACCTTCTTGATCATCTGCTCTGGCTCCAAATTCTCATTCACAGCCACCTCGAGAATCAAATCAAACACCTTCTTGATATCAGTCGAGCTGTTGCTGTCCATCCTTTTAACAAACTCGCACCTGTACCTAAATTCATCCCCTTGTATCCGATGCAGCTCAGGCGACTTACTGAAACTGATCACTTTTCCTTTCCATGGCTCTTCACTCAATTCAGAAACCAAAATTCCCAACGCAGATGACACATCCTCCTGGAGCCCCCTTATCCATGTCTTGCCAGGGTCACATACAGCCAAGCAGTTTTTGAATTTCCCTTGCTTTAAGTAGATGTCCTCCACCATCGCCTTCCACTGAAGCTCAGCTGCTTGCCTTAAATTCGAATGATTCACATAGCGTAGGACCTCATGTGGAAGTAAAGCATTGGCCACAATCTTGGACTTGTCGGCTTTCACCTCCTCCAAATACTTTTCAACATTAAGGGGCATCCTTCCAAATCCCATATGGGTGCTAATAGAGCTGTAGTACTTCTCCAAGGGATTCAAAAACTCCTTCCTAAGCCGGTCGGTGACTCTTCTTGTGTAATCGGCCTCCTTAGCACCTTGGTATACTGGATATGATTCCTGCGGGAAAACCTTCCTTGCAATGTTTTCACACAGAAAAGTGGCGCGGATTGGGACCCAGGTATAGTGGCGGTTGAAAACGCAACTGTATGCAGCATCACTTATCTTCTCACAGTTCTCATCATCATCATCATCATCATCACTATCATCAAAATAATCACCATGATATTCACGCTTAAGATTTTGCTGCTTCAATTTTTCAAGATCAGACTTCAAGGATTCTGCAAAAACATCCGTGACCTCGTCGTATAACAACTTATAATCCGGGTCACGCTTGTACCTCTCAATAGCTTTCTTGGCCATGGCGAGGGTCTTCTTCTCACTCCCCCTTCTCCCGTCTTGGTCTTCTAGAAGACGGTACAGAATCTCCGGAAGTTCAAACAATTCCCCTATCGACTTGGCAAATGTTGCGTAGCACAATAGGGTCTTGGGGTGGTTGTGGTGGAGCCAGTATGCCGCCGTGTAAAACCCTTCCCAATAAAGTCTGCCGTGAATTAGGTGAGCAATGATCTTGAGGGTGGTCAAGGGATCATGGGACCAGGCCAGCGGCAGCAGTTGCTTCAGATATGCACATGAAGCGTCCACCTCGGCCTCTCTCTCTAAGTTTTTCTTGTTCTTGGATTTGTACTCGTATGGTTCGATGACGTTGTAAAAGAGATCATGGCAGGGGTTACCGGCTGAAGGTGCGACGGGTGAATCCTTGTTCGGAATCTGATCACTGGTAGTACTCAAGTTCCTCATTTGGATCGAATTTGGGGGTCTCATGTTGATTCTTGTCATCGCTGTGGCTCTCTCGTTCCCGAAATTCGCAACCGTTAATGGTGGTTGGAGCTGCGAAGGAGGAGCAAGAGTTGTATAACTCGTAGCTGCCATTGCCAAGGCCATGGATCTTGCTCTTGTGAGATGCAGGATGTGGTTGACTGACAGGATTTTCTCCATTTTCCTGATAACAACGAATGGGCATCCTTTTCGTTTTTAATATAGAACTAAATACTTGGACGTCAAGCAATTGCCTGCTCCGTTTAAATTCCTCATTATCTTTTATTTTTTGAATACTATAAAAAAAGATAATTATTTCCGTAATGTTGAAAATAAAGTAGAGAGTAAGAGAAACCAAGATGGAACAGAGAGAAACGAAAGAAAATTTTGAGGAGAAATTAGTGTATATTTCCTTATCAACGGAGAAAGTAGGATTTTCTCCCTTTTTAATCCTCTTTCATCCTCTCACATTATCTTTTTCGTTCATCTCTTTCTATAAAAAGTCAACAAAAAATGTTTCATGATTTAATCGTAACCGTTTAAAATAAGAGGGGAGAGAGTTTAGGAGAGACTCCATCACTAGAGAAGAGATTAGTAACAATGGCGACACAACTTCACCAAAAAACTCCATGGTTTAGCAGATTTTATCCTACAATTTCATCAAAAAACTCCATGTTGTAGCAGAGTTTCTCCTACAATTTCACATCTTCACCACTCACCCGTCATCCACCGCCGTGACTGCTGTCACCCCACCCCCATCCCTTCCTCCTTCCTCTCCGTCGGCTGCACCCTTTCCCCTCTAGCACCTGGTCGCACGATTAATAACAATAGCTACACAACGTTGATGCGAATATACTTCCGCTGCTCCTTGGGGGGCTTTTTTTCAAGATATTTGCTCTTAGATGCAAAATTTTATTGCCCTTAGTACTAGCGTTTCTTGTAGTACTTTTTATATTCTACACATTTTTTGTTGATTTATGTCCTTCAATTCTCTTTAAATCATTTGATCCGACAACTAATAGGTAAAAAAGTGAGTGTATGAGAATATCACCGTCATAGTCGTTAAAGAAAAATGCTAGTAAACCTTTGAACTAACATTTACACTTCAACCTTTTGACTCCTTCACATGACACTTACCATTTTTTTGAAATTATATTTTCTGTTTTTTCATCATCAATATCAGGGCACACAGGAACCTACTCCCCATCGACGGCTCGTGCAATTTAGCTAAAAGGAAAGCCAATGATTCATAAATACCAACACTATGAACAACCCTCTTATCTTTCGCCGTACTACTCGCTATGCGAGCAGGTATCTGGACCTATAAAGTTGAAAGTCATATATGTATCAAAATATAGGTGCAATGCGCAGTGAAGAGGCCGTCTTCCCCATTGCTATGTAGAGGAGTAAAATATGTAGGTGGGTGTTTACTTTTTTGGTAATGCCATCATGACATGACAATACTTTTTCGAAAAAATTAGGGGGTTGTATTGAATAGGAATGTTGAAGGATTTTAATTCATTTAATGAATATAGGGTATTCAATTTTAAGTGATTATTTGAACTTTAATGTGTATTCAATCAAGATTTTAAGATAGTTTATTAAAATCCTTAGAAATCTAGGTGTATTAAATAATAATTTTAAAGAAGTTTATAACATTCCAAGTGTATTCAATTAGAATTAGAATTTAAAGAATTTGGAAAAGTTGAGGAATTAGAGGGAATTGAAGAGATTTTGTAGTGTATTTTAAGCATATACAAATCTCATCTCTCCCCATGAGATTTCGAGAAAATTGAATTAAAATTTTACGTAAAATCTCTACAAATCAGTTAAACTTCATAAAAATTTATGGATTTATAAATCCATTAAAATATTTCAAATTCTTAATTAAATACATCCTCTTAATACGGGCTTGCTTAAAAACAGTGGCGAAGTCAGAAATGATTTTTATTAGCATGAAAAATTTAGAAGTCTGCTATCTACTGTGACATCCCACATCGCCCAGGGGACTGATCCTTATATGTATATCCCATCCCTACCTAGCACGAGGCCTTTTGGGAGCTCACTGGCTTCGGGTTCCGTAGGAACTCCCAGGATGGGTGACCCTCTGGGAAGTTGCTCGTGAGTTCCCAAAAACAAAACCGTGAGGGAATGGTAAGCCCAAAGCGGACAATATCGTGCTACGGTAGTGGAAGCGGGGCCGGGAAGTGATCTGCCTCAGGTCGGGATGTGACATTTGGTATCAGAGCCTATCCCTGGCCGGAAATGTGCCGACGAGGACGTCGGGCCCCTAAGGGGGGTGGATTGTGACATCCCACATCGCTCAGGGGACTGATCCTTATATGTATATCTCATCCCTACCTAGCACGAGGCATTTTGGGAACTCCGAAGTTAAGCGAGTAGCGCACGAGAGCATTCCCAGGATGGGTGACCCATCGGGAAGTTCTCGTGTGAGTTCCCAGAAACAAAACCGTGAGGGCGTGGTAGGGGTCCAAAGCGGACAATATCGTGCTACGGTGGCGGATCCGGCCCGGGTTGTGGTGGGGGCCCGGGCCGGGATGTGACATTTGGTATCAGAGCCTATCCCTGGCCGGAAATGTGCCGACGAGGACGTCGGGCCCCTAAGGGGGATGGATTGTGACATCCCACATCGCCCAGGGGACTGATCCTTATATTTATATCTCATCCCTACCTAGCACGAGGCCTTTTGGGAGCTCACTGGCTTCGGGTTCCGTAGGAACTTCGAAATTAAGCGAGTAGCGCACGAGAGCATTCCCAGGATGGGTGACCCATCGGGAAGTTCTCGTGTGAGTTCCCAGAAACAAAACCGTGAGGGCGTGGTAGGGGCCCAAAGCGGATAATATCGTGCTACGGTGGCTGATCGGGCCTGGGTTGTGGTGGGGGCCCGGGCCGGGATGTGACATCTACACACAAAGCGTCCACCTCGGCCTCTCTCTCTAAGTTTTTCTTGTTTTCGGATTTGCACTCGTATGGTTCGACGACGTTGTAAGAGAGATCATGGCAGGGGTTACCAGCTAAAGGTGCGACGGGTGAATCCTTGTTCGGAATCTGATCACTGGTGGTACTCAAGCCCCTCATTCGGATCGAATTTGGGGGTCTCATGTTGATTCTTGTCATCATTGTGGCTCTCTCGGTCTTGAAATTCGCAACCGTTAACGGTGGTTGGAGATGCGGAGGAGGAGCAAGAGTTGTATAACCGTAGCTGCCATTGTCAATGCCATGGATCTTGCTCTTGTGAGATGCAGGATGTGGTTGACTGACAGGATTTTCTCCATTTTCATTGCCAGGCTTTTTTTCAAGATATTTGCTCTTAGATGCAAATTTTTATTGCCCTTACTACTAGCGTTTCTTGTGGTACTTTTTACATTCATGACATGTCAATACAAAACGGGTTAATACGGGCTCGTTAGAAAGTAGCGGCGGAGCTAGAAATCACTCTCATGAGGGGTTTTTATTGGCATGAAAAATTTGGAAGTCTGCTATTCACACATTTATTTTTACTTCTCACACACTCATAAAATCTCAAACCCAAGGCCTCTGGATGTTTCGAACTACACTTACTAATGCACTACAAGCTATTTATTGAAAACATTAGCAAACAATATATATTATCAAATTTCAGGATTGGTCTAGGCCTTTTTTTGCCTTCATATGGCTCCGCCATTGTTTGAAAGTGTTTTAAAATGATTGAAATTGTTTTTTTTTTTTTTTTTTTTTTGTGAAATTGATTTTGGGTTTCAAAATATTTTAAGTGATTTCTGAAAGAAGCATCAGAAATGTATTTTTTATAGGAAGCACTTAAAGTGCTTTTTTAATATTTACTTGAATTTTTATTAAGGATTGGTTTGAAAACATTTTCACCAAAAACGTTTACAATCATTCTATAATAACTTTCAAACAAGCTTTGTATCTGTTTTTTTTTTTTTTTTTTTTTTTTTTTTTTTTTCTACAAGTACAATAGTACTCTCTATCGGTCATAACTTAGGATCCTTCAACAAGATCTAGTGATTCTCATTTTTTTGTTACTCAAAACAACAAATATCAGAAACTTTTTGGTTGGTTGGAAAATGTAGCGAGAATTTTTTGACAAACAACTAGAGAACGAAAACGAAGTTAGCAAGTTAGTCTTAAGTTGAAACGCCTTCGACTTCGAGGTGGTAACCATGCTTGTGTTAAAACTATGCCAATATGTTTAACTCGAGTAGTAAAGTTGTGACACGACGCAACGTGATCATGTAATCTTGTGTTTAAAATTGATGGGTTAGCATATGATTTGGTGAACTTTATCTAATCAAAAAGTGGATGAGATGAATTATGTGGTATGAAAATGCTTTTAATCCTATATCTAAGTGAAACAAATAAATTTGATATTTTAGATTGGTGATTCTTTGAAATTCAAATTTCAATCATAATTTTAAGATAAATTATTAAATTTTTTTTAAAAAATTTAGGAGTATTCAATTAGAATTTTAAGTTATTTTCTAAAGGTTTCTTTTTTTTTTTTTAATCCAAAATGGTCATTAAGATTTGCATAACTTCTCACTTTGTTATTTGAGATTTAAAATCAATAGAGGTGGTCCCTGAATTTGTCCACTATCAATCATTTTATGAAAAATTCTATTAAATAAGGACCACAAAGATAAAAATACACTCAAACTAATAAAAAAATTGGCCAAAATGATTGACAAAAATTTAGGGTATTTGTGTCATTTTATCTTTTATTTAATGAAGAATTTTGACTGAATGGTTAAAATGTTTTGGACAAACTAAAGGACAGTTCTATCGATTTCTAATCTCATAGACAAAAGTAAAGAGTTATGCCAATTTTAAAGACTATTTTAACTAAAACGTCTTCTCTGAAATGAACGTGTATTTAATTAAAATTTTAAGATAGTTTATTAAAATCCTTATAAATTCGGGTATATTCAATTAGAATTTTAAAGAAATTTATACATTCATATATATTCAACTAGAAATTTACTTTGAAGAATTTTAAAAAGTTGACAAATTTCACGTTTTCCTATAAGATTTCGTTTTGAATCCTGTAAAATTTACTATTTTTGTTCCTCAAATTCAACAGGGGCTATGTTACATAAAGTCTCAAATACTTTTATATTTGTAGTATTAAAAAATCACCTCAATTTACTGTATACTCACAGACTCTCAAATAATTCAAACTTTGCTGACTTTTCCTCCATTTTCCCGGGAAGCAAACAGACCAAAATGGAAAAACACGCGCCACTCATGCGCGTGGGAAAAATCCAAAAGGATACCCAACGGAATCTACCTCTAGATACAGCTTTTTCCCGGGACCAAACTAACTAAAACCGCCTAGTACGAAATTACCAAAACACCCCTTTCAATGTCTCAGTTTCCGAGACTGACAAGCAGACCTACGTTACTCTCTATCTCTCTCTCTTCTTTCTCTCTCCTCTCTGTCTACACATAAACTCTGCAACAAGCAACAGAAAATTTCTGACCAAATTTATCTCTGTCCTCTCCTCGCTGTCCACGTCGGCACCTCCCAAACAAGCAAAATGGCACTCCCTAACCTAACCGCCCCTCCCATTCACCGCATTTACAACTCTGCCACTGACCGCCCCTCTACCGCCTTCCCCTACCTATTGCTGCTCCTCCACGGAGCTCAACCACCGAGACCCCCTCTGTTTTTAGGGTTTAGGGTTTTATTCTATTCCGACTTTTGCGCTTGCCCATTTGAAAAATTTCCCAAATTTCGAAGTGGGTGAAGATTAATTTCTAATTCGGAGGTTTGGGTTCGCTCAAACTTTGTCCTTTTTTGTTTGCCTTCGAATATTTTTATTGTATTTTTTGTTCAGATTTTGAATTTTAAGATTCTCTCTTTGACTTTTTTCTCTCTCTACATCTCTCTCTCTCTCTCTCTAGACTGTGTAGTGGTGAGCTGGAATGGATGATGGTGTTGTGGACTAATGGGAATGGGATTGCAGGTTTTGGTGGGACGGACAATGGAGTAGTCAGCAGTGAGTTTTTGATGCTTTTTCTTGGGAATGGCTTTCTGGGGTTTTGGTTTTGGTATCCAGAGGTAGGACGAAAGTGGCTTTTCTGAATTTCATGGTGTTATTCTGTAGCAAAAGGGTGCTGCATTGTTCTGTATTTCGGTAAAAATGCTCAAGTTTTGAACTTTATTTTCTAATATGGCAATGCTGATATAATATATATATATATATATGTGTGTGTGTGTGTGTGTGTGTGTGTATGTTCTGTTTCCAGTTTTGTGGTTTATGGTTCTCTGCGAAATCAAGGCTACCGCGATTCTTGACCGGTTTTGTTTATTCGAGTTTTTTTCTGGTGTCCTTTTTAATGTGTGTATTGTTGGCTTGCCTCTCTCAGGTTGGGAATGCAGCTTCTTTTGGGTGCTGAAGTTTGAGTTTGGCGGGTGAATTTTGGAATTTCTTTTGAGTTATTGTGTTTGATTGTTGGTTTTTGATTGGGAAAAAGATGGATGGGAGGCGACATTCTGTTGATATTCCTATCTCGAAAACTCTCGGGCAACTGAGGAGGGTGAGGTCTCTAAGGGATCCTGATACTAATTCTATGTGCAAGTACTCTGCCTTGGTTGAGAATGTGAACTGGGAAACGAATTCGAATAATGACATTTCTGTGCGGTTCATGAATAGTTTCCAAGGTGGCTCTGACAAACATCGTTCTTTTAGATCAAAGAATCCGGGTCTGTATGGACAAGGAGGGGATTGCATAGATGATTTTGAATTAGATTGTGCTTTGGGAAAATCTAGGTTGATCTTGCATGAGAATTCAGAGTGGATTGGAAATACAGGAAGTCGTCTGGTTAGGAGCAAACAAGCTGAAGAATTTGATTTTTCAGGATCAGATAAGGAAGATGTGTATGGAAATAAATCACTCAGTGATAGACACTGCGGCAGTCAAATGGATAAAGGATTGGCCTTGACACGCGTCAACCCTTTGGAGGATGGGGATTATGAAGCAGCTGGTAGATCATTGCATTTAGAAAGAACAGATCAGATTGCATCAAAGAGACAATCACAACGCAAAAATAATGTAAATTCGTCCAGGGAAGTTGGTAATTTTCGTAAAGTTTGCAGTCCATGCCGCTCAGCAAGTGATGCTCTTTCAAGCCATAGTGCATCTTTATTAGTAAATGAAGAGGCTGATGCCATTGATCACAACCGTCCTAGTTGTGAGGTCAACTGCTGCTGGTCAAGAACCCCTCGATTCAGAGGAGCTAACCTCCCTTTCAACATAGATGAGTTTCCTTTGTTATACAAGAATGCAGATGAGAGTGTGCTTTATGAACAGAAGAGCTTGAAACACATTGGCAATGAAAGGAGTCCATATCCTAGGAGTCTGAGTCAGAAATTCAGGCCAAAATCTTTTAATGAATTGGTGGGACAAAACGTAGTAGCGAGGTCTCTTTTGGGAGCTATCTCTAGAGGAAGAATAGCCTCATTCTATCTATTCCATGGCCCTCGTGGTACAGGAAAGACATCTGCCGCAAGGATTTTTGCTGCTGCGCTAAATTGCCTTTCGCATGAGGAGCATAGGCCATGTGGTCTCTGCTGTGAATGTGTTTTGTACTTTTCTGGAAGGAGTGGGGACATCAAGGAAGTTGATTCTGTGAGAATCAATCGAAGAGACAGGGTTAGATCTCTTATTAAGAATGCAGCTCTTCCTCCACTTTCATCACGGTTTAAGGTTTTGATTATTGATGAGTGCCACCTGATGCATGGGGAAACATGGGCAACGGTTTTGAATAGCATAGATAACCTTTCTCAACATGTTGTCTTCGTGATGATCACTCCCGACGTCAATGAGCTTCCCCGAAGTGCAGTTTCACGGTCTCAAAGATTTCACTTTCCAAAGGTTAAGGACGCTGATATTGCAAGCAGATTAGGGAGAATCTGTGTTGAAGAGGGTCTTGAATTTGATCAGGGTGCTGTAGACTTTATTGCTGCCAAATCAAACGGTTCACTTAGGGATGCAGAGATGGTGCTTGATCAGCTAAGTTTGCTTGGCAAAAAAGTCACAATGGGCCTGGCATACGAGCTTGTGAGTGCTTGGCAGTCTATTTTTATTCATTTATTTACTTTATATATATCGCATTCTATTTATCCAGTATTTACAGGAAAATTTCCCTGTTATTGTAATGCAGATTGGAGCCATCTCGGATGATGAATTACTGGGTTTGCTAGATATGGCATTGTCATCCGACACTTCTAATACAGTAATAAAGGCCAGGGAGTTGATGAGATCTCGGGTTGATCCTATGCAACTGATATCACAGATGGCAAATCTTGTTATGGACATTCTTGCTGGTAAATGTCAGGACAATGCTTCTGAAGTCCGAAAAAAGTTCTGTAGCAGGCACACCTGTAAGTTGTTTAAGATTGCGCTTGTAATATTGTCACTTACTCTCCGAAAGCTCCCTACAAAATTTATACAGGAAATGGAAGTTCTTTGAGCATGCTTTCTAAGACCCTAAGTTTTGTTTGATTTTGGTCATGACTCATGAGTAATGGTCAAGGAAATTAATTATTAATGGTTTTCAGGCAGTCCAACAATTGTTTTGCTACATTATTAATGTTTGTTGATTAATCGTCATGCCTTCTGCTGTCAATTACTCTCTGTCATCTCATGATTATATGCTTATACTAAGGTGCTGTTCTCTCAATTTTCTTCTTCACAGCTGAAGCGGACTTGCAGAAACTGACCTTTGCATTGAGAGTATTCTCCGAAACTGAGAAGCAATTAAGGGTGTCCAAAAATCAAACGACATGGCTTACTGCAGCTCTGCTGCAGCTAAGCTCTGTGGTGTCTTCCTCCTCGGATGGAAATGGTACAAAATTGTGTTTCAGAAGTACGCAAGGCATTAGCTTGACTGACAAATATCTTCCTTTTAATTCCGTTCGTGATAGGCTTTTCTTTTTCCATAAACTCTAGTTAGTATGGCTGAACTTTCATATATTTTGCTATTATTCTGATGGTACATCATCCACAGCGGACAGCTTCAAGAATCTTGCCACTTGTTCATGCAAGTTAAATACACCAGACAAGTTGCGCATGCAGAAGGATAGTGATGGAAAGTTGGAAGCCGTATGGAAGAGAGCTACAGATTTATGCCTATCCAATTCACTCAAGAATTTTCTGAAGAAACAAGGAAAATTGTCTTCCTTGCTTCTTGGTCAAGGTACATTCGTCTAGTAATATCTAGTAAATAATCCTTGATCTTCAAATTCTGGTACAAACCACATGAAACATATATAAAAACCAGAGGAAGATGGAAATCAAGATCATCTCAAATCATCAACTTTATCTTCGTAGTTTGGCTTGTTATATGACATTTGTGTATGTGCAAATTGTTCTCACCTCTAATGCTTAATTGTAGGTTTAGCAATAGCTGAATTGGAATTCTGCCATCCTGATTATATATCAAAGGCTGAGAAGTCGTGGAAGATCATTGCAAATTCACTTCAATCTATATGTGGTTGCAATGTGGAGATCAGGATCAATCTTGTACCTTGTGCTTCTGATTCCAAGTATGCGAAAGTGAAGAAGTCATCTTTTAGGTTGTTCAGCTGTTCCCGCAGAATGCAGCAGAAGTCACAATCATCTACCGAACGTGGAACTGATTCAGACTATTCTAGGTACACATCTGAAAGGCCCATGTTTAGTCACCGACCTACTTTACCTTGCTCCTCTGAGTGTTCTTATCAAATGCCAAATAACTGCAGTGACAGAATGGTGGTGGTAAGTACTTTGAGAAATAGCGAAGGAAATATACTCAGCACAAGGACCGCCCCATCCCACAGATCATTTGAAGATGATATGTCAAAGATACCTGGGTTAGTGGTTGATTCTTCTAACGAAGAGGGAAGCAACCATGAATGCCATGTTTTATCTTTTGAAGAACCTGAACATCAACCAAATTGTTTTCCTAGAACTCTGATGAGGCTTCAAAAGAAGTTCAGTTCGTCAAATGCTTCTCAGACGACCTGTTGCACCAAACAACATAACAAGACTGCATCATCTAGCCCAAGCAAGACATCTTTTGGTACGTGTCTCGTGGGAAATGATTCATATGTTTTCTGCAGCGGTGCTTGTAACAACACTGACAGCTGTATAAACGAGAATGTGTAAGTGTTGCTGTAGTCTTCTTTCCATATGTTGGTGCCCTTAAACTTTGGGTTTGAGATTCTTCTTGTTTTAACTGCAGACTGAAGAAGAATTCAGCCATGCTCTGTTGGAGAACCCCAACGCTTCACTCGGGAAAGGTATAGTAAAAAACTACAGGACTGTACTAATCGTATGTTGAAAATTTTAAATTGATTTTTCGTTGAAGTTTTAGGACCAAAAACAAGGGACAAGATGTTCTTTCACTGCATACTTGATGAGATAAGGTCTGCCTAATTCAAGCGTGTTAAATCTGCAGGCCTTGCAGTTGAGACATAAGCGACAACATTTGAACCGAGGGTGTTGGGTTCTTCCCTGCGCAACTGCTAAGTAGTTCTACAAAGTAGGAGCACCAGAGAAAATAACCATAATTTATCATGACGGTTGCAGAGGAGCTCAAAAGAACTTCATGTATCGCATATTTCTTTTTGTAGGTTTATATTTTGCAGTCTGCGGAGGTTGTCATTGATGTAAGAGATATTTTCAGGACCCGGATTCAGGGTTTTATATAGAGTATATAGCAAGAACTGTTTCTTCTCCGATCTAGTAAGTGTTTCTACTTTGGTTTCGTACATGCCTTGCTTACGAAAACAGTACTATTCAACCGGTGTGTACCCTACTAACTCTCAGTCTAGTGATATTTTTACTTCTAATGCAAGGGAACATTCATTACAATGCCTTTGCTCTGTATACATCATTAAATCAAGGTTTCGGTCCCCTTTTCTATTCAAATGAGAAAATACAAGCATCGCCGGATTGGTAAGGTGGATTTATTTGAATCTCTGGAAAAAAAAAAGTTTTGGGGTTTCATGTGCTCAAAAATTGAAGTTTTACAGGCTGTAACGGTTGTTTGTTGGTTCCTGACTGTTGATGCATGTAGGTCTCACAATGCATCAACAGTTAAGATTCGCTTACGTGATTGTGCTTGAGCAATTGGATGTACAAAATGTCAAAAAGTAAAATGAAATGAAGATGGTTCCACACACATTTTGTTTATTACTCGATTCTCCCTTGATTTAATTATTAAAAATCGCTTTTAGTTCTATGTCAATTTTCAAACAATCCCTTGGATCCAATCGCTAAGCCCAATGGGCCACAGTACAACGATTAAACAATTATTGAACCCAAATGGCCCATAAACCCACTCCGATTTTCGGTTATCAAAGTTTCGGCTTCTCCGAAACGGCGGGAGGCAGTGAAATCGGGAAGACGAGAGCAGCTCTGGTTTGGGCAAAGCTCACAGTCAGAGTGAATGGAGAACGTAAACGAGAGTACAAGCGTTCGAGTTCTATGCCCTAAGCTCGTCCTTCACAAGAACGAACCTGGCCTCCAATGGCTGATCGGATTCCCATTTTTCCCGCCACACACCGTCGTCTCCACCGTCAGATGCATCCACACCGATTCCTCCTCTCCCGACTACCGCAGAGAATCAGGTACCGAAATTCTGTTTGTTTCGCGAGGAAATCGAAGAAATTGAATGAATTTAGTGTTTTCGGGCATTTGCAGTTCGAATTTTGATTAGTTTTCGTAATCTGAGCAGAAGAGCTTCGGACATTACTGTTGAAAGGATTTGAGGTGATCGGAGCATTGGTCGTTGCAAATTCCGGCGATGGAATGAGCGCCGCCGGCGAGGCAATTGCTGCGGCACGAAGGCTGCGGAAGCTACTCTGCGGAGAAATTGGAAAAAAATTGGATAGTCGACAAGTAATTGGTGGTGTTGCCGATTGTAGTGGCGGTGACATTCAGTTTTTCGTGTCGAAATCCGAGAGCTTGACCAGCTTTGAAGCTGTGAATGTGTTGTATGATGATCATCCTGAAAAGTATGTTTGGGAGAGGGGCTGTCTGCTCTGGTGTGAGCTTCCGTTTAAGCTGCCAATCTATTATCCAGTTAGCAAGCCAAAGGGTAAGTTTTTCTGGTGGTGTTTTTTCGTAGATTTGTGTAGTTTCATTTGGAAAATTGATTGAGCATTGGTGGTGGTTCAGGCTTGGTTGTTTGTTATGTTTGGTACTGTGATTTGGTTTGCTTGTGGACGAATGAGCTACTGACGGGAGCTTTTACTCGCTAAAATGAGTGCATAACATGATTTCTGAAGCGTTATTTTATGTGAGTGTAGAAATTAGATTGCAGTGACATTTTCGGGGTGGTGGAACGCCAGTGTGTGGTAGAAGGGTAGATTCATAGAATAACTATACTATAGTTGACCGCTTTAAAAACAAAAGAAAACTTTGAGTTTTAACGATAAGGACAAAATAAAAGGTAAAGTAAATAATACCATGACTGACTTTTTAGTGTAAAAATGTGGTTTTTCGTTAAAGTGAACAGTACCGGTAGCTTTTCGTTAAAGTTCCCAAGGCTTTGTTGAGTGTCTGTTGACGAGAATATGAGCTGGATTTGTTCATAGTCAACTTTTTTTTCCCAAATGCCTTCTCATTCATTTCTGATTTCATACTTGCAATTGGATAAAATTTAGCCGCGGTTTAACTCTGCCTTTTGGATGAAGAGATCCATGTGCTTTATTGCAAATTGATTTGAATGGTGTTCATTTCTTGTGTACTATTGTATTAGATTCAGAAAAGATGTTTCAGCATGCAACTGAAGCAGTTATTGCAAAATTCAAAGATCCAAAGGCTGCGTACTTGGTAGAAGCATTAAGCAAAACATCTGCTGAAGTACCCCAACCCGTCATCCTCCGCGGTGTAGATTTGGATTTTGACACAGATCTCTCAAATGTCAAACTTGGAGGAGAAAGCGCTCAAGATTCTGAGGCTGGTCTTTTGTCATGTTCCCACTTCTGTTTAGAAAGTAAAAAAGGTGCACCGGTATATTCTGTTGAGGTAGGACAAAGTGAAAGAGATTCATTGCTTATTTGAGATCTTGTAATTTTTCCCTTGGTAGTTTGTTTAAATCTTCTTTTAGCAATAACAGTAAATACTGGAATTCAGTTTTTGATTAGCTTTCCTGCTTAGCATGCAGATAGAATCCAAGTAAGCATTCTGCTGAATAGTTCAGATAAGTCAGAAAAATCTATGGCACCCGTTGCTGAATATTTTCCAGGTATTGCTTGCACTCTTAATCATATGAGGTACAGATATACATTTTCAAATATGAAGCTTTCTAGTGGAGATTATATTTTTACTCAGTTTAATGGAATTTAAATTGTGTGGTTTCAGCTTTGGAAGAAGCCAAAGTTTTGGTGGTTGATTTTAAGCTAGAAGTGCTCTGCTATTCAGCCAAGGGTCTCCCACTGAAGCATGCAGTTTCAAAGTTATTGATTCCGGGGTTGATTGATCAGTTTAATTTAGTGGGAAATACAGTCCTACCCAACCTCTTAGCACAACATCCTCAGGTAAGGCAAACCATTTCTTGTATAATATCATATGGATCTCTCGTTCTTACCATCCATCTAAATACTAATTCCAACCAGAAAATTCAGAAACACAAGATTAATTCTAGTACAAGTGAGTAATTTCCGTTCCACTCTCTCTTTCCATGTGCATGCTTCCTGCTATTGTATTTCATAAAGACATCATCTGGCAGAGGCCAATTGTTGATTGTGAGCCCTTAAAATTCACACTTCGGGTTTACCAAGTTCTTTTACCAAGAAACTAGTTTCTTTTCTTCTTTATGTATTAAAAGGTCCAGTCTTATTGGCATTATCCTCATTCCACTGTGCAATTTTCTTACTTTATTTGAAATTTACACTGTGCTTGTGCTCCCATATCATATAATTATGGACTAGCACATATGTGCACATGCTCGAAAACCTTAAGCTTTGTCTGGACATTCCGTAGTATCTGATGCCCGCTCACAGAAATGTTGAATAAAAAGCTAGTACAGTGATTAATGATTATCAGAACAGCCAGATCAAACTTCAAGTAACTATTTTGTTTGTTGCATTTGCAGCTACATCCGTATCACTTTAGCCCTCCTGGTGTTCTGCATCCGATCACTGTTGTCTATGAACTCAACTATGGGGAAACAGAAATGAAGCAAGGTACGCAGTGGCAAAGATGAAATTTGCTTCCTTCAAACAATCTATTTTTGAAAGAGTACTAGTCTTAAAACAAAAAGGTTAAGATGCTACTAAGTGGCTCGGGCTCGTCACAGAAAACTTAGAGATTGCTCTTTTTTATCATCAAAATAAACACTTGCATCTCTTTTATGATTAAAAAGTTGCTTTTGCTTCAGTGTTTGTGAATGTGGAAAAGGTAGGATTATTTCTCAGATGGATGGATTTTTAGAGAGGAAGCTTATACAATTTTGTAATTTGCTCTTAGAATTAGTTTTCTTAATCTTGCCATAGCCTTCTGCAGTTGAAGTTAGAAAATCTTTGCACTTAAGACTGGGTTTACCTTTTGATCGTCCTCTTCTAAGAATTGCCAACGCTCTCGATTTCTCTACATCGAGGGATGCTGTAAGGAGTGATGCAAAGTGGAAAGGTAAACCATTTTCCATTGAATAGGCAACGTCATCCCGTCTCCATAAAGAAACGTTTTCTTTTTCTTTGGTTTTTTTTGTTGGTAATAACTATTTTGATACAATTCTATGGTTATTTCAGGTTCTAGTTTGCTCAAAGATGTACACGTTGGGATTCCAAGCAGTGGCGGTTGGTGGCTGCTCTTGTTTCTTTGTTTATTCCCTTTCCCTGCCTTCTATTAATTGAATTTTGTTTATGCAGTTTCTGGGGGCAGTGTGTCTTTGGTGCAAGGCTCTTATGAATACTACCATTATCTACAAGATGCCTTTAATGATTCGGTAATGAGCGTTCTCTATACCTATTATTCGTAACTCAACGGATAAAAGTTACTCTAGGGATAACAGGCTGATCTTCCCCAAGACAGAAACACCCAAACACTAGTTCTAACGGATGTGTGTAATATAAAGTTTGAAATTTATTAATTCTATGATTTATGATTAAATTTTTTTTTGAAGATACTAAAGAATAAAAATCCGAAAGCTCTTCTTTGTGGTTCTACGGTTAGGTTGAATTTTCATTATGATTGAATTAAAGGAAAACTAATGAAAAGAAGTTGAAAACGTTGAGTTTTAACGATAAGGACAAAATAAAGGGTAAAGTGAATATTGTTTCGTTAAAGTGATAAGTATCGCGGGCTTTTCGTTAAAACTCCCTTGAATTAAAGCTGTCTAATAATTGATTTCCAGGAGTGCCCGTCTTGGCCTTCTATGAGTTTGAAATTCAGTTATGTCAAGTGTTGTTTCTTTTCCTTGCTAGGGTTGGGGTTGTGCTTATCGCTCTCTACAAACGATTATTTCATGGTTCAGACTCCAACACTATACATCCGTAGAAGTTCCTTCTCATAGGTAAAAGATGTGCCAAGCGTAGAATTTGCTTTGCCTCAGTTAATCGTTTCGCTTTCTTTTCCGACACCTCATATCAGCATCATATAAATTCATATTAGGGAAATACAGCAGGCACTTGTAGAGATTGGTGATAAAGATCCTTCTTTCGTTGGGTCCCGCGAATGGATTGGCGCCATCGAGTTGAGCTTTGTCCTGGACAAGCTTTTGGGTGTAAGTACCATCAATGTGGTTTACTGAGAATTTCTCAAGTAAAACGCGCCGGAGTTTAACAAGATTTGTTTCTTGTATCGAACAGGTTAGTTGCAAAGTCATGAATGTCCGATCTGGAGCTGAGCTTCCCGAAAAATGTCGAGAGCTGGCCTTACACTTTGAGACTCAAGGAACACCTATTATGATTGGTTAGTTCTTCCCTGTCCCCGTAAATTTGACGCTCCTCTGGATTAAAGATGGTAGATATTTTGCAGAAACAATTGATGAAACACAGAATGATAACCTCTTATGACTCGATATATAAATGCAGGTGGTGGAGTTCTGGCATATACGCTATTGGGAGTTGACTGCAACGAAGCAAGCGGAGATTGCGCGTTCCTAATACTCGATCCTCACTACACAGGCAGTGACGAACACAAGAAAATTGTAAATGGCGGATGGTGCGGGTGGAAAAAAGCTGTCGATAGCAAGGGAAAGAGTTTCTTTTTGCATGATAAGTTCTATAACCTTCTGCTTCCACAGAGGCCTAATATGGTTTGATCTATACAAAAATCATCATCAAATCTATACACCCTGTTATGAAATGTAGCATCACATTAACCAGCAACAGGCATTTGATCTATACAAAACGATCATGTTTAAGTACTAATTGTGAAATCATGCTAATCATGTCTAAAATCTTCTTTGTTTTGCAAGAAAAATACAAAAGAAGTCAACAGCGATTTGAAATCTAAATTCTAACCTATCAACAAGTGCAGATAATACAACGTTCCGAAGCGGCAAATCTCTTTCATCCTCTTCAATTCACACCGGTGGTGGTGGCGGCCGCAGCAGAAGCAGCCTGATCGTGGTGAGGAACTTCATCATACGCGCCAGTCTCCTCATTGTATGAGTACCAAACCCCAGATGCAGCAGAGCAAAAGAGTCCTGTGGATGGATCGTAATAGTAACCCAAACTGCTGCTGTAATAGTACCCCGAATTCTCATCAAACACATAATCATTCTGCCCTTCAGAGGAACCGGCTCCTGCTCCGTTAGAATCCGAGGGTCTAGCAGCAGCATTAGCATCTTCTTCATCATCATCTTCACCAAACATATCATATCCATCTCCAGCAGATTCACCACCATTGTTATTATTCCCAACTGGCGCGGCCGGGATGCCTTCCAGTCTTGCCCTAGCTAAAGTCTCGTACCCTTGAGCCTCCCTTTCGAAAATCTCCTTCTTCTCGTGATTCACATCGTACTCCCCGTGCTTGTCCATCAGCGTCACAGCATCCTCAGTCAGCTGCTCGAAAACCCTCTTCGTCTCCGGCGACATCTTCACCTTCTTGTTCCCCTTCAACCTCCTCAGAGCCTGCAACACTGTTTCGCCTTCCTCGAGCACGTCGGCAATGCGCCTCTTAATCTTCCCAATATCTTCATCTTCCGGTGGCAAATCCGCCGCATCATCTTCGGCTTTCGGTATCGGAACATGTAATTTCGTAACCCCAGCTTCAACACTATCAAGCCAAGCATCCTTCACTCGGTTCCCCTCGGCATACTCCACGAAATTCCCCTCGGCATCGAAATAACCCTCCTTCCTCTCCTTCTCCAAGTTGAAAGGGTCCATCTGAATCCCGTCATCCACGAAGTTGTCGTAATCCAATTCCTCGCCGTACGCGACTTCAGCGGCGGAGACGTCGTCGCCGATCCCGTCGTCCCCGAAGCGCCGCCGCTTCTCGCGCTCTTTGGCGGCGAAACGGGGATCCGGAAACTCATCCCCGATCTCGTCGTCATCCTCGTCGGCTCTGCGTATCCTCACGGGTTCGTCTTCCCGTTTCGCCTTCTTCCCCTTGGGAAACTTAACCTTCCTTTCTGCCGTGGGTCTGTCGGAATCGGAATCGGAGTCGGAGAGCTCGGGGATGGGGCGCTTGCGATTGGATCGCGACGGAAGATCTGGTTCCATTGAAGAGATTGGAAGCAAATCGAATCAAGACGGAGGTTTTTGGGATGATGTAATTACTGACCGATATTTTTCGCGCTGAGAAAAGTTGTGTGTTCTGGAAAGTTGAGACGGTGGTATAGGGGTTTTGTGGAGATGTTTAAGTGTGTCCGGATACGTAACCGGATCCCCTTCGAAGCAATATATGCTGAGCCTGCTGAGCACTTCATTCGGCTATTAAAATTTGATTAAATGATTTTAAAAGTTATAATAATTGTAATCATCAGATTAAATTTCAACATTTTGGATGGTCTGCTCAACACGCTTAGCATATATTGCTTTGGAGGGGATCCGGTTCTTCTGGATACGGTCACACACGCAATATATTATTAATAAAAAAAAATATGAATTGTTATTGACATTTCAAATTTTTATATTTAGAAGAAAAAAAATATATATTTACGATGAGGGTAAAATGAGATTTTTGGAGTTCCAATAACACTTTTCAAAAACAATAGAGGCATATGACACATAATTACTGCTCGTGTTCTGTGACACAAAAAAATCTCTCGTTTTTGTGAGGAGATTTTCGTTTTACATGGTTTTTGGGCAACAAGATACAAGGTGATCCATTTCCTATACACTATAGAGGGAGTACAATTGGATACTCTTATTTTTAATTTTGTAACCAATTAGCTATTCTAGTGGTACACTTTGGAAAATGTTGAGTGGTGAATTTCTCCATTAAATTAATTAAAAATAAAATTTTAATTTTTCTCTTCTAATTTATTTGATTTTTTAATATAAAATAATTTTTAAGAGCATTTCTAATCATATAGGCAAATACGGTTGGTAAGAAAATTGAGTGAAGGATGACTCTCGATGTTTTCGTTGACAGAAAGTTGACGGAAATGGTCGGTGACGGAAAGAGAAACATGTGAAGGGATGGGAGGTTCCAGTTACGGTTCTCAAACAAATTTCACCGTTTAATTCAATTTGTTAAAACTTGGTTAGATTTTTTATACAAACGAAATAATTATTAGCACTTCAAACAAGTTCTTAGTATGCTTTTGGGTGCAACAAAATTTTAAAATAAACCAAAAAAAATGCTAAAATTAATCACCGAGGTAAAAGTGAAAATTTTGGGTAAAAATAGGGTTGATGAGTGTCCTGATTACACTATTGGGTGTAAATAAAGCCCACACGTCACACAAAATTGAGATTTTGACTTCTAAAGGCCAAATTACACGTCATCCCATACTCCTTCTGAGATTGCCCCAAGCCCCCAAAACGCACCGTCTAATCCCTCATTTCCTAGGAGACGGTGGTATTGCTAGTACCAAAAGCTAGCTGCAGCTTATCCAAAAGGCGCCAAACCATGGCTCTCATCCGCCACCAACTCTCTCCTCCTCCGTCACTTCCCTCCTCCCACAGCCACCCTCCACCAAACCACCACTTCCCAAAACCCTGCCTCTTCGTATTCTCCAAAAACCTCAGACTCTTCTCTCTCTACTCAGCTCCGCCCACTCCCTCCTCTCTCTCCTCCGCTCCCATTTTCCTCCCCTTTCTTCAAAACCAAGAGGAAGAAGACGAAGACGAAACTGAAGAAGAAAAAGAAGAGCCACCAGCACTCGAAGAAGATGAAGAAGAGGAGGAGGACCCAGATGATCCAATTCTCAGATTCTTCAAGTCCCGCACTTCAACCCAAGACCCTGAGCGCGAAGGCAAGTTCTCTCTCCAAAAGAACCGCCGCTCCGCTTGGCGTTTGGCTGACGATACCCACCTCGCAGACGAATCGGAACCCGAAACCGGCGTCAAAAAACTGCTCGGAGAACAGAAACAACAAGTTGGTCCAATCAAATTTGGTTCAAATGCATCGCCTGAGGGAATTGTCGAAGAGATTCTGCAAAAGGCAAGGACTTTGCCGCAGAATTTGACGTTGGGAGAGGCTATGGAGGGTTTCGAAGGAAGGGTTGGGGAGAAAGAGTGTGTGAAAGTATTGGAGGTGATGGGTGAGGAGGGGTTATTGGTGGGTTGCTTGTATTTCTTTGAGTGGATGGGTTTGCAGGAGCCGTCTCTCGTTACGCCTCGGGCGTGTTCGGTTTTGTTTCCGATGCTGGGGAGAGCTGGAATGGGGGATAAGTTGATGATTTTGTTTAGGAATTTACCGGCCAAGAAGGAGTTCTGGGATGTTCATGTGTATAATGCTGCAATTTCGGGCTTAATGTGCTCCAAGAGGTATGAAATGCTTTGGTAATTGTGTTTTATTTTGCCCTTTGGAAGTTTAGATTTCGCTTTTCGGTCAATTTGTAGTGATATCATATTAGTAATTGTAGTCTGGCTATGAAAAGAACCGACTATTGATATATCATCGATAATGCACTGATATCACTGAGATCAGCACGATGTAGCAACATATTGTAGAAGCATTTTGAACAATATCGATGCAAATAGAACTTTTGTTGGTAGTTGTCTGAGTAGGATGTTATGTGATGAGTTACTGGAAGTTTGAATTGTTGGGATTTTATGCATGTTTCGGTAGACCCGATGCAAAGCCTTCGTGCTACTTGCATTATGCTCTTAATCCAATTTGTTTGATTATTCGTTGAAAGAACAAAAAATTTGGGAAAGTTGTTGTTGATGCTTGCAAGAGATAAAGTAACTTGCTAGAATTCATTTGATATTTACTGACTTTTTTCAGGTACGATGATGCTTGGAAGGTGTATGAGACTATGGAAGCAAATAATACCCTTCCGGATCATGTGACATGTTCAATCATGATTACTGTCATGAGAAAAGTTGGACGTAGTGCAAGAGATTCATGGCAGTTCTTCGAGAGAATGAACAGGAAAGGTGTCAAATGGAGTCAAGAAGTTTTGGGTGCTCTTATAAAATCATTCTGCGATGAGGGGTTGAAGAGTGAAGCCCTTATCATTCAAGTAGAAATGGAGAAGAAAGGAGTCTCATCAAATGCCATTGTGTATAACACTTTAATGGATGCCTTTTGTAATACAAACCAAGTTGAAGAAGCTGAAGGTCTCTTTGCCGAGATGAAATCAAGGGGGATTAAACCAACAGCTGCCACCTTTAATGTTCTAATGAGTGCATACAGCAGAAAAATGGAGCCGGAGATTGTTGAGAAGCTGCTGGTCGAAATGCAGGATATGGGACTAAAGCCAAATGTCAAATCCTATACTTGTCTTATCAGTGCATATGGGAGGCAAAAGAAGATGAGTGATATGGCTGCGGATGCTTTTTTGAGGATGAAGAAGGTTGGTATTCGTCCAACATCACATTCTTATACAGCTCTTATTCACGCGTTTTCAGTCAGCGGCTGGCATGAGAAGGCTTACATTGCATTTGAAAACATGCAAAAAGAAGGACTAAAGCCCTCCATAGAAACCTATACTGCTTTACTGGATGCATTTAGGCGTGCTGGTGATGTGCAGATGTTGATGAAAATTTGGAAACTTATGATCAAAGAGAAGATTGTGGGGACTAAGGTGACATACAACACTCTTCTCGATGGATTTGCCAAACAAGGGCACTATGTGGAAGCAAGAGATGTGATTTCCGAATTTGGTAATGTAGGCTTGCAGCCAACAGTGATGACATATAATATGCTGATGAATGCGTATGCACGGGGAGGGCAACACTCAAAGTTGCCACAGCTGTTGAAAGAGATGGCAGCTCTCAAGTTAAAACCTGATTCTGTAACTTACTCGACCATGATTTATGCCTATGTTCGTGTTCGTGATTTCAGACGAGCATTTTTCTACCACAAGCAAATGGTAAAAAATGGACAAGTGCCAGATGCCAGGTCTTATGAAAAGCTTAGGTCAATTTTGGATGTGAAAGCTGCACGGAAGAACAAAAAGGACAAGAGTGCTATTCTCGGTATAATTAATAGCAAAATGGGTTTGTTGAAAGTTAAAAAGAAGGGAAAGAAAGATGAGTTCTGGAAGAACAAGAACAAGCGTTATGTCAGAACCGATAACTCAGAGTGATGTCAATCTTCAGCTTATCACTTTCTGCATTTCTTTCAAAAGTTTCAGAAAGGTTATGAGATAGTAGTTGTTTCGTGTCTGGACTGCCTAAGTTGGAAATTTGAAAAAAGCACCTCCACACAGAAGTTGTTAGGGTGAAATTCTCTACAAGATCTGCGTGATCCTTCACAAAACAAGAAGATTGGCTGCAGCTGATGCAGGCTAGTCTCCGTTGATACAACTAGGTAAGCATATCTGTTCATATGTCGATGTAAGGGAAAAAAGTTCTTTTGCTTACCCAGTCCCCTGTACTAGTCTACAATCTATTTGTACTGAAAAAATGTTGTTATTTGAGCATACATCTCATTCAGCTCGCATGGATTTCCTGTTCTTGTATTATCCTGTAGTTATGAGCCTGTTTGCTTTTGCTTGTTTTAGAACTTCGGCTGCAAGGCTCAGGAGTGAGCTGACTGAAAACCGTTGAGGAATAGTCGGCTTACGGATTTGTTGTTCTTCCTGGTGCACAAGTTCCGGATGGTTTCCCTTCCCAGGTCCACTTCTTTGCTCGGGTTGGCTGTTGAAGCCGGAGACCTATTCAGTCTTCAAGAGGATAACATCCAAACTCTATACAGACAGTCAGCATTTGTTCCAAAATCCAGTTGCAATATCTTTTTGTATGCCTTGATGCTGAAGAATCCTCACCTAATATGGATCAGCATTGGGTGGGGCCCGGTCAGAGTTCAAACCGAACGAACTGGGCTGACCGGCCCTAAGAGGGTGATAATTGCACGTGCTATTGGATAATTGGCAATTATTGTCTTAGTGAACCGTAATCATTCGAGGGTAGCTTTACTCTGCAAATGAATAGCACGGGCAATTGACTTCAAAAAATTATTTTTTTCATTAATAATAAAACATCATGTTTAATTTCAAATTTTCTTAATTTTCATTTTTTTTTTCCATTTTTCTGTGTTTTTTAAATAATTTTTTAATGTTTTTGAAATGAATGATACAGACCCTTGGATTACCATTTTTTGCAATCCAAAATCCCAGGTTGTACCACGTGGGATGAACCTTTTTTTAGATTTTTTATTTTTATTTTTCTGAATTTAAGAAAGCAGATCAATATGGATCGTTGGATCTAAGAAATCCAATGACCCATGTTGGAACAAAAACTGAGTGCGCCTGAGTGCAGGTGACACTTTTTTATCAGCTCACTCTCCCCACTTGTGAGTGAAGACCACGCACCTGACATAAAAAAAAAAATTATAACGTGGCTGACAATAGGCTGACTTTACCTGATGTCAGATTGCTTCAAGCAAGGTTTCATGCCAATCTTGATCGACTGCTTGATATGTGGGAGATGGGCCCACTTAATAGATGAGGTAGTTGGATTAGGTTGGAGTAGATTTTGGAAGAGTTGTAGGATTCAATCACTCAATAGGTGAGGCAATTTGTAGGGGTGGAGTTGCTCTAAATTAATAGCCCATGACCCTCTTTGGCCATGGATTGTGAGCCAAGTGATGACCCTTTATTGGACCATGACAAGCTACACCAAAAGAACTCATGAGTCAGCCAATCAAACTACATAATTAGATGCAGCATCACTTAGCAAACACGGTAGATGCATAATTGGTAGTAAACGCACAATGTAGAACCAATTTCCAAACAAAGAGTAGAACCAGAATTAATTTACAAAGTGCAGCATCAGTACAAAGTGCAACATCAGTTCAAAGTGCAGCATTGAAGCTAGATGGTTAATGTTTTTGCTCACAAAATTTAGACGCATATTCATTTTCTTTTTCAGATGTTTAAGAATCAATTTACAAACAGAATGTAGAACCATAATTAATTTACAAAGTGCAGCAGCATCGAAGCTAGATGGTTAATGTTTTTGCTCACAAAATTTAGACGCATATTCATTTTCTTTTTCAGACGTTTAAGAATCAATTTACAAACAGAATGTAGAACCATAATTAATTTACAAAGTGCAGCATTAGTACAACGTAGATGCATAATTGTGCATAACCAATTTACAAACATAAAGTAGAACCATAATTAATTTACAAAGTGCAGCATCAGTTTAAAGTGCAACATCGAAAATAGATGGTTAATGTTTTTACTCACAAAATTTAGACACATATTCATTTTCTTATTCAGATGTTTGACAATCATTATACATATAAACTAAAAAAGCCTGAAACATCTAAAACACTGAAATTGGTTTTTCACGAACTGGAACGTTGAATTTTTTGGTAAAATCAAGTGCAAAAAACACTTGATAATGCAAGCATTTTTTTACAATTTTCTTTTGCAAAATCAAGTGCAAAAACACTTGATAATGCATTCATTTGTTACAGAGTTTGAATTATAATCATTCAAAAAGATGATTTTGAGTAGTAGGAAAACCTTTGAAACACTAATCTTTCTGGAAATCCGGCTAAACTTTGTGAATCACTGAAAATCCATCTTGAAAGTTTCAGAAACTATGGAGATTTTAGGGTTTTTTGTATGGGAAAATATCTTTTGCGTGATAGGGAATTTGAAATGATAGGTTTGGGGAAGTGGAACGTAGGTATTGAATGGAAAAGGGGAAGAAAATAGTTGGTTTTATTGATTTTTGTCGTGTTGTGGTTAACGTGACCGTTTATTAACGGTTATAGTCGAGTGGCATGGGCCGTAATTTTAGTCGGTCTGTTTCTTTTTGGGTTGGGCTTGGTTTTCTGTTATTGGGTTTTTTGTCCCTTTTTGTAATGTTTTAAAAGGTGTGGAGTTGTGTGAAATATGATATATATTTGTGTCTCTATAAGTAAGGCTCCCAATTTTTTTTTTCCAATTTTCTGTGTTTTTTTAATAATTTTTTAATGTTATTCAAATGAATGATACAGACCCTCGGATTATAATTTTTTGCAATCTAGCATCACAGGTTGTGCCACGTGGGATGAACCTTTTTTCAGATTTTTATTTTTATTTTTATTTTTTCTGAATTTAAAAAAGCAGATCAATATGGATCGTCGGATCTAAGAAATCCAATGACCCACGTTGGAACAGAAATTGAGTGCACCTGAGTGCAAGTCCCACTGACACTTTTTGGTTAGCTCACTCTCCCCACTTGCACGTGAAGACCACGCACTTGACATAAAAAAAATTATAACATGGCTGACCATAGACTAACTTTACCGGATGTCAAATCGCTTCAAGCAAGGCTTCATGCCAATCTCACTTGACTACTTGATCCATAAGAGATGGGCCCACTCAATAGATGAGGCAATTGGCTTGGCTTGGAGCAGATTTTGGAAGGGTTGTACAATTCAATCACTCAACATGTGGGCCAATTTGTAGGGGTGGAGTTGTTCTAAATTAACAGCCCATGACCCATTTTGGCCATGGATTGCGAGCCAAGTGATGACCCTCTATTAGACCATGACAAGCTGCACCAAAAGAACTCATGAGTCAACCAATCAAACTACAGAAGGCAGAAACGTCATCCAACAAACTAGTGACAACTTTCACTAGATACAAGGAATTGTTTTAAATGATCAGGCTTGCCTTTGACAAAGTGGCAACTACCAACACAGTGCAAAGTGCTCAGCTGAAGCTACATGTGCGAAGTGCGCGCTAGCAAAGTGGCAGCTACCAACATAGTGCAAAGTGCTCTGTTGAAGTAACTTGTGTGAAGTGCCGACAAAATTTGCTTACTAAAACTTGTTAGATTGCCTAATTTGTGTAAAGTTTCTCAAGTTTCCACTCTTTTTCTCGTCCTCCACATTTATGTTCATTCATGTTTTAGATTGAACAAATCAAATAAAGAATCAAAAGACGAAAATAGTGTGCAAAATCATCCCCGAAAATAACTATTCTATTAATGTCGAGTTAAAGACCTTACCATGCCAAAAGTTGACAGTAATTGACTCCTAAATGGTTAAAGACTTTGTTCGAGTAAATGGTTTAACTATTTACTTAAACACAAAACAAAATTTAATGCGTCAGATTAATACAATTTTTTTCATTAAACAAATTCTATGGTAACAAAGATAAACCTCATCAGGACAAAACGACAAAAAACAAGGCAGAAGCGTAAATTCCGCGACATATCCCAAACCGGAAACCCTAAACCGGGTTAGACCGGACTCGGGTGGAAGCAAAAGATAGGGCCAAAGCATTTCATGCTGGCTTTAGCAGGAAGGCCACGTGGACGGCCCTATCGCATATGCACCCAAAACCCCCACGGTGATGACGTGTCCTCGTAACCGTAGCCTCCCTATAAAACCCTCCGCTTTCCTACACTTTCATTCTCATCCATTTCCCCTCTTTCTCTCTCCTCACTTTCTCTCTCTACGAATCTCTGACCGATTGAGACTCCAACACTCACTCACAGATTCGGATCCACATCCGCCGGTTTCTGATAAACCCGGACCAACCCCGACCCGCTGATCCGTTAGATTGTCGTCGTTTTGTTTCCGGGCTAGCACTTGTCTCCCGCCGTTTCGGGCGTTTCGTCGCTTCCAGTGGGACTCCGGAGCTCTGAGATTTGGATATCCGATTGCTTCTCCTGTTCTTGGCTCGAGATCCGGGCCAAGCACAGAAGAAACAGATTCGCCGCCCTTCTGACTTCGTATACGTACAGGTTATTTTCGAATTTTTTGTTGCGGGAAGAAACGAATTCGCCGCTCTTCCGACTTCGTATGCATACAGCATCACTGAGTGGATTGTTTTCTTATTGTGTACGTCGGTGGTGTTTGGATGCTGAGAAAATACAGGAAATGGAAAGGAAAATGATGCATGTGGTGTTTGGTTTTCGCATTGTTTGGGGCTCGGAAAAATGAAATCTGTGCTTTACTATGTCTGATGCTGCATTTTTCTTTTGTATTTCTTCAATTTGCTTCCCTTTTTTGGTAGCCAAACAGTTTTTAGCTGTAATTTTTATGTGTAGGTAATGCTTGCTTAATCCGCTATCAATATTTGATTAGTTTAATATTTGCTTTAGGTAAATTTGTTTTTGATATTTGATTAGTTTAATACTGCTTAGATAAATGTAAATCCTTTCCTGTAGGTGAATTTGTTTTCACTTGGGCTTTCGGTTTTAGTTAATCGAAGAACGGTGGAAACTAGAGTGATCAACTTGAAATTAATTTCGAAGATCGAATGATTAATCTACATTTTTACTAAATATTAATATTCATGTAGGACTTTTGACTGGGTAAATGGCCTCGAGTGAGGGATTTCTGACGAATGAGCAGAGGGAGATGTTAAAAATTGCTAGCCAGAATGTGGAGGTTTTGTCGTCATCACCGAAATCCCCTACATCTTTTCTGTCTGAACACCATGTAAAAGCCCCTGCTGGTGGGAAGGCACCAACAGCTGGGATAGCTGCGAGGCATGTACGCCGGTCACACTCAGGGAAGTTGGTGCGAGTAAAGAAGGGTAAGTCCCCATTCGGCACTTTGTGATTTGGTTTGATTTTATTTTAGCTTACCACTACGTAATGATGTTTATGGTTTTATTAATATCTCTAGTTGTCCAGTCGCCCCTATGCTTCGTTATCTCTGCGACTCTTGTTATATTATTGTCGGCCTTATAAGAATTTGTATGCATATATCAATTGAATTTTTAACCTTTTAAGTAAATTATTGCTACTCTATTTTTACACGAACCAGGACTTTACCTTCTATAACGGTGTACATCTCATGCATATTATTGTCGAGATTGCTGTAGTAGCTGAAGTCATGAACCATGATGGTGCTGTGAAACTTAGTTGCACCGTGCAAAAATATGCATCTCATGCATGATTTTGAATTGTTGTTCTTCTATTAAGCTCCTACGCATGTAGCTTAACTTAGGCTGTTGATAGGGTGTGATTGAAGTGGGTAAAATTCATGACTGATTAATTCAAACCAAGGTAGTACTTAGATTTGGTCAGTTTTAAAGTTCTTTTCTTGATAGCTCTGCGAGTTTTAACTTTTTATTTGATGTTGTTCGTTTGTGCTGAATCGATGATATTGTAGGTGGTCGATAAAATTATCTATTTCTGTTATTTTGTTGGTGGGACTGATTTCTCGTCTTTGTTTTATGGCAACAGAGGGAGGCGGTGGCAAGGGCACTTGGGGAAAACTTCTTGACACTGATGGCGAAGCCACTCTTGATCGCAATGACCCTAACTATGACAGTGGCGAGGTAATAAATTTTCAAGTTTAGTGTATATATATTTCCTACATTTATTACTGTGTGCTCTGATAGGGTAGATTGAAATTTCTGATTTCTAATCTAAGTACTCTGGTTTGATCAGGAACCATATCAACTTGTTGAGTCAACTGTCACAGATCCCTTGGATGAATACAAGAAAGCTGTCGTTTCCATCATTGAGGAGTACTTCAGCACTGGTGATGTGGCAGTGGCAGCATCTGACCTCAAAGAACTAGGCTCAAGTCAATATCATTCTTACTTTATTAAGCGACTTGTTTCCATTGCCTTGGATAGGCATGATAAGGAGAAAGAAATGGCTTCAGTTTTGCTTTCATCTTTGTATGCTGATGTCATTAGTCCTCCCCAGATTAAAGATGGATTTTTCATCCTTCTTGAATCTGCTGATGACCTCGCAGTGGACATACCGGATGCAGTAGACATCCTTGCTTTGTTTCTTGCTCGTGCAGTGGTTGATGACATCCTTCCCCCGGCCTTCTGCACCAGGGCAAAGAAGGCACTTCCAGAATCTTCAAAGGGCGTTCAAGTAATCCAGACTGCTGAGAAGAGCTACCTTTCAGCTCCACACCATGCAGAACTTGTGGAAAGGAGGTGGGGTGGTAGCACCCACATTACTGTTGAAGAGGTGAAGAAAAAAATTGCTGGTCTACTGAGGGAATACGTGGAAAGTGGAGACACTTCTGAGGCTTGTAGGTGCATGAGGGAGTTAGGTGTTCCATTCTTTCATCATGAGGTTGTGAAGAGGGCTTTGGTTCTTGCCATGGAGATTCAAACAGCAGAACCGCTAGTAATTAAGCTGTTAAAGGAGGCAGCTGAAGAAGGCCTGATTAGTTCTAGTCAAATGGTAAAGGGCTTTTCTCGATTGGTGGAGAGCCTTGACGACCTTGCTCTTGACATTCCGTCAGCAGTCAGCTTGTTCCAGTCCCTGGTACTCGAGGCGACAGATGGAGGTTGGCTTGATACTTCCTTTTTGAAATCATCGAATGAAGATGGTGATGCACAAGTTGAAGATGAAAAAGTGAGGCGGTACAAGAAAGAGATTGTGCCCATAATCCATGAATATTTTCTCTCCGATGATATCCCAGAACTGATCCGGAGCCTTGAAGATCTTGGGGTACCTCAATATAATCCACTATTCTTGAAGAAGCTGATCACCCTTGCAATGGATCGCAAGAACCGTGAAAAGGAAATGGCATCTGTTTTGCTTTCTGCCCTTCACATTGAGATCTTTTCAACCGAGGACATAGTTAATGGCTTTGTCTTGCTTCTGGAATCTGCAGAGGATACAGAATTGGACATTTTGGATGCTTCGAATGAGCTTGCTCTTTTCCTGGCAAGGGCTGTAATTGATGATGTTTTAGCTCCTCTGAATTTGGAAGAAATTGGCAGCAAGTTGCCACCAAATAGCAGTGGAAGTGAGACTGTTCGATCGGCTCAATCTCTGACTTCTGCTCGTCATGCTGGTGAGAGGCTCCTGAGATGTTGGGGAGGCGGGACTGGTTGGGCTGTGGAGGATGCGAAGGACAAGATAGCAAAGCTGCTAGAGGAGTTTGAGAGTGGGGGCGTTCTGAGCGAAGCCTGCCAGTGCATTCGGGATCTTGGGATGCCCTTCTTCAACCATGAGGTGGTGAAGAAGGCACTGGTCATGGCCATGGAAAAGAAGAACGACAGGATGCTAGACCTGCTTCAGGAGTGCTTCAGCGAAGGACTGATCACAATCAACCAGATGACTAAAGGCTTCACCCGAGTCAAGGACGGGCTAGATGATCTGGCTCTTGACATTCCAAACGCGAGGGAGAAGTTCAGCTTCTATGTGGATCAGGCGCAGGAGAAGGGGTGGCTCATCCTTGCCTTCGGATCACCTGCTGCGGATGGCTCACACTAACCCAACCCAGGCTCTGCAGCTTCTTGAGAAGGAACACATGTTTTTTGGTTGCTTCTCTCTCATGTAATGTTGTTGGCCATGAGCTCTCTCTCTCTCTCTCTCTCTCTACTGTTTAAATTCGTGTTTTTTCTTATCTCTTTTGAAAGGTGGATGTGGGTATTGGGATGATATTTAGATTTGTTCTCAGATGTTTATTTTGTGTTATTAATGCTTAATTTAGTCAAGGAGATTATAGTGATCCCACTGCCCATGTATAAAGCTGCTGTTTTTTGTTTCCTTCGGCTGGCCGGCAAATACCAATGCATCTTATTCACCGTTTTGTTCTGTGGTCGGAACATCCCACGGATTAGCTACATTCTTCTACTGGGGTTTTTGGAAGAGCGTTTAGTTCGACTGATGTTTTATGTCTCTCCTTTCTTTGGGGCATTTGAGTGGCCAAAAAAAACCTCTGCGGAAGAGTGGACTGTAGCGGTAAAACCTCGCAATTGATAAAGTACATTACGAGAAAAATTTATATGTACTGAAAATTATATATGATAATGGATGAATGATAGTTTCGGATTGCCAGGGAGAGATTGTCCTCCCCAACCTCTTGTATGTGGGGACCGTTTCTCTAGACGAAAATTCAGTAAAAGTAGGCTTCATGTTGGTCCCAAATGTTATCCATACCATTTTAAGTTCAGAGAAAAAAAAAAAAAGAAAAAAAAAGCACTGTAGAAATAATTAAGGGAACTTTAACAAAAAACTCTTGATACTGTTTATTTTAACGAAAAATCATATTTTTATACTAAAAAACCAATCTTGATACTATTCACTTTAACCTTTATTAAAGTTTTTAAACCATTTTTCATTAATCTTCCTAATAATTAAGTCTTTTTCAAGGTGGTTTAGCATTATCCTTTAAAAAATCCAAAATAAAAAAAAACATATATATAAAATATGAAGGCTACGCACCGTTTCGGTGGTCTCGACTCCCTTCCTTCCCTTTTTTTTTTTTTTAATTTCTTCTTCCGGTAAATGGTCACTTCCTAGTTGTTACTCTCTGTTTGGTTGCCAAGAAAATCAACCGAAAAGAAAAGAAAAACTCAGGAAAATGGTCTAAACAAAAAGTCTTTCAATTTCTCCTCCTCCATTACTGACGGGCCGAAAGCACAAAAATGTCCGACCAAAACGAGCCTCAGCAGCTGTACCCAGCCGCAAAGAGTTCAAAGTCGCCGCCACGGCCACCGAAACCCGCCGCTTTCTCCGCCAATCTCAACTCCGACCCTCCCGAAACAGACGGCGCAGCTCCCTCCACGTGTCAGCACCACCACACCTCCCCAGTCTTCTCTTTGCTTCCCCCTTACCCGAAATCCTCCGACGGGCAATCAGCAGTCAACGAAAGCATCGAAGCCGAAGGCAAACGCTTGAGCAAGCTGGGAAAAAGCAGGTCGAGGAATTGCAAGGTGGACTGTGCAATGGATGATGGAGCTGATGCTGCCGATGGGTATCTTCCTGGTCAAGGAATTTCGTCGTCTCGTGAAGAAAAAGTCAGCAGCCTCAAAACTGTGAGAACCCATTTCAATGGCGGTTGTGTTAATTCACTGCTTCTTGTAATTGGAAAATTCGATTGAAATTTTGACTGAAAATTTGAAATGGTTGTTGGGTTTTGGTGGTTGTAGGGTTTGGTTCATGTGGCGAGGCGGATGCCCAAAAATGCCCATGCTCATTTTATACTGGGTTTGATGTATCAGAGGTTGGGGCAGCCTTCGAAGGTGGGATTAGTATACTTGTATATTGACTCTTTGGTTGGATTACACGGCTAGTATGTTACTGTGGATGTTTTCGTGTTCTAATGAGTTCCGGGTTTTAGGCAGTTTTGGCATATGAGAAGGCGGAAGAGATTTTGCTCCGCCCTGATGCGGAGATCGACAGGCGCGAGCTCCTTTCACTAGTTCAAATTCATCATGCGCAGGTAGAGGACTAATCTTTTGGTAAATTGTAGCTTTAGGTTGGTGTTTTTACGTAGTTATGAACTTTGCTGATCCAGCTGGTCTTTTTTTTATCAATTGTCAAGTGCCTTATGCTAGAAACTTTGGGGGATGGTAGTTTCGACAAAGAACTTGAACCTCAAGAGCTTGACGAAATTAATTCCAAACTAAAGGAATCAATGCAATCAGATGTAAGACAGGCAGCTCTGTGGAATACCCTCGGCTTGATACTACTTAAGACTGGTCGTCTGCAGGTACAAGTCTGTTGATTCCATTGTTGGTTATGGTTGCTCTTTCTTTTCCGTACCCTCACATATTCTGAAATGACTGTTTTTACTTTCTAGAGTGCAATTGCAGTTTTATCATCTCTGTTAGCTGTTGCCCCCGACAACTATGATTGTCTTGGAAACCTTGGGATTGCTTACCTTCAAAAGTAAGAGCCTATATGTGTAGATACAATAATGCCCTCTTCAATGTTATGACCTCTTGTATCCCTTTCTAACTCGAAATCTTTGCAAATGGTCTTTCTTCAGTGGAAATTTGGAACTTTCAGAAAAATGTTTTCAGGAGTTGATACTCAAAGATCAAAATCATCCTGCGGCCTTAATTAATTACGCTGCCCTCCTTTTATGTAGATATGGTTCGGTTGTTGCAGGTATGCTTTTGATGAGTTTGACTCTAGCGATTTTCTTTTTAGTAATACCTATTATGTAACTTTTTTGAGATCATAGTGAATACTGGTGAAATTTTGCCAGAAAGCTGTTATAATACGTTTAGTTGGAGAACCTGCATGAAATAGCTTGCTTTTGGTTTAATTCTCAGGTGCTGGGGCAAATGCTGGTGAAGGTGCTTCTGCAGATCATACTTCTGCTGTCAATGTCGCGAAGGAGTGTTTGTTTGCATCACTAAAAGAAGATCCTAAAGCAGCACATGTGTGGGCTAATCTTGCTAATGCATATTATATGACCGGTGATCATAGAAATTCCAGCAAGTGCTTGGAGAAGGTGCTCGTGGCTTATTGCTATAATAATTTATTGCTTATTTCTTGAGGTTGTTCATTGGTGTTTTTTTTTTTCTTGGTTTTTATATTCATTTTGTAGAAAATGATGATGCAAGAACTTTTTCTTCGCATGTTTTTCTTTCTTTTTAGAAAAACAAAAGAAGAACTTATTATGCATACTCTCATTAATTATGCTTGTGTTGCGTACTGGTCATTTGCTATTGTAAAGGACAAAGTTTTCATGCTTCTTTGACAGGTATGCCTCCTACTCCATCCTTAATCGCTGACAAGTTTGAGCTGTTTTCTCTTATCATTGCATGCTCCTCAGGCGGCAAAACTGGAGGTCAATTGTTGTATGTCTACTCGATATGCTGTTGCAGTTCACCGAATCAAGGATGCAGAAAGGTTTCAAGACCCTAGTGACCAAATTTCCTTGGCAGGAAATGAAATGGCTTCAATTATAAGAGATGGAGATTCTGTCTCGGTTGAACTTCCCATAGCATGGGCAGGCCTTGCGATGGTGCACAAAGCCCAACATGAGATCGCATCAGCATTTGAAGCTGAACAGAATACCTTAATGGAGGTAGAAGAGCATGCTGATTATAGTTTAAAGCAGGTAATCACAATTGTTCCTTCTAATATCATCTTTGCACAACCTGTCGGTTCACATGTGCACAATCTGACTATGCAGTAAACAAGAGCCTTTGTTATCATGTATAATGGAACTTAGAAAGCTCGCCGAAAATTCGTATCTTTCAGTTTCCTATGTCTTATGTCACCCTTCATTTTTCTGTATGTTATTTGGAGAATCATATTCATGTTCTTCACAATGCACTTCAACTTAGGCAAGTTGTTCTTATGTAGGCGGTAGCAGAGGATCCAGATGATGCTGTGCAATGGCACCAGCTTGGTCTCCATAGCTTATGTACTCGGCAATTCAAAAACTCGCAAAAGTACCTCAAAGCTGCAGTTGCCCGTTTTAAAGAGTGCAGCTATGCATGGTCAAATCTAGGTGTGTCCAATCTTAAGACCCATTTTCGTATCTTTTTAATACTTTTAGTTATCTCTCTCTCTCTTTCTCTCTCTGAAGTTGGTGAAGTGTTCACCTATTAACAAATACATGCATCACCAGGTATCTCACTGCAACTATCAGATGAGCCATCGCAAGCTGAAGAAGTTTACAAGCGGGCTTTAGAATTGGCAACAACTAAACACGCCCACACTATATTCTCCAACCTCGGAAATCTCTACCGCCAGCAGAAGCACCACGAACGTGCCAAAGCAATGTTTACAAAGTCTCTAGAGCTCCAGCCTGGCTATGCTCCCGCATTTAACAACTTGGGTCTCGTATTTGTTGCCGAGGGTCAGTGGGAGGAAGCCAAATTCTGCTTTGACAAAGCCCTCCGGGCAGACCCGTTGCTGGATGCTGCCAAGTCCAACATGCTTAAAGCGGTGTCTGCATCAAGTTCATCTGCAGGCCTGTCCTCTAGTCTTCTTCAAGATTAATTTGTATTTTGTAAGCAAGTGTAAGGGGTAGGTATGGTTTCCTCAGTCATGGTTTAGAATTGTAAAACCGTATTAACTTACGAAGTTACGAAAAAACGAGGAGAAGCCTTCCTCTGTATTTAGAGGGTAGAGCTGATCTTCCGGTCCGATGCTCCGTTGTATCTCAGTTTTGTATCATAAGTCAATTTTTCAGTGCAGAAAATTCTTGTCGAATGCATTGTTAGTTTCTTTCTTTCATTTTGTTGAGATTGGGTTACCTCTCCGATTAATGTTTGATACGCACAATACGGGCAACATGATCATGCGGGCAAAGGTTCAAGGGGGTGCTTTTTTTTTTTTTTTTTTTTTGAATAAACGATATTATTTACACTAAAAGGGAGGGAGAGAGGGGGTGTGCTTAGCTTCATAATGGGCTAGCAATAATGTGGTTCAAACTCGCATTTAGCGAGAATTAAACCTAAAACCTCTTACTTACAAGTGAAGAGGAATATCATTGGATCGTAGTACTAAGTGGCGAAGGTGGGGGTGTTTGACACAAATAACAAAGTGCATACATGAAACGGGTACTAGTAAGAATTTTGTAATTTCTTTTTAATTTGCTTATGATATTATGCATGTATCTTTTAAATTATTAATCATCATGTTTAAACTATCATTTGTCTTGATACTTAGCTACCATTAGGATATTTAGAGCAATAATTTGATGCAATTTTGATTGGAGGGTTGTTCGTAAAATTGGCTAAGGCCTTTTGTTTCACTTAAGGTGAATACTATGTTTTAAGCGTTCCATGGTTTTTCAAAAGGTTCTCTCGTGGCTAAAACTCAAGTATTATTTTAAGGGGTCTTTTGATACGAGTCCAAAGTAACTAAAAATTAAACCCATTTCAAAAGTCAAAAGTCACTAAAAATTAGACCTATTTCAAAAGTTGGCCTATAAAATTAGACCTATTTCAAATTTTCCTTTGTTTTTTTTTAATGAGTTTTTTAAGCATTAATTACAAAGGGAAAGAAGTACGACCCTACGGTTTGGCCGCACAAGGGAAGTCCAAAATTTAGCAAGAGGCTAGCAAGAAAAGGTAGAGCTTTGCTCATCCGCCCAATTTTTTTTTTATTTTTTATTTTTTTTACGTGTAAAAGGTTGAGGTTAACTAAAATGTATTTAGTTAAATCTCAGCCACCCATTTGTATAATAAAATGTGCGTGAGGGAATTTTCAAACAAAGGCATGCTTGTTGTTTTTGTTAAGAAAATAAGAAATGTATGAAGGTAGACATCACATACTTTATGCAGGTTGTGAGCAGCGTTAAAACATAATAGCACAATGCTTGTTCTAAACTTACTTTAAAATCTTTAGTTCATTCCAAATTTAGAACAAGCATCATGCTCGGATTATACTTTAACATTGGTCACAACCTGTATAACACATGTTGTCTCAGTCTTAGGTATTGGAGTGAACTAAAGAGTTTAATTTTATGGCCATTGTCCAATTTCTTGCGACCCTTCAAAATCTTCTTCCCATTTATTTATCTTGCTTCTGTCCTCTCATTCTTACATATTTTTCGAGAAAGTACCCATTTTTTTTAATGTGTAAATATATAGTTTTGTTCAAGACAAGAAGAAATGGTAGAATACTAGAAAGTGGGTACATGAAAGAAATTGTGGATGATGATAAGCTTTCATAAGGTAATGGCGTACGTTATATGTCATTGTAGTTGATTGGTTGGATTGGTCTTGTAGTTGCATTTGGGTTGCTTCGACTAAGAATATGATTGGTTTTAGTGTTTGTTTTAAATTAATAGCAGTTGTTATTTAACTAGTTTTATGCAGTTTAATTTATCTAATATGTCTAACTTTATGTCAAAATCAATTTTTTTAGTTTACCAAGCAAAAGAAGAGGCCAGCGTAGCAACACTTACATGCAAAAGCAATTTGACGAGGTCTGAAGTGAATGGTCTGAGTTAGCGTTTTCATGAAGTGATTGGTGGTGTGATTAGTGGTGTATACATAGGGTAATCTCAATCCATATGCAGTGTAACTGATTGTGGTGGTATTTCATTTTGGGCATCTAAAATATATATACAAGTTCATCCATATGTGACAGTAATCAGTATGAAAAAAAAAACTAATGAATGTGTTTCTATTTGGACCCAAAATTACATCATCGCCCATCAAGGCTGTTGAGTAAGCATAGCTCCCAACCGTTGGATCGAAGGGTGAAGATCGTTTTGTTATTATTGAAGGATAATATTATGATTTTTATCATAATTATCTTTTAATGATAATTAAGATGAGATATGTATCTCCAAGTTGGAAACATGGTAGCACAATTCAAGTTGATTTTGGATGTTTGGCATGTGAATGTGTGGGTGTGATCAGTTTGGTTGACTGACAAATTCAAGTGGTATGCTGGAAATTGATTATTATCCATTTAAAGTATGGTGATAATTAGTAAACAAATGAATTTGGAGTTCACTTAGACGACTGAAGGTTATTATGCATGCATGGAAAAAATTATAAAGGGATGGTGGAATAAAGAGCACCCTCGAATATCCTTGGCAGGATGCCAAGAATCTAGTCGGACAAATTGCATCAGATTGGAACTCTTGGACTTTGAAAGGATGGGAAAGATGGGATCAAGTTTGAACTTTTTGATAGTGCATGATTGCACCTGGTCAGATTTGGTGGAAAGATGAGTGGATTGCCGTGATGCTTTGGTTTGAAATGCATGGCTAAGAGATAAACTTGCATGCTAATTATTTGCATGCCTTGGTTCCAGCACGTGGAGATCATCAAATACTTGGATAATGATGGACAAAATAAGGAGAAAAGGAGATAATGATGGAGATTTTAAATTGGTTGGATAATTGCATGATAACTCCATGCATTTGGTTGAGTCTGATCCATGCCAAAAATCTCGTGCAATATTCAAGGATCAAGTCGGCGTGTCCCTATAAATACAGAGGCAATGGCAACAAGAAGAGGGTATTTTTCAATTCAACACATAAACTGCTATGCGCAAACTCTTGCTCTACGCGAAACCTCTCAATAACCTTGAGATTTTTATTTTCTTTTTCCGCCAATGCATCTTCAATTTGGATAAACAGCATTGTGAAGGCAACCCGTAACATCTTTAGTTTGGATAAACAACACTGTTGCCATAGAATCAACGGACCGCGGAGCACCTTCAGTTTGGATAAACAGCACTGCGTTGAGGCCGACTGGTTATCTATCCAAGTCTCGGTCGAGAAGGATTTTCGAATCTTTATTGGCAAAGCTCATCTCATTAGCCTGCTCGGCGAAGTGAGATGTTACAGATTACTAGGCTCGGCGCATTGAACGCCGAGTTATTTTATGATTGGATATTCACAAGTAAGTTTTAGAGTTTGGCATTCTGATGGCTGAACCACATTTACCATTAAGGCATACATCTCTTTTGAGTACTTGTGTCCGTATAGTTTGGTGTCAGTTCGGCGTGCTTATACTCTTACGAATATAATCATCGTGATCGAACCTGGTGCCTATGATCCATGAACTTCGCAAGACTAGCAGCCTTGTCTTCAGGCTCTAGAACCCAAAGGCTGTAATGTGTTCCTTCCTCAGCCGCAGTCGCAAAATTAAGAAGTCAGCAACGTGCTCAACACAACATCAACACATTTTACTCCCCGGCCGAGCTCGGCAGACGAGTTGGCATGCCCCGCACATAGCTGAAGGACGTAGTTAGCTTTATTGATTACTTTGCCTGCGTGCCACGTAGGCTTGGTAGTTTTTAGGGTGAACAATTTCATATTTGGAATGTGAGTTGTTCATTGTGTGTTGGTGTTGTGTGTTACAAAATTGCAAAATGTATTTGGTATCACAATACAAGTTTGAAAATGATGCCTATGTTACTTTGCGTATCACAAATTAGCTTTGAAGCGTGCATAAGAGAAGGCTTCAAGTATTTAAAAAGCATTGATTCTCAAAACATTTTAGGCATTGGCACTCAAAAATGAAAAACTTTAAGTAGGATTAACTATTAAGGCATGTAATACATAATGAAGTGGTTGAGTGGCCTTTAATATCTCGATTATTATAAGCGAAAAACATTATGGTCATAATTTATCTTATGAATCTGGACTATTCAATTTAAATCTTTAAATCTTGCGGCTCTCATTAACTAATTTCATTGTCCCACCTTACATAAAATCAAGTCCTTGAATGGCCCAGATCTTTCTTTTGAACGGCTTGAGTCTTCGAATCTATTGGCTTCGAACAAAGAGATCCTTCAATTTCTTACATTTGATGGGAGGGTTGTAGTGCTGTCACGCCCTGTACCGGGCATGGCAAGTGCATATTGATTGGAACAAAATTTGTTGTTTTGTAAAGAAATTTTTGTTTTGGGATGGTCACGTGGAAAAGTACAATACGACAGTTTGATGGTGAAGGTTGCAAACAGTGGAGGTATCCAGACAATTGGTTTTCCACCACTAGTTTCAACTAACGGTACAAAGTGCATACGTGAAATGAGACGTTAAGGAAGTGGTGTTTGAATCAATCACGTAATGTCATATGAAAATACCGAAACACATACGCTAAAATACGAGAATCTTCAATAAATCTCATTGATCTTTGTGTAGAAGAATCTGGATTCTAGGAAATGCTATAGCAACCAGTTTATATACCATAAGTTCTCCTTTCGGAGTCTCCAAACCTAAAAAGCTTGTATGGCTGCAACGATTGGAACTTCCATGGCTGCGCTTGGTCACAGATGCTTCACCTACAAGTCCTCCAAAAACATGATCACTTACAAACCAACCATGAAAATTGTTTCCTGTTCCTCCATCAAATATCAACCGAAAAGAAACACTTCCTTCAACTCTCCTCTCAACACCAAGCATGCTACTTCCATCATCACCGCCGTTGTTTCCACCATGATTTCCTGTGATTCTGCGTTCGCTGCAGAAGTGGCTGCGGTGACTGGAGAAGGTGACAAGCGTGTCCTCGCACTCCTAATTCCGATTATTCCTGCTATACTTTGGGTGCTTTACAACATCCTTGGGCCAGCTTTGAACCAAATTAACAGAATGAGAAGTGAAAAGTGAGGTAGTAAAGCTTCAAGTGATGGCCAGTGCTTCTGTTACTTCTGCACTTCTGTACAACACTCTTACAACCAAAAATCTAAATTCCGTTGTACAATATTTGTAAAATGGTATGTGATTTATAGGTTCGAATGAGTTGTGTCTCAATATCGAAAGTAGAGTAGCACAACTATATTATGATTAATTTCTCTTTGTGAAAATATTCATCAAACGGTAATCATGATTAATTGTAATAATTCCCCATCGAGAGATTCACAAACAAAAGCATAGTTTGCTTGAGAAGAGCCGGTTTGTACTTATAGATCCGGACTACTACCAAATGCACGCTAGCACTCTTTTATTATCTTAGCTGAAACCCTAATCAGTAATCACCATCCAAAGATTGTAGATTGAAGACAGGCATTGAATGAAATTAACCTGTCGGAAACTGAATGTATAGGCTAGCTCACAGATTGCTTGAGAAGGCTTCTGCAGAATGCCAAGTCAAATCGCTCCTCTGGAGGATCTCCGATGACGTCAAAAACTGCATCCGCATTCTGAAAATCTTCATCAACTGTGTATCTGAAACCAGAGATTACGAGATGAAGCAAACATGTTAAACATTTGATTGGCTAGAAAACATTGAGTTTCACTCAACTCATAAGCATCGGCACACAAAATATAATCTGGAATACCAAGAAGGTGGGAAATAGGCAAGCACTCTATTTTTGTTCATGCAGTGAAAGTAAGTTACCCGCTCTTGGTTATGACACACTTCATTCCAGCAGCTTTGGCCGCTGCAAGGCCTATAGCACTGTCCTCAATTACTACACAACTGCAGAGAAGGAAAAGACAGTATTATTTGTTATGAACAGAAGGCGCGCTTTAAGCACGAGAGTTGGATATCCTAGAAACATGGGGCAGCAGATGCAAATAGATCTCTTGACTTCACTTAGAGGAGTAAAGTTCAAATACAATCCCATTACGAACAGAAATAAGTTGGCCCTTCTTGCCCTGTAAATGGTGTAATATACCTTGAAGGATCAACGCCGAGAGTGTTAGCAGCCAATAAATAGATAGCCTGTCAGAAACATGAAAAGATGTTAGTGTCTTGTAAAATCAAATAGGATATTTCATTCAAAACAACATGGAACCAACATCTGGAGGGATCAAAATTTACGGGATCAGGCTTCTTGCGAGGAACCACTTCTCCAGCAAATATCTTGATTTTTTCTGCCCGTTCTGGTCCCAGCAAGATTGAAACTATTGCAGAAACCTTGAAACGAAAATGGGGTTCTTACGTCAAAATGGGAGGTCAGCTATCTATCAGAAATAAATCAATATGTATCTGATATAGTAAGAAATATATTGTTACAAGATTATGATCACTTGTCTTTATTCCGCATTTTCAATTTTCAGTTCTATTAACAGACAATGTCAATCTCACCCGCACACAATAGATTCAGAACTGTGTAAGTGTTTGACTATGATTTCTTGCACAGCTCTTGCATAAAACCCAGATGGAGGAGATTATTGTCACAAAAAAACTAATTACACAAGAAATTAAGCCGGGGAACCTGATTAAGCATACCGCCTTCTCATTGGAGGCGCTGCAGACGGCAACCTTAACTCCTTCTGCTAAAGCCTCATCTATCAGCCTTTACAAGTTGATAACAGAAATTCACCAACCCAACATCTGAAATTTGAAAAGACATTTAGATAATCTTACACCACCTACTTATACGATATCTCGTTAGTATACGCATAACAATATTCATAAAAATTTAAAAGCCAAGTGCTAAAGATTCTTAAGTGATTGATTTTTCTAAAATCCATTTTCTTATCAAATTAATGTCCTTAATGCCTGATGTAAATAAATGCGTGACCATAACAACACGCGTACTTCTTGGACTGGAATGCAGCTAGGTGTTATTTTGCTTCAAAGACTGACTAATATTGTTAGTGAAGACTAGCAAGTTTCAGAGCTAACATAATTCATTACTTCCGAGTCTTTAAACCAGAAAATACAAGAGAACTACAACACAAAAACTTATGAAAAAGCAGAAGATCATATGGTAACCAACTTTGCAACCCCTGGCCGAAGCGGCAGTGACTTTTTCTCAATAAGGGCCAAGAACAACTCTGTCTTTCGCTTGTGAAGTGAAACTACGAATGCTTTTCTTTCTTCTTCACTCTTCGGAGCATTTTCCGGCCAACCCGTGTTGTTAAAATAGGTTGTCATTCTACAAAGACCACAACCATTTGAAGACAAATATAATTCAAGTTCTGCAACTAAATTAGATGTTGGCCAAGTGCAATAGCAATAGAATATTTTGAGAGGCAATTACCTTTCTTTTCCACCTGCAATCTTAAGCAATTCACCGAATAAATCGACATCCCAAGTAACACCCAATTCTTTCTGTACGATCAAATTATGCAGTGTCACTAAACTAATTAACCCATGAAAGTTATCGACTTCTGCAAATAATTCCCATCAAAGTATAAGGCTTTACCAAAAGCTAATTAATTTCTCCAAAAGCGACAAAACCCAGATCGAAAATTCCAACTTCTCTTGAAAGTTCATCACTTTATGAGCTTACAAATAAAAAAATTCACAGCAATCGACCAAAAGCAAGAAAACCCAGTGTGAAAAATTACCTCTTTGAAAGTGTTGTTGAAAGAAATCCGGTGACCGTCCTTCTCCGTGTCGACAAGCACACCATCGCAATCGAAGAGAAGAGCAGAAGGAAGAGTAGATGAAGCAGAAGCAGAGCTAGATGTTGTTCCAATCTTGCTGCTCATTGTTTTACCAATGATTATTGCTCTGCCCACCAGTGAAGATTGTAAGGTCCTTTCTTGGGATTTGAGGTTGGCAATGGGGGTTGTGTTTTTGTGAGATGGCAACGGGTTTATAAAAGATAATGTAGCTAAGGTATGACAGGACGCCATTGACGCCGTTTGAAATCTCTTCAAAGTTCAAATTAATAAAGTCTCCAACTTTTGCAACCATGAGCGGTTGGTCCGGTGGCACCAACCCACTTCCACTTGGTTGTAAAGAATCTACCCAAAATTTGCCTCCAAAAATCCAACTTAAATCTCTTACTTCATAAAGAGGAATAGTACTATACCGTAGTATTAAGTGTCACAACTCGATAGTTTTAGAGAGAGTAGATATACATAAACAAGGTATAACCATAAACTCATGTGCTCACTCAACATTTGTAAAGGCTTTAGGGTATCACAGTATCTTTACCGGTCCATAAGATCCACTAGTCCTACCACGCATGGTAAAATAGCGAGATTGTCGATTGTCGATTGCCATGGTCATACAACATACGCTAACTTCACCTCTAGAGTATTGGCTAGTAGATTCTTACCCCTCATTAGGTTTAAATGATCGAATCTTACGGGCAACCTGTAAGTGAACTCTCACTCTCAAGTCATCACAAAAATAATACTGCTCAAGTCACATAAAAAAGATTAGTACTTTATGGAGTCAAGGCCAGCTTCCTGTTTCCTCGTTTGCACTTTAAGTTTGAACCTCCTCTCTTTTTTTTTTTTTTTTTTTTTTTTTTTTCCCGTTAAGTTTGAACCTCCTTGGTACACCAACAAAAAAGGAAAAAAAAGTATTAATTTGAAAGTGTAAAAACGTGAACGACAGGATTCCAACCTCTGCCGGCAAGCCCAGCTGATTTCTAGTCATGCCCGATAACCACTCCGGTACGTCCACCGATGTCACTTTTATTGTGCAATGCTTTTTTAATTAAAACAATAATAAATACATAATGCTATTCACCTTTATTTTTCCGTATATATTTTGTTAATTGTCAGTTATTAATAATTTTTAATTCATTTTATTTAATGAATGAAAATTAATAATGATGTTTAAGAAATAAAAATAAGTGGGTGGGTAGCATTAACAGCCAATGTACTGTAGAAAGTTGAAAACCGACGTGTTAGCACTTAGCAACGTCTGTATCTGGCCGGCTATGGCTGCTAGATTCAACTATCACACCTCTTCATAACAGTCCATCCACTCCTCCCACTCCTCCACAAAATTCAATCAGCAAGAATAATGGCCGCCGCTTCAGACAATTCCGCTGTCAACAACCCGGCTCTGGGCCCGGACTCGGATACTCCGGACAATCCGGGTCACGAGTTCGCTCAGTTCGGATCCGGGTGCTTCTGGGGAGCGGAGCTGAGGTTCCAGCGAGTGGTAGGGGTGGTGAAGACCGAGGTCGGGTACTCCCAGGGCCACGCGGACGATCCCAATTACAAATTGGTGTGCACCGGAACCACGAACCACGCGGAGGTGGTTCGGGTCCAGTTTGACCCGGAAGTCTGCCCCTACAAGGATCTGCTCTCTGTGTTTTGGGATCGTCATGATCCAACGACGCTCAATCGCCAGGTAATTGGTTTTTGAGTTTTACGGGCCGTTGATTTTGTAGCCAAATCCAGTTTCTTGTTCGCGCCTTCTACGAATGAAGTTTTACTTTTGTACTTATCATTTCTTTTGAATTTTAATCTCTGGCCCTCAAAGCCAAAAGTAAAACAACAACAATTTTATTTTCCTTTTTTGCCCCAATATCGTAAGACTAGTTTGATGTTGCTTTCAAAATAATTGAAAACATTATGATAAAAATGTTTTTAAAATTAATATTTAGTAAAAATGTAAGTAAATTTTAAAAAACAATTAAAACACTTCTCATAAAGAGTATATAATTAGAATTTCTTCAAAAAAGTACTTCAAGTGATTTTGAATTCTAAAAATAATTTCATCAAGTGTGGTTTCAGTTATTTTAAAAATACTTTTAAATGAGCCTTAATGATTGCCAAATTTCAGCTAAGTTTGTGATTTTAGGGGAAAAATTAGGCAAGTGTAAGCAAATAATACGAGTTAGGAACTTTTGATCCAAAATAAAACTACAAGGACATTAAACAAAAAGAGAAAGAGTAGTTAGTATTGAGGTTGTACCTCAGTTGGTAAAGAACATTTCACTGTTATTGTTTAGATTTCAGATTCCCTTAACATCCCTTGTAAAAAGAAAGGGTACTACATCGTGAAATGTTCTGAAATATGTGATGGAACGAATTTATTAGAATCGTTCATATTACAAATTACTAACTACTTTTTTGCATTTTTTATTAGAACAGTTCATATTAGTAAAAAGAATGGGTTTTTTTAAAAAGAAAGGGTACTATATTAACTAAGGTCAGATTTCACTATATTGTGAACTCTTTCTGTGTTTTTTATTAGTAATTTCTGAAATACTAACTACTCTTTCTGCATTTTTTATTACAACCGTTCATATTACAAATCATTCTATAAAGATCGCTTCTGCAAAAAAAAAACCGTTTGATCATTTTTTGCAAAGATGATATTTACAGAATGGTTCATAAAATGAACAGTTCTAATCATAAGTACAAAACTCTGTGATTTGAACACAAAGAGTTGTGAGTCAAGTTCGTACTCATTCTTGAATAGCCAATCATCGTCTGTTCTCGAGTTGTACTACCTTGACAAATATGGCATACTCCTATATATGTTTCCTTTTGGGTTAACTACTTGTCCATGATTGTTATTTATTTATGCATTAGGGAGGAGATGTTGGCGCACAATACCGATCCGGAATCTACTACTACAACGAAAACCAGGCTCGGCTGGCCGAGGAATCGAAGGAAGCTAAGCAGGCGGAGTTGAAGGATAAGAAGGTGGTGACGGAGATCCTCCCGGCAAAGAAATTTTACAGGGCGGAGGAATACCATCAACAATATCTCGAAAAAGGAGGAGGTAAGGGCAACAAACAATCTGCCGAGAAGGGTTGCACTGATCCTATCAGATGCTACGGTTGATAAGTTATGCATGCATTTGATGCCATATGATTAAAAATATTCCTATATCGTAGTCACCAACGATAACATATGGTGCGTTAATATCTGCCGTAGCTTAAATAAATGATGTTCGGAGTGGAACTGATATTGTACGCATGAAACACTGTCGCATCTAATAGTATCATGTGGCACTAATGTACCCATATCGTTTATGTACATTTGGCGTCATGTTTTTATATGTCGAAGCTTCTTTTGTACGAGTTTTCGGGTTTAATTTTCCTACTTGCCTTGATAATATTACTACTAGTGAATTGAGGAAATTTCCAGATCTTTAGAAAATACATGAATGATTCAAACCTAGGAGACAAATATTATTTGGCCGTGAGGCCATGAGTGATGCAACTTTTTATAACAGAAGCAGCATCAGCGAAAGCTAGTGTCAAATGTTGGATTTTGTTTAGAGTTCATCCTTGGGATTTGAGGCAGGTGCTGCTTGGGGGGTTGTCGATGAGTTCTTGACGGGATACGAAGCCTCCATCGCTATTCCGCATATCCCTTCCTTAGCAGAGACGCCGCGCTGCATCCTTATGTAACCCTTCTCTCCCCACTCGGGTCCCCATGAGTTCTTTACTATCCAATACTTGGTTCCGTCAAGTGTTGTTCCGTAGCCAACAACTGCTACTCCGTGATTAAGCTCTGTGCTGCAATTTCCGTCAAATACCCCCTGTAAATCGTAGTCCAGGAGATTAAGATATGATCCTCGACCTTTCATTTTTCTCCAATTGTTATTAGCTAAGGCGAATGGATATTATAAACTTTACCTCATGGTAGAATTGGAAATCGGAACCTCCAGCATCGATGGCGACAGAAATAGGTTGGTTTGCAGCTGCTTTGAGCAATGCATCCTCGTCATTAGCAGGCACACTCTCATGGCCATCAATGGACACTACCGGGGCGTTTTCCTGTAAAACAAGTATCGGTTATAACCTTACAATCTCACATTCATAAGCGAGGGGTGTCGAAAAGGGATTGAAGATATATCCCTGAAATGTATGGGAACAAAATTAATTACCTTTGCAACATTACATGTTGAATCTGCTGCTCGGTAAGGGTAATTAATTTCAGCTGTCAGGCCTCCCCTTTGTTTGATGAACTCCATTGCCAGTTCCATTAGGCCTCCATTGCATCCTTGGTTTTGTTCCGTGTCACAATCAACCAACTCTTGTTCAGACAACGAAACCAGATTTTTTGTCTTAATTTGATTGATGCCCTCAACAGCTACAACAGTTGAAAATGCCCAGCAACTACCTGTATAATTTCATCGAAACAAAGGAATATAGTTGAAACAATCGATACAGATACCATTTTGTAGAAAGAAAATGAAACAAAACGAGGAAGGATTTAGCAAATTTTGCTTACCACAATGGCCTTGATCCTTAACGGGAGTGACAGCTCCATTCTTTCTCCAATCAACAGATGGCGGGACACTCCCAACATTTCCATACCGAAAGCCTGTGTCAGCGCGCTGCCCTTGGAACATTCTATGGTGCTTAACCTTCGAACCAGCGTAAACACTCCTGAACTCATGGTTGGTCATGTCAGCAAACTTGTTAAGCTTCAGCTTGTAAGGCTTATCACCTTTGTTAGTGTTGTGAACATGCTTGACATTCTCCTTAAACACATTGAACCGCTTGTTCTTCTCGTCGAGGCTCCTAGAAACCGTGTGATGGCTCCTCCACCTCTCGTACAAACCCCACAAGCTCTCCTCCGAGGCCAAGTCCTTCTCGTGGTAATCGAAACTCTCAGAAAACCCCATAACCAAAGCGAGCGAGAGAGCAAGCGCAACCCAAACAAACTTAGTCATTTTTCTACCGGCTTAGGGTTCAAGTTTCGACACAGGATGAGAATACGAAGACCTCGACACTGCCGGATATAGAGGATCAAAGAATGGATAACAAAGAGAGTAAGTTATGGGGTATCTTGTGGAGACGAACAACTTTAAATAACCGACAGAAAATATGGGATGTGATGATTGTGTGGGAAATGGGATTTGGTTTGTTTGTGGAAGCAATGGATTGGATTGGATTAGTGAGTGTGGGTTCATATTTTGGTGTGGAACTTCTAGAAAAGAAAGCAAGAATGCTGGTATTTATTAGCAGTTAGCAATAAAAGCTGGTGTGCTTTTGGATATTAGGGTTTGAATACATGGCGAACACGTTTTACCATCACCAGAGAGAGAGAGAGAGAGAGAGAGAGAGAGGAGCATGGTTACGTAGGTGGAGTGTCTTAGCCACGATTTTGGCAAGTGGAAGAAAAGTGCTTCTATGGTAACTGCTTTTTATCTTTAACTGATCATACTCAGCAAAGTGACTTAAGTTTTGATCGTCACATAGTTAATTAATGCCTTTTCAATTGGTGATGGCAAGCCTTGCGTTTTGATCAACATAATCCCTTGTTGTAGATTACTTCTAATATAGGCGAAAAAGTAATAAATGATCATTTGGTTTAGCGGCATTCGGTTTCTACTTTATTAGCGGAACAACTTATAGAACTATAATTTTTCATTGGGAAGAACAATTGTGACAGTGAAACATCTTGTTGTGCATTCCTTCTCATGAGAAACATAAGAAAGAAATGGCGTTTCGAGAAGTGTACACTGATTATTTTGAATAGTAAAAAACAATTTCCTTTCAAAATTTCGACATACGAGAATGAGTTGGAGGTCGTGAAAACCAAAAGACTAGCCTCGTACATGAAATTCTTCATTACTTGATGCCAAAGCAACCAAAAGGATGTAAAACATCGCTTGTAGGACTTGACTAAACACTAGCGTAGTGTTTTGGTAACTAGTCACTTCTACGTGTAGAGAAAGTGAGCGAGGTTTTTCTCATCAAGAAAAAGCGTGGATGCCTCCCTTTTTGGACACAAAAATTCTTTAGAAACAACCTTGATTAATGTCAAATGGATTAAGAATCTCTCAAATTTTAAACGTCAAATGATGTGACATGTAACAATGTTTTAGTAGTATGTATCGTATTGCGACGCATAACTATATTTTTGGCATGTTTACGAGGATAACAGAATAAGATTAACTTAGCGCCTAGTAGATCTGACTTTTGCTTTTTTTAAGTATGTGATTAGAGACTAAGATAGGAACTCACACTTTCTCTTGATTTTTATACGTTTAGTAGACAGGAAATTAAGAATTTTAACACATTTAGTTCACGTCGCCAAAGATAAGTAGATCTTCAATTTTAGTTCCTTTTGTAAGGAAATAGGAAAATGAAAATAAAAGTCGATTAAGTGGAAAAAGAAAAATCTTTGTGATGAACAATATTCCAAAAGCTGTTAGCTGCAGAAGCCAAAAGCTGTTGGGTATATGCTTCATGTCATCTATACACTAGCACCAGAGAGACAACCGATCTTAAATCTAACCACCCAAAATCCCGATGGCATGACCTCACGACGAGGATGGCCCGAGGACTTTATGCCGTTGCAAATGTGCCGCGGATACTGGTGTAAAAGTGAATATAAGTTCAGGTCTAGAGATATACAGCTCGCATGTTAACCAAGTCAGCAGATGAGATGACGATTTATACATCTAGATAAGGAAATATATGAACAATACTAGATAATGCATTCCTCACCGTGCTTCGACAGATGATAATCGCCATTTCAAAGTTTCACTAAACATTGAAAAACACGACATGTAATTTTCGAAAGCTTTATATAAAGTAAGCCATAAGACAGACCTTAGCTATTCTGTGAATGCCAAGTAAAATTATTCTAGAATTGTGATTGTGTTCAAGAGAGCAATGCTCAGACAAAATCAGAAGTAGGGGAAACAATGGAATACAAACGTACAAGAAGATCAATCCGAGTCGCTCATGCTTGAGTCTCCCTTAATTTGGCCTGCTCCCGCAGCATCTCTTCTCTCACTCTCTTAATCTCCATTTCCCTTTCGAGTCTTTCTTGCTGCCACATTAACGAGACCCCAATCAATATCATTCCAAACTTTGAACGGTATCAATACCAAAACATAATGGCTAATACACGGAGAAGGTCAACTAACAAGGCACATTTAAAGGGTAAGCACAACAAAATAGCTTTCTTTTACAACCATGTTACGAGCAGCCAACTATTACTACCAAGATTTCAAAAATCTAGGTTTTGGACCAAGCATCCTGCTATCCTTTGAACATGTAATTCAGAACTAAAGTACTAGTTTCTTGGTTTCAACAAATTTGTGCTTCCTACTTAAATTATGGGAAGGTAATATGGAACCCGCATCTAATGGAGGGAAACGAAAGAGAAGCAACACAACTAGTCATGCTAATAGGCAACGTATTACGAAAACACAACCCAATTGTTCAACATGGAAGAAGGGCTGCAATAAGAAATCTATGATAAGAAACGACTATAACTTATGAAAGGTTTAATTCTACACAGGAGCATTGCCGATCACAGAAATATAACATAATAACCATGACTGAGTCAAATTCCAAGTCCCAATATGTTCCCCAGTTCTCAGTAACCAAGCATTGCATTTAAGCTTCCCTAGGATGCGAAACGAATATATCATTGACTACACTGCATTTGTCACGCAAAGAATAACTCCAAATAAGAAAGCCCACGATACGAAATGTCTATAACTTATGAAAGGTTGAATTCTACACAGAAGTGCCACTTTATCACAAAAATATAGCATAACAACAACAATAACAGTGAATTTCCAAGTTCAATTATGTTCCCCAATCCCCAGTATCCAAACATTGCATTTATGCTTCCCTCAGCTACAAAACGGCTATAACAAAGACTGTATTGCATCTATCACAGAAAAAGAGCTCCAAATAAGAAATTCCAGTATACGAAACGTCTAGAACTTACGGAAGGTTGAATTCTACACAGGAGTCCACTTTATCATAATAATATAGCATAGCAACAACAAATACAGCGAAATTCCGAGTTCAATTATGTTCCCCAATTCCCTGCAACCAAACATTGCATTCCCTCTAACCTAACCACAAAGTTTCATGCCAATTTCCTAAAAATCGGATTTTCCGCCATAATTGAACAGTTCAATGAGAACCCATCTCAATTCTGAGCTTGTGGTGCTGAAATTCGATCGAATTCTTAAAAAAAAAAAAAAAAATTGTGAATCGCCCAATTTTTAAGTCCAATACGAAAGAGAAATTGCTTCTGCAGGCCAAGAGAAAGAAGAGATTTTTACCTTTTCGTCCTGATGCAGAGCGATCCAGACGTGGACTTTATCCATGGATTGCCAGAACACAAAAGCTCCCAAAGTCATAGCGAAGTAGGTTGCCACCTTCACCATCTTCTTCGCCTTCTCCTTTTCTGCTTACAAATCTCCGTTTTAGGTTTCAGGTGAGCGATAGAGAGAGAGAGAGAGAGAGAGAGAGAGACAGAGCCACTGATGCTACTCTCCTAGTGTCTTTGCTGGGCCGATTGACAAATGCTATTTGGCCCATTTTTACTTTTTGAAGAAGCACTTTTAAATGCTTCTTCATGAATCACTTTTAGCATAAGCACTTGTGAACAAAAGTGCTTTCTACACTGCCCAAAGAGCCTGAAGTAGGTGCTTCTCTAGAATGAACTAAAAAATGCCCTTTACGATCAAACATTCACTTTCAAAATTTCTATGAAACGATGTAATGTAGTCTGAAAGCGTTTTTAACCATTCTTAAAAGCATCCCAAACAAGTTGGCGTTATGGTTAACATGCTAAGCCAAATTTTCTCCGTATTCTGTAACAACGTAACAATATATGATAGTTAAGAAAATACAAGGAATCAACAATAGCCAAAGCAATGAATAAAATTTAGTCAAAATATTTGGATGAGAAGTATAGACGAATGCAGGCACGCTACAATTCGAGTTGAATCATTATTTACACCAAATCTAATCGAACTTGTGTACATTATGTATACGTGTGTCTTGTGGAAACAAGAACAAAGGGAATCGGCCAAATCCGTCACGTCCAAGTACAGATGATTCCGTTCTTGTCCGCAGAAGCTAGAGGTTTTCCATGCCCGCTCCATGAACAACACAGGACAGATGCAGTGTGCTCCTTCAGAGTGCTCACAATGTCAGCTTTCGATATTGACCAAATATACACAGAACCGTCAGCAGATCCAGCAGCAACGTAATTGTCATCTGGACTGATACAGGATCGGCTCCAATTCGACGCTACTCTGTTTCCAGTGGCTCTTAATGTACGGCGGACTTCCAGAGACCGCATATCAAACAAATTATGCACATTGTCTCTTCCACTGGTCAGTATAACATTGCCATCTCGGGACAAAGATATAGATGTCACAGCATTTGAATGTGCAGCTACTTCACTGAGTAGCTTTCCTTTCTCAATATCCCACAAACGAAGATTTCCATCAACATGGCCTGAACATATGGTCTGTCCATCCATGCTAAATGACAAAGCATTGCAATTTTTTGGGTGCATGATTGTATTGGTGCAGTAACCTTTCTGCAAATCCCAAACTTTTATGGTACGATCATAAGCTGCACTCACAACATGACGACTTGAGAATTTGCTGACATCTACAGCACACACTTTATCCACGTGGCCAGTGAGCGTGTGGCGAACCCTCCCTGAGCTAACATCCCAGGCATACAATTTGTTTGAGCTGCTTGCTGCAATGATAGATTTATTGTCATGGGTAATCGTGAGGTCCAGAACAGAACCAATGCAACCGTGAAGTGTATGAGTTAGTGACCCATTATTTGTATCCCACATTTTAATGGACCCATCCTGTCCACCAGTAATCAATCTGCCAGAATTGTACTCAAATAATATGGATGCACAACCTCCTTCATGGGCAGGGATCCTATTCTTGCATGCAGAGGGAATGGTTGACTCCACATAGTACTCAGCACCTTCTTCACTTTGGCGGACAACACCATCTACCTGCTGCCTAGCAAGTTTTTCTAAACCACTGGCCCTGAGCCGCTCAATCATATCTTCATAGAGTGCATTTGCCTAAATTAAATAAAGAACACATGGGTTAAAACATAGACCCCATATGTACAACCGGTAAAAAATGTACAAAAGAAATATTTCTTTCAACAAATGAAGAAATTGAATCCTATCGTATACTGGAGAAAAAGGCAGTCCTTGCAACAACTTAAATGAGATTTCAAATCTTATCCGGGTATCCCATATACTTTCTAATGTTTTATGTCCAAGTTAAATAATAGTTTAAGTGCAAGAAAGAAAACGGAAAATCCCATGTGGCATGTCAAACGAGATCCAAATTAATATATAGCATTGTTTCCATTTAGGTTTTTCTACCATTTACCAAACACTTGTGAAAGTGGCAAACCTTAAATCCATTAACAACTAGAAAACATGCTATGTCTCGCATCACACCTTAAACCCATTAACATCTAGAACCATCGACTAAACTAAATGAGTGCACCACAATATTTAAGTTTGATTATAGAACATATAAAGTACCTCATTAAGGCGTTCTGCATCCTTCATCTTTTCCAACATCCAGCGGTCAATTAACACCTTACTTTCAGTCTCAGCGTTCCTAGCTCTAATAGACATTGCTTCTAGCTGTGCTCTTATTTCCTTGTTCTCATTCACAACCAATTCTAAAGCTTTAATCTTCTCTTCCAAGTCAGCCGCTAACTGAGAGCATTCATCCCTACAACATGTACTCATTGAAATCAGTCATCGAGAACCTTGAAATCTCAAAAAGCGTCTGCTTTTCCATTACTAGTAAAAAAAAACTTCAACCTTTTTTCAGTTAACTCCTTCTGAAGATCAGCCACTGCAGCTTCTTTCTCTTGAAGTGAAGCTTTTGAAGCTCTGCACTCTGCTACTTCCACCACGAGTTGCTCGGACAACCGCGATTGAGCTTTGTAACACTGCTGCAGTTCCATTTCCAGATTCTCCGCTTTCTCCTTCCATTCTGAGCCCTTAAAAGACAACCAAAAGTAACGCAATCTCTAAGTTCTAAACAATTCAAACCCAAAGGAAGCTACAACTATAAACCATTCCAATCACACAAGAAACCGATAATTCGCAAACTAAACGCCACAACAAGTTAATCAAGCATCAAAATCTTCCCCAAAATAGTAATTACATCAATTACTTCAATCAACCGAAAATTATTCTGCTTGCGAACTCGGGGATCAAATATTTCAAATTCAAACAAAATTTCCCAAAAATCAGAACCATAAATCACAGTTTTGTTAGAGACTAAGAGACTACCTGATGAAGAATTGGCTTCGAAAGAGCGATGATAGCTGGAGCATGAGCACCTTCTTCCACCAAATGCCGCCTCCGCAGAGCCTTCAGAGCATGCTTTATCGCTTCCGTCGCAATCTCCTCCTGCGACCTGCACAAAGAAACAGACTTCAGCAAAACACAAACACATCTGCAGTGTACGATCGCCACTGTTTGGCAGCCGAGAAAATTTCCCGAAGAGAAAATTCACGATTCCGGAACGACGCCGTACTTACATTGCGATCGAAATTGAGGATTGTACCGGAGAAACGACGACGTTAGGGATTCAATAATGGGAAGAAATCAAGGTCTTCTTCGACGGCGCAGGGGTAATTCCGGAATAGCGTTGAAAATTGCGACGGCGGCCGGTTTTAGCAACGCCCAAAAACAGGGAATTCGGATCACTTTGGAATTGGTCCGTTCGGAATCAGGGCGTTTGGGGAAATCTGAGACGATGGAATTCGATTCCGACTGAGAGTCTGAAAAAACCGGGGGTTGCTGCGAAGAGATCGAGCCAGCGTAGAGTAGGGAGTACGACGGACGAAAGGAGACTAACAATAAAACGGCGTCGTTCTTGACTAATTAACATCAGTTGTAAAGGAGGTGATTTTTACGCATATTTTAGGATTAATTTGGAAGTGTATTTAAAATAGTTTGAAACACTTTAGGATTCACTTGAAAGTTTAAGGGCTCGTTTGAAAGTTTTTTAAAAATGATTGAAGCGTTTTTTGTGGATTGTTTTTAAAACCAATTCTTGGAAAAAAATGCAAATGAATCCTAAAAAGCTTTTTTTTTTTTTTTTTCAAGTTTTACTATTAGAGGGCGTTTGTTACCCTCATGAGCCCTCACTAGACTAGACTGGACTAACTATTAGTCTAGTCATGTGTTTGTTGTTCCACGGGACTAATGTTAATGAGACTAGCTAAGATTAGTCTAGACTAAAGGCTGGTTTGGTATTGCTATGCTTTGAAAAAAAAAACTACTTCTATTGTGCTGTGAGAATAAGTAGCTGTAAAATAAAGCAACAAAGTGTTTAGTAAACTTTTTTGTAAAAGTGCTTTTGAAAAAAAAAAAAAAAGCAATATTATAGTGTTTGATAAATTTTTATGTAAAACAGATGTGAAAAAAAGTTGGTTTTTCAAAGCTGAGTTTTGTAACTTTGTGTTTTTGGCTTTTTTTCACCCAAAACTGTGAAAAAAAAGCTGAAGCTGAATGTTTACCAAACATAAAAAAGCTCCCAGTTTTTTTTTTTATAGCCACTTTTTTTAGAATCATCTCAATACCAAACTAGGGCTAAGGACATCGCTAGAGGTTATTAGCGAGAGTCCCAGGAAACCATGGGACTAGCTAAAACCCCTCTCTGCTCTATGTTTCACGAGGCGACAACCACATCCTTCCCGCTCTCCCTCTTACACCACCAGAAGGCCACCACTCTCTCCTTCCTCGCCCTGAACCCACAATCACGAAACCTCAAAGTCGCCCATCCTTGAGATGCTTTATCACCGAACTCGTTGTCGAGAGGCAACACTTCTATGCTTAGTTCCTCGGCTTCATTGACTCCCAATCTCGCTCTCCCAAAACCATTTTCAAACACAAATCTAACGGACTTGCAACGCTTCGCCAGACAGCTTTTGAATTCGATCTCTCCTCATTCGATGTGTTGTGGGTATTTTGGTCCTTCACTCATAACTCCACCAATCTGCTCCTGGAGAAAAATCAGTCGCCGCCATGTTTCTGCTAGACTGCTTCTACGGGTTGTGACAGAAGGAGGTCAAGATTCTATTTCTGGGTTTAGATGGCGATTGGGATATCTAGGGACTGGGTTGCTTTGGAAGGAGAAAAAAATGGGGAGGGGGATAATAGAAAAATGGAGAATTGTTATGAAAAAAAGAATGGAGTATACTAATAATATAAATTAAATAATATAATATTAATATATATAGATTAAATATTATAATATTAGGATTTGTTAATTATTCTGCTTCTTAGTCCGACTCTGCATCAAACGCTTTATTAAGTCAGTCCAGCTTAGTCTAGTCTAAGCCAGTTCAGCTTAGTCCCTAAAGCTAATCCAGTCCGAGATAGTCCAGTGCAACAAACGCACCCTTATTAGACTATCTCCAATCCCTGGGTTAAACCTAAAATTTGTAATCCAGAGAAATTTAGGTTTTAACTCAAAAACAGTTTTTTTCCTCCAACCTTTCTAGGTTAAGTTTTTAACCTGGGAGTTTTAAAGAATGAATTTAGGATAATTTTTTTCTCAAGGTAACTTTTAAAAGAAAAAATTATGTAGACTGTCTTAATTTAATTTTATGAACATTTTAACATAAAAATATTTAGATTTTGACAAATATTGAAAATTCTCTAAACCGACACCATGAAACTCGTGGAACACCATGAAAGAATATGAAACACATAAAATAATATATTTTTTAATTACTTTTGCCGTTGAATTTAAATTTAGACTATTGGATTTTTTTTTTTTTTTTACTGTTAGATTTCATCATGTTAGATTTTAACCGTTTGATTTAATGAATTTATAAATATAAAAGTAAAAAAAAATGCACATATATGGTGGGTTAGCTCCACTAACTCATGAGAAATATTAGGCTAAATTTGCCCCAAAAATGAGTTTTGGATTAAAACTCATATTTGCCTCAAGAGTTTGAGCAAGTTGGAGTAAGTTTAAAATCTAAAATTTGAGTTTTACTCCAAGGGTTGGAGTAGGTCTTAGGGAAGGGAAAAGTTTGAAACTATTGTAATAATTAGGAGTGGGAGTTTCGAACCTAGAACACATAGGTAAAAACCCAACATCCTATCTAGTATCTACTAAGATATTGGACAATATGTGTAGAAAAGCACTTGAAATTCGCACATAACCGGTTTGAAACCTAAAAATATTTCTCTGAAAGCTTTTTCAATCATTTAAAAGTACTTCAAAACAAGTATTTAGTAATGATTGATTCCAAAAGCACTTTGATCAAAACAATTTTTAACTATTTTAAAAGCAGTTTCAAATGAGCGCTTAGCGTTTACCTTTCTTTATTCATAACCCTCAAATTATATAAATCAAATAGAAACAAAAAATTGATTAACAATGAGTATGAGAAGCTAAAAGAAATTTGTGTGTCATTTTTCTAATTGTAGTAAGGGTGTGAGTTTGATAGCGAAATCCGATTTTGATTGAAAAATATGAGTCCAAAAAATTCAATATTCCAAACCAAATGTCCGAAAATTTTAGACGACTTTTGAAATGTTTCTACTAATTCAGAAAACTGTGAATTTCCTTCCAGTTCGACTTTATCCAAAATTTTCCAAAAATTATCGATTTTAGCGATCACATTATGCACCACTCCGTCCGTCCGAGTAGTAGGGAGATGAATTGGAGAGGCAGGACATGTTGAACAGCCGCAAGGTATTGAAACCTACGACATAAACAAGTCCTCCAAGGGAGATTGCATTATTGTTAAGAATCACAATTTATATGAAGGAAAGGGATCATTTCCGGATTCTTTTGGTGGATTTGGTGGAAATGGATCTTCTCCAAATCTCTTTCCTTATATCAAATAGTATCACTTCTAATTGTATCAAGGTCTTTTACATAAAAATTTCATTACTATTGATTGTCCGGAAGATCTCAAAATTTGAATAACAATTGAAATGCTTTTACTAATTTCGAAAGTTGTGAATTTCCGATTCAACTTTATACATAATTCTTGAAACATAATCAATTTCAGTGAGCACACTGTACCTGTGTCCGTCCGAGTCGTAGGGTGAGGCAGGACATTTTGAACAAAAACCTCCCACCGTTAAAACTTTCGTAGGATGTTCAAGTGATGGAAGAAACAAAATGATGGAACTGTGTGGAAGGATAAGGAGATTGGGAATGATGGCACTGTGTCTGTGTGGAAGGGTAGATTTTCTCCAGCTTTAAGTCTTCGATTCCTCGACGTTTCGTTTAATTTGTGAATAAATATTGGTTTTGGGTAATGGGGTTTTACACTAGCAATTAAAACTCCATATCTGATTGTGTTTCTGAAATTAGGAGTTTCGGAGCAACACTAACCAGAAAACCAAGATTCATGGGCTGTTTTATCTTGGGGACAATAAACGTGATAAAGAGAACGACTAGTTTTTGGGACATCCCATGACTCATTTGTCGTTCAAGGCTTCTACATTTCTTGGGTAACATCGTCCTTTAATATTTCGGTTTATAATAATTTTAAGACTTTACCAATCTGTCATGGATTTTGAAAACAACTTCATTCCTGATCTTAACAAGCCTTCCAAATTTCAGGGTCTCCACTTTAAGCGTTCGAGGCAGAAGATGCTTTTTCAATAATATTAGAAATCTACTTAGTTGATGGATCTGAATGATGGTGGGTGTCGACAGTGTCTTATATTACAAATTCCTTGAACAACATAAACATCATTATGATCACACTGTTCCTCTCCGGATTCTCTTTGTGAAGATTTCGAAGATCTTCCAATCACATCCGTTCATCGTACATCGTACGGTCAGAAATCATTGTAAATTCTTTTATTTAAAATTGAATATAAACAATATCTGACGAAAACTGATTGCACAATGTATGATGAACGAATCTGATTGGAAGATCCTCGAGATCCACACAAAGAGAATCCGGAGAGAATCCTCATTACATAAACAGTTTGTGTCCGACGAGTTGCACCTTATTTTTACTGATCAAAAATGTCTTGAGAGTGGTTTTGAATATCATAAAAAATGAACTCCAAAGTTTCCAACCATGGACAGAGAGGCCACTAGAAGAGTCCTTGTTTACATAAGTGCTTATCTCACTGCTTCTGTTGTTCTGTTTTAGGCATGGATATTGGAATTTGAATGATGGACTTGGTTAAGTCATTAGGGGACTACTTTGACAACTTTTGCCTTATGGAATGGCACGCCCTTAGACATGAAAACTTTAAAGTAGTAAAGTATTTTTAAGCTGTTTATTTTCCGGAAAGCAAGTTGCGAATTGCTTTGGTAATTAAATTCTTTCTCTGCAAACGTACAACGATTCAAATCAATTAATCTTTCTAATCTCTATTAATTAATGAAACTGTCGATTCAAATCAATTTCTCGTTCTAATCTCTATTAATTAATGAAATTCTTTTTGTTAACTAAATGAGGATGAAAATACTACTTAGTCTTCCATCACACAAAAAAATGATAGGCATTAATATAATTTCGCAAGTTCAAATTTTATTGTTTTTTATTAAAACCTCACTTAACGATGATGTTAAAATTCCTTCAATATAAAAAATGAAATAAAAAATAAAAACCAAAAACAAAAACCTTCTACTCCCCCACATTCTCTCTCCCTCTCTCCCTCTCTCCCTCTCTCCTTCTCATTTTCTAAAAAATTATGTTCATACACACAAAGTAATAATACTTTTAATAAAATAAATTAAATAGTAATCTGTTTTCTCGAGCGCTTAAATAGTTAATAATTATTTGTTGTGCTTCTAATAAAGGTATTTATGGCAGAAGTACTATTAAGCATAAGTGTTGCCTATACAAGTACGCTGAAGAAAAACCATAATTAGAAGAAATTCGAAGTTTGCAATTGAGAATATATCATCACTATAGTATCGGGATGTATCATTGATTACACACAAAATCTCGACATGAGATGAGATAGATCAATGCATTGGACAGAAGAGATATCAGAGTAGGAGATGAGATAGATCAATGCATTGAACATGGCATGTTACGTCACAAATTACTGTATTCGTCACAAGATTTATACGCAATATACAAATCTCAATTTTGACAAAAAAAATTCGGAGTTTTGACCTTTTCAACAATGTCCCTTTATTTTTTTATTACTTATGTTTTTTTAAGATGAAGTACGATATTTATTGAATAGTGAAATACGTACAAAATCGAGGATAAGGTGATAGCAGTGGGTCTCAATAAAAACCTTGTCGGGACTTTCAACCTGAACGAAAGGAAAAAAAGTGTCCCACACCAAATTAACTCCTAGTACTATTGTGAGATCCGGTATTTTCAAAATATATGTTTACTATTATTCTTTAAAAAGAGCTAATTTAGATTTATTATATATATACATATATATATGTATGTATGTATGTATGTATGTATATTTGTTACTTTGTATTTATAGCAAGATTTATGGTTTAACATGAGGGGAATTGGTAGGTGTCATGACTTAGTTCATAGACATCTTTTGTATTTACTATGAGGTGCTTGTAAGCACTATCCATCAATAGAGGTGGCAAGCGGTCTTGCTGTTGCATGACACCATTTGCATGCATTCACTTGGACCTTACGTATTAGATTCAATGATCATCTCCTCCTAGCCAAAGTTATCATTCCAGCTACTTGAGCTCATCTACTTCCCGCCCAAATCCAATTATAGCCTTTGATAGCAGCCTCATATCCCTATAAATAGGAGCTAAGCTCCATTTAGTTTTCCAACATGAGCTAGCATGCAGTGCATGCTCTCTGGAGCTCACGTGGTATATATATTTGTGTATTATGTGTGTGTGTGTGTGTTAGAGAGCGGGATTAGAAAAAAAAATAGAGCAGAAGAAATACATGGCATTAGGAGTGGTTAAGAAGCTTGCTCAAGTACGTGAAGTTTAGCTATTTTAGTAGTGACGTGAATAAGTACGTAAAACTTAATTACTTCGGTAGTGATGTGGATCTTCGTTTTAATTTTGAAATCGAGGTAGGCAAAATAAGACAAACCCTTATGAAAATTGATTTTATTAAATTTCGTAAAGTGATAATATTCTTGATCTTTTTTTTATTTATTAATGTGATTAAATAATAATTGACTAATTGCTTCAGTTTAGTGTTTATTTGTTATTAGTTATGGAATTATTGCTAGCGTAGAAGCAACTATCAGCAGTTGGCGTCAGTTTTCAAACTCCCGACTTTGAATCAGATTTGCTATTCCATTGGTAAAAGAGCCAAAAATGTCCATTTTCTTTAATAATTTTTTTTTCTTTTCTCTTTTAAATTCTTAGTCACCTACCATTGGATGACACGTGGTTGAGGGTTCCACATCAGGATATGTTAATGCACGTTTTTTTTTTCCTTTAAAAGGGGAATCACAATTATTCACTCTTTCTGAGCCCGAACAAGACTAGTTGGGAATTACACCTTATATGTGGTAACGATCAACTAAATTCATAGTTTACAAGTATCGACTTGTCGTGGTTGTTAATGCACGCCTTTAAAGTGATTATCAATTCAATAACCACTTGTACATGTCATCAAAATCGAAGATAAAATGACTTGCACGTAAACTAAAATATACGTAGACTAACTAAATTTTTTTTACAAGCTGATACTCTAAAGTATGGGAATGTGGAAAATATTTGATTTCTTATATTCGAAGTCACCAGATGATGTAACAATTAAAGCATTCATATAATGAAGATTGAAGCGTACGCTAATCAGTTTTCTTTTAAAAAATTAATATTTTTCTCTTGTTAATTTTGAAGACTTCTTAACTTACAGTTTCATATATTTATGTGTTATCCCGTTCATATATCTTGTGATGGGAGAGAGATACAGTTTTCTATACAATCAATTACTCATTGAGATTTAAACATAAAATTATTTGGCAATATAGACCATGGAGTTTAGCCCAATAGTTTATAAGAAGATGCAAAGTCATGGTTTGAAAAAATTGAGATTTAATCATAAAATTAGTCGGTAATATGAAAATTAGTCTAATTATTTATAAGCAGATAGTGAACATGCCCCAAACCCTACAACTTAGGTTGTAAGCTCTAACGTGTTAAATGTATCATGCATGTGAAGAGGCAGACAGATGCATTTCATAACGAAATCAAAGCTTTGATATCATGTAGACAACCAATAAGCCTTTAAAACTTAAATTGTTAAGAAAGAACACTAACAATGTGTATCTTACTAACACTCCCATGATAAAAAAAGATAAACACATAAAATTACGAATTTACGAATTTATCATAATATTAAAGATGAGATAAATGTATCCAAAACAAATGGAAATTTATTGTCAAAAAAATTACTATATATAAATGATGGAACCAAATTGGACATGATAATACTTCCCCAATATTGGTAACCAGACATATTAAGTAAATGTTAAACACCATTTTCTACCAACTTAAATATAATAATTAATTAAAGACTAATTAATCACAATCTGAAGCTTCTAACTCCATGAGTAGTAATAGTAGAAGTGCTTCTTCCTTCTCCTAATTCTTCCTCTCTCTTCCTCTTTGGCAGAGACAGGGAAGATATGGTTTTGGCCGACATCACCTTCTTCACAAGCAGTTTCCACCTGGCATCGTCCGTCTTCTTCTCTTGCAGCATTTTCAACTTGAATTGCCTGTCACATTCCCAAACGACATCGTGTTAACCAATATCAATGCTAGTTGCTAAATAGTTAGATAAACACATCGTCTTAATGAACCCTACCATCCATGATATTTTATGTAGGTCGGTAGGAGTGACAAGTTGAATAAAATCAAAACCCTTTCTTTTTTTCTTTTTTTAAATTTGCAAGTTGTAAGAGTTAGGAATTAGGATTGGGATGAAAGACTTCTTCTTTCTTTATCAGAAGACGACATATATTCTTTCTTTATCAGAAGACGACATATATTCTAACATATTCTAAATTATGAGAAGAAGAATTCGAACTCGTGTGCAATGAGGCGAGCATGCCATTTCCGCTTAAGTGACTTAATTTACGTCGGCTGATGGAACACTTTCACCTTCTAGATTTTATGAACTAAAATTAAGACAAGTGATTGGACGGAAGGGTCGTGGAACATGTTTACCTCGTTTGTCCCATCCCATACATGATGGAATCTATTTTATTTGGTTTTATTAGCCAGCTTCTGTCTCCTTCATCCCTAATAAACCATGATATGCACAAGCTGTCGTTCTAGTACATGACTCACGTGCATACCTAAACTATTAGAGGCCGGCCAACAAACTCGAATATGAAGAAATGTTCCCTTATCAATTTGTCTAGCATCCTAAGATCCTAGATTCTAAATCTCGACAATTTATCAATTCAATTTATATTTTGTATGAAAGTACGATTCATATTCACCGTATGTCAAGATACCTCGCTATATAACCCAAACCAACCGGGATGCCGGACCAAGATTAAATTGGTGCTAGGGTATAATGGGTTGGCATGAATTTGGATTTTCTCCAGACCAGAGCCTAAGGACTAGGAAATCTAGGCCCTTGATTTGTGTGAGTGGGCCAAAAGAATGAGTTAATGAGGACCGTCGTATTCAATTTGAGTGGCAATCCAATGATTGCCTGGTCCTTAGGCTACGGACAATGAGATCCGGAGAGGATTTCTGTCTGGTTGGCATGATCAGTTGGGTTCCACCACCCCTTCCAAAGATGCCTAGTTGGAAGTAGGTTTCAATGATGCATAGGCTAGTCTATTCCTTCACCGTCCTATATTTTATGAGATTCCAAACCAGAAATGGCCAACTAAAGTGAGAGTTTCTAATTGCAAATTAAAGAAAACCAATTACTTTAGCTGATAAAATCTTTTGGCATCCTACCAACAACTACTTTTTCTCTTAATTATTCATTAAACTACAATTAGGATTCCTTAAGCTACCATTAGAAGTACTAAGATTAGAATTTAATCATGGCTTTTAAACATATGTTTACCTGCAAAGAGGGACTCTGCAAGAATCAGGTTCTTCGCACATTGAAGAGTGAAGCTTAAGAAGCTGCCACATGCGCTTGCAACGTAAGCACCCTCCATTCACCCTCCTCTTACACGTGGCAAAGTGCTGGATCAACATCTGGAGGCCTTGACACGTGGAGAACTTGCTGCATGGGCCCCTCTTGTGATCTGGCTCCACGTCGTAGGGCCCAACAGTAGTGCAACCTTCCTTGCATATGTGCTCCAAGCATTCCATTGCCTCACTCAGCTGGAGATATAACCTCTGCTCCTCTCTATGCCTCCTTGTCCTCTTCTTCCTCTGCTTAATCACAATATTAACTTTGATTAATACGATAACAAATTGGGTTCAAACAATTAACACAAATGATAAATTTCTACAATGAAAATGTTATTTAAACTGGGTATCAATAGTAACGTCAGTTTTACATGCGTCAGCAACTAACAATAATGGATCCATTTGAAACCACTTTTAAAATAAATGAAGATCCTTTACGGAAAAATGATTTTAAGTTCAAAACACTTGAAGTGTGCATATAAAAATATTTTTTCAGATTTGCTTGTCATTTTACTGAGAATTAATTATAAAAACGTTTTCAATTATTTCAAAAGCATTTCTAAACGAGAGAAAGATTATACTAATTTTTCTTGTCTTTTACAAAAGAAAACTGTTATTCATATCATGTTTTTGTACCACATTTATATACAGTATCTGATTTAGACAACCATATCTTTTGAAAAATTTGCAAAACTCAAGAAAAAGAAAGAGATCATACCACAATCATTATTTAATTAATAAGTTTTTTTAATTATTATTTTATTAAATAATAAATTAAATTTAAAATTTTAATTAATTCAAATAACGTGGTTGTCCATATCAAATATCACTAAGTGATAAAAAAAAAAGGGGCTTTTCGATCTAGGTCCAAAAATAAAGGTAGTTTTTTAACTAAGTCCAGTTATCCAATTACATATTTTTATACTAATTTTGCCCTTTTAGATAAAAATATTTAAATTCTTTAATTTTTGTATCATTTATTCAGTTTTTAATTTTGAATATTTAAATACTAACTAAAATATTATCTAGTAACCACCTAATGATGTTTACCTACAAAACTGATATAATTTAGTAACTACCTATTGTATAGGAAGAAAAATACTTTATACCAACAAAACAGATGTAATCTACCTACAAAACAAAATTAAACTACCTATTGTATAGGAAGAAAAATGCTTTATACCTACAAAATAGATATAATCTACCAACAAAATAAAAATAAACTACCTATTGTATAGGAAGAAAAATGCTGAACCTCCATGGCAAAACATTAGAATAGAAATATGATATAATATACCTCCATTAAAGGAACAAATACTAAGTTTCAGTTTACCTTTATGATACGCACAAAAATATAATAGAGCAAATATAATGCATGATACTGTATTATTGCTTGCAATTGATATTGTATTGCCGAACGAATATGTAAAAAAAAATTGTGAAAGCTATGTAAAAATTGAAATTGTCATGAAGGAATTTGGAGGGAGGAACACAAACTATCACCCGTGAAAGATGAGAGAAGAAAGAGGATGATTGATTCCATGATCTAACAAAGAGAATTGTTTAGATGAAGGAAAAAAAAAGGAGGGATGAAACGGACCGGGGGTTGAGATTTTATTGCTATAACTAATCCTACAATTAAGGGATAAGTTAAACCACAAATAATCATATAATTAAGAAATTTTGAATATTTACTAAAATTTATAAGTCTAAGGGATAAATATGGTACAAATTATAAATAAGCTTACGTGGAATATCAATTATTGGACCTATTTCAATGCAGTAGACTAATTGTACTAATGGCTCACAAAATTGGATCTATATCAAATTATCCCTAAAAAAAATATGGTAAAAACATAGTAGGAATAACATTTCTCTTACGAAAAGAAACGAAGAAATATGAAGGTAGCGTACCGATTCAATTTCATCGATGAATTGCATGATGTCGAGTTCGAGCCAAGGGTCGTGAGCTTGCAAGAATTTCCATCCTTCAGTTGTCTCAACAACCTTGAAGTGATTAGCGACCAACTTCATGCATTTGAGGTAGAGATCCGCTGCGTCGCACATCTTCGCCAGTTGCAGCACGTCCACCACGTTTTCGATGGTCAAACGTTGACCAAGCTCCTTCGTGCATCTGTTCTTCAGCTGCGGGACCAAGTACACGTGGGACAGCGCCAGCAGATGGATCCCGTACTTCTCCATGTTCTCTTCTGTGCACCTGCACGAGGGGTACTTTCGTCAGTTCGAACATGGAAATATCTCCAAGCATTTAATCAAGATCTGCCAGGAGTTGTTTAAACGGACGGCCGAGATAACCGGACGGCGGCGATGACTGTTAGAAAATCGCGTTGATTTAGCAAAAGCGTAAAAGAAACGGCGGCGAACCTGGAGGAGTAGAGAAAGCGGACGAAGGCCAATACGGCGTCGTACGGAACGCCGAGAATCGGAATGACCCGCTCGGAGCTCCGGTGCTTACGCGGCCGGTCGATTATGCTCTCCAGCACCGGCGACACTGAAGCCTTGATGAAATCAAAACACAAACATAAATCAGATTTTTCCAAAATAGAAGTAAAATTGCTTTAGGAGTGAGGAGGAAAGGCGGCGCATGTTTGGTGAAATAGCGTACCAGGATGCAAGAGTGCACCGGGATGCGGAGGGCGTCGCAGGTGAGGATGTCGACGTCGGGTTCGGGGAGAGATTTGGTGCCGGAGAGACCGTACAGGTCGACGGAGGTGCCGGTCGGATTAGCTTCCATTGAGAGAGAGAGAGAGAGAGAGAGTATGAGTAAGAAGGAGTCTGCTTTTTGTGAGTCGGTTGTCTTGTTTGTATGGGGATGGATGAAGGGGTTTGATGGTCGGCCTGACTTTATAGAGAAAGAAAAGATTGGAGTGGAATTGGAACATCAAAATTAAATAGAAACATCGACAAATGTGACACGCGCTTTCTAATAGCTGCATTTTCACTGTCACAATATAACTTATAAGTTGGGTAAAAGTTGCTTATCACTCACACGCATAGCATATCAGCATATTATCCTTTCAATAAAACATATTATCTATGCTGAAGAGGCAGAAAAGTAGGTAAGCCTCGTAATGGTGTAATAATGTGATTCAAATTCGATTTTTTGTGAGAATAAAATATAAGACCTCTCACATACCAGTAAAGAGGACTATCACTAGATTATAGTACTAAATGACAACACATCACCATATTATTGTTATTCAAACCAAGGAAACTTCTGTCACTTAATACTACGGTCTAGTAGTATTACTCTTCACTTGTAAGTGAGAGGTCTTAGATTCGATTATCGCTAAAGGCGAAGTTAAAACACATTATTATGGCAAGACCATTGTAAGACTTATCTTACTCTCTCATCCTCTTTGTGTAGATATTATCGTTTGTTTAAAAAAAAAAAAAAAAAAAAAACTAAAGAGGCTTCTAAGTAAAAAGATCCCTCTTTTTTTTTTTTTTTTTTTATAAAAATGAAAATTAGTTATGAAGCCCATGCCACATTAAATTTTAACGATCGAACAGTCTATTTTTCAAGTTGCATATCATAGATCATCATTGTAAAACATTATCCAAATCAAAAAAATATTTGAGGCATTTAATTGAGTTCAAAGAAAAGAAAAACATTGAGATTTCGTCGTAATAGTTAAATAAGCAAATGTTTTCGGATTGAATTGAATTTTTACAAAGATGATCTACGAATCGAGAATTACAAAATGGACGGTTCAAATTGTTGAAGTTCAATGTAAAGTGAATCCCACAACTAATCTCCATTTTTTTAAAATAAAATGAAAATCTTTTCCCTTAAAAGGCCTGTTAAAACTCATTATGGTTGGTTTGAGATTGTGGTACTCTAAAAAAAGCAGCTTATTAAAAAATTTGAAACATTAAATATGTTTGATAAAACAAAAAAAATATTTTTTTAAAAAACTGATGTCAATGAAAGTAAAAAAGCAGAAGCAGAGTCTATTATGCTTCTAAAAAAAATGCTTTTTTTTTCAAAGCATAATAATCAATGCTCATTTAATGAAATTTTCAAATGGCAAGTATATCCTCACATGTTTTACAAAATTACAATCTTTGTCTCTACATTATTATATTTGACAATTATTATATCACATTAAATATTATATATATTTTTTAGTCATTTAACATATTCGAAGCAATTTATATAAAATTTGATCAAACACTCAAACATTGCTTTTTTTATTAAAAGCACTTTCACAAAAAAATGTTTACCAGACACTTAACAATTTTATTTTACAATTATTTATTCTCACAGCATATCAGAAATAGTTTTTAAAAAAATACAACAATACCAAACTAGCCCTTAGATACTGTTTGATTCTACAACAATCGATCATGAGATTTTAACACATTGAAGATCAAATGCCACTAAAAAAAATAGCAATGGGTATTTCAAACTGAAGTTGTTATGTGTGTGAGTCCATTTATCATGATGCTTTGTGATTTATAAATGAGTGTTGTTCATCTCTTTTCTTTTCTTTTTTTATCTCTAATTTAAATTCCGTTTTGGTAAAGACCAAATTTTAAGTTTCAATATTAGCAGTGTTTAAAATATTGGTATTGATCGAAATATTGATATGTAAATTTGTAAAAATATCAATAGATATATTTGTATCGATATTGGTTCCCTTCAATAGAAATGATGAACATTTGCTTTAAAATATGGAATTGAAAATGAAACTTGGGAGAATATCATACAGCTGTTTGTTGATATTTAACTGATATGTTGAAACTATCGACGAAATCTATCAGCTAAAGTTTAAGAGTTTATTCGACACGGAGTTTATTTGACACGGGGTGAAGTCCCTTTTCTATATATTTTTCTAATTTTTCCGTTGTTTCTACGCAAACATCGACCCGATCAAGGAAATTTTAAATATTGAAACTACTATCTACCATTCTTTTCAAGAATAGTTTTTCTTTGCATCACTTTATTGGTCTATTTAATCGTCGTTCTTCAATTGTTAGGTTTCTCGTAATGAAGATATGGTATAACATCGAACAAATTGTTTTGAAAAAGTAAACTATAGTTTGGAGACTACACTATCGATTTGTCTAAAAAACGCAACAAATAAAATAAGAAAAAGAAAAAGAAAATAACTTTTTTGTTTGAATAAATAATTTTATCTATATTAAAAGAGTGCAGGAATCCGACGTAAGACCTCTCACTTATAAGTAAAGAAAAATACTATTAAACTGTAATACTAAGTGACAATGTTTTTCGTTTTTATGTCATGGCTTTAGTTGACTGAAATGTCCAAGTCAGCCATGCGCGTGGGGGAACATCCCATAATTTGCTAGCAAAATAACTACTCTTCCATAATTACCCCTGCCAATTTGGAAGCTTTCTATTTTTTAATTTCGTAATTATCCAAAGACTATATGGATAAAATGATCTTTTTCGTCTGATGTGGAAGGCATAGACCGACTTGACTGAGGTCGTTTAGAATGGAAGAGGTTGCCCTCCGGATCAATTTTGTGGGATCCTATAGATTATTACATTTTAATTGTACATCGTATATTATACGATCAGTTTATAATATTTATGTTTAATTTTAAATAAAAAAAGTCAAATAAGTTCCTACCTCACGATACATGATGAATGACAAAGTTATAAGAATCCCTAAAATCCTCATAATTTGAATCCGGATAGGATTCAATTCTGTTTAGAATAAATGGAAAATGATCCTCGTTGGATCCTTTTTCTGGGAATCCTAAGGATTCCGTGATCGTAACCGTTCATTGTATATAATATGATTTCTAATTACACGATACACGATGAACAATCACGATCACAAAATCTTGAAGAAAAGGATCCAGCGCCGAATCCTTTTTCAGAATAAATGGCCTTTCGTTTCGCGAAGGGCTTGACTCGGTCTGACGTGTATTCACTCGTTCCAATCCTTTTTGCCATCTCAACTGGTTCGATCACAAACCAACGTCCACTTGTACTTACACGTGTCAACAGCTCACCCACACAAAAATCCACATTTGTTTACTTTATTGGAGATCAACTGTCTCGGCCGTCCATCAACTGGGACCCACTTAAACTCAAGCTTTTATATTTATGTAGAGTAACGTTAGCCGAACAACATTTTTAAACCAGATTAGTATCAAAAGTGTACCGTCTGGTATAACAAGTAATGCATAGTATCAACATCTAATCTGATAGAATTCATAATTAACGTGATATGTATGTCTCATTTGCCACAAAAACGTAATCGCTTTAGCATTGTCTTTTCATTTACCATGTGTTGAGGTAGTCTGTGGTTACAATTAAAGCATATCACACCTCAAAGTATGAGTAGGAGCGAGTATGGTTTGATTCAATTCAAATTAGAGCATTTTCTTTTTTTTATTTTATTGTTTACAAACTCAAACTTAAAATCCAAAGCACATATGTTTAGTTTTAGGGAAGGGTAATTTCGAACAAACATTTCTATTGCAAGTTTATCCAAATTAACAAAATAAAAAGGCAATAATAATCCAAATTCCCATAAGAAAGTGACACGAGTAGTTGTTTTATAGCAAATATATTAAGTTGGGTTAGGTTTATCAATATTTAACTTTATTTTTTTTAATCGAGGTCTCATTCAAAATCGGATTAGCATGAACTATGAAGGATTAAAAACAGCTTAATAATTTTAAACCAAGTAGAACCGTCGAATTAAAAAAACTAAATTGAACCGTCTTTATTAAAAAATTGAATGGTCTAAATAATTTCAATTTATTTTCTTCTCTGTCATTTAGATTAATTTAGTATTATTATTTTATCTTTGTAAAAAATATAACATCATAACGTCTTTATCGCGGATCTCTTTGTATTGAGATTAGTATGAAGCATAAAATATAATATAATAACCTTAAACTATATAAAATTGTCACGTTATTATAGTCGATACTCAATTTTCCTGCTAAAAAAATTCTCAGTCTTAAAAAAAACTCATTGATGCTCATACACAATTTGACACATCCCGACCGAAATTAAGGCATACTGGCCGTCACGTGAAGGTGACGTAACCATGTGCACAGTGCGGAAGCGATAAAGATATAAGAAATACGAGTGAATAAAAAACCAAACTACTAGCAGTACTAGCTAGGATAACATGCTAATACGAGATTAAGTGTGAATATACACAATCAAAGCATAAATAGTCTAAGGGCAGTTCGACTGGACAAGTACTAATTAAACAACACCCAAAGGTGATCCTACATTTGTGTTATTCTGTCAGAACCACCGTCAAGATCCTCGTGAGCCACCAGAGCACTTCTACCTAAAACCTAGAGGGGTGCAAAACAGAAAGTGTGAGTGGGCAAAAACAAAGTTTTTCAAAACCATTTCAATTATCAAAGCTAGTAAATAGAATATAGAATATAGAATATATTCGTATCTCAAAACCATGCTCAACAAGCTTTAATCATGAATATGCCATGCCAAATATCTCAATATGAAATATGTAATCCAGGTGATATAAATCAATGCAAATGATATATCAGCCGAAGTCACCTAACTCGACCTGTATGGCTGAATCTAGAGCTCAAATCCACATCTCAGCAACAATATATATATATATATATATATATATATATATATATATATCTCATCAACAATATGCCTGCACAGGAGTCAGAACCACCTAAAGTGGTCTGTACGACAAGCTGGGTGTAAATAAATACGCTCTAGTGCTACAATCACGTGAAGGCTGTGCGAAGTATCGCAAGTCACCTACAAGTCGGAACCTCCTAAAGTGGTATGTACGACAGGCTGGCACCTGCCTTGGATCCAAGTTGAGCATGTGTGGTGCAAGAGGTGAACGATCATGTGAAGGCTAGGCCCTCAACTCTAGCCAAGCACTAACACCAGGGTGTAGGTTAATGAGCTCTCTAAACATCTCACATAATCCTCAATTTACATAAACATTCGATAACTCACCTGGTACTTACCTGAACGTCCGCATCGTCAACCATAAATATATGCAACTATTAATGCATGTATAAAACATATGAATACTTGGCATGGTACTTCAAAACATACTTTCATTTAAAATGAATTTCTGGGAAAAATCAAGTATATAGATATATACTGAAAACCAAAAGCCCACTCACTGGTATGTGGAAGGGTTGTAGCCCCCAAGCCTCGAGTGACTGCGCTTGTCCTCAGGATAGGTCTCACCTATATGCGAAACAACTATATAAACGTAAATTTAAAGCACATAAACAAAATTAGGTAATAACTTCTCATACATTACTTAAATGGGGTGTTTGAATATATCAACGTGATCTACTTGACACCACGAACATCCCCATATTTTTAGAAAAATTTTCCAACCACCCATGCGCAGGCACATGCCTAGCACACGTACGGAAACCCTAACGGCGTTAGGGAATATTCCGTCCAAAAATGGAATATACCGTTATATATACCTAACGTTGTTAGTATATTCCGTCAAAGTTGACGGAATATTCTTCGTCTTCTCCGGTGAGTCTCGTCGGTTGCTGCCGTCCGCCGCCGTTTGCAACTTGGAATTTTCGCCGGTTTTTGGAAAAACTTCAAAACTTCATATCTTCTTCAATTCTTAACCAAATTCCATGAAATTTGTACCAAAATGAAGCTTACAACGAGTAGAACAAAATCTTACCAACTTAAATCCAACCGAATCTCGCCGGAAAAACCCACGATAATCCGCCCAAACTTGAAATTCGTCAAACTGAACTTCCCGACGTCCAAAACACTTCGTTTTGCTTCTTTGAGCTTTGTGAAGACGTTTTAAATTTTCGTAAAAGCTTAAAAACTTCTAAAAACTTAATGATCACGATTGCATGAATAGTACCCAAATCGGAGCTCGCGAGAAACAATGGTTTTTCAAGGTTTCACGTCCAACCAAATGTATAGATCAACTCCTAAGCTTGCAAGGAGTTCAAAAACACCAACAATGATCTCGATCTGCAATTTGAAGGGTTGGTTTGAGGTTTGTCCGTACAATTGTACGAAAATGGAAGAATATCCGAGAGAAAAATGAGAGAAAGCCTACGCGAAAGGGTATGGGTGTGTGTGTGTGTGTGTGTGTGATGTCCAGCTGAGTCACCAACCAAAAACAAATCACCCATGACACCAACTAACGTCCAAGGGCAAAATCGTCATTCCACGCCATCGATACAAATATTTCGGGATGGGCTGTCACACAATTACTGCAGTGTTTGGCACCAATAATATAACGTTATTCATACTTTTTTCTCTTCATATAATATTGTATTATTAGTACAAAACGTTAGCCTCTATAAAACTTGCTATTTTAAGTTGTTCGATGTGTTTTGACTTGCTCCAAAACGAAAAAAGAAAAACAAATAGAAAAACGAGTGCAGGGTGGTGCGACGCGATGCCAGGAAGGCAGGTACTGGCGTACATACTCTCAATTTTAGGCAAACCAAAAACAACTTATATTTTGTTCTATCTTTTTATCTTATCTAATATTGAAAATATGTTGTGTGGTTCATGTTTTCTTTTATTCAAAAACAAAAATTTTGGTGATACATCAGATATTTCATCGAACCTACTAAAAAGGAATATAAAAATCGAAGGGCATGTTTTGTTCCATGGATGGAATTGAGTTGTAGGAATATGATTGGATCGGCAATGATTGGTTAGGTTTATAAGACAGGACTTGTAACCTATGTACAATAACAGGTTAGATAACGCACTCAAGTCTATTTTAATTAGTCACAACTATCATAACCAGCCTACCAAACAAACCCAATGTGGCATGAATGAGGTTTGGTTTTTGTTTATTTTAGACACAATGGTTTTTGTTTATTTTAGACACAATGAGGATGGAAAACATTAGAAAAATTAGAATTATATAAAATAAGGTATCAATCTTAATCTTAATCTTAATTTCTGATTATATCGTGAGCAGTGGAATACGAATCACACGATCATATTTTTTCAGAGGTGTGTTTCAACTTTCTTAGAAGTTGGGAGGAAGAAAGCAACCTGCAGAGCTAAATGTGGAGTGGCAGGCAAAGGACTCATGCATGGCTCCTTGGGTAGGGAGGGAACAAGGAGGATGGGAATTGTATGCGATAATGATGGACGGCTGCACGAACAATAAGTGATTTGCCAAACTTAGAAACAATGCGACACCGACGCATAAACAACACTTTAAAAAGTTGCGTGTGATTCGCACATGATCATTTTAAATTGTATTTTTGACATTTAAAAATCGACGCATTTTTTTAAAAATTATTAGTAAAGCACATGCAACTTTCTGAACGGGATGATAGACGCACTTGAGCTGTATATAATCCACGTTGCATTTTGTAGTAAAATTTAAAATCTAGGTTTCATTGGGATAGAATTTAGGTAAAGGCACTTAGATATGAACAACAATTTGAGGTCATGTTATACTTAATCCCTTATCATATTTTAGAAAGTTTTGTGTATAACGACATTCTTTATTAAACGACAGACGCATTACTTGTATTTTTAATATTATATTAATAACATGTTGGTATATTTTGTTAGCTATCACCAATTCGTAAGTCAAGAATGGAGTCAGAATTTTAGCCTAAAAGGAACACAAAAGTCTCAATACGAAATGCTCTCCTGATCTTACAAAAATTATTTTGCCGTGTCTCGTGTGGTGTGGAACTGACCACCGTCGTTTGAGTTTGGTATGGTGTTGTCTTCATCATCCTCTTCCTTAAACCTAAACCCTAAGCCTTTATGAATTTCTTCCTCTCTCTCCTTCCACTGATCCCTAGACCAGACTTCTCCTCAAAGTCCAAAAAAAAAAAAAAGGATTGCCTAACTTTGTAGGAGCCACCAACCTCCAATCAAACCGATAAAAGAAATCAAAGTAAAAATGTCGAATTGGGGTCCTAAGTTTAAGAAAAAACCTTGAAAATCATAAGTATAACACTAGACTTTTCTGCGTGAAAAAATGTCGGCGTAAGACCATCCTGGTACCTTCATGATTCCACCTCTGCTGTCAGTAACGGTATGAATACCATATATATGACATAACCTTTAATTTATTTTTTAACCTCATGGGTTCGTTGTCACAGTTTTTGCACTCCCTGCCGAGAAATGGGGTTTTCAATCAAATGGCCTTTGGCAAAGGGCCTAATCACGTTTAACTGGTTGATTCTCACCAAAATGGGCTAGGCTAACTGGCAACTGGATCTGTCCATGATGGCTTGGCTTCATTTTGTTTCCCAATTCTTTTCTCTCCTTCACGTTGCGTAATTTTAAGCATAACTGCCAAAAAAAAAAAAAAAAGAATACAACGAAAAATCAAATATACCACATTTATTAATTGAAGTGGCATAGCCATATCAGTTGCTAAAATAGAAAGTTAAGGAAAGAGGTCGGTTTACTGTGTACAAATAGCAATTATAACATTGCTGTCAATAAAATAAGTATCATGATATTTTGAATTCTTCAGTGCGACTTAAGCTTCGTTAATTTTGTAGAGAGAAGTTTCACCCTCTTTGAGATTAAGCTAAGATACTACAATTTCTAACAACTGACTTCAGTTTAGCATGTGTATAAATACAAAAATGATGAATTAACTTTAATAGATGCGACACGTCCCTTGCTTAATTAGGGCAAAAATGCACGGCTTCTCAGTTCCTAATCAAATTTCATTATTGTCGGATTCAAGAAGTTCTCCCTTTGGCAAGATGGAGTATGCTTGTCACTTTCCTTAGTTTCCCTTAGCTCCTTACCTTGTCTCATTCTTAAAGGCATTTCGTCAAGCATCTCGTTCTTTGAACATCCATACTCATCTGAGCCCTGCCCTGTATGTAAAGCTCATGCCAATGAAAGTTTTGCTTTTTGGTTCAAACTTGTAATCGTCTCTAGTCTCATGTGGTTTTGGGGTAAAAGGGGACCTAGTTTATTGGTCTTAGTCGTGTTCCAATTAGGTTTCTTTCCACTAATTTCTGCCAGATGGTTGGGTCCAAATGGCTACCTCATTGCATGCACTTCAAAATGCTTAACCTCTTTGGTCCCCTTCACTCCCTCAAACTTCGTATCAATCATAGCTACATACTCTGATATTAGACAAATTATCCAAAACACTTCTTTAATCTTATGAATTGTTAACTTAAATGTGATAGGAAAATTATCACTTGCTCACACTTGTAGACATGTAATGTCTCTATACTTCTCATGATGTATCGCATTTTGAACTTTCAACTTGTTGATTTTATACGAATTTGAACTTTTGTATAGAGAAATGACAACATATGAAATTTCGTAGAGTTTTAAATTCAATGTTTTTTTCATTAATCAACAATTGTCGTACATAAGACAACGACATTTGATACGGGGAAGACAAGCAATCGATGCATTGAATGAGCTCTCCAAACCTAAGAGCTGCATCATATAACTGATACCCGCAGGCTATCATCTAGATGCATTTTTCCATGTGAGAACGTACTCATGTAGTCAATTTCAACCTGCTAAGTAAGAACAGGGATAACTTTTGTAGCCTTCTGCAGTGGCTGCATGTGTTTGCTTGGAAACGTGGCGTGCCTCAATTCGGCAACTTTGTCAAAGATGTGGTTGGTCGTAACTTGTAGCTAAATAAGGCCCCAAATAAAATACTGTTATTCTAAAAGCAGACGGCTGAGGTAGCTCCATCAAAAGGAGGTCCAGTTTTAGGGTTTGCATTTGTCTTCTCCTTCAGTAGTCGTGGCCCTAATCGAGTCCCCAATGTTTAAATTCAAAACCCATGCCCTACCCAATTTTTTATTTGTCGGGGGACAGTTTTGCTAGGTTTTTTTTCCTTTGTTGGCATTCTGTTTTAACTTTTGGCATGTAATCTTCTTTTGCTCTATATGCCTTGTTGGGTGTGCAATTTGTATCTCTTGGTCAAAAATTCTGGGAGATTGTTTGTCCTTACAGAAAATCAAGTATTGGATTCTGTTGTTCTGCCTTTTTTTTTTGTCTTTTGGGTCTAAATTGTACAAAAGTTTGAACGAAAATTATAGTATGCTTTTGCATTTACACGCAGCGAATGAATTGAGAACTAAATATGCGACGAAGAATCGAAGATTTAAGGACTCTCAATGATGAAGAATTCTCATGTCTACTATACACGATGCATATATAGTAGAAAAAAAAATTCAACTTGAAAGTACTCAGATTTGTTTTTTTCGATGTTTTTAGTTCTTCCATGTTTTTAACGAGTTACCCTTCTCTATCTCATATTATGATTTACATGTAAAAAGCATAATACTAAAGGTCAAACAGCGAGAAAAACACAAAGAAAAAAATTATCAAATATCAGGAAATAGATTGATAATTTAGTATAGTCAACACTTCAACACTTGTCTTCTCTTTTAGGTCATCAAGATTCTTGAACAGAAACCCTAATGCAGCCTTAGAGAAACAAAGCGAGGTTGTAATCATCATGAAAATTGACTTAAAAACAGTAAAAAAGAAAAGGGACAAAGTAGAAAATATTGTTTGGAGGAAATGTCGTTTTCCTTTCACTTCCCTCCTAAATATGTCTAATTGAAGTTGAATAGTTCTTCAGTTAATCACTTTAGGAGTGTCGTTTTCAATAGGCCACAAGCTCGATATGCAATCAGCAACGAGAGCCCTTCCGGCAACTGAGTGCGCCGGAAGCCGTGGTAATCGCACCCACTAGAGAAGATGGCTTCGCACCCAAGCTCGAAGCCCTGGCGTAGCTTGAGGAAGCTCCGGCACCTGATGCCGTAAAAAACGCACCGTTGAGCAGCAAGTCTCCTTCCGACCTCCAGTTCCAATTCTTCCATTCACTTTCGGGTGCATCCTCATGTTTGGTCACCTGCGTACAAAGTTTGTAACATATTAATTACAAGTTAAACACAAATTATAAAATTCAAATTAAATTGTAACATTTTTCTTATGTGCATAATTGGTTTTCACCTCTTTGCTGGATCTGATATCTGGTGCAGCAAATCTGTTCCCTTGGCTATTGATTGTAGGGTCTGCACTCCCACCAATGGCATACATCTCCCAATGGGTGTAGTCATTGTTCACCACATGGAAATATCCATGCCTACATCTGCAAATGTAAATCAAAAGGTTAATTATTCACAAACAATCCTCGAAGCTCTATGTCATAATCAAAAGCACTTAAATCACCGTTTTTTAGAAGAAGACTTTTGCGCCCAGTTGTTAATGTACAACAAACAATTTATTCTTTTACTGTTTTTACTAACATTATCAGCGGCCAGCAAGACTAATACTAATTAAGGATGAAGTAAAAATTTTAAAAGCATGAAAGCCATGGACCACCAACCTATCTACTTTATGCAAATTAATTTAAAAAATTAATCTCCCACTAATTAAATTTTACTTTTTGTAATTACCTTGGCATTCTTTGGACCAAGCCTTCTCCAAAGTGATTGAACGCAATGGTGATTTGCATGTTCTTGTCCTTGGTATACGAATCGCTATGCCCCAAAAGCATCACCTTATCATGGTGCGTCATGTAATTGTTCGAAATCGTTATCGCAGTGGACCCATAAATCGCATCAACCAACCCATCTTTGCAGTTGGACAACGAGCAATGGTCCACCCACACGTGGCTCCCACCGAAGATCGACACGCCGTCGCCGTCCGATACGGTCCTCCACCCGAAGTGACTGGGGGAGCTCCTCACCATAGCGTTCCCACCCTGCTTGCAATCGTGTATGTGCAGTCCGTGGATAATAATGTTGGTCACGAACTGGATGGTGATGCATGGCCCACCGGCAATGTGTACGGACGCTCCCCGGCCGTCGATTGTCTTGAAGGAGTTCATGATCAGCTCCTCCTTCAGCTGGATGGTCATGTCGCGCTGGAAAATGATCCATAATGGCTCCTCTTGGATGACGGCGTGTCGTAGGGTTCCTGGCTTGGGGTTCACAGGGTCGTCGTCGCCGGAATCTGTGACCACGTAAATCTTCCCGTCTCTTCCACCTATGGCGTTCTTTCCGAACCCTATCGCACAATCTGCTAGGCTCTGCCTGTTCTTCTCCCAGTTCGGGTCGCACCGCCAGCAGTCGTCGATAGGGTTGCCCGTCCCGCATGACAAGTAGCCCAAGTTCCTCCTAGACACTGAGTCGCTAATATTCCTGCAACCACAAAAATGTGACACATTCTAATGAGTAACATTCTCTTATCTTACTTATGTTGACAGAATATAAATCTAGGGAATATATTTCGTAAATTATTCTTGTATCAAACATACATTGTCAGACTGTGAACCTGGGATGCACATTGGAAAAGGTCAGTGGTAATTCACAATCCGACAAGCTAACATTTTTCGATATGTATAAGGCTTACTTCTAGAACAAACACAAAATAATTAATTGTGGAGCCTTACCTTTGTACCTCTTGTACTACCAATTCAGGGTCTTGGAGATGAAGTGGCCTGGAGGAAATGAGGGTTGGGAAGAGGAGAGAGAGGAGGAGGAGAGAGAGAAGTGAGGGGCCTGAGGAGGGCCTTGCCATTTTTGGCATTTTTTTGAATGTGCAAGGCACTGAGGCAAGCAAAGAGAGAGAAGGTAGAGAGAGAGGAAGTGTGTTTGTGAGTGGAAAGAAGGGAGGGAGGGGGAGTATATATAAAGAGATTTTAAAGGGGCGGATAATTAGCATGATTAAATGAAACATGTGGGACCCAAACTGCTACGTGATTTCAGGTCTTTACGGATTCCAATTGGGTAGTTTTGGCCGTTAAGCAAGCCTTGAATAATGCTACAAAGGTCATCACATACCTTTAACAGAAACTAACCTTATCTGCTCTTCTGTTTTCTACTCATGTTCAGTGGTGAAGTAGGGTATGTTCGTTGTTACTCTTTTCTTTTTGTCAATGGGTTTTTTCTAGCATTAGATGTATACGCGCATGCATAACTAATATAATTTCCAGATGCATCAACGTTTTAAAGTCACCCACGTGAACGTGAGCAATTTTTGACTATTTAATGAAATAAGAGTCCTACAAACATCAACAATTCAAAGTCGCCAACACTCTCTTGTTTTGGATTCGAGACACGAAACTAATAAAAACATGAAAGATTTTCTGGTTGAAAACTTTGGGAGGAGGAGTGCCATTTGAATGTAGTGAGAGGTGTGTTGGACTGCCTTTTGTCTTTTCGGACCCTACTTTATATAAGTTAGTTCTACCACGATTCGGGGTGTGGGATAGCTTAGACTTCATTAAAATAAAAAAATAAAAAAAAGTCACAAACACAAGCATTTGTAGTTTCTAACAACTGAAGAGATGTGAGTTCAAAGTCTCAACAGTTCATAGTCGCCCACATATTTACTTATTAACAAGTTATGACCGTCAATGAGATGTGAGTCTTGCATGTACCAACGCGCGGCCCATACACAATAGAGGGACTGACCATAGAATTGATAGATCATTAGATCTTCTATGGGTCTATATTTGCAAATCTTTAAGGTAATTTTGGTAAAACAGTTGTGCTTTTCTCATAAGACTATATGAACCCCCACCACAGCTATGCGTATTGAAAACACCTGCTTTTGGTTATTAATTTCTCCGCTGCATGCTGTATTTATTTCGCATAACATCAACTTAAGCTGGTAGAGTAGGTTTTACTCTTTGAGACGATACACAATTTAAGGTAAGACCTTTATGCATTTCATTTTCTTTTGAATTATTAAATCATTGTCACATTTCACGTGGCCATTGACAGTGACACAAGCTATGGACGGAGTAGGATTTTCTCCTCTTCAAATTTCTCCCTCTTTCAATCCCTTCTCCTCCAATCCTTTATTATTTGAACGGTCACGATTAAGTCATGTCAATACTTGATGTTGATTTCTTTATAAAGAGAGAAAGAAAAAGAGAAAGGTGAAAGAGGAGGGAACTGGAGCCGAAGGAATATGAAGAGGAGAGAATCGTACTCCGACATAGACAACCAAATATGGTGGAAAAAATAAGTGAAAATGGAGAATATATAGACATTGTTAATTAGCAGTATGCTTGCCACTTTATTTGCATATTTTTGGCGGATTTTATGGCCCCTAAAATTGACTTATATGCAATGGGTTTGAACAAACTACTTTTCAATTTTAATTTTTATGAATATATTATTTTTAGCTTTAAAAACGAAATGCTATGAGTTTCGAGCTAGCAGACATGATGAACATAAAAAGAAGACCAATGTTTTAGGTACACTAAGGACTAATTAGTACTCTAGCTAGGCGTGACAAATTCAAAGATTCAGTAATGATTCATATATATTTATATAGTTTGATGGGTTTTTTTTCATCCCTTTTGAGTATTTTCTACATCTCATGCAAATAATATAATCCCTATACAATCGTTATCTCTCGAGAATATACTATTAGCTCGTTTGGAAGTGCTCTTGAAATAACTGAAAGCATCAGTTATGTGCTTCTTCTATGAAGTACTTTAGGTGCTTTTCTAAAATTTACTTGCATTTTTTTATTAAAGATTGGTTTCAAAAATATTTTTATTAAAAACATTTTCAGTCATTTTAAAAGAAATTCATAACGAATTCTATAATTGTGAAGCTTTTGCATTAGTACATCTTGTGTAAGTATTACCTCCGTAAATGATATGAATAATTAAGTAATGTGATCATTTTCTTTGTAATTTAGTGATGCAATCATTTTCTTTACACGAAGATATTCTAAACTACTCAAATATATACAGATGAAGATTTGAACTACTCTAGCCAACTGACTTGATTTATATCAACAAAATACGATTCTTAGAACCGATTCTTATGCGATCCTAAAATGAGCTGGAACAATTTCGGAAAACGACTACATTTCTTCAGAGACTCGACAAATGATCGGGTGAAAATGATTAGAAAATTGTAACGCATATAGTTTTACCGTATCATATTTTTTATTATTTACTTTCCAATTTGATAATCGGACAAGGCACTTAAAAATGTGACACAATTGTGATGCATTCAAGAGCAAGCAACGCCAAAAATTCTTGACAACCATATGAAATCTGTTATTTCTGAATTTAATTCAAGCAAGCAAGCAATTAATTAGACCTAAAAATACTCGTGACAGAAGCACATGCATGTGCCCACAAAATCAAACCCCCTAAACCCCAAGTAGGCCCAACATATCATCCTTCCCCCAATTTTTCTCCATTAAAATTTCTTAGCCGCAAACTTCGCCGGAATTGTTCAAAAACGTGGCCCACCTGCTGACATGGCACATCGGTAACCGTCTCAGAAGCCACGTGTTTGAAAGAACAATAGTGTCGGTCCAATTTGCTCCCTCGGGCTGCCATGCAACGATTTTATTCCCTACCGACGATACGACTGTCGTCTCCATGAATCGTAGCCGTTAATTGTGAAGGGTGGGGACGGATCGAACTTTTTTTAAGGAAAAAGGTGCTGTGGAACGTTTCAGTTTAATAATATATTATTATGTGTAAAATTTTCTTTATACTATAATACATTATTAGACTAAATTGCTAGATGATAAGAAATCTGTTTTATATAAATTGCTCTCGATAAAAATGGAAATGAGAAGAGAAAGTGACAGAAATAAAAGGCATAGCAAGCATGAGCGAGTGGAGATTCACTCCGGACCTTTATGTTTGGAGTCCAAAGACACGGAGTCTTGGAACGTTGAAAAGAAAGAAAGAGAGATTCAGACACTTGATTTACGTGAGGTGGGTCAATGAGAACCGTATGAGGTCCGAATCTCTGAATCCGTCGACTCCGGATACAAAAATCCGAAGAAGATTACAATTCAGCATGAGCAAAGGCATGTGAGTGAAAATTATATGGCAACCGACACATGCATTTGAAACTTGGCGATCAGGTGAGAGCTGCCATTTGGCATATTTTTCTCAACCAATGGTTTCTTTGATCTGCACATGCTGGGAGCTTCCAACTTCACATCAAGCAATATTTTCTTCTTAATTTTGTTGGAGTTCGATTCTCCCTAATTGGCTGCCTAATTTGTGGGTTTCCCCCAGTCATCAAGTATGAAAGCTTTGTATGTGGTTCGTTGAGATTAAATGCTGTCTAACAATTGATAATCGTTTACGTAATTGTTCTTAATATGCCAATTTTACGAGTTAAAAAGTCAAATTTTGCACATAGGCTTTTTTGTTAGGATGCACCACCGACATTTTATTTGCATGAAGACTTGTAAGTTTGATTAGATTTTTTATTTTTTTATTTTTAACATAAGGGGATTACCCCAAAAACTAGCTCGACTTATTACAGATGGTTTGAGTCTTAGAGACTCCCATCATAACCGAGTTCTAATCCAATTAGAAGGATTCTCAAAATAATGGTACCTAAGATCCATATTATAGCTCCGATTGGCAATGACATCTGCTATCATGTTTTTCTCTTGGTAGACATGCACTAACTCACATTCGGCTATGTGTGTCATAAGTTGTCTACACTAATCAATGATGATAATTAGAAGATAAAATATTATTAATTAAACTAACCACTAAAGTTAAATCCATTTCCGTATATTTGTTTCCGACCTTGTATTGAATAAAGAAGCGGGAGGGCGTCGGACGAGAAATAAAAAGAAGTGGGCAGAATCTTTTCCCTACAAAAAATCTTACAAGATGGTGAGGATGGGATAAAGAGGGACCAACATGGCCACTAATCACCAAGCAAATTCATTAATCTAGGTTAATTAGAGAAACCATACCAATTATTAGAGATGTTGATCTAATTACGAGTACTTTAAACCATTGGTTTGACAGAAGAGGGAAACGGCAGAACCCTACCATGTTCATGTGGGGGCTATTTGGTGCTTCCATTTTAAGCCCTGATGTAAGCCTTGATATAAGCCTTTGATGTAAGCCTTGATACGAGCCTTTGATGGACCTTCCCACCCTACAAACTAGATAACATGAATGCTTCTTCAGCCAGCAGTTCAGTACCTGACTCATCAAACGCAATCCTATCAACTAATAAATTCAAAACAAGTGGTGGATGTAAGGTTCATGTACAAAAAGTTCCCGCGGATGCCTCCCGGTATAGAAAGGATAACGAGTTTTCTACTCCTCTCATCTGCGTGAGTGAATTGGCATTCAGATGTTATGAATAACATATCAATGATAGGCATACATCTAGCACTTCTACTTGACACCCATCGTAATGATAAACGGCTGAGCAAGTTTCCTACTCTTTTCTGCCATGCGTGATTCAGTAGTCAGATGTTATGAATCATATACCAATGATAGGCATATGTCAATGCACTTTCATCTGACAACTATCGTAATGATAAACGGCGTCAAAAAGGATGGTGAGTTTCCTACTCATCTTTTTCGCCATGAGTGAATCAGTAGTCAGATGTTATGAATCATATATCAATGATAGGCATACATCATTGCACTTCCACTTGACACCTATCGCAACGATAAACGGCTACAGAAAGGATAGCGAGTTTCCTACTCTTTTTTCCGCCATGAGTGAATCGGTAGTCATGTTATAAATCACATATCAATGATAGGCATGCATCATTGCACTTCCACTTTGACACCTATCATAATGATAAACGGCTACAAAGGACATCAAGTTTCCTACTCTTCATTTCCCCTATGAGTGAATCGATAGTCAGATGTTATGAATCACATATCAATGATAGGCATACATCATTGCACTTTCACTTGGCACCTATTATAATGATGAACGGCTCGTCTCGCTATGACCTTCTCTTGAGTTCTCAACATAAGTTTCGATTATCAGAATTCTAGTGAGGGAGGGAGAGAAAGTTTTGTGAAATATATCACATAATCATATAAAGTCACGTGACAAAGTCTCAAAACTATAATGTTTAAGTGTCCAGTTGCTAGACCTAGTCATATCAAACCAATGTCTTGTTAGCTACTTAACTGAGGCATAATTACCACTCACTTTAATCAATAGGGCATGAATCAATCAAATGTCAAAACCTCCACATGTTCAAATCATTACCAGCAATGCTAATCCTCTCTAGTTTTGTTCACTTTTTGGGTGTTTCTTATGCAGGTAGTGCTATTTACACACCCATTTTTACCTTCCATACAACATTGTTAATTTTTGTCGATTGATCTTCTTCAACTCATTCAATCTGACGGTCAAAAATTAGGATGGGTGTGTGAGAAATAAAAATGGACGTGTGGATAGCACCATCTTATACATCTACTTTTTTTCCCCCTTTTTTTCTTTCTTTTCCCCTTCCCAAATTGGATAGGTCTAGGTGTTTTGAAGTTTGAACACCAACAAAAGCAAAAATTATGCCGGTAGACCAGATTGGAATGGGCTTCATGAAGGCCTATATGTTCGAACATTATCTATATTTCTCCATGCATCAAAGATTCAAAATACCCAATTCAGAACCAAAATCTAAAGAACCAATTCTTGAATTTAGTAAAAGTAAATAGTATCCTATGATTTCGTTTGGTGTCTAGGATTGGAATGAAACAAATAACCATCTAAATTCACGGCATATTGAACGTAGGTGAGAATGAATTCTCATTTGATAGGCTTACAAGGGGATTAAGAACGAAGGAAACTTCTTCCGTCTAATCCTACCATTTCGGAGAGGATTGGAATTGATAAGTTCTCTTTTTGACTTCCTTGACGGTAGGTGAGAATGAATTCTCATTTGCTAGGATTACAAGGGGATTAAGAACGAAGGAAACTTCTTCGGTCTAATCCTACCATTTCGGAGAGGATTGAAATTGATAAGTTCTCTTTTTGACTTCCTTCAACATACCTTGAAAATAGTAACTTCTATATTCCAATCCTCTAAACCAAACGAGGCCAAAACTAACTAACAAACTACACATTCTTATAGTTCTAATTGCAATACATCTCTGTTCTCCTAAACATATACTTTATAAAAAAAAATTATGAACATAAATATCAACCAAACTCACTTCAATTTCAAATGCAACTAAACTGAGTCTAAAAGATAAGCAAGATAACCTGAGTAAGTAAATAAATACTCAACCATGAATTACCTAGGACCCAAAATGAGGACATAAGGCTAGCTACTACTAAAACCAACAACAAAAAGATATAGCCATGAGCGAAGCATGAGTTGTCAAAAAGGAAGATGATCAGAAACACACCAGAAAGAAGCTCCGCAAAATTTGGGAAGATCTCAAACATGAACTAAGTAGACATCTCCTAAAAACAACGAAATCAAACACACACAGGTAGTGCACTTGTTTTTTGGTGAGGTTTTTTTTTTTTTTGGTGTTTTTTTGGGGGTGGGGTGCTCACTGTATCTGCAACCAAGCTAGGGAGGATAACTCAATAATAACAAGCAAAATATATTTGATTCACCGGTTATACAAGGTAATACACATTCAGCTTTCCTGCTCAACTACTTGATCAAGGGATAACAACTTCGAATTTTGAAATCCCCATTTTTGTAGTTGTCTCATTGCACAGCACCTATCACTAGCTCCTACACTAAACAATAAATCCCACCATTTTAGGAAAATGGCAAGGATATTTGCCCATCTAGTTGACAGTTTATCATCTGGGAGCACCATCCAACCAAGCTAACTGCCAAACCAAATAGAATAACAGGATGTTATGATGTTAACTGTTATGATGGCAGATGGGATGTAGATGGGCGAGAATACAACTTTAAAGCCAAGAAAGATACACTATCATACAAGAAGACCTCCAAACAAATCAAACGTGTCTCTAATATTATGTGCTGTATTGAACTATGGAACAATTCCAAAGCACAACCGTGCCATGAAGTCAAGCATTTAGCCCAGCCTGTATCAGGGCAGCACAAAGCACAAAGCATCTTACTTCCCCTCATACTCTTAGAGTTTATATCGTCTCAAGAGGGAAAATATACAAACCCATTTCCTTTCTCTCATACCACAGGGGACTCAGTGGAACTTCTATTAAATGCAATGTTCTGTTGAACTGTTAGTAGACATAAGGCTCCCAACCCCAAGCACATTGATAAGTGCATTAATGTTTGACTAATATATGAGTGTCAAAAAACCAATTCAGCAAAACCAGAAAGCACCAAAAGGACCACTAAAGAAGGATACAGTAGGGAAACCAACATGAATGCTAGCTTTGGGCCACTAAATATAGCTTATAAGTGTAAGAAAGTCTAATATGCTATCAACGGAAGTAATCTTAACCTCAAGCACATAATCCAAAATGATGCACATTCATGTCATAAGATGTAAGTGTAGTCTAGGTATCTATGTGTAGGTACCTATCGTAATGTACCAACCTAGGAATGAACAAAACCTGAGAGAAATGCACGCATTAACAGTTGTGGGACTTTCTAATGATCTCATAGTATAAATCCACAAAACTGGTTTCAAAGTATAACTTGCATCTCAAACAATCATTAAATGCTGTATATCAAAGTTCAGAAAGATGAACAACAAAGAAAAAAAATCAAGAAACCTGGTGGGAGATTTGGATAATAACAGAGAGAGAAGTCAAATGCACGTGTTCTATCAGCAAGGTTATCTTTCATGTAACCTTATGATGACTACACTGCAAGTAAGAGAGTATGAAATTAGAACTTATTGACAAATTAGGTAACACCGAAACTGAAACTTGAAAATTAGCACATATAAGCCATATACATAATCATCTGTGAAGAAGCATGCATTCTTATCGTTAATGCACGACAATGCTATTCTTCAACCATACTAACATGAGCATTATACATTAACATGATTAACTACACGTTATCAACATTTATGCAAACCAAAATAAAGGAAGAAAATTTGATTAGTAAAATGAAATCGTTAATCCAAAAGTGTAATGAATCTTATTCTAAACTCAACAATGCTCACATTCTATAATTTATGCAAAACAAGCTGATCATTCCATTCAAATTTCCCAGGCAATGCATAATAACTTCTAAATGTAGAACCCTAACTGAGATTTCACAAAAATCTAAGCCTAAACCTCCTCACTACCACATCAAGCTCTGGACTTGCGGCGAAGACTCTTCCTGAGCTTCTTTAACTTATGCTTGTTCATCTTCTTCTTCCTCTTCTTCTTCACACTGTCAGCCCAAATCGTCCTTGCATCTTCGGACTCCACCTCGACCGCCTCGAAAACACCCAACCGCTCCAACCCAGCTGGGGAAATCGGATTTAAGCAAAACCCAAATGGGAAATTGGGGAAGATGGGAAAGGAGTTGGGAGATTCAGCATTGTGGAAGCTTGTGCGACCAAATTGAGGAACTGGGTCTTCTGCGCAATCGGATTTGGGCGAGCCTAGATGGCTGCGGTGGGAAATAAGAGAGGGTGTGGGTTTGGGGAAGAGATGGGTTCTGAGGGACACCGCTGTTCTCAGAGACGGTGCGTTTTTGGCGAGTTTGTGAACAAAGCTCGCCATCTCGGGGCGGAGAGAGGCGGTGAAATTGACGGATCAGAAACTGCTCCGTCGCGGAGTGACTCACCGTTGGGAGGATTTGAAAAGCTGGATTTGCTATGGCGTTTTTTATTATGCCGAAAAGGGTTTCATTTCGAAGTGGAGAATCGCGACCACACGGGCAGCGAGTCGCTAGAACAAGAAAGACGCGACGACGTCGTTTGGTGAACAGAATGTTGAGTAATGTTTTACAATATCCCCAAACTTAGTGCCATATTCCAATTTGACCCCTGGTTTTTTTATTCACTCTTTTTTGGCACTTGATATTCTGTTTGAAACTAATATACATACCAAGGAAAATTCAAACTTGTTGCATAGAAAGTACATTTACACTAGTCAATCTGACTAAGATGCTTTGGCCACAGGTGGAATTTTTGAATCGAAACCAAAAAGTGATTGAAATCTACCAATCCAGTTAGGTCGGTGTACCAAATTTTGGTTTGATTTTCTTACTTGAGGAGCCGTCTTAGTATTGGATTTGTCCCTTAGGATTTTTTTTGGAACAAATTTGTTTTAATTTATTTGTTGGATCATAGTCTTTTGAAACGTACCAATGTTTTATCTCACATTAGATTTGTGATCTCTAGTATTAAATTACAAATTATATTTATTTATTTGAGCGATAAAAATTTAACAAAAAAATTGTGATAAATTCAATGATCCGACTCAAATCCAAAGAAGGTGCTTAGTTCAGGGTTATTGCTCAAAGAATTTCTTTTGACTATAAACGACGCCGTCCCCTTCAAGTTAAAAAGAGCGCCAGCAACTCGGAACAAAAAAAAAAAAAAAAGCACAAGAGAAGAAAGAGCGCCTGATTCTCTCCCATGGAGGAACCCACATTTGAGCCTGTAAAACCCTAATTTCTCATCCCAATTCGCACTCAGAAACGTTCGATTTCGCTTCCTAACATTTTGATTTGCATTTTTCAGGATCTAATTCACGCGATTTTCAAGATCGTCTGGTCCAGAAGAGCTATCGGTTTGAATTCCCCGCCAATTTTTGTTCCTTCTGCTCCGTCAATTTCTAACTTCTTCTTTCTCATATGACTTGTCCATTTCTGTTTCCATTTCCAGAGCGTCAAATGATCGAAGGCGCCGATGCGTTGGACGGCGAGGTACTAATTGTTCTTCCACATTTTCGTAAATTGATTGCTGTTAAATGTGGAAGTAATTTAGGGCAAGGAAGATTAGATTTCTGCTGTAGAAACCCTAATTTTGGGATTCACTGACATCAAACTTTGTTTTGTGCAGACCGGAGCTGGAACATCGAAGAAGAATCGCCCCACATCAGGTTTTAATCACATTATAGGTTTCACTATTTATATGGGATTTTTTATTTGTTTGTATGTAATGTGGTTTTTTATCGTTGATGCTTACTTTGTTCCGCGATTGTTATGCAGCCAATGGAAATGCCTTAAAATTGAGCTGTGAACTTCTCCGGAATTTTACCACAGGTTCACACAAACTTTTGGTGGCTTAGTTGAGATTGAATGTGGTCAGAAGTTTTGTGCGTTTATTGTGACATTTTGAGAAGCATTTTGTGTTGTGGCAGAGGCTGTGCAGCGTGCTGCTACAATTGCCGAAGCGGAGGGCGTGAGTAAAATTGAACCAACTCACTTGGAGCGGGTTCTCCCACAGTTGCTTTTGGATTTTTGAGGTATCCATGAGGACCCTAATCTTATTTTTTTTATTTGTTTTGCTACTTTTCTTTTGGTTTTCTTATGCTTTATAATTCCATTTGAATCCCTTACAATATGGATGCATTATTGGAAATTAATGGACTTTGATAAGTGGTGTAACTTGAGATAAGACAGCATTCATACGCTTGACCCAAAGGCGGCCCTCACATCAGCTTTAAAGTAGTTCCCACATAAACTGAAGTCTTGATATTTAGGTTTATGTTTCTCTGCTACCGTATGATTCACATGTCGAACCCAAGAAATTTCCATTTGATTTTCTTACTGTCCATGTAAAAAATTTATAGATATTAACAGGGCAAGTGGATTTTATACCTGTTGAAATTCACTCTGCTTAAATTAATTGTTCTTTTGTCCATGGTACATAAAAACATGTTTTCCTTGCTCAAGTGACCGGAGTTATATACTTTGCCTTTGAAATTGGAGTTTTATGTTTTGTATTCAATTGTCTCTGGCACCAATCACCATATGGTGAACTCAAGAATTTTGTATTTGGTTTTTGTTCATATTAAGGTAAACCTGTAGATAGTGATATCCATGCTGATTAGAATACTTTTCTTATGACGGAGAAATGAGATAAGGATCCAAAAGAAAAGGCTGAAAATGAACAAGGCAATGAAAAAACCCTAATGTGGGGAAGTTGATTAGTTGCTTTCTAAAAAATACTTTTCTTTTCTATAGGGATGGTGATGGAATGCCTTTACATGGGACCTTCATTTCTATGGAGCGCACTTAGACGGACTTTTATTTTCTTAGTGGAAGTTCTGTTTTGTTTTGAAGCATGAATCTGAGGAAGCATGTCTATTGATAATTTGACTGCCTGCGTTTTGCTTCAGGTTCCAAAATTTGGTGAACTAAAACAAGAGTATGGACGGTAATATTCTCGGAGGCATTGACAATAATGTTGTTTCTTTGGAACCAAACCTCGTATTAGATGTTTGTTTGCTGCTATGAACTCACTTTGTAATTTTTAAGCTAGAATCCTTGAATTTCTGCTGGAAATCTTGGGAGTGGGAGTTTAGGATATGCATGATCTTTGGTGTACTGTAAATCTTCGTTGAATTAGTATAAGTCTAAACGACAAATTGCCCCTCATTCCTCTCTTATTTCACTCACTTAACTAGCTCTGCTAGGTGACCGGAGACGGGATAGGTACAGATGAGCTCTGTGGAAGATAGGCAGGGGTAGAACTTTAAACAATGTCGGAATATCGTTTGAAGGGGAACACAATATTTTCTTATTCGTCGTGCTATTTTACATCATCACTTTCATTGAGAATACATATGAGATACAATTAATCTAGTAGGATTCCCATTGATAACAAACATGAGACATATAGTTGGATACCTAGTGCTTGATTTGAGACAGCATACACCTAACGTCCTTACTGTTAGGCCTCTCTTTCGGGTTATCCAGAGTGCAAAAGCAAGCAATCTTGAGAACCAGGAGCATTTGCTCCTCATATCCATTTCCCAACAGTTTCGGGTCGATTGCCTGCCTAGGGTTCTCCGAAGTCATGACGTTCCTCATCCACTTAACCAGACTCATCTCATTCGTGTTTTGGAAAAACTCATCGGATGGAAGCTTTCCCATCACCAGAACCCCCAACACCACCCCGAAACTGTATATATCACACCTGTCAGTGAACTTGAATGTCTGATGGTATTCTGGTGCTATATAGCCAACAGTTCCTGCCACATTCGAAGTTGAAATGTGAGTGTGAGCGTCCGGCATTGCTTTTGCAAGCCCGAAATCTGCAATCCGAGCTTCCATATCGTCATCCAGCAGGACGTTTGCGGGCTTGAGGTCTCTGTGAATGATGTGAGGGGTGTTGTCCATGTGAAGGTATTCAAGCCCTGAAGCCACTCCGAGAGCAATCTTATGCCGTGTAAGCCAATCCAACTCCCGTGTTCCTGCCGCAACTTGATTCAACATGTCTTGCAAGCTCCCGTTCTTCATGAACTCATAGACCAGGTAATGACAATCCGGTCGAGACACGTGGGCTAGCAGAGGAATAAGATTCCGGTGCCTAATTTTGCTCACGGTGTTGATCTCGGATCGGATTTGACGCATCTTCTTGTTCATAAGCTTACTTTCCTCGTCAGCGGTCAGTTCATCGGCATCTTTTGGGGGTTGAACTATCTTCTTTATTGCAATCATTTTGCCGTTGCTTCCCGGCAACTCGGCTTTATAAACCTCTCCACATCCACCCCTTCCTATGAGTTCCAAATTAACCAGGCCATCATCTTTTTCCAGGAAAGCCAAGTCCTCTTTCCTCTTGATCAGAGAACTGAAAATCGCAGGACCGCCATCTTTGCCGCCACCTTTTACCACGGCCAAGAGCAGCTTGAACAGCAGAGAAAAGATGAATCCGGATACACATCCGGCCAGTGCTCCGGCTAAAAACCCGAGCAGCCACCCTCCTACCTTCTTCTTGGTACTCTTCTTGTGCTTTTTTGTTGCAGATGGACCCGGAGCAAGAGCGTTAGATGGAGCTTGAGCATTACCAGAACCTGTGGAGTTGTGTTTTGTGGTTGAATTCTCAGCCAAAATGTAACGTTTTGGCACATCAGTTGCTGAAATCTCGACCCCTTTCATCGTTGGCACCGAGCCTTCGAGGAATTCGTTTCCAGCGAAGTTGAAAGACCGAAGATTGCGAAAGGAACGAATGGTAGCTGGGATTTTCCCGGTGAAGAAATTGTCAGCAATGGAAAGGCTTTCCAGGTTGGGAAAATGCTTGAGGAAGCTCAAATTCCCGGACAACTTGTTGGACGAAAGGTCGAGGGTTCGAAGGCGAATGAGGTTAGACAGCGCGGCAGGAACTTCCCCGGAAAACTGGTTGTCTCCGAGGTTGAGAATCTCAAGCTTTCGGCAGTCAACGATTTGAGATGGGATTTGGTCAACGAGTTTGTTGTGACCAAGAGAGATCTCTTTGAGCTCGGAGAGTCGCCCTATTGCCGGGCTCAGAAAGCCGTTGAGGCGGTGTGATTTGAAGACGAGCCGGGTGATTCGGAGGACGTAGGTGTTGTTGTCCGAGAGCCTGCGCTCGCAGAAGACACCGGGAGTGTTGCATGGAGCTGGTTGATTGATATGGAATTGGAAGCCCAGGGTTTTTTGGATGGTGGTGAGGGCTTGGAGGTCGGAAGGGTCGAGATTGAGTCTCGCGTGGATAAGGAGGAGGAGGGAGAGGAAGGTGAGGAGGCTGAGCTGGGCGGTGGTGCCGGATATGGCTGCCATTTGTGGCTGGAAATTTGTGTGTTTTTGGACTTTGAACTAGGACCAGTTCATACTTGTTGGTTGGCTCGGTTATTAGTTTTGTATTTTATAGAAGGAGGGTGTGGAATAATGGACGGAATGTGGAGCCCTCATTCGCGGTAGATTCAAATCTCCAATCAGACAAGTTTACTTTGACTAAATAATATCAATTAAATTATCTCGTTAATGCCGTTTTTAATTGGTTCTCACTTTTCCAGTGAGTCCACCCCCTTTTTCCCATAATCCAAGTTTGTAAAGTTCCTTTTTTGTTTTTTTTTAACAATAGGCGATGTTATTCGCATATCTTATTTTATCTTTTACACGCTCATTTTAATTTTTGATTGTCGGATCGAATGAGTTGAAGAATATCAAATGACGAAAATCATCAATGTGTGTGTGTGAGAGGTAAAAAGGAGTGCTGGATAACACTACTCTTTGAATTTTTTTTTTTATTAGCACTTCGTATATTGTTGAATACACATCATATAAATTTTATTATTAAATAACTTATGCACTCCACCTAAGTATATATATTCTTCTTCCCAGTAGATAGCAGACGATGCAGAAGAGCATTCGTAGTAGAGCAGCAGTGGTGATGCCTTGCAAAATTGACATCCAGTTTGGTTGATATCGAACAGAAAATTGAATCCAAGGCACTCACAACTTTTCCAATATGAATCCTTGCAATCACTAATGCAAAGACTTGTTGCAAAATCAAATTTTCTGGCAAATTCGATACTAAATTAAGTTACTCATTGGTGGCTTAACCAAACTCTCCCTTCTTTTAGTGTAAACTATATCGTCGTACTAATTTTTTTTTTTTTTGAATTATCTGGGAATATTAAATTAGAGGTGATTAGTCTAAAGGCAACATTATTAAGCTCAAATCTATCATCGATATGTCTGTAAGTTGGATTCACCGCCTGCTCATACAATATATAATATACATTTAAATAGTTGATCGTGGTGAAGAAGATGAGTTTAATGTGGGGTTTAAGTGGCGATTGTAGAGTGCATGTAGAAAGTGTGGCGGGCGAGGGAAATAGTGGAATGCATGTGGAATGTATTAAGATAATTATAATTTAAAAAGTAAATACGGAGAATATTAAATAAGTGGAGTGTAGTTAACAAAACGTAAGGAGTTAATAAAACAACTTGTTAATTGTAAGACTAATTCGTCAATGACTCATCTTTCAATCCACCCATAATAATAAAAGAGTTAAATGTATGTTCGGATCTGGGTGTAGTTATATTACTTAGAACGGATGTGCTTTTTTTATGTATTTACTAAGCATTAGGCTGCTGACCACTGTTATGATTAATCCTTAAGCATTTAAGAAATAAGAAATGACGCTTAGACCTACCTAGGCACCTAGATTTGCCTAGATGCCTAGGTCAGATTTTCACTCAGACAGAAAATAGATAACTTTCATTTTGCGTTTTATTTTATTCAATAAATTGTTAGAAACTTATTAGATACTTGGACGAACACTCATTATATGTTTGTTCCAATGTTTTCAATATATTCTAGTACTTTATAATTTATATGCCATTGTAGTTTGCATTTATACATTCGAAGACAATTATATATTTATTTAAGTACAAGTAGACATTTAGTTAGATATTATATAATAAAAGTAATTAAAACACAAAAATCACCTAGGCCCCACCTTAAGTCCTGTCTAGATAGACGTTAAAATCCTGTCCACCGTCGACTAGCGCCTAGCGCGTTTTAAAATCTCACATATATTTGAAATAGGTAACAAATTTCACCATTGTATTGGAACCCCATTATACACGGCAATAGACTGCCAATGGACTGCATATAGTCAAGCACTCAATATTTCGTAATTTCATGCCCCGTTCCTAGGGTTAAATAATTTTCTTGACTTGGAAGTTTCCAAGTCCACCCCCACTCAAATCTCCATCGGTCAAGTCAACACAAGGGGCAAGCCAAGTCTTTGGGACGTTTCTGGCCGTTAGATCCAAGATTATTTTTAAAAGGTTTCTTTCAAATAGCTATTTTGATATTGACTTTAGAGATATTAAGAATTAAAAGATTTTTTCGTTGAGAGATTTTTCGGTGTATCAAAAACACAGTTTGATATTTTAAATGTAATAATATAATTGGTTAGAAATATGAAAAAAAAATTTACAACTAGTTATATTGTAATACTTATAGCTCGTTTGGATGCGCTTTTAAAATGACTAAAAACGCTTTTGGTAAAAATATTTTTTGAAAACAATCCTTAGTAAAAATGCTTATAAATCTTGGAAGGAACTCAAAAACATTTTTTCTAAAAATGTTTTCAATCATTTTAAAATCACATCCAAACAAACTTTTAATATATCAGACCGTATTGCAGACATATTAAAAAAATTCCCTCCTTGCCATGGACAATTGGCCACCATCCCCTCCAAAGTCTCCCACTGGGGCCACTCCTCCAGTCCCAGTCAACACTCTTCTTCTCTTCTTAATTTCCAGTAAATTATTTGCTTATTGTTTTGTCCTCATATATTATCTGCAAGTTGGAGCCGAAATAAAATGAAGAAGAAACGAGGGAAGAAATAAAGTTTGGTCTTCTTAAATGAATAACGCGTGAATGAGCACTAGACCGTGTTTTGTGTGTAAAAACAAATAACTCATTGCGGCTAAACATTAAAAAATACACTTTTATTATATTTATCCACACTAGGGTTACTACTCAACCGGTTTGAAATCAGTGATGATCCTTACCAAAATCAAAACAAGAAACTTAAGTATTTTTTGTATGGTAATTTACGTTAACTTTGGTTTTTCATATATTTCGGTTTATTTTCGGTCTTTTTTTTAATTTTTTTATTTTCTGAAGATGGTTTTCATATATTTTGCATTTTTTTTCCTTCCAAGTCCGGTATTTCACATTTCTCAATTTATTTGGAGAATACAAGCAATTCTAACATACTAAACTCACTAGACAATATAATTAGAAGTTCATTTATTTGAGTAGAAAAACGAATCAATATGTAAAAGTTGCACCAATCGATTGAACACATACCAATTATAAAGCTAATTAGTGCTCTAGCTAGAGTTTTAGAGATGTGGATGGGGGTGCAACAACGACAGCATGGGAGATACAAAGAGGTTTAAAGAGAGGTCATTTAATACTACGGTCTAGTGGTATTCCTTTTCACTTTTAAGTGAGAGGTCTTAGATTTGATTCTCACCAAAGACAAATTTGAACCACATTATTGCTAGCCCATTGTGAGACTAAGCCCCCCTCCCCTTAGTGTCGATAATATTGTTTGTTAAAAAAAAAAAAAAAAAAGAGATAAGGGGCTTTGCCCGATGGAGACAACATAATGATTAGGGTTTTATTTTTTATTTTTATTTAAGTGATTTAGTTCGGTGTAAAAAAAAGTTTGATTGAGTTGGTTTTGATAAATAAGGGCAGTTTAAGAAATAATGTCGAATGTAAAGAGATAATGATAGATAAATAAAATACAATGCAAGTCTAAAAGTAAGTTGGCTGTAGAGATGCAAAATATGAGTTTGAATAAAATTTCTCATATTTATATAGCCGTACTATTGCTGAACGTTATAGTAACTAATATTTATGTCCTTGATAATTTAATAGGCTTTTCCGCTAAAAAAAGACTTTGAGATTGACATAACTTCTCACTTTGGCCATTGAGATTGAAAATTGATACAAGTGGTTTCTAAGTTTGTCCACCGTAAATCATTTTTGATATTTTCATGAAAAATCTATCAATATCATCTTTACATTGTCAAATAAACGACCACATTGATAGAGTTAAATGTACAAATAGGATTGTGACACTTGTAATCATATTAAGAGAGTTAGTTATAGTTAACAAGAATATGCAAGTGTAAGAAGGTTCTTGTATAAATACTCTCTAAGTGTAATACTGTATTCATTAAGAAAAGAAATAAGAAATATCTCTCTTTCACTTTACATTTCTCTCTCGACTTCTCTCTCTATAAACTCTAATGATGAACTGCTTCTTAGCTTACATGGTATCAATCGCCATGGCTGCTTCAGCTGTGTTTCTTCGATTCTTCGGCTGCTTCCGCTCTTCTCCTCAACTGTGATTCTTTCTATTTCTTGACGGTAGATTCTTGATGTGTTCTTTGATGGCTTCTGGTATTCTGTTTCTTCTTCTGTGATTTGTTTTTTTTTAGGGTTTCGGGATTTCTTGATCTTCTTGTATCTGTGCTACAAGCTTATGCACACCAGGTGTTTGTGATATTTCCTTTCTTGAATTTTCCTCTTAATTCTGCCAATATGGTTACTGCATCTCAATTACAAATTCTTCAGTCGCCTATTACTTCTCTTATTTCGACACTTTCCACATCTGTCAATGTTAAGCTTGATGATTCGAATTATCTCAATTGGCACTTTCAAATGCAATTATTGCTCGAAAGCAATGGCATTATGGGGTTTGTTGACGAATCAACACCCTGTCCTGCTCGCTTTGCATCTAGTTATGGCGACTCCGGTACAGAATCAGATGAATATACTGTTTGGAAACTACATGATTTCCAACTACATGATCGTGCACTTATGCAGCTTGTCACTGCCACATTGTCTCCCGTAGCCATGTCTTGTGCTATTGGTAGTTCTAGTTCTCGGGACTTTTGGAATAGGCTTAAGGAACAATTCTCTACTATTTCTAAGACCAGCATTTTTAAGATGAAGTCCAATCTTCATACAATTAAGAATGGGTCAGACTCTGTAACTCAATATTTGCAGAGAATCAAAGAAGCTAGGAATTATTTGTCTGCTGCTGGTGTGTTTCTTGCTGATGAAGATATTATTATTCTGGCTTTCAATGGTTTACCTCCGGAATATAATACATTTAGAACGGTTGTTCGAGGCAGAGAAAATGTTATGACCATTAAAGAATTCCGGTCTCAACTCTTTGTTGAAGAAACCATTGTAGACAGTCATTCTAATGTTCCTTTTCTTTCTGCGATGGTTGTCACTAATTCATCTGCTATGCAAAAAGGATCTGGTAGTGGTCATTCATATAGTCATATTGGGGGTCAGCAATATGGTGCATCTGGTGGCTTCAAGCCCTATGTCAACAAGAATAGAGGTAAAGGCAAGTTCAATGGAGGACAGAGATACTACACTCCTCGGCCAGTGTATCATACACAAACCCATGTCTTGCCTACACCTACTCCTGGTGTCCTTGGTTCATTTCCTAGTCAATTTGGGAATCCATCAGCACCCTCTTTGTAGACGTGTCAATTGTGTAATGCTCAAGGTCACACTGCCCCTTATTGTTCCAATAAATCGTCTGATAGACAACAATGTCAAATTTGTGGCAAGTTCAATCATGCAACTTGGTATTGTTTTTACAATGAAAAAAGGCTTTTTTATATGAGACCTCAGTTTTCTCAACGGGCAGGTGTTCCTCTGCAGGGTTACTCATACAATGTTCCTTATGTGTTGAATGGCTCTCAACTTTCTTTATTACAGGCAATGAATACTGTCTTTTCTCCACCATGTCAGCATTCACACATAGGGTCTGTCGCATCTACCTCTCAGTCACCACAGAGAATCAGGTACAAGGGCCCTTGCAGTAATGGACTATATCCTATCCACTCACTCTCTACCAGTTCATTTCTTTGTCCACCTTCTAAATCTTCCACTGTTGCTTATCTTGGAAAGCTTGTTAGTTCCAGCTTATGGCATACTCGGTTAGGACATCCATCCAATCATATAGTTTCCCTCCTACTTAAACAAGCCAATATCCCATGTAATAAGGATGTTGTTTCCATTGTCTGTCAAAGCTGTCTCGAGGGCAAATTTACAAAGTTACCTTTTCCTTCTACTCGTGTTAAGTCTGTCATACCATTTGAAATTGTTCACAGTGATCTTTGGGGTCCTGCACCATGTAATTCCATTGATGGTTATAAATACTATGTTACTCTCATTGATGAGTACACTCGTTTTGTTGGTTGTTTCCTATATACAATAAATCTGATTTCCATGATGTGTTTGTTACATTCTGTGCATTTGTCTCCACTCAGTTCTCATCTTCTGTGAAAATCCTTCAAACTGATTGGGGGGGGGGGTGAGTACATTAGTACTAAGGTCCAAACCTTTATGCAATCTAAAGGAATTGTACATCATAAATCTTGTCCCTATACACCTGAACAGAATGGGTTAGCTGAGAGGAAACATAGACATATCATTGAAACTACTGTCACATTGTTACAATATGCCAACCTTCATTCTCAATTCTGGACCTTTGCTTGTCAAACAACCATTTACTTAATTAATAGGATGCCAACACCAGTCTTACAAAATCAATCTCCATTTCAAGCTTTATACGGCCATAATCCTGTCCTTACTCATCTGAGGGTATTTGGTTGTTCTTGTTATCCTTTACTTCGACCCTACAACACATCCAAGCTTCAAGCTAAGACAACCAAATGTGTTTTTCTGGGGTATGCTTCTAAATATAAGGGGTATCTTTGTTATGAAGTGTTAAAATAGAGATTTATTGTTTCCTGTCATGTTGTCTTTGATGAGACCGAATTTCTTTATCTCAGTTTTCTTCAACTGTCCAAACATTCCAGTTCTTCACATATCTCGTTTCAGTCTTTATCTCTTACACCAGTCTCTAATAATCAGAATGTTTTGGTGTTGCCTATCCCTCGGGCTTCTTCCTCAATTTCTCCATCTGTTATTCAACCCCCCGAGTCTAGAGTTTCTGTCTCCAGTCTAGTTGTTCCCTCTCCATCCATTACTGCTCCACCCAGTGATACTTTTCAACTCCCTGCGGATCCTGTGTTTAGTCTAGCGAGTTTACAAGTGGTGTTACCTATTGCACTCTTGAATATGCATCCTATGCAGACCAGAAGTAAGAGTGGTATAGTCAAACCCAAGGCTTTCTTGAGTGCTTTGGTGACATCTGGATATGTTGATATGTCCCTTATTGAACCGGTTACCTATAAGTCTGCTATGAAATCGTCTGTGTGGTTGACTGCTATGAAGGAAGAGATTGATGCCCTTCATTCTTAAGGTACTTGGTCTCTAGTCTCACTTCCATCTCAGAAAAACTTAGTAGGTTGTAAATGGATCTTTAAAATCAAGAAGAATTATGATGGGTCTATTGCACGCCACAAAGCTCGGTTAGTTGCCAAGGGATTCAGTCAAGAGGAAGGCTTGGATTATGGCGAGACTTTGAGTCCTGTGGTTAAGCCTACCACAGTGAGACTAGTCTTGGCCTTAGCTGCTCAATTTCATTGGCCTTTAAGGCAACTTGATGTGAAAAATGCATTTTTGCATGGAATTCTGCAGGAAGAAGTTTACATGGCACAACCACCTGTGCATCCTCATTTCGTTTGCAAGTTACATAAATCCTTGTACGGGTTAAAGCAAGCCCCACGGGCCTGGAATGAGAGATTCACAACTTTCCTTCCTTCTCTAGGGTTCCACACAACATATTCTGATTCTTCTCTATTTGTGAAGCATGTTGGTTCTGAGATTGTGATCTTACTTCTTTATGTGGATGACATAATCTTAACTGGGAATGCTATAGCTGCTATACAACATGTCATTCAGTCTCTTACTACTGAATTTGATATCAAGGATTTGGGGACCCTTCATTATTTTTTGGGGATCCAAATATCTCGCATATCCACTAGGTTGTTTTTGTCCCAAACCAAGTACATTCAAGACCTGTTGCACAAGACAGAAATGAGTGATTGTAAACCTTGTGATACTCCATGTTTGCCATATAATCGATTGTTGAAGAATGATGGGGTTCTGTTTTTAGAACCAGGTACATACAGAAGTATAGTTGGTGCTCTGCAGTACCTCACTTTTACTCGCCCCGACATTGCATTCTCAGTCCATCAAGTGTCCCAGTTTATGCAACAACCTATGGTCTCTCACTACACTGCTGTCAAACGCATTTTGCGTTATTTGAAAGGCACATTGTCTTATGGTATTACGTATGCTGCTGGTGAAGTTGGTTTAAAGGCCTTTAGTGATGCTGACTGGGCTAGCAATCCTAATGACAGAAGATCTACCACCGGGTTAGTTGTTTTCTTGGGCTCCAATCCAATATCCTGGTCTTCTAAGAAACAACAAACGGTGTCTAGATCGTCCACTGAAGCAGAATATCGCGCCATGTCATCCACTACCGCTGAACTTGATTGGATTCAACAAATTCTTACATTCCTGAAAATTCAAATGTCTTGTGCTCCTGTGCTTTTCTGTGATAACTTGTCTGCAATTGCTCTTTCATTTAATCTGGTTCAACATCAAAAGACCAAGCATATTGAAGTTGATGTTCATTTTGTTCGAGAAAGGGTTGCTAAAAAGCAGTTGCTTGTGCAGTTTGTATCTTTTCGTGAACAGTTTGCAGACATCCTTACCAAAGGTCTCAGTGCACCACTCTTTCGCACTCACTGTAGCAATCTCATGCTTGGTATTTCTTCCAATCATGAGTTTGAGGGGAGATGATAGAGTTAAATGTACAAATAGGATTGTGACACTTGTAATCAGATTAAGAGAGTTAGTTATAGTTAGCAAGAATATGCAAGTGTAAGAAGGTTCTTGTATAAATACTCTCTAAGTGTAATACTGTATTTTCTTAATAAGAAATATCTCTCTCTCACTCTGCATTTCTCTCTCGACTTCTCTCTCTATAAACTCTAATGATGAACTGCTTCTTAGCTTACACACATGACCATTTTTTTAAGAACATTTTCATCAAAACCAGCCCTTCACTTGTTTTTTTTTTTCTTCACATTTTTCTCTCATCTCTCTTGTCTTTTGACCTTAGTCCTCATCTCTCTCATCGGAAGAGGATCCTCTCCGGATCCTCTTTGTAGGAATCTGGAGGATCAACCAATTGTGTCCGTTTATCATACATCGTGCGATCAATTTTCTTTAGATACTATTTATATTTAATTTCAAATAAAAATTTTAAAATAATTTTTAACCATAGGATGTACAATGAACGGACACGATTGATTGGTCATTTAGATCCCCACAAATAGAATCCAAATAAGATCCTATTCATGTCTCATCAATTTGTTCTTGTTAGCACATAGAGTAAAGAAAAAAGAGTACCACCAATGCAGCCTTGTAACTATTGAAAACAAATGATAATAACTTACAATTAGTCTCCCTATAAATACAAACCAACCACTACAATACCATTTACCAAGTCAAAATGCAAACTAAGGCAACCTATACAACGTATTAACAAAAACCCTACACCTTAGGACAAATTGATGAGAGAGATGTCTAAGGCAAAAAACACGAGAGAGATGAGAGAAAAAAAAGGCGAAAAGGCAAGTGGATGGATCGATTTTGACGAAAATACCCTTTAAAACTGGTCACGTGATCGCTCACGTGATTTTTTTAATGATGGTGTTGACAAATTTTTTACGGAATGATCAAAATGATTTATGGTGGATAACGTCAGGGAGCACTTATATCAATTTTCAATCTCAAAGACCAAAGTGAAGAGTTATGCCAATATCAAAGATAATTTTGGTTTTAAAACATAATTTAATATGCCTTTACAAGTAGAGCATAATGAATGGACAAAGAACACTACTTAGCTGCTGCAAATTCAACAGCAGCTCTTGCGTCAACCTGAACACAGAATAATTAAAATTGTAAATACAAATTAGACACGAGTTCATCGAGCTGATGCTGAATTTGCAGCAGCCAAGTAATATAGATAAACAACATACCCTTGAAGGCAAAAATGGCTAAACAAATAAACCTTACAGAAGTTGACCTAATTAGTGCGGTCCAACTTTTGTGCCTTGTCGGCTGATTGTCTTTTTCTAAAGAAAGAAAATTTACATATACTCATTTGTATTCTTATTCAGACCGTTTAACATAATTTAATTTCAGTCAGTTCTATAATTCTGTTTCTTTTTTAATTATATAAAAATTCGACCAGGCGTTCGGATTTTGATGAAATGGGAAATAGATTCCTGATCCAGATTCCGTCCGAACAAACATGGCTCATCATTGAATGAGAGTATCTTCAATGGAGACCTTAAAAGAATCCTTATCACCGTATAAACCTCACATTCAAGGGCAAAAGGCTTCCAATGAGTCCGAAAAGAAGTCACTGAAGTATATGATAGTATAAAGAATAGTTGGAATTCCTATAAAAATCCTCAAACGTAAGGGTGTGGATAGGGACTCTAAATGGTGGTACCCAGTTTGAAAATTTGGAAAAATGGGATGGGCTTCAACCCACGTGAATGCAAAAGCGCCAATGCGCACAACATCAGTGTAGATGCACGGAGGGAGATTCTCTGGCCTCTCATTTTTCGTGCTTTCTCGTGCCTTTTTGTTTTGTGTGGTCACGTTTAAGTCACGTTAACACTTTATATTATTTTTTATAGAGATAATAAGATAAAAAGGAATAGTAATATAAAATGTTGACGTGGCATAACCGTGACGACACAAATAAAAGGGCACGAGAAATGAGAGGGTAGAGAATCTGCCGCTGCAATGCACTTGCTATCTACGTTTTTTTTCTTGCTATGTCAAATCAACAGCTTGGATTGTTTCATACGATCTTCTTTTCCTTATCGTTGGAGATCCAACGTCTACTTTTCAAACTCCCAATTTTTTTTTCCATTTGTTTAGGATTTTACTATAGGGACTCCTTCATTGAAGCAAATATTTTTTAGGGACCCGTATATTCTTGTTGAGTTCCTAAAATGTCTTCAACAATGGTGGTAAAGACTCTATTTTAGGGTCTTCCATTAAAGATGCTCCGAGCTGAACCTAAAGGTTGGCACCTTAAAAAAATTATAGAGAATTAGATATCAGAGACACAGTAATTTAAGCACTGAAAAATCATTCAAGCAACATCTTCAACATTTAATTAGGGTTTATAGCAAAACCCAATTAGCAAAAGACCCAGCAGCCCCGGACTCGGTGCTTATGGAGTCCTAGCAATTTTCACAACTTCACACTAGCAAATTTATTTTTCATGCACACTAAAACATCTAGCTCTCTCATGAAAGAGCCATAATTAATGTAATAAAACATGATTAACAACAGCATTATCATGCATACGTTTAACTAAACATGTCTCAGTCGAGACAACAGCGGAACATGAAGAACTTCTCCATCTCGCGGCCGCACTCAGCGCACGCTATTCTGTCCGGTATGTCAGGACCGAACCCCGGGATGACCAAACGAGTGCAGTGCTGTGGCGTGTGACGGCGTCCGAGTTCATCTTGAAGTGTTGGGACGAAGCCTTTGTCCGCAGCTGTGGCTTTCCATGCATCAAAGTCATCCAAAGTGAGTAGAGTGAGGTGTCCATTGGCCCTAGCCCTCTCATTCGAGCCTCTCCACACCATTACCCAACCTTGGTCACTTCCGTCGTAGCTAAGCAATGTCATAACCTCCCTCAGTATGTTATCATTGTCTAGAGTCTTGTGGTGTTTCGCCTTTGAGCACCGCATGCTGTCCATTCGGGACCAGAAGAACCAGTTTGACGTGTAGTCAGGCCAGAATCGACTGAGGTTCTCTGTTTCGATGGTCTTGTTCACTTTCCTTATCCTCTCCTTGGTTGCGGTGCTTCTTCCTACGTAAACCAAGTCCAAGGAGATGCCAGCGAGTTTTGCCACATTTTTCGCCCTGTCTGTGAACTTTCGAATCCAATCCAAGTCGTCGCTTCCATACAAGCATACGAATCTCCCTTTTTCTATCTGACAAAGCAAAGCAAGTTCATGTTAGTTTTAAATCCCTTCAAAATGTTGGCTTAATGAGTAGATAGTTTTGAGTATGTGAGGATATTATATTATCAAACTGTCTAACATAAAGACGTTAACTTGTCAGATAATCTAACATGTTATGTTGTTAGATGATCAATATGAATAATGGAATATATGAATTCTTGCTGTAGTATTAACAAAGAAAATCTTGTGATAGGGAAGTACTTACCCCTTCTAGTATGTTTGGATCAATGCCGTCGGCAACGAGCTCGAGCCTCCAGCTCTCTGCATTCCACAGTTGTTGCTCTTTCTCATCAGTGAAAGGGAAGGCCACATTGCCCCAAATCCACAGCATGTGGATGGCATTCAGAGAGGACACCCTCCCTTGTGGATCCAATGCCACTACGATCATCTTCTTGTCAAATTGCCAATCATTTCTGATAAACTTTACAACCGGAGGTTCGATGATTAGAGGGTCGTAAACTGTGTACCACTGCATCTTTGACTTCAAGTCCTCGAATCTCAAGCGCTTCGCTTCATCCCAAACATTCCTGTCCACCATGGGGATCCAAACAAACTCGTACTCAACTTCCGGTCTCTTCTGCTTATCTTTGTAGATGTGATCGAGGATTAAAATCTCTTCGTTGCTCAGACTAAGATCCGTAATTAGCAGCAACACATGCCTTCTCCTCAGCACTTCAAGACCATGCTGTTTTTGCCAATGGAATGATTTATGAATAAATTTGACTGTTTGGTTGGTTGAAATGTAAGAATGGGAATACAAGTTATAAGTAGACATTTACCCTCGACTTGGTTGTGCCGATTTGGAGAGGTTGAATATCATCCCTCTGTGAAATCAGTGCACGTAAATTCCTCAGGTTATCAAGGTGGAGGCTTTGGAAGAGCCGTTTCAGAGTCTCATATTCTTCATCATATCTCTTCGCCACTGGATCCAACAGTAAATTTTGTTCAGTATTTTGTTACATTAAGTTGCAAGAGATACATGTCAATAGTTATAGAGGTGAAAATCCAAGAACCTACCAATGTATTGGCGACAATTTTCAAGTTCGTTCGTGAGGTGATCGTGTATGTTGTTCAGCTTATGAGCCAAGCTTGACAGTTCCCATACCTCTGTGGTTGATGCAACGTACCTACAAATGAGTGGAAAAGGAGCTGCAATTAGCTTAGGCATAGCTCGAGATGGATGCGATGAAATATGTTACCGAATGGCTTACTCGTGCCTACTGCCAGTAAGGATGGCAATATGGGAGGCACTAGCCAGAATGCCTCGAATGACCCAATACGCAGCAGCAGGAATATGCGCCAAGGCAATTGACAGCGGAGGTTTGTCTTCTGAAACGTACTGAGACTGCATACTGACCATATCACCGTACTCAACAATGCGCTTGGTGACGTTGAGAATCGCCTTGTTGAGGTTGTTGATTGCCTCAAGTTGAGGTTTTACCGAGTCAGCATGCTCTACAATGTCCGAGAGTTGCCTCAGGGTGGCCAGGGACTTGGCTAATGGATCGGTAGTGCAAAGCTGAACCACCAGCCAGAACTCTCCATAGTACACAGAATATGCAGCCAGGGTTATCACCACTTTTGCATCCCATGGGTAACTCGAAAGGGTCCTGAGTAACTCGATTGCACTCGCGTGCGCATCACCGCCGCCTGAGCATTGGCAAGTTATCTGCCATTACATGGATACACCGCGCTTACAGATTTGTATATTGCATAAAAGAATGTAATAGAAACAGATAATTTAATATATCGACATCAAATCTAACTGTACTCGAAATAATATGATTTTCGTTGCGTAAAAAGTTCTTAGCTTTAGCAAAAAAGATTCTATGCTTAAAGATAACCTCGCAGTAGATCTTTTGTATGAGATAAGACAATCCATGGAACACGGCATCCGCACTTGACAACGGGGTCCTGTCCTCCACAGTATCCAAGTGTTCTGGAGTACCCTGCACCACAAGCAAAGCAATTTCGTCACCGAAACAAACAGAACTATCGCAGTATATGAGTGTTTTCAAGCAACTGGGGAAAAATTAGCACAAAATAAAGAGAATGGGGGAAGCGAATACAAGCAAACCGCCAGCATGGCCACGGGGAGTGCGATGAAATATTTCCTCGATGACTTGGAGAATTTCGTTGACATCGACGCTGTGACTGTCGGATCTTCCCGGAGTATGAGTATCCCGGATTTGCCTCACCAACGCACTATCATCAGATTGTGGTGCGGACATTGTTCTTTTATCCCTCCAAATCTGCTTAGGAGCTGCCGGCTGATATTGTTGGCTTGACATTTTTCGGAGCTTCGAATTAAAATGCTTAAGGGAGAGTGGAAAGCTTTGGGTTTGAGTGGTTTTACAGTTTCAGAAACTAAGCCTTTATATAACAACAAGAAGATGCAATAAAATTTAAAGCCTTAGGAACATGTACCTTGCTTGCAATGAGAGTCTAATTAAAGTAAAAGCCAGGCATGTACTTGATAAGGACATAAGTTTTTTGTTGGTGGTTATTCCGCTGCATTATCTTTGATTTGAGGTTTTCTGTCGAAAAGTAAATTTGGAAGTAGAGCTAATATGCGTGGACGATTGTCACTCGTTGATATGTACGAGAGTCTCATGTGTTAGAAGCGTTGTGTAGACTTCAATACGTTAAATATGTACATGAAGATGATATTTTAAAATAGAGATACGAGGTGAATCATGTCAAGCACTTCAAGAAGAAAAAATCTAAATTTACACCAAATACACATAAATATGGACAATTGTCGGTCTTTATTAATAAGTATGAGTACCATGGTAAGAACGTCGCGAAGACTCCAAACTCAAAACATTTCTTGTAAATAGAGGCCATGTCAACGTGTGCATACCTCGTCGTTTGAGTTAACTTAATCTCTAGATCTTTTGGGCCATTGATTCCTAAGCGAGAACCATAAACAAGATTTAAAATTTGGATAATCAAACTTTTGCCAAGCATCCAAGTAAACAATAGCATTCTTTATTCGGGTGGTGCTATTCATACATTCAATTTTACCTTTCACACTTTTCCTCTCAATCTCCGTCCATCAGATCGAATGAATCAATGAAGACGAATGGAAAAAAATTAACAAAATATATGAAAGGTAAAAAATAATGTGTGAATAGACCTACCCACTTTATTATTGTTCACTTTCTTTTCTTTTTCTCCCTTTTACTTTTCTCTCTTTGTGGAAAGTTATACTTAATTAGATAAAATCCAGGATAATCTGCTCCCATTGGTACCTTTTGTGCTTACTTTTTTTTTTCTTACCTGGTGTGGATCATGTGGAATTTTTACATGAAATCATGGGCAGTTAACTGCAAGCTTCAATCCGAAACCAATGAGTATGCATTGTCCTGAAGAAAGGAATTATGTGATGAGACATTTCTGAATGAAAGGGAAAAGCAAGGGACACGGACACAGTTGAGGGGTCGTGAATACGAACGAGGATCTTCTTCGGATAATCTTTATGCGGATCCCAAAGATCTTCCAATCACGTCTGTTCATCGTACGTCATGCGATCAGAAATTATTGTACTTTTTTTATTTAAAAAATTGAATATAAATAGTACCTGACAAAAACTGGCTGCACAATATACGATGAACGAACGTGAGTAGAAAATTTCTGAAATCCTCACAAAAAAGATCCGGACAGGATCCTCATTCCGTGAATACTATGACTCTATTAAGCAGAGAACTTTTATGATACGGATGCATTGTTATTACGATGCTTCATGTTAATACTATATTAATAAGCAGTTATGTATTATTTCTATCACAGTGTAAACCGACATGTGGGGAGATAGTAAGTAAGAGAGGTGAACTTTACCAAACAAATCACGTGTGTGCATATTTGCTTGTTTGATCGCTAGGCATAAAAATTGGACACCTCCCACATTCGACTACCATAAAGACATGGGCTTGGGTTAGCATGGGTTGGCCCAAGAACCAAACTAGCTAGGCTTATAGAGAAAATGGGTTCGACGGTTCGACTGGACTGGCTGAAGCTCAATATTTCGACCCGTCCCAATTTGGGTGGAGCGTAATTTGGTTGTTGACTATTTGAGCCAAGACGGGCATTACCTAAGCGAAAGAAGAAGTACCCAATACCCGTCTGTAACGGGTTCTGGGTTTCGATTTCGGCCTAGGCTTTAGATCCATCGATCAGGGTTTTAGGGTTTAACCTTGACCTCATGTTGATTTGCTTTTTTGTTGAGGATAAGATTTATGCTTCAAATTGATCTTCGTATTGAGCTCGTTGCGAAGATCTTAAGGCCATCTCCAATGGAGAAGACTGAAGGTTCAAAAGCCAAAAAAAAATAAAATAAATAAAATAGACTTGATTTCTCCAAAAATTCGTCTCCAATCGATAGTTGGGCTATAATTTTATAAAGTCCACAAGGCTATTATTTGGCCAGAAAGACATCAGGCTGGCCAAATGTAGCTCCCATTCTTAACCCTTTTTTGGGGCCCATCTCTTTAGTTGTAATAATTGATTTAAATTCAACGATTAGATTTGAAAATATCCAACAGTAGTTTGATTAACTTAACCAATAAATTATTAGGGGGCTATGTTTAGCCTATTCGATTGAGATGATACATAAGTATAACCTGACACTGCTCATTTAAAATAATTTTTTACATCACTATAATTATGGACGGGGTTATGTTTAACTCTTTCGATTGACAAATAGCCTAACTCTCGATGCCTGGTTGAAGAGATTCCTGACGAGTTAGGGCTTCACTGGGTCCGAACCCAAACTCGGGATCAAGCTCTCCTTGGACTAGTATATCAAACAGTGGGCCCAACAAACCATTTCTACATCTTGGGCCTTAGCAAGTCGAAGCCCAATTCAAACAATCAAAATGAGCCCAAAATTTGTGGGGGCGTAAGTCGGTGCGGAGAAGTGGCAGGGCCATGACAAGTGTAAAGTAGACGGTGCCGTGAAAGAAGAGAGAAAAAAGAGCGAGAGAGAGAGAGAGAGAGAGAGAGAGAGAGAGAGCGTGGCAAATGAAATGCGCTGTCTTTTTATATCCCCTGTAGCAGCGAGAGCGACAAGAAGTGCTTTAGGCCGCTTAGCGAATGGTTTCCGCTATCCAGCGCCCGGTGTGCAACAAGTCTTAACCTTCACCACTCTCGCTCAGCGCCATAGTCGTCGTCACGCACTCGCACTCGCACTCCTCCCAACCACTGTTCTCTTTTCCTCGTTCCCTCTCCTCCAAAACCCTAATTTCCTCACGGGTAACCGTAACTCTGTCTTCCGCGGAATGGAGGTATCTCTCTCTATCTCTCTCTCCTTGTGACTAAACAGAGCGTTGGGTTTCTGGTTTTTCGTTCTTTCTGCTTATGTTCGTGTAAAAATTCAATCTTTGTGTTTGTTAATTAGTTTCTTATAACTTTATTGTCAACCCATTGGATTTGGATGTCATTTGTTATGGGTAAATAATAGAGTTTGAATGATGATTAATTGTGGTATGATCTGATTCTTGTAGCTGTGTTCCCAAATAGTATGGATTTGTGATCATTTTAGTCCCCAATTCGAAGCGCTTTGTTGCTTTATTTGTGTTTGTAATCTGATTAATGTTAATAGGATTTGGATTCCAATGTGGATTGTGCTTGTTTGTGTTTATTTGAATTCCAATGTGGGTTCTGCTTGTTTGTGTTTATTTGAATCACTTTGTTGATTAGTTCTATTTCGGCGTTAATTCTCTGTCAGTTTTGATTGTGGGAACAACATCGCAACCGAGCTTTTCTTTTTGTAATTGTTTTGTTTAATTTGCAGCAATACTGGTCCGGGAGTAGCATTAATAAGAACAAGGGGATGGTGGATCATTTGAAGAGTTGTGGAGTGATTAGATCCAAAAGGGTTGCTGAAGTGATGGAGACTATTGATAGGGCTTTATTTGTGCCGGACGGGACCCCACCTTATGTTGATTCCCCCATGGCAATAGGTTATAATGCCACCATTTCTGCACCTCATATGCATGCAATGTGCCTTCAATTGTTGGAAGAGCATTTGCAGCCTGGAATGCGCGCTTTGGATGTTGGCTCGGGTAAGATTGTCTATCACATTTCTATATTATTTCGTGTTTGCAGTTAACACATTCTCGGAAGTGAAAATTCACATTTTGACTTTCGAATACTATGTAAACCGGAATAGTTTGCAATTGTTATGCTTCGTGTTGATGGCAGTCGTAGAAGTCCTGGAACTTCCTTTACTGTATTTTGTTTTGCAGGGACGGGATACTTGACGGCGTGTTTTGCGTTGATGGTTGGGCCACAAGGTCGCGCAGTTGGCGTCGAGCACATTCCTGAGTTGGTTTCTTCCTCAATTCCGAATATTGAAAAAAGTGCAGCAGGAACATTATTGAGAGAAGGCTCCCTCTCAGTGCATGTCGGTGGTATGTCTTCTGAAACCTTGAAATGGAAACCGGAAACCGACACAAAAGAAAACAAAATTCACTGTCTTGTTAATTTGTAATGAAAACTTGCTTAGCATTAGTTTATGCACCGGAAACAAAACACCGGCATGCACTCGATGCATATGGTCAAGTATATCCACCTGCATACGCATCAGCTCAACACACGATTTTACTCATGCAGAGTGCAATTACTCGTTTTATTGATTCGACATTTGTTGTGGCAGACGGAAGGCTAGGTTGGCCAGAGTTTGCTCCTTATGATGCTATTCACGTCGGTGCAGCTGCACCAGAAATCCCACAACCACTTATTGACCAGCTGAAGCCTGGAGGCAGAATGGTGATTCCAGTGGGAAACATATTCCAGGAACTTAAGGTTGTGGACAAGGACTTGGATGGTTCTATCAGTGTCCGGGATGAAACTTCGGTTCGTTATGTTCCTCTCACAAACCGAGATGATCAGCTGCGAGGCTCGTGAGGCGCTATGTATTTCACCAACCGTCATAGCGATGCTCTATTCCATTCTCGGGTGCTACCAGCTCAATATTTGTGTACAGATAGATAGATAACGCTCTGGATTTTTCTCTGTAAATTCATCTAGTCTCAAGGGCATTCAAACTTTTGCCTGTTGGGAGATACATGACTTAAATAAGTAGTTTCTACTATGTTTTCCGTCGCGGCGGTTTTGTTTAGACCTTTAGTTCTTCAAATGAAATGATTCCACACAGAAATACAATGCAAATGGAAATATAGTGACATTCAAATGCTCCATTAGCGCTTCTTAACAGAATAGTAGCTAGTGTTTAAAGTATTCATGTAATTGTCGATATTTTTGTATGTGTCAATATTTTCGTTGATAGAAAGGAGGTGAAATGCAAGCTTCACCTTATATCAATTAAATAGAAAAATCAAAGAATCATCAACGATATTTATAAATTTACTACAGAAATTTTGCCGGCATTTATTGCACATGTCGAACTTTTGAATTTTTTATTTATTTTAATTTTGACTAAATTTGAATGAGTTATCTGATCTCACTCCAAGGTTTCATAAATTTCGTCGAAGGCAACTGGATATCGATATCGATACATTCATCGATCTTTCCTACTATATCGATATTTTAAACACTGATAGTAACCACAAACAGTAGTTCCCCAAAATTTATGGAGTCAAACTTGGACTCTATATATCGTTTTGGACTTGAACAATAATTCTACAAGTAGAAATCACAAAAACCTTGCTGAAAGCCGGCTAGCATGAACCTTATCTAATGAAAAAGGAACCAAAACGGAACTTAGGTTTCATCCCGGCTACGTCAATAAGGACTGCGCCTTTGTCTTTCTTCTGCAACATTTACTCTGATCGCCCTCCCGTCGATACTCTGCAGGCACAAGCCAACTCAAGTAAGACGGTATTTAACTCATATTAAAACATGAACGACGCATCTCATTTGCGTAAAAAAAACTGTACATGAAGGTGGAAAATGTAAACGCTTAATACCTGTCCATCGAGTGCACCAATGGCATCATTCATTTCGCTTTCACTGGCCATTGTTACAAAGCCAAAACCACGGGATCGTCCAGTTTCTCTGTCAAAGACTACTCGAGCCTCCACAACGCTACCATGTTCACTGAAAATTTGCTCCAGTTGAGGAGTATCCACATTCCATGGGAGGTTACCAACATAGATTCTAAAAGCAGATCCAAATGAACGGGGTGGGCGTTCTTGGCGTGTTCCTCTTGGGGCAGCCCTATTGACAGTCAAGAGCCTTCCATTTAAATCCTGTTCAAAGTATAAGACCACAAAAAATTAGAAGCAAAGAACCCTTAAAGTTAAAACATGCTATAAAATCCTTTTATTAGTATGTGATATAATAGTATGGAAACATTGAGGGCAATACACTTGAAAAATATTGTTATTCATATGCACCCAGAAGTCGAACAAGAGCCAGAGGTTGATTGGAACCTATGAGCACCACGCTTTACTTCACTACACATTCGGGGAACCTACTGAGCACTTCTCATGACACATGCAAGAAAGCACATATGGGAAGAATTTCAAGAGTTTCACCACAAATGTTCCACGATGCATTTCATACCTAACCTTTGCCAAGGGAATGACGGAATTGATTTGGCTACATGCAATGCCAGACATTGGCAACATCATAGGGCTTGATTTATGCTTTTATCTCAACTTATTTGGGCAACGAGGTAGCTGTAGATACTTTACCTCGGTGAGCTCTTTTCTATGTCAAGACTCCTTTCTACAAATTTGCTTCTCTCCGTCTTAGGACGAATGACCTTGCAGGTCAGATGTAATAATGACAGTTAATATTTACAATGGATTTTCCAATTTTCCACTTTCCATGAATGGAAAATTACAATACATTCTCCTATTACCAGAAGTTATCCAGTACCTCTGAGAATTACCTTCAAGGTTACCACAATCCATACAAGCTAAACAAATATATAACCAATTGCTCATGACTACCTAGCAACGAGCTAAGGGTAAAGGTTCCGATGCGAAGCTTTCTTGGTTGCCCTAAGTTGATAGATGTTCCTCCATTACATCATTCGATCGAATGGAGAATAGAAACCAAAGTATAAGTGAGAGGAACAAAGGATTTTAGGCACCTGAATATTTGGGTTAAACCACCAGAACCTCAAAACAATACATCATCAACTACTCGCCGCAAACATGGGCCACGTTCAGCCATCATTTCATTCTAGTTTACTAGATCATATCATATCGAAAGGTTCTATCTTTCTCGTATCGAGTCTTATTTCATTTCACATTCACATTCAGGCATAAAAATATACAAATCAAAATCACTAAAGAACCAACTTCAAGTTTCAAGAAGCGAAATTTATAAGCGACTTACATAACGACTGTAGAGTTCCACAGCCTTATCAGCTTCCTCAACAGTGCTCATAGTCACAAATCCAAACCCGCGACTCTGATCAGTGTCCCTGTTGTAAATAACCTACGAACAACAAAACAGAAACATAGAAACCTCAAACATCCGAAAACCATCAGAACCGAAAGACACAAACTTTTGACGAAACAAATCAAAAGAAATTCAAAGCCTCACCTCAGCAACCTCGACAATTCCAGCCCTCTCAAAAAGCTCAGCCAATTTCTGACTATCAACGTCAAAAGGTAAATTCCCAACAAACACCTTGGCCTCCTCCGGTGGCTCGACATTCGACTCCTCCTCTCTCTCCTCAAAGACCCCTCCTTCCTCGCTCTCGCTGCCCTCCGCGCCGTCAATGGTGAGCGTGTTGTCCTCTTGTCCCCAGTCCGAGGTCTGGGCCACTAAGGCGACGACGGAGGAGAAGTGGGGTTTGTTCCCGAGGGACAGCGGCGGCGAGAAGAACGAGGAAGAAGTGTAGGAGAGGTGGAGCTTGATGGGTTTGGAGGGAATTGAGAGAAATGGGTTGGTGGTTTTGGCGGCGGAGAGGTAAGGGAGGGAAACTAGGCATGAATCCGCCATTGATAAGGTCTTGAATAGATTGGAAGTTGCAGAAGAAGCCATAGCCATTTTTTTTGTGGGAGAGGAGAGGAGAGGAGATAGGGAGAGAGAGTGAAAGGGTTTTAGGAGGAGAGCTGTGAGAGGATAAGGGTGGAGGGAGAGGTGCTAGAGGAGTAGGAAAGGAAAGAGGGGTTATTGGGAAAAAAGAGGAGAGAGAGAGAGAGAGAGAGAGAGAGAGAGAGGGAGATTTTGTTTTATGGGCTTTGAGATGTTGAAGCATATGTTGTAAAACCCAACATCCAACTTGTGATGAACATGTAGGTTGAATTAAAAACCCAATGGGCCTAGAAACAACATTAATCTATGTTAAATTTCTCGAAGGTTTTGATAAAAAAAAAAAAAAAAAAAAAGAGTTCTCGAAGGTTTCCAAGAACGAAGGAGCGAGCTTGGTCTATTTTTTTTTTTTTTTTTAAATATAGAAAATTTAAAGTGCATAATAAGAATTTTAGAATATTAATAATTCATTTTATTTATATTTTTATTTTTTGTGTTGCCATATCTTGTCATTTAGCCAATCATATGTTTCTGTATAAATTGGAAAATTTTGGCTCAATTTTTTAATGAACTAAGTTATCAGAGGAAATTGTCAAATTGAAGAGAAAGCCTATAAGGAAAATGGGTGTCCCCAAAAAACAAAAAATGAATGTCCAGAAAAAAATAAATTCATAAATACTAAATAAAAATGGTATTCTCGAAAATCTAGTAGTTCTGGGTGTCAAAAAATATGTGTGAAAGTAAATTGAGTTTTTAGAAAAAAAAAGAGTGTTCATAGACAAAACTTGAGCGTACATAGAATCTCTCTAAAAAAAAAAAGGTAGAAACAACATGAATAGAGCCCGCCCAATCATTTGAGTGTGTTTCTGTAGAAGTAATATATTCCTTGTTAGTGATTTTGGTATCTTAGAAGTTTCCTAAAAAGGCCTCAAGTGATTTCCTTGTTTTCAACACTCTAGAAAGAAACATCTTACAATTACATGTGTAAAAGTACTTACATGATATTAATCCTCATTTAAACCACTTCTAAGATGAAATAATTTTTGTCACTTAGTACTATGATCTAGTAGTATTATTCTTCATTTGTAAGTGAGAAGTTTAAGGTTCGATTCTCGCCAAAGGCGAATTTGAATCACATTATTGCTAGCTCAGTGTAAAGCTAAACCGAACTCCCTCCCATTTAGTATAGATAACATCGTTTGTTAAAAAAAAAACGAAATGATTTCTGCCTTCATTGTCATCTTCATAAAATTATCAAAATGCTATATTTTCATTTATTTATTTTTAAAAGATGAGAGATTGGACTTAAGATGTACGAATTGCAATTATTCAACTGAATTACAAATCTCTTACACCAAAAATTCTTATTTGAGCTAAAACAAAATGCTAATTTTATTGCAAAGTTTTCAAGATGTCCTTGAATTTTTTTTTTTTTAATGTCTATCTACTAACAAATTTTCCACATTCAAGACCATGTGCAATCAAATACCTTCAAATTTCTTGTACAAGTGACAGTGACCATTACATCAGTTTTCACGAATATTTTATAATATTGATATGAAAATTAATATTAATTTGTGATATGATAACGACATTAAGATTTTAATATGATATGAATCATACTGATTAAGATTTTAATATGATATGAATCATACTAGTGGGCTTCACTCATTAATTCATTATGATTACGACATTAAGGGATTCTTTATGGAATCTCGAACGCTTAGGACCGTTAGGTCATCTCCAATACTTTGATTATTATAGCCGTCATGCCTTTTTTACTCTAAAATGATAGGTTTTTAAATCTGGTCATGGACTGAATAAATCTAAATAAAATCATCAAATAAAATTAAATAAGTGTGTGTGAGAATAAAAAATACACGTTTATTATTTTCTTTTTAAAAGTAGTATAGAGACACCGATTTTTTTTGGGTTCTTCATTGAAAATGAGTTTTTGGTAAGGTTATCTTACATCTTTTTTACTTTATACATATTCTTAATTTATGGTCGGATGAACTAAATTAAAGAATATCAAATGACAGAAATTAACAAGGGATATGAGAGAATTTTGAATCATAGTTTACACTACGTCAAGTTGAACATTTTGAAGCATAGGTTTTTTTTTTTTCAAATTTGTTATTATTATTAAGGAGATGTAAGAGAATTCGAAATTATTCAATAAATTAAATGAGAAAAAAGTTTCGAACTTGGAACGCGTGAGTAGAAACTCAACATTATACACTTCAAGTATTAACAAACAAATAAACGCACATGAGACAACCATGTCGAGGGATAAACAAATGAAAAACGTAAGTTAGTCAACAATAGGGCCCAGTCTATGCAATAATGGTGTTAGGAACTTAGGACGATGGTAAGACGATATGCATGGTAACGTGACATCTGTCTGTTGAAGTCGTCCTGCGCTGTCTCAGATAATTTAGTGGGAAATAGGAACGTGGGATATTTGTATAATTAGAGGAGCTTTTGTGCTTGCTTTTGCTTTTGAGATCTAAGCTTCTAAATTTGTAGCTGCAATGGAAGGAGAAGAAGGTAACACAAGAAACACCAAAGAAGCTTTGAGCACTGAAGCAGGCCATATAAAGGGTGACCAAGATCGTCGATATGCCCTCCCATCTGCTCATACAATTGGCCACGGTACGATTTTACTTATAAAATTTAAACTTAATAAAAGAAAACTTCGACAATACGAGAGAATTTTAGCATAAGAAGGTCACCTTTATGTTTACTTCGTAAGTTTCCATGCAGAAAATATATGTTCTACCTGCTAAATTTGTATCAGGTCTTCTGAAAATCCTATGCTTTTTGTTGTTCTTCGTGTATATGGACGTGTACCCTCTCGGTAAAATCTTGGGTGAAACCGGTTGTTTGCCACTATGTTAGATAAACATACGACGATAAATCACCGGTTACACGGGAGAATTTGTTCCTCTTATGAGTTTTTCTAAAGGAATTTATAACTTTAATTTGGTGTTTTTTATTTTCTATATATTTCCAAGGCATTCATTAAACTGGATTCTTGAAAACTAAACAGATTCATGGCAACAAGTTGGGGTGATGCTGGTGACAGCCTTTAACTGTGGATATATATTGAGCTTTTCAAATCTTATGTTGGTGCCTTTGGGATGGACGTGGGGGATCATATGCCTTCTGGTTTTTGGGCTCTACAGTGCCTATGCAATCCGGCTTTTGGCTGCTTTTCACTTCATCGATGGCCAAAGGTTCATCAGATACAGAGATCTCATGGGTTTTTTATTTGGTGGGTACGATTTGCAACAAAGTATACTAACCAAAGTTTGACTTTTAGAGTGGACAATTTTTTTGTGGCTCGGCCTGGACTAGACTAGTCCTGGTGATGTTTGGTGAAATCATAAATGTTGGATCTGAACTTATTAAAAATGACAAAAGTCTGACATATATGTCTTACAAGTCCTATCTAGCGAGTTGTGACTCACTATAAGACATGCTCGGACTGAGTTGCAGTCTTGTCTAGTCTCAGCGTCCAAACGAGCCCCGAGTATATATAAACTTTCAGTCAAAGCAAACAAGGTTACTGATTAGTTTGTGTTTTTTTTTTTTTTTTTTTTTTTTTTAAACAGGCAGGGAGATGTTTTACACCACTTGGGTTTTCCAATTTTTGACCCTTCTACTTGGAAACATGGGTTTCATTCTACTTGGGGGAAGAGCGCTCAAGGTACTTAGTATTCCTAAACTCTAAAACACTATCTATTTAAGTACGTGTTTTGTTTATGGAAATGAGACTCATAATTATTGGCTTTGCAAACAGGAAATTAACTCCGAATTCAGCGACTCACCATTTCGGCTTCAGTATTTTATCGCCATCACCGGAGTGACCTACTTTGTATTTGCATTCTTCATTCCAACATTGTCTGCAATGAGAAGTTGGCTCGGACCATCTACCGTTATCACCTTCGCTTACATTGTCATACTCTTGGTGGTAGTGGTTAAAGATGGTAGAAAATCCTCTTCTTTCAGCTCCTTTTGTTCGAATGTCTATAATTTCGCTTTGCAACGAACGTTTACTCACAATGTGATAATTCTCGTGAAGGGAAAGCTAACACCAAGAGAGATTATGCGATCCATGGAAACGAAGCAGACAGAGTACTCAATGCCTTTGGTGCAATTGCAGCTATTATCGTATGCAACTCCTCCGGATTGCTACTCGAAATACAGGTTTGTTGCTTGTATCTCAAGAAATAGACTTTCTGAATCACCAACAACATGGAAAGACTCAATGATTCTGGTTCGGATATTTGGTTTTTTTTTCGTATATGCAGTCAACTCTAAGAGCTCCTGCAGTAACAAATATGAGGAAAGCTTTAAATCTGCAGTTTACCGTGGGACTGGTGTTTTACTATGGAGTGAGCATAGTAGGATACTGGGCTTATGGCTCAACTGTATCCGAATACCTTCCTCAAGAGCTAAGCGGTCCTAAATCGGTTAAGGTTCTCATAAATGCCGCTGTTTTTCTACAATCCATAGTCTCCCAACATGTAAGTCGTAGCAATTGTGCACTTGTTTCTCGTTCTTTAAGTCTTCACTTTATGATCTACTGAACTTCCAATTTCTCCGTCAAAAACAGATGTTTGTGGCACCAATCCACGAGTTCCTCGATACCAAGTTCCTCAAACTCGATAAGAGCATGAACTCAAAAGGAAATTTGAAGCGCAGATTGTATGTTCGAGCCCTCCTCTTTGCAGTAAATACATTTGTAACAGCAGCTTTTCCTTTCATGGGGGACTTTGTAAACTTGTTTGGATCCTTTACACTCGTTCCTCTAACTTTCGTGTTCCCGAGCATGATTTTCATCAAGGTAATTTCGCTCTACCTCACCATATTTCGGACCAAGTTAAAGATCGTAAAACTTAACTTGCTACATGTTTGGCTTTCTTTTCTCACAGGTGAAGGGAAAGGCAGCTTCACTGGAGAAGATTTTATGGCATTGGTTCAACATCGTTATTTTTTCGCTCCTTGCCATCGTCACCACAATTTCTGCCGTTCGATTGATAGTCAACAATGTTAAGGAATATAGTTTCTTTGCAAATACATGAAGTACATGTAAATACATTGCTGCAATATTCTTATTTCAAAAAAACAGAGTTCATGTAAATATATTGCTGTAATATTTATACAAGGCCGCGACATGGTACATCGAATATATCACAAACTTTTCAATGCCAACGTGGTATATCAAATACAAACTCGAGATCTGTAAAAGTTATGACCCGAGCCTGTTAACCAGATACATTTAGCACATCCATCACAACCATATAACCCATATCTAGTCGACTACGTGACATTTCTGTCTTCCATGCTTGCATTGTCTTTGCACGTGTGGATCTGGACAGGGTCTCCGGTATACATACTGCAGTAATACGTAGACATCCCTTATAATCCAAGTGTCTTTATCTGCGTATTGTAGTTGAGAAGTTTGTGCTTACCTTGCTTTTGAGATCTAACATTTGAAGCGAAGGTTCTGCCTGCTAGCGCTCTTCTTCATAGCGAATACATTCGTGACAGCAGCTATTCCTTTCATGGGGGGCTTTATGAACTTGTTTGGATCGCCTTCATTCGTTCCTCTAACTTTCTTGTTCCCAAGCATGGCTTTCATCAAGGCTGCATCATAATCAGGACAAAGTAAAAGATAATATAACATAACTTGCTCAACTTTCGGTTCAACATTGTATTTTTCTGTCCTTGCAGTTGTAACACCAACTACTGCACTTCGCTTGATAGTCAACAATGTTCATCAATATAATTTTTTTGCAAATACATGAAGGCAAGTAAATTAGTGCAGATGGTACATGCCTTTCAAACGATATAGTAGACAAACATAGGATGATTTTATTGCAGCATGTTCCTTTTTCCAAAATATGTTGTGCAAGTAATTACATTCCTGTCGACTACTTTTCTATATCCCACGGTGATGATATTACATTCACAATTTTCCAACGTAACATAAAGATGCTTAGAATTCACATATCCATACCAGAAGGCATCACTTTTGAGGCTTGGTAGCAGGCTCTTATGATTCCGAAAGTGGTGGAAGAAATTTACCTTGGTATCTGCCCTTGGTTACTATATTTAAGCAGGGTTGGCCGTGAGATAAGGTGACAAGGGACCACATAGGGCGCTCATAAGTTAGAGTATTTGCTTCCAATCAACTGAGGATTTAATGGATTGAGAAATGGAAGCTTAAGCAGGGCCGAGGAGAACAAAATCTGGCAGCACGCGGTTCATTTATTGGTTGGTTGCTTTCAAATTCTTGCATGCAACTTGGACCTGGGGATTGACGATCATCTCAAGCTGCATACATCCGGTCTTACATTAGCAACAGTAAGTGTGCATTATAATGCAGTTGAATGAGAAGGGCACGTAAGAATTCTACCATTGAATTGCTGTCTCAGTTTGGTTTTTCATTTGAGCTGCATGACCTTTGCTAATTTCAACCCAACTGCACCCAGGAAGCTTAAGTGCATTTCTCCCGTTCATTGCTTCCCGCACCTTTCTGGCTTCATCCCATAGTTCTTTTGACGCATAGATACTTGAAAGTAGCGTATAATTTCCAGTATTCCCAGGTTCTAAAATGAAGAGTTGCTCAGCAACACTTTCTGCAATCTCGACATTTCCATATGTTCTACATGCTGCAAGAAGGGCTCCTAGTGCTCCTGGCTGTGGCCCCATAGGCATTCCCTTGACCACATCGCTGGCCTCATTGAGTTTCCCAGCGCGTCCCAGCATATCAACTGTGCAAGTATAGTGATCAGCATCGGGCTCAATGTTGTAATCTTTAACCATGCTTTCCCAGTACCCCATTCCATCTTCAACGAGTCCTGCATGGCAACAGGCAGTGAATACCCCAATAAATGTGATGCGATCGGGTTCAATATTTTGTGCCAGCATTCTCTGGAAGATCTTGAGCGCTTTGACCCCATGACCATTTGAAGCAAGACCTGTGATTATTGCACTGTAAGAGAAAACATCCTTTAGGGGAATCTTTTCAAATATGGTGCATGCCTCTTCCATATTCCCACATTTGGCATGCATGTCAACTAGTGCAGTAAGCACTTGTTCATTCTGTTCTATGCCTTCTCTATCCACATATGCTCCAATCCAGTTTGCCAGATCTGCACGACCCAACTGTGCCAATGCAGAGATCACAGCTGTCATGGTGAAAGCATCTGGCTTTACTCGTGCCTTTTCCATTCTCCGGAAAAGTGAAAGTGCTTTGCTTGGCCTCCCATATTGGGAATACCCTGAAATCATAGCCGTCCAGCAAATCAATCCCCGCTCAGGCATTTCATCAAAGAGGGCCTTAGCCTGATCCATAAAACCGCTTTTCGTATACCCCACCAACATTGTACTCCAAGAAACAGCATTCCTGTCAGGCATCCTATCAAACACAGCCCTTGCCGAAACCAGATCCCCACTATTTACATAACCCACGACCATGGCGTTCCAAGATATCACATTTTTCCCCAGCATCCCCTCAAACAAAACCAAAGCACTCCCCATATCAACCCCGCCTCTTGCATGAGCCCCCAAAACCGCATTGTAAGAAACAACATCTCTCTCACACATTTCATCAAACAGCTTCCGCGCCCTCCCCACCTCCCCACATTTCCCATACATATCAATCAAAGCATTCGAAACTGGAAGACAAAACCCAAAACCCATTTTCACAATGCGTCCATGGACTTCAGTCCCACCACAAATATCACTCAACGCAGCGCAAGAATTCAGCACAAAAGGGTACGTATAGTTATCAGGTCTAATTCCAACAGAAACCATCTGCGAATACAAACTCACCGCCTCGAAACAGAGCACGGAGATCTTAGAGAAAGCCCTGACGGCGTGGTTGAAGAGAGATAGATTTGGCTTGGGGAAAGAGGTGAAGACGAGGTGGGTGTAGCGAGGCGAGGCGGAGAGAGAGGCGTAGAAAGAGATGAGAGTGGAGGCTAAGGAGGCGTTCTGGTGGAGGTTTGATCGGAAGATGTGGGCGTGGATTTGTTTGAGGTGGCAGAGCGAAGTGCAGGATTTGAGCAGAGAGGCAGCTCCGTCTGCTTTGTTGTTGGGATGGTTTTTGGCGACCTTTGCTGCTTTCATCTCACTCTCTTTCAAAAAAATTTAAAGTTCGTTGGTTTAACGGCTATTTATCTATCCTTTCCCGGTAAGGGTAAGGTCATTTCGGTCTTTGTATTGGGGATGAATTCATTTCTTTTATTTTTGAACGATGTCAGATAAACTAAATTTTGTAAATTAAATGACATGAAAGTTAATGATTGGATTATTACTTAAATATTGATTAACATGCTTATTTATTATTGGTTACACATAGTTTGCAAATTTAATTTACTTAACATTACCCTTTATTTTTTATTTGAACTCTGTTTATTTTGAGTGTATACGCTATATACTGCCTAGTTTGTTTTACACATGACCCTATTTTGTCACCAGATACTTGATGTTTGCAAATTTAGTCTATCTAACATTAAGATTTAAATCATAAACCTCTATTTTATTTTACATCGTCATTGTGTCAAGGTTTAAATTAATGAAAATAAATTTAAGTGTTCAAATTAATGAAAATTAAGGACATCTAAAACATGCATACAAATTATATCAAAAGAAAAGTAGATCTTGAAATAAAATTAAAACTTTCATGACTTAAGTGTCGGCAGACAACAATACAGAAAAAACTAGAGAATACGAAATTGTAATATAATTTGCCAGTGAATACATCAAGCATCTTTACACCATTCATGAACTTATGAAATGAGCATAAACAATGCTACAATTTATTTATTTACTTCAGTTGCTTGGAACATTGCATCCGTCCTGTTATGGCCGAGTTCAAATCCTTTGGTTTTTCATAATTTAGACAAATTTGTAATATCGTCTTATCAAGCAAGAAGAGTATAGAGAGGGTTTGCCTGCATGAACAAATAGTTCCCACCAAACAAGTCATTCATGTGAGCCTGCCCATGCTTCAGTCTCTTCAAAGCTTTGCTCCATGAAACCTTAATCCTAGTGAAAATCCTAGCTCTTTCCCTCAGGAACCTTCTCAAGCCCTGAATCCGAACCCTTGGCCGCCTTCGCCCGGTTAGCTTCCTGATCTTGGACCGACCCCTTATGTTCTTGAATTTAATTGCTGTGTTTTGCTGATCTGTTTTTTCATCAAACAGACCTTCGTTTCTCAGTCTTTGGTAAGCAAGTTGTGAGATCGATGCCATTTCGAAGTAGAAAAGGTTTAGAGCTAGATGGAGTCAGCTTTTTGTTTTCTTTCTTTCTGTGGATTTAGATATCTCTCAAATGATGAAAGTGACAAATTTAAAGTGAAGAAAGTAGTTTGCAATGAATGCAGCTGAAATACTTGGTAATGGTAGTTTAAACTCTGATAATTTAAGGTTCTCATGCTTTATCAGGCTAGGATCTCTATCACAAGGGAATCCCACAAAAGTAAATTTCTTGTCGCAAGTTTAGGTAAGAAATTATTGGACTAATATTTAGATTGACAGTCGAACATAACATACCAAACTATATGACAAAAACGTTCTCATGGGAAGCCGATCGAATCAAGATATATGCTTGAAACAAGACGTAATTTTGTATGGCTACTCAACCTAAACCTTCCCCGCTTGTATATGCCATTGACGTTCATGGTCTAGAAACCACACATGCAAATCTACCAACGTCAATATCATCTTCTATCAAGCATAAGTGCACAAGTTTAATGTAGGCCTCGTTTAAAAATGAGCTTTTTAGGCAAAATGGTTCTTGAGATTAACATAATTCTTCACTTTGATCTCTAACAATGAAAATTAATAGAAGCGGTCATTGAGTTTGTCCACCGGTAAATCATTTTGGTCATTCCATGAAAAATATGTCAATATCCTCATTAAATTGTCACGTGAACGACCTAGTGACCACCTTTTTACGAATATTTTTGTCAAATCAACTATTACACTTAACGAGAATATTAACAGAGTTTTCACATAAGGAATAAAATGATTAACGGTAGACAAACTCAGGGATCACTTTTATCAATTTTCAGTGTCATGGGCCAAAGTGAAAAATTACGCCAATCTTAGAAATCATTTTGGCTAAAAAGCCTTAAAAATACTTTTTAGAAAAACACTTCTGTTCATAAGGGTTTTGAAAAAAAAATTTAATTAAAATGCAAATGCTTCTTGGAAGTGCACCTTTAATTTTTTGTTATCAAACACATTCATAATGGTTTTAAAAGCACTTTTAGTTATTTTAAAAGCATTTTCAAACAAGCACGTAAGAAGATAAATAAAGAACAAAGATAGAAAATCCTTTGATTATAATCATGAGAATTACATTAAAATGGCAATTTCTTTTAAAAACATGAAGTATCCTAAATGTCCTTGTTCCACCAACCACAGTAACCCTATCATGCTCCGACTGCCACCAATCACATTTTCGATCACCAAAAGTCCTATAGTACCGAATTCTTCGAGTGCCACTCCCATATCCACCCGTCTGTAGAAGTGTCCCGTTGCTCAAGAAAGACCCCGATGAGCACCAGGTATCATGTACAGCCTCAGTGGCCTGACTTTGTTGCTAGAAATGTCATACTCCACGGAGTGAGCATAGCACGACGAGTCTGCTATATCATCGCGGCTATCCGTGCATCTGCTTCCATTGTGGCGCCTTCGAAGCCTGTAGCCCAAGGGCCTGCTTCTGTTGGTCAAACATGATGACAGTGTTGTGGTGTGTCAATGCCATATGCATAGTCACATGGTGTTGTTTAGTAGCAGTGGCCATTCCCCTTTTCGGCCTCCTGCAACCGCGTTGCTAAATCCGATACAATGCAATGTGAAGAACCAGCAGTGTGGAAAGATTTCATCCCAGAAGGGAAGCGATTGTGGTGCGCCATGAGAGAGTAAGAGTGTTTGAGTGATGTGAAAAGAGTGGAAGCTTTTTAATACTTAGGCTAGTTGGCTAAAATTTAGGCTGCTCACGTACAAAAAGTAGTAGAATTTTTAGAAAGACTCTTCCTGTGAAAGTGTGGGCGCTTATTACATTATCGGGGCGTTTGGTTTTGTGATGTGCAACTTATTCGGTCTTCATGCAATAAGCGGTGGGAATGGAGTTATGTTTTGACTGTGACTGTCACACTGTCACGTGATATTACAATTTTACTTAAGTTATAATTTATTTATTTGTTTATTATTGATATAAGTTAGGTTGAAAAAGTAATTGTGTTGTCCACACATATCATAACACGTGTTTTAATACTGTGTGTTAATATGACAATCATCCTCAAGTTTTTAGTATCATGTGATGCTACAATTTCACCTGTATTATAACACATATACTTTCAATATTGATTTTACTTAGGCTGAGAAATGATCAACTATGTTGTTCACCCTTTTCATAATACATGAATTAATAACACAAAGTATTTTCTTGTGAAGGTGGGAAGGATTTGTCTTCCAAGAAACTCAATCATTTTATCCTATGAATTCTCCATGCTTATTGCTTGTGAAGATCTTTTCAAATTTGCATTAACTCCGGCCAGAAAAATTGAACATATTGTAAAGTTGATGAACGACAATTCATCTTTCTGTTTGTGTTGGACATAGAAACGACATGTCGCTTATGCATCTGTTGAGCTGAAACAACATGCTATAGCTGAGATAGGTGCTTTGGAAAAGGGATCCTTGCCAGATCCTTTTCCTAAGAATCTTAGGAATTCTGTAATTGTGATCGTTCATCGTACATTATGCGATCAGAAATCATTTTAAAATTTAAAATTAAATATAAATAGTACCTAACAAAAACTACACGATATACGATGAACAGTCACGATCACATGATTCCTCCAACGAGGATCCTTTTCCTTGTAGATGAGCCAGAAGGTGAGCTTTACTGACTGACTATATAAAGTATGTCTTGTGTACATACATGAGGCGTACAACCATTAATATGTTGAATTTAATTGGACCAAGGTAGAAATAAGTAGACGCGAAAACAACGACAAGAAACAAAAATTCAAACAAACACAGAACTCGCAGTAGCAGCAATTCTAACCACGAGTTTCCAAGTACGACCATGACCGCCAAATGTAGACGTCCTTCATCCAGGAAAAGGGAAGATATCTACAAGGGACTCAGTTCCTTTTGATGAAAAACGATTGCAACGAATTGAAATGGTCTTGATTTGAAGTTGCAGCGGTCCAAAATTCACACAGATTAACACCTAATAGAGCTTTATTCTGGTGTGGATGCTGGTTCTGCAAATGGGACATAAGTCGAGATCTTGTCCACAGTCACAGCATGTCTGCAAACAATATTAAAATCCAACTCACTTATTTGTTGTTCAAACCTTCATCCAATTCTGAAAGGTGTAAAAGATGTGTATAAGCCATACCTGATGTCCACAACCAAATGCCATATTCTTCGGATCAGTTAGGCAAATGGGACACACCTGCAAGAATAAAAAAATATGTCTAAACTTGTCATTTTGATAGGAATTTGATGTCGATGCCATACGTATTAAGCCTCCTCATAAAAAATAGTAGGAAGGGGGCAGTTACTTGATTGTCAGAAGCTGAACCGGTAGGATGTGCTGCGCTAACAAATTCATCACGTTGCCTGGAAGGTGCACTTGGACGAAAACTACTTGATCGTGAAGTTTTTGGGGAGCTAAAAGGAGATGAACCGTAATGAGGTGGGGGCAGAGGTATCCTATCTATAGCCTTCCCTCTTGTAGCACTATATAAGCAATGAAACGAAATGATGATTTGCAAATGAACTTATGTAACCCAAAGCTGCAATAGTAAATCCCTCAAAGCCCATTAGCCAGGAGGAGTTATAGATTTACCCTAAAATATTAAGCTCTAGCGTTGCTTTATACTGAGAGGGTATTTCCATCAGTGCTGCAAGAGCAAACTCCGCTTCTTTTCTTGAACGATCCATATTCTTTGCCATAATTTCCGTAAAATTCACAAACTACAGAAGGCAAAATAAAGCGGCACCTTTTAATTAAAGTTTGAAGAAAGAAAACATAATAAAGCATATATACTCCAACAAGATGATATAGACTATCCATTGCAATTAAAGTTCGAAATACTTGCCTGAAAGTTATCAAAGGCCCGGGCGGGGATGTTGTCATCAAATTCCTTCATCATATCCCACGGCCCGTCTCCAACACCAACTAGTATAATTGATAAGGGGTACTCACTGCAATATAACAAGGACATTGTAAAATAAAATGGAAAAAGAAGAAGGAAGGAAGGAAGGAATAAGACCAAGGAAAACAAGCATTCCAAGAATGTACCTTGCTTTCACAATTGCTTCAACGGTTTTCCTTTCCTGTGGGCTTAACTGCCCACGTCCAGTATCAACACTTCTGGTCACCTGTGACAATTGACAGTCTCCTTTAACACAAAATAATTGAAGACACGAGATCATATTTCTACTAAAATAATTTGCTGCTTGAGCAGAAAACTCTCGAACAGGTATAAGTTATAACTATAAGATAGAGACCGAAAGCGATATACCTGCCCATCGGCTATGATCACCAATACATGGTACTGACCGCCACTTTGCTCAACAATAGTGATGCCCATTTCGACAATAGGGGCAAAGGATGTCGGCCCTGTCGCAAGCGAAAAAGGGTATGAATCTCCATAAGCAACCAACCAACCTAGAAAAAGAAGGGGAAAAGGGAGTAAAACGAATTCCAACCGGCCAGTCGTAGCTGAGGGACTAATTCTCTATATCGTCTCAATACTTCTTCAAATCCATTGCAATAAGATCCCTCGTCCGGGTAGAAACTGAAAACTTCTTGGTCATGGGTTGATGCTGCAAATATATGAAAATCACAATATCTATATCGTCAAAACTCAAAAGGCTAAATTTCAAGAGTAAGACAACTGTTAGATAAGATACCATCTCCAAATCCGAAACAGGGAATCAAGTTATCTTCATCAAAGGAAGACAATGTTTTCCCTATAATTGCTATTGCCTGTTCGTAAGGATTTTGGTCTCCTCCAATGTGATGCAAGCTTTTCCGATGAAATGACCTTGCACCTGTCCACTCGTTGCTTTTTGTGAAATCAATGCCAACAATCAGATTGGATGACTCAAGACCAGCACGCGCCAATGCATCTGTGACCTTTCGAAAGATACGAGTAGGAATGTCATGATGATTACACAAGTAACATTAGCAATAACAGTGATTTCACATCGTATTTCCTTCAAAGACAGATGACAGTGATATAACTATTGAATATGCACATTGAGATATTCAGCCAAAGATTGAGTACATTATCTTGTGTTTTACCTGGTCCAGGCTATTGTAATCATCATTTATTCTCCTAAACTTGGTACCCGACCCCACATTCGAGCCTGTTGACCAAGCACTGCCATGGCTTTGAGGTGGAGGAGCATAATGCTGCTGGTGCCGGTAGTCTTGGCTTGGCGGTGCATATGATGGTATCAATGGTGGTTGTGCATATGGTGCCTCTTGATAACTCTGATGATTCCAAGAACGTGATCCGGACCCAAAAGAAGGCTGTCTTGAAGTTGAACGTTTTGAACTCTTCCCACCCATAAGTTCTATATTCTTCTAGAACACTGCACATTCAACAAAACTAAATTAAGTAAATTGTTACAGATCACTCTCCGATCGAGTTCACACTCCGAAAGGCTTGTTCTTTTCATCTAACAATCACTTTTAGGGGAAAAGTAACTATTAGTCAATTATTCCATTTGCTTCATAATCCAAATGTGGATATATCATATAACCCAAGAAACAGAATTACTAAAAAAAAATTACTTTGATCCAGGACCAAAATTTTTAGCTGTTGTTGGATTTAGTACAGTTTCCTTATTTTTCAACTTTAATTAAATTTTTTTATTAATACATCTTTACTCAAAATTTTAATTTGAATTTTAAATATGAAAATCTAACCACTTCCATGGAAAATAGTAAAAAGAAAATTTATATGACCTAATCATAGGTTGAAAAAAAAACATTTACCATGTGATAGAGGTATCAAAATAAATAAATAAAAATTAATCTACATATAATCCATGAAAATAGTAAAGAAGCTTCATCTTCCATACATTAATAAATTCATACTAGTATATATGTACATACATCATAGATTAGTTAACACAGTTGATGAGTGATCGAGGTAGAAGAAAAAATTGAGATACGAGTTAGGAGTTGGAAAAAAGAGAAACAATATTTAAGATTAATCATAAAATTGAGATAAGAATAAGGGACGACATTTGTCACAATTTAATAAAAAGATGATAAAAAAAAGCTGCTACGGATAATTAGCGAACAAATCACATTCGACTTTTTATTTTTTTATTTTTTTTTAACATAAAATTGGACTTATATCCAGTTTACCAAAACAAATAGTCTCAAGAAAATTGAACAAAACATTTCAGAGACAATAAGGGCCATCTACTCCAATTTCCAAGCTTCATTCACAGACAAATCGGGGCCGAAAATTCGATAATGCCGGGAAAATTAAGCCGAATTCGTATCAAAATTAGTGAAATTGAACACAACCCAGAAGATATGAGCACATTTTCAGGCCAAAGATACGCAATTTCTTGTTCCAATTCATAGTAATTATCTAACAAGACCCAAACTTTTCCACAACCCACATTCCAATTCAGAGAAAGACAAACTTTTTTACATCTTACAAACAATTTATCAATAAATATTTAGCCCCAATCCCCAAATCCAATTCATCAAAAACCTAATACATACAAAAAATTAACAAAAATGGGGCAGAAAAATAGAAAAAAAAAACAAAAGAAAAACAATAAGAAGAATTGGTACCTCTCAGGCAGATATTTTCGAGTTGACGATGATGTTTTGGAACATATCTGAGTTGAATATGCTGTTGTCAGTCAAGAGGGCGGAGACGTCCACGGGTTAAAGTGGTAACTTGCCAAAGCCTTGTTGTTGTTGTGGTTGTTGCAAGTTTGCAACTTGGCGACTCAAGAGTGCAAAAGTCTTTGAGTCTATTGAGAGAGGTCGACACTTGCGTTCGTAGTTTACTGGTGAAGGTTGTTTCTAGGTAGCTTCCATTAGATAAAAGGTTCTTTTTAGTGTTCTCTTTGTTTTGGCTGACAGCGATGCTTATCCTGAATTCGACCGGATACGGATTTGTAGTTCAAGTAGTTTAAAGTAGTGGGTTTTATGTCCGATTTTCGCTTTTACGACGTTGAACAAGTCAAGATCAAGATGTTGCGTAATGTTATGTGGCACTGAAATTTAGCTATTTGCTAATCTTGAACTAGTATTTGTTGTTAAGTTGGTGGTGAAGATTTAATCGTTAAGATTCAAATTCATCTCATTTACCGTGCAAATCTCATCTAAGAAAAGTATATGTATCTTTTACTTTTCCTTGATGTGTTTTTATGTACTTGGTTGTGGAGCGGCGTTCTGATGTAAACTAAGGCTTACGAAGAAAATTCAAAGAGGCATTCATGTTTAGTCATAATACATTAATAAGTGAAATTAGAAATTCAATTTACCAGCCATCTATGTGCCATTAAGAATTTGAGGCACATCGGATGAGATTTAAGAAAACAAGGGTAATTTTGGTTTTTTCCTTTTCTTGTGTCGAGAATATGATGAATGAGAATTTTTTTAAAGATATATTTAAAAAAAAAGTATGAAAATATGAGATCTGACTCAAAGTTGCGAATTAAAACGCATGTATTGTTTGTGTTGTCCTGTAAATCTTTATCATGTTACTAAGTTATTTCTAAAAAGATAAAAAAATTCAACAAGGGAGTTTTCATGATAGCATCTGCTGATATGCCTGCACTTCCCAAGATTGTGGTAAAATATTTTGATTGAGTTGGTTTTAAAGGAAAATAACATTTGAAATAATTGATAAATTGTACCTCTCTTTTCCAGCTATTTCTTCCTTCATCATCCACTTGCTAGTGGGGAACTTGAGCATATATAGGATAATAGGAGGCTGGGGGAGCGAAATATGCAGTCTCATAGTGTCCCAAACCGGCAGAGGTCCCAAATTTTGCCTTATTATAATGCTATATATTAAAAAATTATCTTTATTAGCACTTAAAAAAAAATTCATGCACTTTAAAATTTTATTGTGCACTCTTGGTAAGTGTGTCTTTTTTTTTTTTTTTTTTTTTTTGTTTTTGTGAAAGAGCTATGTTTTGGCCTATGGTCCTTTGGCCCCTTAGGTTGGGATAGGTTTTTTTGTCAAAGAGCTATGTTTTGACCTATGACCATTTGACCCCCTTGGTTGGAGATGATATAAAATATGGCCTGACACTGTCCATTAAAAAATAATTTCTTGCAGGGCTATAGGACTAAAAATGGCCATTTGGCCCCTTTTCGGTTGGAGATGACCTCACAATGTTGTCTTCTATTCTCAACAAATGGAAGTGTTTCAACAATATTAGAATTTGTTCATAATGGAACGTGTGTTTTGTGAGAGCATGGACTACCTAATATATAGTGACAAAACTCCCATTAATCCAGCATATCTCTACTATTAGAAAGGCAGAAGTCAATTTTGGTGTCTCAAGGCTTCATCAAAAATAATTGGACAACAATGCCCCTGAAACAAAAAAATGCATTAACTGAAAAGAAATACAGAATTTTTTTACTAAGGGTAGTTTTGTAAGAAAAAGTAATAATTAAAAGAGATTAAATAGAAGGAAAATAAGAAAAGAATTAAACGTGCAAAAGGAATCATGATCGTGGAGGACTCCAAATAAATTGCCGCAACGGAGAAGATAAAATAACTCGCAACAACTCGCAAATGTACATTGAGTATTCCACAAATCCAGAGGAGGAGGGAAGAAGCTTCGTCCTTTCTACTTCGAATGGTTTGGGTACATTTTAAAAATTATCAGCGGGATTTGTTTCCCTCCCTTATCGCTCATTCTATGTTTTTGGTTTTTCTTAACTTTGGTCGTTTTATTGCAGGAAAACTAAGTTAGAACTCATATTGATTTGTTCATGTGAAATTGGTTTTTTTTTTTTTTCTTCTGTTTTTTTAGTATGATGAGTTTGAATTGATATGAACCTTTGTGTTTGGAAGGTGAATTTTGGTTGAGATAGAATTGGGAACGCAAGTTGATCATGGGTAACTTTGAATTCAGATATGTACCATGTAATCAGGTAATTTCTGTGGACATACTCTTTCTTCCAACTTCTGAAGTTCAATCAGCATGTGTAAACTATTGATAAAACCATTCGTTGGTTATATATTATGGATACCTTCAAGAGAGAATATAAATTATAGTTTTATTCTCTCCGTTTGCACTATGGACATTATTAATTGTTTATCAGCACGTTATTGCTTGAACAATTAGAATTCTCTTTAAAATCTTTACTCCCTGGCATATGTTGGTGTTTAGTTTGTGAGAAATATGATGGTTTACTTAAAGAAGTTAATATATGTTTAGATTTATCTACATTTTGATTGAAGTAGGGACATCATAGTTCATGGCTCCACAACTGTACGAGGAGGCAAATTACGATAGTCGAAGAGTGTTTGAAAAATAGATGCGAGGGAGCAAATGAGTTTGGGATTTCAAAAAACTACTACAATTGGTGGATGTGTTTTACTTATTGTACAAAGCTTTCAGAAAGGTAAGTAGAGCCAATTAATTCTAACTATTACTTCTGATATAAAGTCATAGAATAAATAAAATGATATATGTTATTTGTAGTTACAAAATTTTTTAAATTCGCGCATAGCGCACTATGATAAAAGAAAGTCCTCTTACATAAGGGAAAGCGCAGGCAGAAAGCCAAAACCCTACAGAACCCTACCTTTGAGAGTACCGGCCCTTGAATGGATGAATTGTGGGTAAACGATGTCTTTGTTTTTTACTAATTCCATTTGTTTCTCTTTTAAGTTAATCATTTCTTTTGTGTTTGAGGGACTTAAAGTTAATTGTTTTGGAATTCTACTTTTTGGTGTTTGTTTTCTTTAGTTGCATTGAAAGTTTTTTTTGTACAGATTGTAAAACCAAAACGAAAATCATTCGACTTATCAAAGTTTAGCCAGAGGATTCAACCGGGTATGCTCTTTCTGTTTGTCTTACTTTGTTTATCAAAGTTGTGCTTTCATTTGGATTACATTTCTTGCTAAATTTTAGCTCTGTTTCAATTTTTTTATTAAACAAATTTGTTGACCTATGAATTCATGTTATAATGTGGGAATCATAGCAAAGCTTTTCCAAATGAAAATTTGTTTAATGAATTGAAAAGGATAATACCGTAAAAAAATGTTATAAGTATCTTGACATACTACAACAAGTTTTCTTTTTGGCAAGTTTGTGTTTCTCATTCGTATTCATGATTCCGTTAAGATTTTTTTTTTTTTTTTTTTTATCTCTCTATTTTATATCTCCATCATAAGGTTGAAAGATCCAACTCCAGAAATTGCCACCTTGGTTATCAAACAACCCAATTAATTCTAAAGCACCACTTTGGCATATTGATTTATTCGCCATAATTCAACAGCTCGGCATAAAAATCTAAAATTTTGACACGAATAAGTTCAAAGACTTACGAAGCTACTCTAATTAGAATTACTTCAATATTTATCCGTTTGATTACATTTTGCTCAGAAGAGATTCTCATGTCCTACATTAGAATTATGGATCCAAATATCAAAATTCTCACAAAATAGCCAATAACTAATACTAAAAATAGAGTAAAAATATACAATAATATCGGCTCATTAATAGTCAGTCACATGTTATGCATTTGATAACATACGATAAAGGGTTTGTTTTCTTTGTAGGAATTTTGTCCTGGCATGGAAGCTGACGGGATATATATGAATATCAAATAGGTAGGATAGTGCTAAGTGATATTTTCTTTGCATTAATGTAAAATAAAAATTTCTAAATTTCACATACACAATTTCTTTGACGTTATATGACTGTTGAGTTGTTTGCTGTCATTAGTTGGATTTTCAGGGATTGCTTGTCGCAGCTAAAATTTTAGAGTTAGTTAATATCTTCTTATTTGGAACAAGTTTTTGTTGGATATTTGATATTATAATATTTAATATTAGTTTGAATGAAGAAATTAGTTTGTGAAGTGTTTCATGTAGAGAATGCAACACTCGCCGTTTAGTATTTAAAACATAATAGTTGTAACCTTTCCCTAATTTACTTACGGTTATGTCATAGCTAATTGGCTGTCATGGTTATAGAAGTGGTGCGAACCGCAAAGTATCTGTATAGAGTTAGTCATGCTGTTTAGAAAAAGGCACTTGGGTTGTATATAAACCCAGTAACACTAAGCCATGAGATAAGTAGAAAATAACAGAATTAATTACTCTTGGGAAATAGGGCTTCCCCACTCTATTTCTCTCATTCTTCGTTTGTTTTTTGAGTGTGTCTTGAGAGTACGGAATATATAAAGTTCGCCAAAGTTCGAAGATTGAAGTGCTTTGACTTCAGATTATAGATTGTTAAATCCTGGGAGACGGACGTCTACCAAACTACAAGCACAAGAGTAGGGGTGAAATTCTGTCTTTAGGACATTGCATTTATGCAAGTTTCAATCTCTAAGTTTGTTAGTATTTCTAACTTTCTCTCTAGTTGTTTATATTAATCTTATATATAATTGATGTTGTGAATTTCCTTATGATTATTATTATTGGAATTTTTGTGTTATTTCCATATTTTTTATTATTGCTCTAACAATTTTTTGCTCGACACCAATCGGATTTTTACCTCCCATACACCTTTGTTAATTTTTGTCCATTGTTCTTCTTCAATTCATTTGATCCGAAAGCCGAAAGTTAACATGAATATGTGAGAAGTAAAAATTAGTATGTAGATAACATTATCCTTTAACAAATATCCAAAATACTTGGGACAGTTTGATTTCTTAGTAAGTTGTTAATGTTTTACTCCTGTACGAATATGTAGTTTTTTTCCGACGGACGGACGGCCACGATTTTTTGTGCAGTTATGCACACGGTGAGAGATCTCTCAACTCTAAGAAATAAATTTGTTTGTTTATTACTGAGATAATATAAATTAGTTACTGCTACTCAGTACTACAGTCTGATGATATTCCTCTTTACTTGGAAGCGAGAGGTCTAAGGTTCGAATCTAGTAGATGACGAATTCAATAACAAATTAGGTTGCTCATTGTATAGTTTAGCCGAACTCTTCCTCTGTTTAGTGTAAAAATATCAATACACTAAAAAAAAAAAAATGAATTAGCTACTTGAAAGGTGACCCTAGGCCCTTCCTCTGTTTAGTGTAAAAATATCAATACACTAAAAAAAAAAAAATGAATTAGCTACTTGAAAGGTGACCCTAGGCCCATTTTCCTTTAGACGTGGAGAGTACGCATATATATATATATGCCTCAGCTAAAGGGGATTTGTTTGGGAAATTAATAAGCATTCAATCCAATCGGTTATCTTTCTTGGAGCCAAAGTAGTCCACTCCTGTTCTTTTCACTAGATTAAGATTTAGGTTCGAGTTCGCGGTCGGCAATTTCTCTTGACAGCCTATTTATAAAAAGAAAAATTAAGAGATTGAAAGGTGTCAATTATGAAATTTTTACTGAGAAGATACATTATTTGTAAGTGGGATACTGAGCTCATCCCCAAAAAAGGAATGCAAATATTATCCTTAATTAATTATGTTTGAAGAAGGCCATCAATATCCTAATAATTATATTTGAGGAAGAAAGGCAATGGACAACAGGAAACAAATAGAATGGCTAAAATGGAAGAGAGAGAAAGAAGAAAAAAACTCTAATACCTTGAAGCTTAGTTTTTTTTTTAGTACACTGATATATTTTATACTAAGGGAAGGGAAGTTCGGTTAAACCACACAATGAACAACCTAATTTGGTATCGAATTCGCCATCCACGAGATTCGAACCTAAGACCTCTCATTTATAAGTGAAGAGGAATACCACCAGACCATAGTACTGAGTGACTTTAGCTCTGTTTTTTTTAGTACATCGATATATTTTAGAATAGAACGTGAGATAGAAATTTTGTATCAGGAAACAAATATCCGTGATACTAATCCCTAGAATTAAGGTTAAAAAAGCTAAGCAGCTCCTATATTATTAAATAGTGGTACCGTGGGTATCAAGTAATTAATTAACATTTGCTGCTATATTAGAAAACACCATATTCATATTGTTATCACAAAAGCTTTGAAAATGGCTAAACTACTCTCGGCTGTGAGAGCACACCAAAAGCATGGCAACAAAGTTTCACAACTCGCAAAAGGACTAATAGCTCCTAAGTATACAACTCTTGTCGATCCTCCAACTCCGGAGCTCAAACTACCCACACATACTTTCTCCAGAGCCAATTTCAATTTCGACAATGGGAAACCCAATACAACATTCATAAATCCAATCCCGTTGATTGGCTTGATTACCAGCTTGTTTAGTACCGGTAACCCCTGTGTTGATCTCTTTTTCAATGTGATCAAGCCGGAGAAAGCAAGTCCGGCTGAGGTGGAGGCTACCTGTATTTATTTGAAACAACTGCTGCCGCTGGCCTGGTCGCACAATCCGGTAACCACTCTTAAACTCATCTGTAATCTACGAGGTGAAAAATGCTATTTGGAAGCATTTGACACGGCCGCGTATTGGCTCCACCACAACCACCCCAAGACCCTATTGCGCAGCATCCCTTCTATTGCTGTGTCGTTTGGGTGTTTTATTGATCCTGTCGATATTTTGTACTTCCTTCTAGAAGGCCGGGAGAGGAGGAGGGAAAATGAAGAAGAGACAGATGCCAGTAGTGGTAGTGCTCAAGAGAAAACCCTGGCAGAAATGACGAAGTTGTTTATTGAGAGGTATGAGCGTGACCCGAATTACAAGTTATTACACGATAGGGTTACAGACGTTTATGTGGAACAGTTGAACTTTGGTATGGAAATATTGAAGCGAAAATTTAAGCGATCGGATATTGATGATAAAGATCGGTACTCCTTGGCCTATGAGATAACTGACGCTGCTGGCTGTTGCACCATGGACACCAAAACCATCAATGCCACTTTGATATGTGAAAGCATTGCGAGGAAGTTTTTTCCCCGAGAATCATATCCGGAGTATCAAGGCATTGACGACACCCAATACGCTAAAAAAATTGAAGGTCGACTCAGGAAGGAGGTTTTGGTGCCCTTGGAGAAGACCGGCTATTGTAGACCAAATAAGCAAGGAAAGCCCTGCGAGATTGAGACGTATTTGGAGGAGGTGAAAGCGGACAAGTCCAAGATTGACCCCGGTGCTTTGCTTCCACATCATATCATGGCCTTTGCGGATCATCCCAATGTTGGGGAAGTGGCTGAGCTTCAATGGAAAACAATGGTGGAAGGCATGAAAAAGATAGGCAAGATGAACAATTGCTTGGCTGTATGTGACGGCGGCAGAATATGCATACGGGGAAAGGCGAGGGAGGTCTCACTGGCTTTGGGACTTTTGGTGTCTGAATTGACCCAAGAGCCATGGAACGGAAATGCTGTCAGTTGGCACTCAACTCTACAACCGATACAAGGCCATGATCTTAAGTCCAAGTCCAAATTTATGACGAAGATGGACTTCGAGGGCTCAGATAAATACGATCTTGATATTGAGGAAGTGCTTGACTCGATTTTGGAACTGGCAGTGAATGAGAATTTGCAGCCGGAGCAGATGGTCAAGAAGGTGTTTGTGTTCAGCAAGCAACACTTTAGCCATGAGGCTTATTCCTTATGGGAATATGATTATAATGAAATAAAGAGGAAGTTTGAGGCAAAGGGGTACGGCGATGCGGTGCCACACATAGTGATTTGGTTTATGCCAGATCTTTACTTAGAATGGGAGAAGATAGAGATGCCGTGGACACAACCGGGGATGACAATGTTGAGTGGCTTCTCCGAAAACTTGCTCAAGTTGTTCTTAGAGAATGATGGGGAAATTGGCCCAGAGCATGTCATGGAAGCCGCCATCTCCGAAGAGAAGTATCAAAAGCTGGCTGTAGTGGACTGATCTACATATATAGTTATGATGATCATCCGTCATCCATTTTAAGTAGTTTTTTTTTTTTTTTTTTTTTTTTTTTTGAGAATGGTGTGAGGAGGCTTGATTTTATTTAGTTTTTAATTCATATTATCTATGGTTAACATGATGATTTAATGGTGGCAATATTATTTGTAGAGATGCTAAAAGCTGTGCAAATGCTCTTAAGGTCGCATGCTTATATAGTGATAAACATTGAAATTCTGCTGCTTCTTATTTAGAACAAGCTGTACCCTTATTTACCTTTCATAAAATAGAAATTAAATATGTTATGCATCAGAGCAACTAACTTAAATCAGAAACCTACAAGCCACTTAGTACTATGGTCTAGTGGTATTCCTCTTCACTTGTAAGTGAGAGGTTTTAGGTTCGATTCTCGCCAAAGGCATATTTGAACCACATTACTACTGGCCCATTATGAGGCTAAGTCCACACCCCTCCCAGTAGTGTAGATAATATCTTTTGTTCAAAAAAAAAAAAATCAGAAACCTACAATGATAGGATCAGAGATCAACATAACTGGAAAAGGAAATTACGGGAAAAGAAAAGGGGTGTGATATCCACACATCCCATTTTACTTCTCACACACCTTTTCAATTTTCGGTCGTCAGATCGGATGAATTGAAGAAGATCAACGGAAAAAAATTATCAAGGGTGTGTGAGAGGTAAAATGGGGTGTGTGGATAGCACATCCCAAAAGAAAATGCAAGAAAAGTAGAATAAACTAAAGTAAATTCATATAATTTCATTCATAGTCCTCTTTACATCAGAAAAAAGGTTTAAATACATTCAAAGATAGTAGCCTTTATTAAGGGTACAAGTCAGCAATACAGTTAGAAATATAGTTAGCAAGTTTGTTAGTATTTGGTTAGAGTTGTTAGGCTTACTAGTACAAAAACAAAGCGTATAATCTTCATTCTTTTAGTTAATACAAATCCTATTTCTCTCTAAACTCTATGTTTCTCTCTCTCTAAATATCTTTGTGTTCATCCTTTCTTTTTGATTTTCCCTTCAATTCCCAAACATTGCAATGTAGTTAACAACGTTCAAGATGTAGATGGGCCTAATAGTATTACATATGTAACAGACCTAATCAATAGCAATAACAAGACGCAGTCCAATAGGTCCAATAGCTTAGAGTTGCATCATACAACTATAAATATAAACTTGGCCTTAGTGAAATACCAAAACTTTTAGGTGGAATTTAGACCTCCCATTGTCTCCACCGTGCCCGTATATCACCACATGTCCTCAACCATAACTTCAACGTGAAATTGAAGAAACCCCGAGCAAAGTATTTCAAAACCTATCAGAAATAGTGATTTCAGGTTCTAACAACTATTTAATTTCCTGGGTAAGTCGCCTGGCAAACACAATGCAACGAAAAATCTACCAAAAATGTAAACAGCAATGAAGTTTTACAAACTTAAAAGTTACAACAGTGTTCGACAACGGGTTAGCGGGCGAAAGTTTAAATCTTCACAGCGTTGCAAATTCTTCAATCAGAACAAAACTTGAACTCGAATATCTGAAATAGAATCAGAAAGAGAGAGGAGAGAGGAGAAACTTTAATTCCTTGAACCCTAATTTCGGGAATTAGTATTATGGATTTTTGTAAAGTGCTAATACAAAACTTTTATCTCTTATTAAATGAAAAGAAATATTATCTTGACCGAGAGAAACCATCTAAGATGAAAATTCCACCTCATCAAATAGTGGAACCTTGGATTTCAAGTAATTAATTAAGATCAGCATGCATGCTATATAAGCATGTTCATTGTTATCAAGAAGAAAACATTGAAAAAATGGCTAAACTCCTGTCAATTTGGAGAGCACACACGAGCCATGGAAACAAAATTTCACAAGTCACAGACTTATGGCTTCTAATTATACAACTAGTGTTGCTCCTTCGCCTCCCCGGCCCGAATCACAAACACATAGATTGGCGGCCGCCAAGTTCAATTTCAACAATGGGAGACCCAAGACAACATCCCCAAATCCGATCCCAACGATTGGCTTGATTACTGGCTTGTTTAACACCGGTAAACCCTGTGCTGATCTCTTTTTCATCGTCATTAAGCCGGAGAAAGTCAGCCCGGCTGAAGTGGAGGCTACCCGTATGTATCTGAAGCAGCTGCAGCCTGCTGCCCCTCGCCTGGTCCCACAATCCCCTAACCACCCTCACTCTCATTTGTAGCCTACGAGGTGAAAATTCTATTAGGAAGCATTTGAATGGCTTGGCTCTACTACAACCACCCCAAGACTCGATTGTGCACCATCCCTTCTATTGTCGTGTCGTTTGGGTGTTTTACTGACCCTGCTGAGATTTTGTAGTTCTGTCTAGAAGGGCGAGAGAGGAGGAGAGGGATAAAGAAGTGATTGCTGCTGGTAGTGGTAATTCTCAAGAGAAAAGCCTAGCAGAAATAGCCACCAGGGCCGGCCTGAGGGTGGTTCGAGGAGGCGCCATCTAGGGCCCCCACTTCGGGGGGTCTTCAAATTTTATATATATAGGGAAGTGTCATTGATGTTTCAAAAATCTCATCCTACATTCTTCATAAATATATATGTTTTTCAAAATATAAAAAGTTTGAAATTAGAATAAGAATTTTAGAATGTTAATCATAATTTTCTATATATATTTATATATATAATTTTGTAGTTTGAGTAAAATATCTAAATATGAAATTATAAATATTTTTTTGGAACTTGCTGCCGTGCAGCGTTTTGGGTGGGGAGGGGGGCCCCAAAAAATATTTCTTTTTAAATATGTGTGTGTGCATATATATATATATATATATTGAGAGTTTGAATTTAATAAAATATTTAAATATAAAATCATATAATTGTCTTGAAACTTGGGGTACAAAATGTCTTGGATGGGGTGAAACTTCAGCAACAATTCAACTTTTTTTTGGGAATTTAAAGCATAGCATACTGGTAGCAAGTCTGCGCTTGCGAATTGGTTCTTTCCCACTCCACTTACAGAGGTCAGGTACCCGATCAAAGTTTCTTTTCTCTTCTGCTTTTTTTTTCTATAATTTAATTTGTGAATGTTGTGTTTGTAAATATAATTAGGATTTTTGATTCTAGGTTTACGACTTTTTTAGTTTAATGCGTATTATTTATACGAAATTAGAATATTCACTTGTCAAGTGTCTATATTGCAGTTATAAAATTCGAACTTATGGATGCACTTAATAAAATGGTTAAATCCCTTCAAGAAGATAAATGGATTATGGGTGCACTTAACAAGGTTGGTTACTTTTGCTTTCTAACTAGTTTTGGTTATTTGGAGTATTAACTTGTCAAGTGTCTATATTTAAGTAATGTTTGCATATCTTTCTTCTTTGGATATGAATTTTAATGATTTTTGATGTAGAAATGAACCTCTTCATGTATTTAGCGAAACTTTTTCTTATACATATAAATGTACAATGAGTTGGATGTCAAAGAACTTTAGGCCCCCACTCCAAGGCTCGCTTAGGACCCCAATTTTCTCAAGGCCAGCTCTGATAGCCGCTATGGCTATTGAGAGGTATGAGCGCGACCCGAATTATAAGTTGTTACACGACAGGGTTACGGATGTTTATGTGGAACACTTGAAGTCTGAAATTAAAATATTGAAGCAAAAATTGATGCAATCCGATATTGATGAAGATGATCGGTGCTGCTTGGGTTTTGAGATAACTGACGCTGCATGGAATTGCTTTTCCGAAAACTCCATGGACGCCCACATCATCAGTGCCACTCTGCTCCTCGAAAGCATCGCGAAGAAGTTTTACCCCCATCATCAGTGCCACTTTGGTAACATATACCAGATCATTGCCTTTGCGGATCATCCCAATGTCGGGGAATTGGCTAAGCTTCAGTGGAAGACAATGGTGGAGGACATGAAAAAGTAAGGTAAGCTGAAACACCGTCTGGCTATGTGTGACAACGGTAATAGATATGAGATACTTCGGGGAATATGACAACGCTGGCTTTAGGACTTTTGGTGTCCGAATTGAATGAAGGGCCGTGGAAAGGAAAGGTGATCAATTACACTTAGTACTCGTCTCAGATACATTTGGTACAAGGCTATGATCTTAAGTCCAAGTGTGAGTTTGTGAGGAAGATGGACCTTCGAGGCAGAGACTGCTGCTTTCTTAATTATATAAAGGTGTTTGATTCAATTCTGGAAGTAGCCGTGAACGAGAATTTGGAGTTAGAGCAGATGATTAAGAAGGTTTTTGTTTTCAGTCGCCAAGACTTTTGCCATGAGGATAATCTGGAGATTGGTTATGAGGAAACAAAGAGGAAGTTTGAGGAGAAAGGGTATGGCGATGTGGTGCCACACTTGGTGCTTTGGTGTATATGTCGGGGCTTGATTTCGAATGGGAGAAATTTAGGATGCCTTGTATACAACAGGGGTAAACTATATTGAGTGGCTTCTCCAATAATTTGCTCAAGTCGTTCTTGGACAATGGTGGGGAAATTGATGCAGAGCATGTCATGGAAGCCGTCATCTCTGAAGAAGAATACCAGAAGCTGGCTGTGGTGGATTGATCTACAAATATGTGATGATCATATTCATCACTCCTGATTATTAAGGCTTAATTTATAGTTAGTGGTGTCAAATTCCCCTTTTTACTGCTTCTATTTCATTTTATCTAACACTAGTATATATATTTTTTCAGTTAGTAGATCCTCCTGGAAAATAATACAGGCTGTTTGCTTTGATGTTTCGTTCCTACTTTAGCTTACAACGGCCCTTTACGTGTGTAAACATTGAAATTCGGCTGCTTCATTTCTTACTAGTTTTAATTGCAGATCCAAGGTTTCACCTCAAATTGCAGATCCAAGGTTTCACCTCAAACTGCCGTGTTTGATGACTAATTATGTTCGAGGACAATGATACAGGTTGACTTAGTTGATTTGCCTAGTGTATATACATTTTTCTTTTGCTGAATAGAGCATGATGAAGACGAAACAATGACAATTGACAAGCATATATAAAAAAGAGAAGGAACTTTCTGGAGAAGAAATGAGTTCTTGTATTATACAATACATGTCTTATTCAAGACAGGAAGCTAATTTCTTACACGCCTTAATCAAACAATACTAATTCCTAAACTTGAAGTTCACGTTCGTGACATCATAGGTTATTTGACTTGAGGACATCAAAATTAACAACAGATGAGGCATGTTTATTGGGCAACATAGCTTGTCAAGGATATGCAGGTCGAGCAGCTAGAAATAGAGGAACTTTCTTGGCAACTGTAAGGCCAGCAGCCTCTTCCATGTCCATGTCTTCTCTTCTCACCCTGTGAGGCAGTTCCCAGTCAAAACAATAAAGCAGATTGGCGAGCGCAAGCTCAATCAGCTTCGCAGCAAAGTTCATACCAGGACAACCCCTCCTTCCGGCGCCAAATGGTAGAAGTTCAAAATGGTTTCCTTTGTAGTCAACTGAGCTGTCCATGAATCTCTCAGGTAGGAATTCTTTCGGGTTTTCCCAACATTTAGGGTCACTTCCTACCATTTTTGCAAGCACAAACACCATTGTGTTGGCAGGAATTTCGTACCCTTCGATTGTACAACTCTCTAAGGTTTCTCTTGGAAGCAGTAATGGCGCAGGTGGATGTAGTCTAAAACTCTCCTTCAAGACCAACTTTAGATACACGAGTTCGGACAGATCAGTTTCTTCCACCTTCCGTTTTCCCTTCAAAACTTCTCTCACCTCGTCTTGTGCTTTCCTCAATATGCGGGGATTCCTAATCAATTCAGCCATTGTCCATACCAGTGTGGCTGATGTGGTATCAGTCCCTGCAATAAACATGTCCTGCAAGAAAAGATTTCACAATTAGCATCCGTCTCCCAAGCCGGCTGAATTAATTCGATAAAACCATACGAAGAAGTCTTAAATTCAAATTGTTAAACAACTATTGGACTCCAAAAGCTTAATTTGTTTGGAAATGAGCTAACAAAGAATATTAAGCCAACACAATATCGTTGAAGTAATCGAGAAAAGAAAAAAAAAATCATAATAACAATTCAGTAACATATGTTCAAATGCAAGAAGAAAGAAAATGCAACATACGGTTAGAACACCCTTAATTTGGTCATTAGTGAGGGCGATTGTTTGACTTGGATCGTTCTGAACTCGAAGGAGTACATCAACAAGATCTTCATGCTCCGGTTTAGGCCTTTTCGGATCAAGGTGTTCCTCAATCACTCTGTCGTAGAGATTGTCCAAGCCTTTAAAACACTTCTCTAACTTTTGATCAAGGCCATTGAACTTGTTTAGCCAACTTATCCAAGGTAGGAAGTCCGACACGCAATATCCTCCCAACAGGGTCCTTGTCTCTTCAAGCAACTCATGAATCCTGCTCTTTCCAATCTCTCCTGCATCATCATACTTTTTACCAAACGCCGAACGACTCACAACATTATTTGCCAAGAAAAGTGTGAGTTCACTGATATTGACCGGACCCTTAGAATGCGCGATAGATTCGAGCATAAGTCCGACCTCTTCATCCCTCACAGACTGAAACATTTGGACCCTCTTTGCACTAAGCAGTTCGAAGATCACAATCTTTCTAACCTCCCTCCAATAATCCCCATAGGGAGCAAATGTCAGATTAACGCAATCATAACTAAGCTTCTTTGGAATATACAAGGCTGGCCTACCTGAAAAAATGAGGTCATGAGTTTTGAAGATCTCTCTTGCCATATGAGATGAGGAGACCACTAGAGTGGATACTGAGCCTAGTTGTAAAAACATGAGATCTCCATATTTGGCGGCTAGGCGCTCTAGGACGTGATGGGGTAAGCCGCCATCGGAGAGCTTGTGAAGGTTGCCAATGAGAGGCAGCCTCCTGGGACCAGGAGGCAATCTCCTTGTTTGAGAAGCAGTACTTTTCTTTCGGTGTTTGATCAAGAGCAAGAAAATAACGGGTATGAGGAAAACAAAGAGTAGGAGGAGTTGAGAATCCATGGCTAATTTCTGCCGATGGAAAGAGGGATACGAGTGATAAGTAGTTATACTGTCTATATAAATTTAAAATATTAATGCATGGAAATCGCTGAAATATTAAACTGGAATGTGGATAATAATTGATGGAAAATGGTCCAATGTCAACTAAGATGCATGTCACTCGTTACCTCATATTAACAGAATCCTATCAAAATATTTGAGCGATACATTCCAGAAAGTCAAGAATTCAACTTCACAGTTTATTTTATGAAAATGGGGTATCACATAGCACAACTATTTCTCTTTGAGAGCTACTACCGACCATCTAGTTTGGTATTGTTGTGCTTTGAAAAAAAATTATTTCTGCTGTGCAATGAGAATAAGCAGTTATGAAATAAAGCAGTAGAATGTTTGGTAAACTTTTTTGTAAAAGTGCTTTTGGAAAAAAAGGAGTATGACAGTGTTTGGTAAATTTTTATGTAAAACAGCTGTAACTGTGTGAAATGATAAAAAAAGGTATAATACTAAATATGCCATTAATTTAATTTTCTTAACAAATAAAATGAATTACTAAATATACTTTATTTTTTAAAATAAAAATATTTATAAACTTTATCTTAAATATTTATAATTAAGAAATTCAAAAAATAATAATTTTTAATGCCTAAAAATTAATAAATCTCTCTCTCTCTCTCTCTCTCTCTCTCTCTCTCTCTCTCTCTCTCTCACATCTTCTTCATTCTTGTGTTTTCCTAGACCTGGCAATTTATTACACGACCCGTTAACACGACACGAAAATAACGGGTTTCAGGTCAACATGATAACTAATCGGGTCACACGATAATAACCCGCGGGTAACCTGTTTCGACACGATAAGAAAAATGCTATTTTGATGATTTTAATTTTTTAAATTACTAAAAAAACTTACTATAAAATGCAATAGATATAATGAATATGTATATATTGTTTATTAATTATTATTCTATTATTTTCTATATAAATTTTAAAATTTAAGTTTTATTTATTTATTTATTTTTATAGTATATTATAGGCAAAGATTGAGATTAAAAATCATAAAACACATTAAAAATAAAAATATCAAGTAATTTAAAAATACCAAAAACATAAAAAAATTATAATAATTAATTTCCCGCCTAATATTTCAAGAGTTTCATCCATTTCCCACCTAATGTTTGGGAAATTTTGCAAACTATATCCATCCATTTCCCACCTAATGTTTAACCCAAAGAAAAAAAAATAACTAGCTTTTTTTATTTTTTTTTTATTTTTTTTATCTCTTATAACATTTTAACTTGAATAAAAATACAATACGTAATAAAAAACATAAATGTAATTTTATTATTAAATATCATCACATACTAATTGAAACATAATCTAATTAACACTTAAAATATATAAATAATTAATATATTTATTCCAAGTCATCAAAACGATAAGATTCACTAACGCTTAAAGTTTATTTATATTTTCATTAAGTATAACATCAATGCGTATCCCTTCAAAATGATGAAAGTATGAATAAACTCTTAAGTGTTAATGAATTTATCGTTTTGACGGGATACGTATCCTACAAAACTAATTTCAACAATCTAACCGTCAAACTTGTTTATACATGCTTCGAGATTGCATACTCCAAAAATTGCAAAAAACAAACATTCAGAGATGAAGTAATGAGACAAAACTTTTCAACGGTTATAAACGAAAAATCACGATTTAACGATGATTTTAACTCCGATTTTGATGATTTTTTACAGCTACACTCCTTGACCCTAAATGAATACAATGAATGAATTCGATCTTCAATTTAAAATATTTACACTAGTGGATACCACAAAATCTTATGTTATACTTAATGAAAGTATAAATAAACTCTTAAGTGTTAGAGAATCTATCGTTTTGATGGGATACGCATCCTACAAAACTAATTTCAACGATCCAACCATCAAACTTGTTTATATATGCTTCAAGATCGCATACGCCAAAAATTGCAAAAAAAAAACATTCAGAGATCAAGTAATAAGACAAAACTTTTCGACGGTTATACATGAAAAATCACGATTTAACGGTTATTTTAACTCCGATTCTGATGTTTTTTTTACAGCTACACTCCTTGACCCTAAACAAATACAATGAATGAATTCGATCTTCAATTTAAAATATTTACACTAGTGGATACCACAAAATCTTATGTTATACTTGATGAAAGTATAAATAAACTCTTAAGTGTTAGTGAATCTATCGTTTTGATGTGATACGCATCCTACGAAATTAATTTCAACGATCCAACCGTCTTGTTTATATATGCTTCGAGATCGCATACGCCGAAAATTGCAAAAAACAAACATTCAGAGATCAAGTAATAAGACAAAACTTTTCGATGGTTATAAACGAAAAATCACGATTTAACGGTTAATGTAACTCTGATTTTGATGATTTTTTTACAGCTACACTCCTTGACCCTAAATGAATACAATGAATGAATTCGATCTTCAATTTAAAATATTTACACTAGTGGATACTACAAAATCTTATGTTATACTTGATAAAAGTATAAATAAACTCTTAAGTGTTAGTGAATCTATCGTTTTGATGAGATACGCATCCTACGAAACTAATTTCAACGATCCAACCGTCAAACTTGTTTATATATGCTTCGAGATCGCATACGCCAAAAATTGCAAAAAAACAAACATTCAGAGATCAAGTAATAAGACAACTTTTCGACGGTTATAAATGAAAAATTACGATTTAACGGTTATTTTAACTCCGATTTTGATGATTTTTTACAGCTACACTCATTGACCCTATATGAATACAATGAATGAATTCGATCTTCAATTTAAAATATTTACACTAGTGGATACCATAAAATCTTATGTTATACTTGATGAAAGTATAAATAAGTGTAGATTTTTAAAACCCTCCAAATTTCATGAACAATGTTATTTATTTGAGTGAAAAATTAATAATAATAAGTGTGAAAAATGTAATCACTCGTAATGAAAAGCTTTACAACTTTCATTAAGGGGTCAACTCCGAAATTTAGTATATATATATACTAATTTAGTATTATGTTTTACATTTTTTTGAGTCAAATTATGTTTTTCTTTTCATTTTTATTGATTTAAAATATAATTTTTTTTAACGGGTAACGGGTCGGGTCATATTACCTGATAATATTAACGGGTTGATTTCGGGTCGGGTCATATTACCCGTTTACTTTAACAGGTATTACACGACACGACCCGTTAAGCTATCGGGTATGACACGAAAACGACACGAACACAAGAAACACGACACGAATGCCAAGTCTATTTTTCCCTCCTTTATGCCCTTCACGTTGCAACAGCAGCCAAGGCGTAGCCATCACGAAGTGTTGGATTTTGATTTTAGATTGATGCTGCTCATCGTTTATCTTGTAGTTTAGGAACAGATGCTAAAGTGTTGGATTTGTTATGGGGATTGGATTAGTAATTCTTAATTTAAGGACTTAGATGGATAATGCTTATCCTCTTTCAACCAACAAATTGAGAAATGGGGGAGATAGAAAGGTTTCACAATATATAAGTAACCCAGCAAAACCAGAGGAGCCCCACCATGGTTTCACAATTCTTTATTTTTTTTATTTTTTTATATTTGGTCACAAAGTCTATCCCACTCCCTCATTGCTATTATGAGAAGAGACTTTGAGGAGAATTTATTGATAAACAAGAAAAATACAATATGTCAGGGGGGACATGAGGTCAAACCCAGACCATTATAGAATTCATAACAATAATTGAAGACCTCTTTTAGCAAAATCTATAACAAGGAAGCTTAGAAAGGTTATGAGAATAAGCAGCTGCAACACAAGGAGGGCATGAATCCCACCAATGGACACCAGGGTGATCAACACCATAATTGGCCAAACAATCAACAACTTGATTACCTTCTCTAAAAATATGAGAAATCCGAACCTGCATGGAGGATAGTAAAACTTGACAGTTATGCCAACCGACCAAAAGCCTCCATGGGATAAATGTCAAAGAAGGTGAGGATGAAGACAGAAGATGAACAACCAGTGAGGAGTCACATTCAATCCATAAGGAATGCCGACCTTTATCCCAAGCTAAAGATACAGCATGAATAACAGCATGTAGTTCAACATCCAAAGAAGAGGCCAAGCCTATTGAACCTGCAAAACAACCAAGAGAATTACTCGTAAAATCTCGAAAGATACCACCAAATGCAACCACACCAGGGGAACCTTTTGCAGCACCATCAATATTCACTTTGATCCAAGACTGAGAAGGTGGGCGCCAGAACACCTCAATAATTTTTGGAGCCTTGACGACCACGAACACCAATAGAATGAAGAATGCAAAGCTCTTCCACAGAATTTTTCATACAGCCGGAATTGAGAGAATCAATTTCAAGGAGTTGACATTTAATAGACCTTACAACATAATTGATGGAAACAACCTCCTTATGAAAACGAACAGCGTTGCAAGCATGCCAAATAGAATAAAAACCAACTCCAATCATACCCCACTGAAGCAGTTGCACTTGGGTACCAAAACCTTGTTGTAAAGGATAATGGAAAAAGCTAAAAATATCTTAAAATAAATATTAAACTCTGAATAATTCCAAAACAGAAGACCAAATTTTACGTGCAAAAGAGCACTCAAAGAAAATATGTGAAGCAATTTCCATACCTTCACAACAAAGAGAGCACATAGATGCTATAGCAATACCTCTTTGCTGCAAGAGATCATCAGTTAACATCTTACCATGTAAATACTTCCACAATTTAACCGAATTACGAGGGCAAAAGCAAGATTGCCAAACCCATCGATCTCATTGAACCACTGGTTGTTTATTACGCTTAAAATCATAACCAAAGATAAAGAAATGTCACCTTTTGAAGCAGACAACCAAACCATTTTGTCATCAATCCCATTCTTTGAAGGAAGCCCCATAGAAGAAATATCATCCCAAATGGGCACTAGCCATGAATGTAAAGTAGGTGGGAGAATCCAATAACCATCCATAATAAAATTAGAAACTTTAACTCGAAAAGCCTTGCATAAAGTTGGTGGAATACCAAGCCTATCAGCTATTGGAAAATCTAACCATCTCGCATGCCAAAAATTAATATTTTGACCTACCTATCACCCATTTTGATCCATGAAAAATATCTAAAAAAAGAGGACGTAAACCAGGCCAAATGGATGTAGAACACGGTTGCCCAAGACAATTAAAAAATCAACCTTGAAAAAACCGTGAAGTCATAGATGAGGTAACCAAAATATCCCAAAAATTTTTCAATAAAAAGGCCTTAATTAAAGCTGAAAAATTATGAATGCCAAGACCTCCTTCATTTAAGGGAACACAACATTTTTTCCAAGCCACAATAGAAAATCCACAAGAATCAGCACATCCCGTCCAAATGAAATTTTGAGTCCAACTATGAACCTATTTTAATACCGTAGGTGGCCAAGAATAAACCGAAAAAGTATGAGACAACATGCTTACCACAACTGACTTGACCAAAGTAACTCGACCAGCCATTGAGAGAGAGTGACTTTGCCATTCAGAAAGATGAGAACAGATTTTATCTGCTAATGCTTGAAAATATGCCCTCTTAGGCTTGCCTTTAAAAATAGGAACCCTTAAATAAGTAAATGGAAGCTCACCTTCAAAGACATTGAGCCAGGATAAAATACGCAAACGACGCGCAGAAGCTGATTTCCCAATATAAATACGAGATTTACCTTTACTAATACATTGACCAGAAGTCACACCATATTCTTCAATAAAATGCATAAGGTTCATAAGGCTGCGCTTGTCACCTTTGCAAAAAACCATTATGTCATCCGCATAGAGAATATGAGAAGGAGCAGTCACAATAATATATATCTCTTTCTTCATTTTAACAACAATCGACAAACAGACGATCCTTCTACTGAAATTTCTCAGTCCTAACCCACCTTCGTACCCTTCCCCTCTCTCTTGTGTTTCGTCCCTTGTATCGAAATACACATCTCATTTGACGGGGATATCACCTCGCAGCTTAGAACGTTTGTAATTGACTCACTCCCGTTCGGCGTTTCGGTCCTGCAAAACAATTTGAATGTTGTTTTGTTGTTTTTGGATCGAAGAAAAACGTTTTCTTTGTCTCACTGCATCTTCGATATTGTACCTTTGAATCAAAGGATCAGTGTTTGTTTGGTGCGATGGTCAGGGTCAGATCACCGTCGTCATCAATCAGATTGAAGTTTGCAACCCCGACATATTACCAAGTTCATTTATTTTTTAATGTTATCCATATTTTACCAAGATAAGCTGTTTTGTTGAAGCTACTATTTCCACCTTCTGGTTTTCAACTTTTTTTCACCCATAACTTTGAAAAAAGCTGATTTAAAGTATTTACCAAACACTTAAAATGCTCTAACTTTTTTTCATACCCACTTTTTTTAAAAAGTTAAGCTAAGCCAAACCAGGGCTTAGGGTTGGTTTGGTATTGCTGTGCTTTAAAAAAAAGCTGCTTCTGTTGTGCTGTGAAATAAAGCAGCAGAGTATTTGGTAAACTTTTTTTGTAAAAGTGCTTTTGAAAAAAAAAAAAAAGCAGTATTATAGTGTTTGGTAAACTTTTATGTAAAACAGATGTGAAAAAAAGCCGGTTTTTCAAAGCTGGGTTTTGCAGCTTCTTGTTTTTGGCTTTTTTCGTCCAAAACTGTGAAAAAAAGCTGAAGCTGAATGTTTACCAAACACAAAAACAGCTCCTAGCTTTTTTTGATACCAGTTTTTTTCAGAATCACCTCAGTACCAAACCAGGCCTTAGTCAATCCTTGATAAACCTGTACAAGAGTCGGTTTTATTAGTTTTTGACAAATAATAGGATAATTCACAATTAACTACGTGAAAGGGGATTCAAAAGTGGGTTCTCAGATGCAAATGTGATTTCTCTTAATCAATTGAACTACAAACCACTTATGTGCAATGTTTCTTAATATAGTGAAATTAAAAAGTAGAGATTTAGGCTAAGATATACAACAAGAACAACCTTCCATTATATACAAGTCAAACTTAAGAATCCATGCCTAATTTTCTGAGGAAGGAAAGAGGGATACGAGTGATATTTTATATTGTTTTATGTAGATGACAAGTTGACCATTGTGGATATATATGTTAAAATATTATACGCATACAAGTTATGAAATATATAAACTGGAATGTGTAGAGTAATTGATGGGAAATGGTCAACAATTTCCAGCAAGTTAAGAATTCAACTTCACTCTATAATTTATAAAATGGTGCATCACTTGGCACAACTTATATTTTTCTCTTTGAGAGCTGCTACCGACCTTTTTAGTCGTCTCTTGTTCTACCTAATCTCAGCCGGTCCTTATTCCACCTAACTAGGAGGGACACGATCATAAGTGGATGACTGTTGGTATGTATTTATTTTATAAGTATGAGATCTTAAGTTTGACTCGTATATAGTGGAAGATCGTCCTTGTTGTATATCTAAGCCTAAATCTCTACTTTCTAGTTTCACTATATCAAGAAACACTGCACGTAAGTAGTTCAATAGATTAAGAGAAATCACATTTGCACCTGAGAACCTACTTTTGAATCCCCTTTCACGTAGTTTATTGTGAGTTATCCTATTATTTGTCAAAAACAAAACTCCTTAATAGTTTAATATTATGTTACATTAATGATAAATCCGATCCATATACGTTCTTACTCTTTCTTGTAATATAATAATCATTATTTTGGTCCCAATTCATTACCAAGCGGAAAAGGAGTGAAAAGAATGGCTAGAACCAGAAATTAGTGGTCATGTGATAGGTAGGAGAAGAAAGACAAGTTTGGTCACACCCGATTCAAACTTATTTCGAGTTGGCCTCAAGGCGAACAAGGATGTATCTTAGGCCTCATTGGAAACTACAACTTTTTTAAGGTTCTTATTTTGAGGACGTGTTAGGACCAAATGTATATTAGCCGTAAAAAGGTTTGGAGCCAGAGCAGATGATTCAGAAGGTTTTAATTTGTTTTTAGTCACCAAGACTTTTGCCATGAGGATAATCTCGACTGGTGGGAGATTGGTTATGAGGAACAAAGAGGAAATTTGAGGAGAAAGGGTATGGCGGAGTGGTGCAACGCTTGGTGCTTAGGTATATGTCAGGTCTTGGTTTTGAATGGGAGAAAGTTAGGATGCCTTGTATACAACCGGGGTTAACTATAGTGGCTTCTCCAATAATAGATACGTCTCGTCATCAAGTCCATGCATTTGTAGCCCTAATGGTTTATAGAATACCCTAGGAAAACACAAGATTTTGACTTTGGTTGAAGCTTATTTTCTGTGTATGGCATTAACCAAGGAAACATCGACAACAAAAAACTTTTAACATTTCATATTTGGGTTTTCTTTGAAAAAGTTTCTCATATGGTGACAAATTAGACAAAACACGAGTTAGCATTCAATTTATTAAATATGTGGCAATCAAGCATGCATCAAACCAAAATTTTGTGGCCACGTGAGATTGTGAAAGCATAATATTACTTGTTTCAACAATATGTCGTTGTTTTTGTTCTGCAATTCCATTTTATTCAGGATGTTTGGGACATGAAAATCGTTGAGAAATGCCATTGAGTGCAAGAAGTTTTGGAAAACATGACTTTTATATTCACCACCTTCATCACATTGAAGGGTTTTGATTGACAAATTAAATATTTTTTCCACTTTTGCTTTAAATTAGACAAAAATTTCAAAGACTTGAGATTTGTTTTTCATGGGAAAAATCCAAGAATATCTAGAATAATCATCCACAAAAAGCAAATAATAACGAAAACCTTCATTGGAAATAATTGGAGAATACCATACATAGGAATGTAAAAGTTGCAATGGAAATTGAGAAACAGACTTAGAGACATTGGAAGGTAACCTAGTACTCTTTCCTAAAGGACACGACTCACAAAAGGTTACATTTGAAGTACCAAGAATTGGTACCATCTTATTTGAAATTAAAAACTTTATTGTTGAGTTGGTAGGATGACCAAGTCGAGCATGCCACTTTTGAACCGAGACTCTAATTCACACAAAGGTTGAAATTGGATATTTGACTTGTCCACTGCTACTTGGAAATGGATATAACCCATTCTCACATCTCTCTTGAAAAAGCGTCTTCCGGGTCTTGTGGTCCTTAACAAGGAAAAAAATGTGGAAATTTGAGTAGGTAGCAATGGTTATCTAAATTAAACCTATATGCGGAAGTAATATTTGTGGAGGTAGTGGGACAATGAAGGGTGTTATTTAAGTCAAATGAACAAGCATTTGTATGATTAGAACCATAGTGAGATATAAGGATGTCAGAGTCATTACCTACACCTCCTACACCATCATTACCATTGTATTCCTTTGGATTGACCAAGTTTTGGATTTCTAGAGTAATATGTGCATTTGCACCTGTGTCATTTGTGTCCAGCAGCCATGTTCCATTTGGTTGCTTGTTATGAGTGATAGGAGATGATGATGCCATTGCTGAGAGACGCTTGGTAGGAATTCTGTCTTCATATGCACCATTTATCATTTGGTAGTAATCAAGTGCGGTTGCCCAAGTTTGCCACAAAATTGACACACAATCCTATCACCATTTGAATCAAATTTTTTGTATTACCTGATGTATTACACTGGTTGATGTTGTTACGAGGGTTAAAACCTTGTTGGTTGAAGGTTGCACCACGGTTTGGTGGAAATCCACCTCTTCCAGAGCCACGAGTTCATCCACCACCGCGACCTATTGTAGCAACGAAGGCATTAATGGGAACATTCTTAACCACAAAAGGATTTTGCTCTACCATTCTGCATTTCGTAGTCAACAGTAATGCCTCAAGGGTGGGATAAGTAATAGGTGTGTCACAAGCTTGAGCATCATTAACAGTCATCTTAAACGCTGGCCCTAGATTGTTTAACATAATCTGAACTAATTCATCATCATTCATGGGTTGCCCAGCTAAGGCAAGATTGTCAGCTATCGTATTGATGCGATCAAGGTAATCCGCCACAGATAGATCACCCTTTTTGGTATGCAATAATTCATTTCTTAAAAACAAAATGTGATTCTGCGAAGAAGACACATACCTTTGCTTAAGAGCTTCCCAAGTAGCTTGAGCAGTTTGTTTGCTTGCCATCACAGACAAAACAGAAGCAGTCAAAGATCCATTGATCCAACTAAGGATCCATTTGGTCCTGTTGCACCCAGGCAATGTATACATGATTCACAGTCGTAACTCCAGGTAGGTGCTTAGGAGGACACACCAAAGAACCATCAACATATCCCATTAAATCCCTACTCTTTAGGATGGGAAGAATCTAGGCCAACCATAGTGGGTAGTTGGTCCTATCAAGCTTAATGTGCACTACAGTAGTCATGGAGGATGAAAAGTGATGGAAAGGGTTGTTTTTTTTTGGAAGGAGGGGGGGTGCGGTTGGTAGTTTGGGGAGCAGTATCGTTGTTTTGAGCCATGGAAGCAGTGATGGAAAAAGAATAGGTCAAGGATCATTGTCGTTAGACAAAAAATGCATACCCAAACAACTGTGGAACTCAGGTAAAACTTAGGAACTCAGGTTTTTCACTTCAGTTGCATACCCAAACAACTGTGGGTTGCATGTATTTTTAATAACTTCAAGATTACATTGTGGGTTTGAAAACCCAGATTACATGGAACTTTGAATTTGAAAATTACAAACAGAAAGATGAAATAGTAACTGATTGTTGACTTCGTCTAACAGTCGTCTTGCAAAAACTCAACTCTTTCCCACCACTGTGGTAAAGGACCACTTGCAATATTGAATATAATACGTGCAAGTGAGATGTTTTACAGTTCGATTCACGTCAAAGACAAATTTGAATCATATCATTGTTAGCCCATTATGAGGTTTAGTTCACTTCTCAATTTTTTAATAAAAATAATATTATTTATTCAAAAAAAATAAAAAAAATAAAATAACTAGAGACAATGATTGTATTTAATACATGTAAACTAAAAAATTGCCATATCCAAAACTTTCACTTATTTCTGTCCTTGAAACGCAGTGTTTCGCACCAGTTGTGGATTGTGTCTGTCACTGGCAACAAACGAATCGCAGCAGAAGATAACACAAATCCGAAAACTTTATCCAATTTTCTCATCGGTTCCTAACTCAGTTTCGTTGAGCTCTTTGGCAATGGAAGCTCTGGGATTTCCTTCTCTCAACAGTCACAGCATTTCGTGCTCCAGTTCTCAGAAACGAAGGGCCACTAAACCACCATGTCAAGGAACACATTTTTCAAGCATTTCATCTCCATCTTCCCTAAAACTCACACCCTCTTACAGAAGTTACAATTTTGTATGTAAATTCTCCACCTTTTTCATGTCCTAATTATTGGGTTTATGTTAGTTTTCATGTTTTGAGTATATTTTCTAATGTGGGTTGTTCTTGTCCTTGATGTTAACATACCGGTTTGTATGTGAATTCTGCACCTTTTTCATGTTTTAATATTTGGGTTTCTTTTAATTTTCCTGTTTTTCCTTGTTTTGTTATGTGGGTTGTTCTTGTTCTCATTTTTTATTCAGCGGAGGAGTGCCACTTGGATGCAAGCTGACAGTGAAGATTACGAGTTGAAGCAAATGAGGGATATGGCTGCAGCCAAAAAGAGATGGGAAGCTCTGGTATGTTTGTCGATTCCTTCGGAATTCGAAGACCAAAAAACAAAATGAGTTTTTGTGTAAATCTGTTTAAGTGTGCTACTTAATGGGCAATTAAGAAAAGAAGTAACATTCTTTTAGTTCAACCATTCTGTTTGTAGAGGTTTTCTGATTTGTTCCGCATATGCTAAGTTTGAACTTACTGGGATTTGTTATTGTTTGTTCGAGCAATAGTCTACACGAAAGTAACCTAAACTACGATAGAGGGATTTGAACTTGGGATTTGTTAATTTTATTGATTCATTAGGATATGTTAAACTGTGGTTCATTTGGAGTTTTAACCGGTTAGGACAGGTTAGGGAAGGAAAGGTTAAAGCTTTAACACCAAGGGAAGCCGGCTATGCAATTCAGCTATCTAACAAAACCCTTCTTGATGTTCGTCCCTCTACAGAACACAAAAAGGTACACAGCTTAATTTTTTTTTTTCCCTTCTCTGTAGTATTCTTTGTTATGATTCTTGAATTAATCTCTTCTTTCCCCTTGTTTTATAGGCATGGGTTAAAGGATCAACCTGGATTCCGATATTTGACGTTGGTAATGAATTTGATGCTGGAACTCTTTCCAGAAAGTTCATGAATTTCACAATGGGTATCAGACAACTCTTGCTATCCTGTCTTTCTTAACTTATGCATTGCTAATGTTCTTTTTATTTTTGTTCTTGGATACAATTTAACAAATTAATAGGTTTTCAATCAATAGTCAAAGCATAGTAGGATATTTGTAATATGTTGTAGGGAAACTACTTAAATGACGTTTGAACTGTAACCTCTTATTGCTTTGAACCTGGTGGTGGTTAAACTCCTAAATGACATAATATTTTGTGTAGGGGGTTGGTGGAGTGGTGTTCCTATGTTGTCGTATAACAGGTATGTCAGAAAAACCATATTATTCTTGTGATTTGCTTTGTTCATGTGATAAATTGCATATTGATTGCTTGTTTTTTCACCAGCCAGTTCGTGGACAAAGTTAGTGAGAAGTTTCCAGAAGATACAGATCTTATTGTTGCATGTCAGAAGGGATTGAGGTACTTTTTATGTTACAAAGATTGTAGTTTCAGTTATAACTGGTTTATAATGAGACATTTGGCAGTTATAACTTGTTTACAATGAGACATTTGGAAGTTCTTGTATGACGTAATTCTATTTTGGTTTTCATATAATTCATAGGATTGAGGTTGTAATTGCAACTATTATGTAGTTATATCATGCTATATTTAGCGTGCGTAGCAAATCCATACATGGGTCTCCTCGCTTTCATAATTGGCTAACAGTAGACTCGAAGACTGGAAGACTTTTAGAAAACTATAATGAAGATGTTTTCCCAAAATTATGAAGATTATACCAATCATTTGCTATCTTCTCCTCACAAAGTGATAACATAAATTAGGAGGAGACTGTCAAAGGGTTAAAAGGGAGAAATCGTAGTTCAGCCGTTGATTTCTTTTGCGAAGTTCTAGACATCAGACCCATGTTTTTGGTCCAGGTTGAATTTTTTGCCTCCAGCTCGAATGGAGAAGAGTAGTTTGTAACTTTTAGGTCTACCGCATACTATGGTCTAAATACATGAAGGAAAAGAAGGCAATGAGAATCACTTGCATTGGAATGAATCAATCACAAATTTCATCACCGTCACCTTTCATGGCAGATCTCTGGCCGCTTGTGAGCAGCTGTACAACGCAGGCTACAAAAACCTTTTCTGGGTTCAAGGAGGTTTAGAGGCTGCTGAAGAAGAGGTAGTTGTGGTTTTTAGTGTTTGGATATTCTTTTTTACTTAGCATTTCTACATAGATTTTCTTTCTCAGTGCTTTTGGTGCGAATCTTATGTGGGAGCAGGATCTTGTCAGAGAAGGACCTCAGCCATTGAAGTTTGCTGGAATTGGTGGGGTTTCAGAATTCCTCGGGTAACTATCTGGTCTTGCTCACTTTTTGCTATAATTGGTATCTACGTTCTAGTGATGAACACTAACTTTTGTTTCTGATGCATATTAAAATACAATTTTAAGACAGTTCTTATACAAATTTATCAGTAAGTGCATTTATTTCTCAATCCCCAATCCACAGTTGGACAGATCAGCAAAGAGCTGCAGCTGCCAAAGAAGGTTGGAGTTACCGATTAGTGTTCTCTGCCCGTCTGGTACTTATTCTCTTCAACATGTTTGCTAAAGTGGCCCGTTTTTTAGTCACCTCACTTTCAAGCGTCTAATCTCAATTTGAACGATGTTTTGGCACAGGTCGGAGTCATTATCCTTGCCGATGCCTTGTTTTTTGGTGCTCAGCAATTCGGACATTATCTTCAGGATATAAGGTCCCACTCAGGTTAAACACTTGTGCTTGAAGTACGTGATTGAATATCAAGGTATAACATTTTGCAGTACTGCTTCACCAGAGAATAGATTTGCCAAAGATAACAATTTTGGAAGCCAGAGTGCCTCAAAAAGAAGATTGCGTGCGTGCTCTCTATGAGAAGTAGATCAGTGACTGAGCCAGCAAATTTTTTCGGACAGTTACGCCTTGTAAAACACGTTCTAGTCTAGTACAGTAGTACTAGTTTTTTCTCTTCTTTTTCTCTCATTATTTATTTGTCCTGTGAATTCTGCTGTTAATAATTTTCTTTTATCTATCATTGTATATTGCGCAGAACTTGAGCAATTTCTTACGCATGCCGTGGCAAGCAGGGAATCATCTTGTTCTTCCTTGCGTTGCCTAAACCCGAAAATTCAGTGCCTCGGAGTTTCTGTTACGGCGCCCCAGTTGTCGTAATCAATTTCAATTGACTGAGACTTGCTTTCGGTGGCATCTAATGAAGAAAGTTGGATTCTACCATAAAACCAATTAGCAATATGAGGAGTAACCTAACCTCTTATAAACTCATGCAAGTCCATCATTTCATCAAATGTGGGACTCACTCTCAACACGTCCTCTCACATGTGGTAAATTTTCAAGCCTAATACGTGAACAACACAACGGAGTTACATGGAGAGCGTGTGGTCATTTGGCTTCACACCAATCAACAAGGGTGACTTTAAATATGGTTACCCTACTCTAACTAATATTGAGGCCTTTTGTGGTAAAATTTCACACCTGACGAATTGGGTAGGTAGTAAAGTTGGGGACAATATTGGTGTTGTTAGAGTGTGGGCTCATTGATCTAAAATAAATTTTGACATGGTATCAGAGTCCACGATTGCGGGCTTGTGCAAACCAAAGGCTTGTCACAAAAAAGTGTGGGCTTGGAAATAAGCTTGGACTCTTAACATAGAGTCAGTATCTAAGTTCTTAAGAGTCACTTCTTGAAAAAATTGAAAACAAGTCTGAACTTCATTGGAGCTGACTTCTGAGTTTCAATTGTCGATGTGTGGATCTTCACATGTGAACCAATAAATGGGATTACACGTGAAGGGGCGTTTTAGCAGTCCCAGTTCGGTGGGGGAAGTCAACGAAGGTGGCTTAAAAATGATTACCCTACTCTAACTAATACCGAGACCTTTTGTGGTAAAACCCTATATATGATAGATTAGGTAGGTGGTAAAGTTAAGAACAGTATCGATGCCGTTAGAGTGGAGCTCATCGAACCCACCGATCCAAAAATCCAACAGCTAATAGTCGTCAATCGGCAAGGAAGCCACCTCAATTACTTTGTACCATTGTCCACCTTGTTTTACTAACAGAAATAGCCAGACAAAGTAGTATTCAACATTCATCGAACTATTATTGAGCTCCACAGAAAGAAACTCGAGGATCATTATCCTTATGGAATAGTAATACGGAAACAAAGTAGTATTCAACATTCATCGATAGTGCCAGATTTGAACGATTCAACGTTCATCGATATATAGCCACATCAGAATAAATATAGTTGGTTCTGTCTGTAAAATTCAACATCATGACAAATTAATAGAGCAATATGGCAATGCTCTTATGGTACATTAATTGTCCACAAGAGACGACGATCAGGGTTCGGAATAATGGATTTTCGTCCCACCCTACGTGCAGTCAATTTGTATCAACAAGGGAGGGAAGGGAGCTTTCCCTCTCCAACATTAACTGTAAGTGGTTTCTTAAATTCTTTCAGTTACATGCCACTTAGTACTACGATCTAGTGGTATTCATCTCCACTTGTAAGTAAAATATCTTAAGTTTGATTCTCGCCACAGGCGAATTTGAATTACATTATTATGGCTTACTCAGTGTGAAGCTTAGTCTACTCTCCACCCCCTTAGTATAGATAATATTGTTTGTTATAAAAAAAATAAAAAAAAAACATATATTCACACACATAATACTTTTTATTTGTTTTTTGGTGAAAGCACACACAATACTTTGGCACTGCATGTGCCACGTTATTTTGGCAATAGCGACAGACAAAGCGAACATAATAGGTGACGGTAGAAGGCTTAGAGCCTTAGGTTAGACAGAAAATACAAAGGCCAATACGACAATGTCGCCTCTATCTTTCAACCTAAATATGGAAGAGCAACAGCTTTGAGAGGATACTTTAGGATTACAGTTGTGCCATTTGATTCAGTCATGTCAAAACCCTCGCCACTTGCTCCACCGGGCAATGCCCAGTTGAACTTGTGCACGATATTCGCCAGAACAATCTCATCGATAGATATTGCAAACTGAATTCCCGGGCAGATCCTCCTGCCAGCTCCAAATGGAATGAACTGGAAGTCATTCCCTTTATAGTCTAGACCGTTATTCAAGAACCTTTCTGGCTCGTACTCCTCTGGGTTTTCATACGTTTCAGGATCTCTTCCGATTCCCCACGCGTTGATCATAACAAGTGTCTTGGCCTTAATGTCGTAGTCATTTATTTTCACATCCTGTGTCGACACCCTGGGAAGTAGTAATGGTCCTGGAGTATGAAAGCGAAGAGTCTCCTTGATCACTGCCTTCAAGTAGTGCATGCCTACCAAATCATCCTCTGTAATTATGTCTGTTATGTTTCCGACCATTCCCCGTACCTCATTCTGCAATTTGCTCATGATCCTCGGATGCCTCAAAAGCTCAGTCATTGCCCACTCTAGCACTGCATATGTGGTATGAGTGCCTGCAATAAACATATCCTACATGAACAATGACCAAAGTTAGGCTGATCAGGTAAAATCATCCAAAAGTCTTATGATTCAGTAGCTCATTTTTTGTTCCGTCACTTTGTCGACTTTTACAAGCAGTTATAGTAAACTTTGTAGTTCCAATTATATGTAAATGTCACATGCATATGCAAATCAGATGCAAATAGAGAGACTTACTAAGATGAGAGCCTTTATGCCAACTCTATCAAGAGAAAAACCAGCCAAGCTTCCTTCCTGAATCCCAAGCAAAATATCCACGAAATCCTTTTGTTCCTTGTTCTCGACATGAACACGTTCATCATTTCCACTCTTGGACATCTGATCGATATGCTCTTGAACCACACTCTCTAGAAAGTCGTCAAGTTGCTTAGCAACCTTGTCTATCTTGGCATGCAAACCATTGACATGGCTCAACCAAGAAAGCCATGGGATATAGTCCCCGATATCCGTAGTTCCCAATAACTCTACGAACTCCTTTATAATCTCCTTAGACATCTTCCCACCTTCTTCACCACTGTACTTACTCCCTAGAGCCACTCTACACATCACATCGTTGGTAAGCGTCACAAACATTTCGCGTAAATTCAGAACTGATGATGATGAGGAGGAAGAGGATAATATGGAACAAGAGTCCTTTATTTTGTTGATCATGTGCTGGGTTTCCTCTTCTCTCACAGCACGAAAAGAGCGAACCATTTTGTTGCTCAAAAGATTTAAAACACATATACTTTTCATCTGCCTCCAGTACTCACCATAAGGGGCTGTTGCGATGTCTTTGTAGTTGTAGGCAAGCTTCTCATAGATGGTGGACTTGGGTCGGTTGGAAAATGCGATGTCATGGGTTTTCATGATCTCACGGGCAGCCTCTGCCGAAGAGACAACAAGGACTGGGACACTTCCGAAGTGGAGAAGCATAAGAGGGCCATGGCGTTTAGATAAGGCTAGAAGTGAGCGATGTGGGTGCAAGCCTAATTGGTGAAAGTTTCCAATGATGGGGAGCTTTGGTGGAGATGGCGGTAAGGAGTTGTTGGCGGTGGTTGCACTAGCAGAGGACCATTTGTATAGGAGGATTAGGAAAATGGCCACAAGCGCGAAGGAAACAGGCTGCAACAAGTCGGAGGTTCCAAGCAGTTGTAGCATTTGTAAGAGATGTCTTAGCATCTTAATTCTTCTTTTTGAATCAGTAACAAGTGTTTTAATTAGGAAACTGAAGGAAATTGTGTCTGTTTGTTGTTTAAATACAGATCTTAGGTCTTGGTATCGTGTGGAATAGGATCATCCCAAAAGCAAACAACGTAAAGGCTGAATAGTCCGTATGCGGACCACACCAATTCTAGACAACTTGAAAGCTTTTCCAACTTGCTGACATTGACCTTGTAACTCCATTATTTGTGACAGAGATCTTGGATTCATCTCACAAGATTGTAGAAAAATCAGATATCGACAAATTTTATGAAACTTGGACTTTTATTTTTGCTTGGATTTGTAAATATACAAAGATCTCTTGGATATTCTCAAGTAGGTCACAGATTTCATGATCTTTACATATCTTCGTGTTTTAGCTTACGTGATGAAACTATAGATAAAACAGATGTCGTCCTCGGCAGCAGATATCATCGACATCTTCACACGCCCAGCCTTCCAACTAAAAATGGAACGCATACGAATCCTGTAGTTTGATCAGAGAAAAGCTATTTGATGTAAACTCGTATCAGAAGGTGATATCATCAAGCTTAAATTTAGAAAAAAATCACCTCTGATGATATTTTTTAGGGGTGTAATATCCATAAATCCTTTTTACTTCTCACACCCCTTCCAATTTGCAACCATCGAATCGGATGAATTGAAGAAGATTGAAGGATAAAAATTAACTCGGGATGTGTTTAAATTTAGAAAAATATCACCTCTGATGATATTTTTTAGGGGTGTAATATCCATAAATCATTTTTACTTCTCACACCCCTTCCAATTTTCAACCATCGAATCGGATGAATTGAAGAAGATTGAAGGATAAAAATTAACTCGGGATGTGTGAGAAGTAAAAAAAGGTGTGTGGATATCACACCTTGATTTTTATGGAGACATAATGTTTATGTTTATGTCACAAGAGCACGCTCGCGCGCGCACACAGGGTGTGTGGATATCAGTTGGGATATCAGTTGGACTTGGGTCGGTTGGAAAATGCGATGTCATGGGTTTTCATGATCTCACGGGCAGCCTCTGCCGAAGAGACAACAAGGACTGGGACACTTCCGAAGTGGAGAAGCATAAGAGGGCCATGGCGTTTAGATGAGGCTAGAAGTGAGCGATGTGGGTGCAAGCCTAATTGGTGAAAGTTTCCAATGATGGGGAGCTTTGGTGGAGATGGCGGTAAGGAGTTGTTGGCGGTGGTTGCACTAGCAGAGGACCATTTGTATAGGAGGATTAGGAAAATGGCCACAAGCGCGAAGGAAACAGGCTGCAACAAGTCGGAGGTTCCAAGCAGTTGTAGCATTTGTAAGAGATGTCTTAGCATCTTAATTCTTCTTTTTGAATCAGTAACAAGTGTTTTAATTAGGAAACTGAAGGAAATTGTGTCTGTTTGTTGTTTAAATACAGATCTTAGGTCTTGGTATCGTGTGGAATAGGATCATCCCAAAAGCAAACAACGTAAAGGCTGAATAGTCCGTATGCAGACCACACCAATTCTAGACAACTTGAAAGCTTTTCCAACTTGCTGACATTGAACTTGTAACTCCATTATTTGTGACAGAGATCTTGGATTCATCTCACAAGATTGTAGAAAAATCAGATGTCGACAAATTTTATGAAACTTGGACTTTTATTTTTGCTTGGATTTGTAAATATACAAAGATCTTTTGGATATTCTTAAGTAGGTCACAGATTTCATGATCTTTACATATCTTCGTGTTTACGTAATGGATACGCTTACGTAATGAAACTATAGATAAAACAGACGTCGTCCTCCGCAACAGATATCGTCGACATCTTCAGACGCCCAGCCTTCCAACTAAAAATGGAACGCATACGAATCCTGTAGTTTGATCAGAGAAAAGCTATTTGATGTAAACTCGTATCTGAAGGTGATATCATCAAGCTTAAATGTAGAAAAATATCACCTCTGATGATATTTTTAGGGGTGTAAGATCCATAAACCCTTTTTACTTTTCACACCCCTTCCAATTTTCAACCATCGAATCGGATGAATTGAAGAAGATTGAAGGATAAAAATTAACTCGAGATGTGTGAGAAGTAAAAAAGGGTGTGTAGATATCACCCCTTGATTTTTATGGAGACATAATGTTTATGTTTATGTCACAAGAGCACGCTCGCGCGCGCGCACAAGATTTGACTCTGTCTTTGCTCATCAGTTGGCGTCGAAAATTTACAAGAATGTGCCTCCAATTTTTAGCAGTGCACTTAACTTTTAAGCAGTTAATCCTCGCCGCTCGCTCCACCATGCAATTTCCAATGGAACTTGTGCACGTTACTTGTTAAGGCAATCTCATTAACAGCTATGGCAAACTGAATTTCTGGGCAGACCCTGTTAAAGAAATCAACCCCATGTCATTGAAAGACCTACACAAATCTAGAATAAAGAATTCTAGAACATTCACAAAAGTTGGTTAGCTAGATTATTCTAGTTAAAGTAGTCCTTTGTAGAAATGACTAGAATGTTGTTCTTAAGTTGGTGGAAGAGTCTAGAAGGATGATGAGGTTTCCACCAACATGCAAGATTAGTGTCGATAATTCTAGCTTAGGAAGTTAGTGGAATTATCTAGATATCTCTAGCATGATGTGTCCATACTTCTCCAAGGTTCCATCCATGCCTATAAAAGGAGAAGGCATCCATACCATTTGTATCAACAATAAATCAATCAATTAAGAAGACTAAGTGAGAGTGAGAAGTAGGAGTAGTCTTGTGAGGAGTGTGAGTGGTCTAGAGTTTGTCTCTAGAAAGAGTGAGTGTCATAGCTTCAAAGAGTTTCCTTGATAGTTTGTGTGTTGTAATATTTTGTGTGTGTAATACAA